>NC_058373.1:13456250-14185000 GCF_018350175.1 Felis catus
TACTGTCTGGGTAGGAGTACTGGTTAAACCTTTGGACCCCTTTCCTACTTCAACCCCCCAAATTAAAATGGCCCACTTAATTTGTTGAACTTAAAACTTTCAGAAGAGGGGTGCCTGGGCGGTTCCGTCGGTTAAGGATCCAACTCTGGGTTTCAGCTCAGGTCATGATCTCATGAGTTCGTGAGTTTGAGCCCCGCATTGGGCTCTGCACTGACCCTGTGGATCCTGCTTGGGATTCTCTCTCTCTCCCTCTCCCTCTACTCCTCCCACGCATGCTTTCTCTCTCTCTCTCAAAATAATAAATCAACTTAAAAAAAGTTTTCAGAAGAATGATATCCACTGTAACTGTCCTCTCATAGGAGAAAAGTAAAATACCGTCACTTATCTCATGTTCCAAAAACTGCGAGAGAGTTTAGGTCTCCCGTAATGTACGAAAGGGGAAACTGAGGCTGGGAGAGGTTAAGGGAACTTCTCAAGGTTACAAGATTAACAAATGGTCTTGTAGGGACTCAAGTCAGAGCCTGCTTGATAGCGAAGCCCCCGTTCCTTCCCCAACGAAAGTCTATTGGAAAGCTTAAAGGTTGCTTTTGGACACAGCTGGGGAAGGAGAGGACATTTTCAGGAGTCAGACCCATAATCGTGTCCAGCATGTTTCCTAGGGTGGATTTTTCTGCTCTATTCCTATCTTTCCTTCAGCAGGATGTTGTGAAACAGCCACAATTTAGCCCCAGGTGCTCTTGGCTGAGAATGAGTTCTTAGAAAGCTGGCATGGTTGTTTTTTCTTTGTCCCACACTTAAAGTAATTACAAATAAGGGTTACTCTGTGTGGTTGCTTCCCACCCTATAATTTTGTTTTCAGTTGCCAAGATTAGTGAATTTGAGGTACTATCACTGGGTTGGATTGCAAGCCTAGAGTTATTTTTGCCGTAACGTCTTTGAGGTTAAAAGTACATAAATTTTAAAATACTCGTTGTTGCTGTGAATCAGTTTCAGAATTTGCTAGCCTAATTTCAACTTTTTGCTTCCATCTCTCTAAGGGTACTTTTGGAGGCCTTTGTAGTCAAGATCTGGGGTTTCTTTTTCTTTGTGTCTGGAAGGCAGACTGGATTTATTGAGTTTTATAGTACGATAAAATAGATGTTACTTTGTGAGGACTTTGAAAGAAACTAGGAAAGTATCAACAACCAAAAAAAAAACAAGCAAACAAAAACTTAACTATAACCTAGAGGTAATCGCTACGATTATTTGGCATGACTGTTTCTAATTAAAAACACATGTTTGCATACACAAATAAAATAACATATGTAATGTATGTATACATATGTATAAACATGTGTTTATATAATATAATTAGGATCATAGCAAAATGTATACCTACATAATTAGGAATAAAGTCTATGTACATTTTTGGTGCTACTTTTTCACTTAATAGTATATCTAGGCATTTTTCAGATTCACTGATCATTCTTCTAAAATCATGCCTGATTGTAGAATTTCATAATCTATAGGCCGTAAGAAGGCGAGAAAATAAGAGATGCAAAGAAACATTGGGATTAACGTGGGATGTTAAATAGGCTTACAGGAACTTATAATTTTGTGTGATAGATTAAATCCTAAAGTCAGGCAAAAGGATCAAGTGGGTTTTTGCAAATCAAGTATAGACGTTCAGACCTGATATCCTAGGAAAAGAAAAATCTTCAGTTTTTTCTTCAGAGGTGATCATGGTTTGAGTAAAGCCAATGGAAGTTTAATCAGCCAGAATTATGCAGGATAGATGTGAGATTAGAAAGAGAAGGGGATTAAGGAATATTGTTTCCACACTGTGTGCCAGGCACCACACTAGATGCCTTCGGTAGGAAAAACAAAGTGTGAGATTAGGAGAACGGAGTAAAACCGCGTCCAGATCCCCGATCTGCCACAGCTAGTGTGATCTCGGCGTAGGGCATAAAATCTCTGAGCACAAGTCTCTCACTTGCAAAGGAGAAAACCTACATCACAGAAGTGTGGTGAATTCCGAACAACGGGTGTAGAGTTCTTGGTACAGTACATACAAAAAATAATGCTCGCTTGTCTTTCCTTTTCTTCCACAAACGATGATGGGTATGACGGTTCTCTACCTTGACTCCACGATGGAATTTGTCTCGAGTGCTTTAGAACCCAGTGATGTCTGGGCTCCGCATCCAGAGAACTATGGAGGCATGGGAAATTTCAAAAATCTTCCCAGGGGATTCTAATGTGCGTCCCAGATTGATTACTTCTGTCCTAGAAGCTCAAGAACACAGGAAGACCCACCCAGTTTAAATGGGGAGTTGGTAAGGTACCACAACAAAGAGTTAGGGAGTGAAGTATTACTACAGAACGGCTGGGACAGTCAGAGGTAAAATTGCCCGTGACTGATGTACAGGCAATTCTCTAAGTTCTCCTAGTGGTGTGCCTTGACCAAGGACAAAGATGACAGGAGCCAAATGACAGGAGTACTCCCTATCTGGGAATGCCACAGAAGGTCAGAGCCTGGCCATTTGCGAGCCTGGGGTATCACTACTTACCTGGGCAGCAACTTGAGAACGGGCATGTTATCTGGCAGAAGTTACCCAGGGAAATGATCCCTGGCAAATTAACTGAGAACAGAAGTGCGTTAGACGCGGGTGGATGATATAACCGGCGTGCTCAATAAAAGTCTTGAACTTTTGGAGGGGCTCTCGCTGGAGCTCAGTATGTCCCACAGCCTTCACTCACCAGTGAGTCTTTCTCAGAGCCACGGTGACCCCGCCAAAGGCCCCGTGTGAGCCGTAGGCTGGCTAATGCTTCCCCAACCTTCCAGAAAAATGGAGTCAATCCTGGCAAGCAAAGAGATTGGCAGAATCCATTGCTAAAAGTCCGGGGAACCAAGAGCATCAGAGGCATCTAGAAGACCCAGGTAGGAGTCTCAACTTCTTTACTATCAATAGCACCCTGAACCAGTCACTTCATTTATTTGGCCCTCGGTTTCCTCAACCACAATTCAAGGGAGTGGAGTACATGACCCAAGAGGGCTCCCATTGGCTTTTAGAAATGAAAACGGGGTGAAAATGGGCATGCAGTCCAGGCCCCTCCCAGTGGAGGACCCCTACGTTCAAGAAGAAATAATTCTTCGTGGCAGAATCTTCAATGCCTTGATTCTCAGGTAGGTCTCCCTGTCTCTCCTTTTACCCAGGAGCATCTGTGAGCCAGCCAGATACTGTGGCACCACGCTCGCGTGCAAATTCTGGTTCTTTCATTAACGAGCTGCGAGATGTTCAGCAGATTAGCCACTTTCGCCGAGCCCCCGTTTCCCCCTTGTTGATAGGGCCGTTGCAACATCTCCGCTGCCTCTCGGAGGCACCGTGAAACTGAGTGAGTCAAGGCACGAAGAACGCCTCACCCACTGATGTGCACGTGAGTCTTAGACCCTGTAACCCTCAGGCTCTAAAAGCTTTTTTCTCTGTGTGTGTGTGTGTTTCCAGTGTTACCGAGGAAACACTGGGGTGTTTCCAGGAGTGGTCCCTCCCAGAAAATATTTCTCTCCTAGTGCCCGGGGTGCAAGTACATTAATGCTGACCAGCAACAACGATACGGCCGGACAGGCCAAGATTTCGGCCTTGCAGACCACAGGAACCTAGACGCTGTGGCGTGGCATTTCCGCTCTGGACCTACCGCGAGACTTTGAGGAGTCATCTAACGGTCTTGGGAGTCCGGAGAACCGATGTGAAAATAGGCTGGCAAGAGTCTCCAGGAGTAACATTCACGAAGGGCAGTGTTTCTCCCATAGCTACAGATGCAGAAATGTAAATCAGTAATGCGTTTCATAAAGATTTCTTAAAAGACCTCCCAGTCCTTCTTCCCGCCAAGTCTTTAAAACCTTTTTCTGTTCTCAGGGATTTTCCACTCACTGCAGGCAAGTCCTCAAGGTGACCTGAGACAGGCATCTTGCAGACTGGGAGGCGGAGACTGTCTGCCTCGCCCCCATCAGCCCTGTGAGCTGCGACTACACACACACACACACACACACACAGTCCTTCAAGAAAATAAATGACTGAGCGCAAAGCTCACATGTGTCTTTGGAGGCCCCATGCTAGTGACCCCCACATCCTTCTCAAGCCAAAGCCCTGTTCAGAAAGGAAGATGAGGCAGGGCTTTCGGAAGCTTCCAGCAGGTGTGGAGGAACGTCTCCCACTCCCCGCATCCCCATCTCCTCCATTTATTTCCGTGGCTCTGACTGTGTGTGCAGTCAGCCGTGCTGCCGCGGAGATACCCCAGAGAAAGAGGAAACCCGTTGAGCTATTTTTCACCATTACATACTTCACTTCCTAATAAATGAGATCCAGAGATGCAAACAGCCAGTCTTGTAGATCATCGTCTTAGGGAAAATCACAGACCTAACGCGGCACGAAGTGAAAAATAAATAATAAATAAATAAATGAACCCGGAGGACAGTCATCCTGGTGAGATTTGTTACCATCACTCTCTTCTCTCAGCATTCTAGCCCCCTCTAGAAGCTTTCATGCCTCTGAAACGTATCAGGGCTCCAATGGTGGTTGAAAAAAAAAAAAAAAAAGTAACTGCTAGATCTTTCTGTGTCCTCCGCCAAGGGATTTTCACCAGCAGAAAAGAGATTTATCTGTATGTAAGAGTAGAGAGGAACTCAGTTGAGAACAAGTCATATCACACCTGCTTCAGTTCCTGTGAGCCCTGATGGCTAAAGTGGCGTGAATTACGAGGGTTTTGTCGGCTACCTGTGCCAAGCAGCCCGCCAGCCTGTGCGTTTCGGGCTGTGACAGCGCTCATGCGAGTGGGGACGTGATGTGCCCTCTCTGCCCTGCAGAGTTCACGGATCCTCCAGTGCCTTGGCTTTCCACGGCCTCTTCCAGTCTCTGGGCTCTACCTTGTTCCTTCATCAGCAAAGCTCCACATTTGGATGCAGCTCTGACCGTTAAGGTCACGAGCACTGCTCGCTGTGTCGGCTCAGAGAATCAGCGGACAGTAATACGATCTCCCCACGTCCACCAGGGAATATAGTATTTCACACAGACCATAACAAAATACTCCCACGGCCCTGGGGCAATATCCTAAAGTTGTCCGAGGTGAAAGAAAACAACTATCCTTTGGGCAAAAGAATTTAGACTCTTTAGCAATAAACTCCTGTTACCTTTTGTCTTCACCGTCTGAATATTTATTCAGATCAATGCCAGGTGACATAAGGCAATGGTGCTGGTTCACAATCTCGTGGGATTTCTCTGCCCACGTTTTGTTGGCCCTAAAGCCACGCAAGATGATAAATGGGGCATTTCTGGTCAAAAGCTTGCAATTTCCTAGTACATTTCCTAGTGCATTTCCTGGTCCAAAGCCTGCAATCACCTGGTGGATCTCCAAAGCCTCTCAAAAACTCATAGTTCTCTGTGCATTTTATCTGGAAAGTTCTGGGAATGGGGGGAAGGGAGCAGAACAAACTGGGTCTGAGCTGCTAACTGTCATTCCTTTGTGGATTCTGATATTCAGGAGAAAATCGAAAGCAGCTGTTCTCCTGGACAAGGTCATTAATAGAGGAGGGCCCACTACCCTAGCAATGTGTGAGCTGGTTCCCAGTTCTTTCCAAGGGGTAGAACCCTGTCCCCCCCAACATGAAGCTTCCTCTGTGCTTTAGTAGAATACAAGTGCTAGATGGATACATAAGACTTTAGTTCCTTAAAAATGTCGCATCCTTTTCTTCCTTGGCTGAAGTGACCTTCAGCCTGAGAGTGGGTGAGAAGAGTGAAAAGGAAACAGATCCAAAGATACTGTCTACTGCTTCTCTTGTGAGCTGTCTTGGTACCCACTCTGATGCCAAGGGACCTAGAAGCAAAATCAGTGAACTGTGATTCAAGAGATGGGATTTGAGTCTCTCATGAGTTTATAGAAGTCCTTGTAGTGTTTTCAGTTCTACTTTTTCTGAAGTTTTTAATTTTTGTAATGTTTATTAATTTTGGAGACAGAGAGAGACAGAGCACGAGCAGGGAAGGGGCAGAGAGAGACAGGGAGACACGGAATCCCAAGCAGGCTTCGGGCTCCGAGCTGTCAGCCCAGAGCCTGACGCGGGACTTGAACTCACCAGCAGTGAGATCATGACCTGACCTGAGCCGAAGTCGGGTGCTTAACCACCCAGGTGCCCCAGTTCTAATCTTATATATACAATAGGGAAACCATATTTAGTCTGGGGAGGTTTTGGGCTTAGCAGGAGGCAGCTTTGGGCAGAAGCTGTTTCTCTGCTCCTGCCCACAGACTCCCAGGACTGTTCCCAGTCTCTTTGGTTCACTAGGGCCACACAGCTTCTAGTCAATGGAGTGTGAATGGAAGGATGCGGTTGATAAAAAATCTCCCATGAGTGGGAGTGAGTCTACCAACCCCCAACTGTCAGCTGAACAGAGATGCTTCCAAGGCCCAAGAGGAAGACGGAATCACACGAGAGGTATCTGGTTGCCTGAGTCACTGGGAAGAAGATTGTATCCCAACCAAGAACACCTATGTAGGACTTTTACAAGAGTAGTAATAAAATACGGTGTGTGTTATGCCACTAAAGTTTCAGGGCTCGTTTGTTATAGCAGCTAGTCTCACCCTAATCAATACAAAAATGAAACGGAAGAAAGTGGGAAAAACGTACAGACTCTAGAATACTATACAGATTTAAGGTTTTCTAACGGGTTGCTTGCAAAAAGCATTGGGAGTAACAGCTAAAGTTATATGAAAATAACATACCATCCGCTGATATCTATTCAATTCTTACTAGAGGATGCAAATCTTCTAAAGCTTATCTAATTTATCCCTTCCAGCCACTCTGAAGTCAATTTTTCCTCCTTTTTTTCTCAGTTTTTAAAGTTGAAGAAACCGAGCCTTAGAGAAATCAATCCGCTTGCCTAAAATCACAAACCTGCCAAGGGCTGAGGGCTTTCATTAAAGTTCTATTTTTTTTCCCTCCAAATCTTGTTTTACACCCTATTAGAGTGTTTAAAATCTTAAACCTCTTCTAGAGGAAAGTCAAACTCTTTACTTCCTCCTTCTCAGAGGAATAGCAGAGAGATGTTCACATAGAACATTCTGTTCATTCCAACGGGGCTGAAGATCTTGATGTTGAAAATGACATTCTTTGAAGTCATTCTCCAAGTGTGGGAAGCTACCGCCCACTCAAGACTGTAGAGCTTAAGCAACTATGTTGTCCTTTGAAAAAAGTTTTTTTGCATTAAAAGAAACCCAGGACAGCCAAAGTCTCGAGTGGATGATGAAGGGTTTTGTTTGGTTTGGTTTGGTTCTCCCTGCTCTGTTTCCCTCAAGCCTCAGGAGCGCACTTGACAAAATAGTGACATTTGAGCCACTCTGTAAATAGTTTTGCCAGGTGAAGAAATGCTGGTACATTCCATTGTGTCAGTTATGAATTTACATTTGTCACTCTTAGCAGGTAGACTGTCCATGGACCGCATACCATTTTCACATTCATTTTGGATACTATTTGGGGATATTATTTTCATTCAAGGGCAGGCATTGGAACCAAGCAGATTACTTCGTACACACTGAAACTCTTTGGGGCTGCAGTGAATGTCAGCCTTGACACAGGGCATTTCAGATGCAAAGTCTCCTGTAACAAAAACAGACTCATTATATAAGGAAAGTGTAAGAGGACTTAACCATTTTCATCTGGGTCAGAGACCCAGCTCCCATCCCTTTGTCCACAGGTAGTTGTAGACGCTTTCCTCAGATCTGAGAATTCTGGTTTGGTTAAACTTTCTGCTGTTCAGATAAAAAACAGCAGCAATTTTCTGCTTGAATTTCTCTGTGACTAAATCCATTGATCATCCTTTCTCTCTGTGAGTGAGAAGTGTGTTTTCTCCTTAATAACTCCTATCCTTCTCCCTGGATTTTTTTTCCCCTTCGCTTGTTTGTGTTGTGTTGGTCAGTCCTAAGCGCTATTCCTCTGAGAGCCAGAGAGAGCGCAAAATTGAAGTTATTTTATGCTTGGGCTCCCCCGGTCCCAATTTTCAAATCTTCATGTCAATTTTCACACATCAGTGTCATGTGGTGAATGTTATGGAAATTTCAGTGGGGTCCTTGGGAGGCAATTTATACATGCATCCCTCCCCCTGACCACCATCCTGCTGCAATTCCTGTCTTTTCTAAGAGTAAGTGGATCTATAATTAATGTGGATTTTAAAATATAACGGCATTCAGAATTCTCATAGCGGGTTTTCGATGCCATGTCTTTGCAGTGTAAACACAAAAGCATAAACGCACGCTAGCTCTCTCTCCTAATAAATGGGCTTGTATAAAAGGAATAAAAATTACAGTTTGTTGGCGGTAAAGAGCGACTAATTACTCGGGAAGAAGCATGTTTTTATTTTTCAAAACTGCACTGAAAATGGTTTATCATGCAATAAATTTGCTAATCACCAGTTAGGAAACACAGTGCCGTCACCACCTACCCACGGCAGCTTCCTTTGAAAGTTGGTATGTTACAGTTTGGATAGGAAATTATATCCTTTTGAAAATGAACATGACAGAAGACGTTCACTGAATAGTTTCAAACTCTTCAGCAGTCAGAATTCAAACTGCATAAACAAGAGGCTGGTTAATGGTGCCAAAAGGCAGCAGCCGCTGACCTTGGCTTTGCTTGGTGAGCAGACCACGTCTGACCCCTTCTCGTGCAGATAATTTTTCGTTTCCTTTTGCTCATTCTCTTTTAACAATCAAAGTGGAAGGATTCCAATTAAAGAACACAAGGTCAGCCCTGAGTTTTTCACTCTCCTCTAAAACTCTGTTTTCCTCAGCCCCTTGACGTCCTGTAAGTGTTGATTTCGGACAGATTTGCCTTGAGTTTTTCCCAAAGAACCTGGAGAATCGCCTAGGATCCAGAATTCTAGGAGACCAGCTTGATGAACTTGAGCCCACACAAACTGATAACAGGTCCAGCTTATCTTTGCTAATGGCCCGCTCCCTCGTTCTGACGGTCCTCGGTGGTATCTTTTGCATGGTCCTCCCCAGAGAGGACTTCTATAACCGTCCTCCTCAATGATGTTTGTTGTTCCTCCTCAACGATGATGTTTGTTGACCTCCAAAGAAACTCTTGCCTATTACTGCCAAGTTTTCTTCTTAGGCTTCTTAATGTCAAAAAAAATCCCACTTGTGTTTATTGACTTATGATCTGGTTCCCCATTTGAAGGAAAATCCTATGGAAGAAAAAACCCTTCTGTTTTGATTATCTCTGTATCACCAGTTCTTGGAAGAACATTCGGCACAGGGTAGTTTTCAATTTGTAGTAAAGAAAGAATGAATGCACGAAGGAGTGAATGAACGAACATTTTGGGTTTTATTTCTACCTCATAAAGCAAAGTATTCATCAACCATGACTTAGCTGACCTGCCACACCTCAAACATATCTAGAGGTAATGCAGCTTTGGGTATGACATTCTGGAAGGAGGCATTTATTTAAGCTTTACTTTGACTCAAAGAAAGGAACAGTCAAGCAGGTGGTCAACTTTCCTTTCTTTAGAGTAACGTGTTCTTGGGAAACTGGTCATTAGGGCCGGGTTTGGACATCAGGTCAACAGGCCTAGTTCACAGCGGCCTGATGTCAAAGGAGAAGACACCTTCTGGTCAGCAGACTCCAGTGGCTGCTCTCCTGCCCCTGGCCTCACTCGATGATGTCTCAGATCAGCATCTTCCTTACCAGCTGGGCAACTTTGAACAATTCAGTTTCTTGGATTCACACTTGTCTCATCTAGAATTTCCATTGTAATCCCTACCTCACCTAGTTACTAGAATTAAATGAAAACACGCATGTTAACGTCATTTTGTAAACTATTGAGAGCCATACAAATATTTTGACCAACCTGATACAGAGGAAAAAGACAAGGATAAGTTAAAAGTTGAAAGATTACACTTTTGGGTAGTAACGTATTGTCCCTCTTGTGCTCAAAGAAAGTGACCATTTTAATTTTTTTTCATCTTTATTTACTTTTGAGAGAGAGAGCAAGTGAGCAGGGAAGGAACAGAGAGAGAGGGAGCCACAGAATCCGAAGCAGGCTCCAGGCTCTGAGCTGTCACCAAGCCCGACACGGGGCTTGAACTCACAAACCGTTGAGTTCATGACCTGAACTGAAGTCAGACACTTAACCAACTGAGCCACCCAGGCGCCCCCAAGAAAGTGTCCATTTTGTAGACCAATAAACTGAGGCTAGAGAAGTTGCGTGTTGCTTAGCGTCACAGACCACGCTGTCTTCTATGCACCCAGAGCAGGTGCCGGCTCTGTCAATGATCGGGGCCAGGTGATTTCTGACTCTCCTTCAAGAAGAGAAATCACTGGGTCGTGAAAGCTGCGCTGTGATTGGGCCTCGGGTCTGAGGTCTTATCAGACAATCTACTAGGTGTGAGCTGCCATGGCCAGACCTGAGGGTAAGCACAAATCTAGGTACAGGAGAAGGGTTTCGGGAACAAAGTTGAGTTCAAGGGCAAACTTGGATCAAGAACGGCGAATCAAGCCAAAAGACCAGAATCCGGGAAAATACATTTCTGGAAAGAAAGGCAGATATAGCCCCTTAATATATATAGTCTTGAGATGCTCAGGTATTGAGGTCGGGGTATGGCAGGCTGGGTATTGAATAAGTGGCCCCGGCTGATCCAAAGATACAGGGGCAGCAATACACACTATGCTTCCCCATAGATTCTTCTATAAAGACGGGAGCCTTTTATAAGCGTGAGGGGTTTCTCATAGTGAAACAATTATGGAAGGGAAAGTAGCAAAGACATACTTGCTGACCTCAGTGTTGTCCATACCCAAATGAGGACTTTCCCAGAGTGGATGTGATGTCTCTGGACATCACCGGAAAAAGACCAATCATTTGTGAAAACACTACTTTAAGGAAAGTTAGGAAGTTCCTTTACTGCAGGCCTTCTCAGAGCCTTTACGAGTGATTTAATACTAGTTTAATCATTATTAAGTGAATGGTAAACAGGCTGTTTGAACTTTGAAAAGTAGTTCATAGTCACAATGGATTCCAGGAACAGTGTGTCGTGTTTCCTAAATGTGCTTCAACGTGGAACACACATATTTTCTGGAACATTTCAGTGGAGCAAGATATAGTTTGCTCACATTGGTTTTGGTAACCTGTTACACTGATTTAGGTAACTTGTTTTGTGTACAGCAAATGAACTGGCACTGGGTTTTATTTTACCTTTTTGTTTTTAATTTTGTTTTTAATGTTTATTTATTTTTGAGACAGAGGGAGACAGAGTTCGAGTAGGGGAGGGGCAGAGAGAGGGGGAGACACAGAATCGGAAACAGGCTCCAGGCTCTGAGCGGTCAGCACAGAGCCCGACGCGGGGCTCGAACCCACGAACCGTGAGACCGTGACCAGAGCTGGAGTCGGACGCTTAACCGATGGAGCCACCCAGGCGCCCCATTACTTTTTTCTTCTTAACTAATTTTGGCATTAGTGTCACCAGGCTGTAGGCCACTTAACCCTTCATTTTATTGTTTCTCTGTGACATGCAGGCAGGTTTACAGTGACAGAAAACGTAGGGCAGTGAGAGAATTGTGTCTGAGTCAAAGCTGATGTATTGATCTACCTAGAGTTATTCCAGAATAATTCTCTTTCCTGTTCACTTTACACCCAGAGACGCCTTTATTTCCCAACGATTGAAACTTGGATAGAATGTGATAGATTTTTTTCGTTGTATAGGACCAAAGAGGCTTTCCACTTATTAACGTTCTCACCGTAACATTCTTCCTCAAGTCTGTTTTCGAAGTTTGAAGCCCAGGGGAATGGAGTTTACTGAAAGTTTATCATCATCACATTATTGTCAGCTTCTGCTTTCTTATTGCTTCCATTTTGATTTTCCTCCCATGCAATTATTGCTTTGAGAACAAGGAGCCGGCCTTGTCCTTCCGCCCCGTTTCAGTGCAAAAAGATGGAATCAATCCTTTTACGTGGCATCAGAACCATACATTCTAAAACTGTCATCCAGAATGTCCCTGTCTTGACTACAGCATAGACTCTCTGGTTTGCTCATTTGTACGACGGTGTTGACACCTCTCACCTACGATACGGATAAAAGGAACAACGAAAATAAATGAACGAAACATGTGTTTTCGTTTATGCCTGTAGGTAGTTTGCAAAAGCGATGGATGCTTCAAATGAGCGTTTACCCAGATCAATCATCAGGAAATATAACGGGGCACAGAACAGTGTGGTAGTTAAGCGGAACAGACACTGCCGTCTGAATTCCTGGGTTTACCTTTTGTCCGCGTGAGATTTTGCACATGCTGTTGACCTTCCTGTGCCTCAGTTTTCTCTTCTGTAAAATGAAGTCAAAGTCATAATTCTTGTCTCCTTAAGTTGTTGTAAGGTTTAAAGATACTCCATGTAGGGGCGCCTGGGTGGCGCAGTCGGTAAGCGTCCGACTTCAGCCAGGTCACGATCTCGCGGTCCGTGAGTTCGAGCCCCGCGTCAGGCTCTGGGCTGATGGCTCGGAGCCTGGAGCCTGTTTCCGATTCTGTGTCTCCCTCTCTCTCTGCCCCTCCCCCGTTCATGCTCTGTCTCTCTCTGTTCCAAAAATAAATAAAAACGTTGAAAAAAATATATAAAAAAAATAAAGATACTCCATGTCGAGTGATTAGGGACACTAAAAGCCCTCAACACTAGGAGTTAATATCACGGCCACTTTTGGGGATAAGCCTCACCTATTTTTTTCTGCCAGAAGTGTACGAAATCCAAACGTGTAGAGATATGCACATAGCCCCCTGGAACATTCAGACATTGATGCTGTTGTTGTTACTGTTAGAGAACAGAGGTACAGATACCACACACTTTGCTCTGACCTAAGTGTCCCTTGACTAATAAATGAACTCGTTAATTCAACTTCTAATTGTGTGGATCCTTTGCAGACATGTCGAATACCTTGTAACGGTGCCCTATTAATTTTTCTTTCTCTCCCTTTTTCTCTTCTTTTGTCTTTCTATGATGGGTTACAAATCAGGCCAGACGTACTAAGTGTCAGAAACTATTTAGCTCCGTGGGAGGAATCGGCTTGGACAAACATCTGAGAAACAGATCTCTTTTTTCCACATGGAAGGACCACCACCAGGTTCTACTTCTTTCCAGCTGGAAAGCGCTCATGAACTGCTCTGGCTTTTCAAGTCCAGCCTGACGTCTCTGCTTTCAGGCCGGCTAAGTAGTCACTGATGATAAACCTAATGAGAGGACGAGGTGGATTGCAGAGGGAAGAGACCAGTGTGGGCAACGAGGAAGAAGAGATAGGACCGAAGGAAGCAAGGAACATAATGAGCCTTCGTGCCTCTGACATTGAAGTGCCCGCTGAAGGCACAGTGCGGGGCAGCTAACGACCCCTTTTCCAGAGGCAGGACACGTCACTCTACTGGCCCTGAATCGAAGCTGCTGCCAGCTACCCAAGAAACCAGGGAGTCTGATGTATACCTTCGGGGCCCTGCAGAATTCTGCGTATCACCGAAGGCCGCAGGCAGGATTTCATTCTGAAGGGATCAACTTGGGAACTTAAATGTCTCTGATTATGTAAAAGTGGGGTCTATGTGCTCGCTGCCTGAGTCGGTGTGCCTCAAGCATGGCTGCATGTGTAAGAAGAGAAAAAGTTATAGGTACAGATCTAAGTATAAAGGTATAACTATAGATTCAAATATGTTCTCTTTCTTCTATTTTTCCATCCTGTATCTATCTATTTATCCATCCATCCATCCATCCAGTCATCATCCCCTCCATTTATCCATCCATCCATCCATCCATCCATCCAGTCATCATCCCCTCCATTTATCCATCCATCCATCCATCCATCCATCCAGTCATCATCCCCTCCATTTATCCATCCATCCATCCATCCATCCATCCATCCATCCATCCAGTCATCTTCCCCTCCATTTATCCATCCATCCATCCATCCATCCAGTCATCATCCCCTCCATTTATCCATCCATCCATCCATCCATCCATCCACCCATCCATCCATCCATCCATCCAGTCATCATCCCCTCCATTTATCCATCCATCCATCCTTTCCTCCATCATCCATCTTCCCTTTCCTTTGCACCACCTTTCAGTGGGGCTTTTTTAAATCCCGGCAATACAGGACTCAGGTGTGGCTGAACACGGACAGCTAGTTCGGCCCACCTATCCGAGCTGGAGCCTTACGTGAACGTGTTTCTTCCCTGCTCTCTTTTCTGCACAGCTTTGGATCTTTAAAAAAAAAAACAACAACAACAAAACAAAAAGGAATATTTTCCTGGGCTTTGCTTTTTGCCTGTTCAGTGAATGCTAGTGAAAGGGCTGGCATGACAACCCCTGGAGGCTGAGTCCTGTTTATTAGGGGATGGATTTTGAGCAAGCAGCTGTACTTGCACGCCCCCCTCCGTGACCCTTGCCAGTATCCCTCACCCACGACCTGGAGGGATTGTCTCCTGGGGAAGCAAGGTCAGACTCTGTGTCCATCAGGCTGTGCTTCTACTAGCTGTGTGATGGAGCATTTTCTGATGTTGACACCCATGCGGTGGGAGTCGGATGGAAGCTCGTTTCTTGTTTCACATTAAGCTGTCATCCAAAAGGGCCTGCTGCTTATCGTTGGCTTCACAGTCCTTCCAGGCCATGTTGACATTCTCAGGCTGCTGCTCCGGCCGCCACATCTGCTGCCATAACTTGTGAACTTGGGGCACTCTCACTTGAGCTGAAGTCGGGAGACTAATATTTTCCTAGCTAAGAATGTAGGTGCAAGACGATTTTCTTTCCTCGTGTGTAATTTTCCTGAAAAGTGCTCCTAAAACATAACAATTAAATGGACCGGGGCACTTTACATGATTTGATGGGCAGGCACGAGTCCTGTTTACAGACACAACTTGGAAAATTTTAGTTTCCCTTTAAATTGGACCCAACTGGCTTTGCCTTGTAGCCGCAACTGTGTGGGTTTCTATAGGGGTAGATCGTGCAAATAATTCGACTCCAAGGTGAATAGAGCAACAAGACGGGATGGACCCATTAACACTTGAAGTTCAGATGTAAGTGTTGGTGGTCTTTTGAGTAACTCGGTGATTTCTAACATCGATTCTTTTATGGGAATCTTTTATAACGTGTACACGCTTTTTAACGTAATGCCTTCTGGAGTGACGAATCTAATCAAACTGTACATAAGCTTGGGAATCCCTAAGTTACTGGATGGTTCTTGGGGCCAAAATCATACTGTATTTGAAATTAGGATTATCCTTAAAAACATCCATGTAACATAGTTACTCCTAGTGGCAAAGTATTAATGAGAAAACACTCAGCTCAGTGTTTTGGGTGTAGAGCAACAACATGTGGAAATTTAGCAGATAATTAATTGCATTAGGCAGAAAAATTATAAACCTATAGACAAAGCACAGGGTCCAGTTTGGTCAGCTGAGAAATTAAAGCTAACATAGAATTTTCCTTAGTTCCATAATGCCTGCTCAGTCATCTGAGACCAACGAGACTCTTGCCTTCAGTGACCCCTATGTAGCTGTCAAGAATGTGAGCCTTTCCTTCCCAGTTGGAGCAATGTCAACCTTGTTCAAGTTCCCCTACACTAGGCTGATTACCTTGAAGCAGGAGAGTCCTGGTCACCCGACTCCCAGTATTCTTTGTGGACACCCTACACAGTAATTGTGATTCGGTTCCTTTTTCTCTATCTTTCCATTGCTTCTGATTAGCTCCAGAGCCGATCATTACCTTTTTCAACCTTTGTTCATATTCTCACAAGACATCTTTCTCTCTCTTTCTCTCTCATAGTAACTTACCAATTGCCCCTTAAAATACGAACTTATCTCCGTTTCTGAAGAAGACGTTGCAAGAGCAGCCTGTTTAGCGCAAGAGGGTTTAATGGCGGGATGGAGATGAGGGGAGTGCGTATGGCAGTCCCCCAAGCCTGTTGTTCATCTTGGAGATGAACGTTTCACATAATGAATGTCAATGACTTTGGCTTATTTGTTAAAAAGTCTTTGACTTTAAGTTGCTATGTGTGAATTCACTTTTCACATGCTCTGGAGATTCACACCCCCATGAAATGATACCATTATTATTACTGCTTTGCAGACCAGAGACAACTGAAGCAGGCAGAATGAGCCACTTTTCCAAACCTGTGTTGGGAGTTAGTGCCTGGATCTTAGGTGGAGCCCCTCAACAAAAATCTATGTATTTATTAAAGCTTTTGAAAAATGATAATCTAAAAGACCAGACGTCTAAACATCAACCTGAGTAGATAGAAAGTATACAAAACGCAAATCATTTAAAGTCCTTTACAGGCTCCTGGCTGGTTCAGTTGGTAGAGCATGCGACTCTTGATCTCAAGGTTGTGAGGTTGAGCGCCATGTGGGTTGTAGAAATTATTTTTTAAAAAAATGAAAAAAAGAAAAATAAAAACAAGTGAGCATAACAGGGAAAAGAGAAGCAAACCAGAAAACAGACTCTTAGCTGAATAGAACAACCTGATGGTTGCTTGAGGCAATTGGGGGCGGGGGGTGGGGGGGAGGATGGGTTAAATGGGTGATGGATATTAAAGAGAGCACTTGTGATTTTTTTTTAATTTTTTAAATGTTTATTAATTTTTGAGAGAGAGAGAGAGAGAGCAAGTGAGCGAAGGAGGGGCAAAGAGAGAGGGAGACACAGAATCCGAAGCCGGCTCCAGGCTCCGAGCTGTCAGCACAGAGCCTGATGCGGGGCTTGAACTCACAAACTGGGAGATCATGCCCCGAGCCAAGGTCGGACGCTTCACCGACCGGGCTACCCCCGGCGCCCCCAGGAGGCTGCTTGTGATAAACACTGGGTGTTGTGTCTGAGTGATGAATCACCAAATTCTGCCACCGAAACTGATATGCCACTGTATGTTAACCGACTGGAATTTAAATGAAAATTCGGAGAGAAAAAAAAAAAAAAAACTTGAAGAAAATCAAAGACCTTTTCTTCCTGAGCGTAGCAGCAAAATCGAACAATTGTGTGCCCACCGCTGTGCTGTAACCGCATTATCCATTGCATATCCTCTCATCGTACGTAAAAGAAATATTTTCCTTTAGGTTTTCAATGCAGTGAGTCTCAGAGAGGTTAAGTAAGTTGCTGGAGATCAGGACGCTAGTGACTAGTGACGTGGTGGATAGAGATGGAATTTACAGTTAGGACAGAAGAGTTAGAGTCTTGTGGCTCACTCTGCTGGGCACAGCACACAGACAAGCATAGCTTCAAGCTTAGTTCAACAGCGCACGTGACGAAGCCACCTGCCCGCTTTGTTCTGTCCCGGGATTCCTCGTGGCACCTCTTTGTCGAGGATAGGCTGCCCCAAAGGATGAAAAAGGACATCTGTCACAGGGGACACCGGGGTAGCGTGTGGATGTTCAAGTTCATTCTGCCTTCCTGAATAACACCTCCGAGATTAGGCTGTATGCATCAGGGACAAATGTAGTTCTTTATATTTCGTCAGTTTTGCTTGTAGGTCTTCTGCTCCTCTAAATACGTATGTGTTCTTAGCAGGTACAGAATTCAAAATGTAGGAGGCTCCCACCACTCTGAAACCCTCTCCAGACGGAACCAGTGCCATCGGTCCGTGGTGTATTATTCCAGAGATATTCTATGCGTATGCAGGCATACAGGAATAAATGTATTGTTTCATACCGATGACTGTCTACTTGGAGATCATTCCGCAACAATTCATGAATGAGCTGCCTCATTCATTTTAGCAGCTGCTTTATATTGCCCCGTTTCCCTCTACCATGACTTATTGAACTAGATGCATTTTGATAGGCATTTAAGTTGTTTCAAATAATTTCCTCTATCACAATATGCTGCGGTGAACATTCTCATACATACTTCTTTGCACACAAGTGTCAGAACATCTGCGTGATGAATAGCCAAAAGTAGAATCGTTGGGTCACACAGCTGGCAAGTTAAAATTTTTAACAGATATTGCTAAAACTACCCTCCTCCCCATCTCCAGCATGGGGTGATCTTGACTTTGACTATATTTGACTTTGATCATCTGAAAGGTAAAAAACAGTATCTTATTATGGTTTGGGTTTTAAGTTGATTTATTTATTATGAGGGAGAGGGAGAGCACGCGAGAGGGGGAAAGGCCAGAGCGAGGGAGAGACAGAATCCCAAGCAGGCTCTGCACCATCAGTGCAGAGCCCGATAGGAGACGCAATCCCACCAACCATGAAATCATGACCCGAGCCGAGATCAAGAGTTGGACACCTAACTGACTGGGCTACTCACGCACCCCTCACTGTAGTTTTAATTTGTACTTATTTTTTAATTTAATTTTACTTATTTATTTTTGAGAGAGAGAGAGAGCATGCGAGGGCGAGCCGGGGAGAGGCAGAGACAAAGGGAGAGAGAAAATCCCAAGCAGGCTCCACGCTGCCCGTGCAGAGCCCAACGCAGGGCTCGAAATCACAAACCGTGAGATCGTAACCCGAGCCAAAATCAAAAGCTAAATGCTTAGCGGACTGAGCCACCTGGGCGCCTCTAATTTGTACTTATTTTAATGTTAAGTGAGATCAAGCACGTTTTCTTTTTCAATATTGTGTTTTGAAGGCCCTTTTGTGTTTCCTTTTCTGTTTCCTTGTCCATTCTTTTATAGCCTTCACGGTGTTTTTCTTATTGATTTGTAGGAATATTTTCTATATTAATGAAATTAATGCTTTGCCAAACGTATTTCAAATGCTTTTTCCCAGCGTGTAATTTGGCTTTGGTGTTGCCGTAGTAGCATGTGTCAGATTTTGAAATGCATTCTTACTAAAACTCAAGAACCCTGCAGGACAGGTTTTGTCATTCTTACGAACGGTTGGGGAAACTGCAAACCAGAAAGGATGAAAGGCTTTCTCGATACTACCCTCTTGGCTAGTCAGTGGGAGCTGGAGAGAACTGAGTCCAGATCTCTGTGGCTCGAAAGCCAACATTCTTCCGGCCGCATCATACCGTTTCATCATCTTCCCTGTATCATGAAGCTGAGCAAACCCTCTAGACTCACGTTACTTAGCTGGTGTGATCCATTGGGTTTGGCCTTCAATGGTTCAGTGAGTTGTCGATTTCAACGTCAGTGGCTGTGCCGGTGCACAGGTAAGAGTGTAGCCTCAAAGCTTACTTGCCTCACTCCTTTTCCAAGTGGGATTTCACCTCTGGGCCTTTTCACGTGCTTTGCTCACATTCCCCTGTCCCCATCTTGTCACTACTCTGTCCAAGTTCCCTTGCTCTGGAAGCCTTCCATAACAGCACCGGAAGAAGTAAGTCTACGTCCTTTCTCCATTACCACACCAGCTGGATCGTGCTCTACTGCCCAGGATCGGGACGTTTCTACTCCATTAGCTTCTAGGCTTTGGAGACAGGGACTGTGTCACGAACATCAGTGTGTCCCCATCTCCTAAAGCCAGGCCTGGCAGATGATGGACCTTCAGTGCCTCCTTGCAAAATGAATGAAGAGATGAATATATCACACAATGATTAAGACTGTAGGTCCCAGAGCCGAAGACCCTCAGTTTGAATCTTGCTTCCCTGCTGACTAGGACGGTGACCACAGGACAAGCTACTAAGTCCCTCAAGTTCATATTCATTGTTGCCAAAGGAAGTTGTTGTTGTTGTTTTTTTTAATATATTGCCTGCTTCATAGACTGACTTTGGAGAATATGTTAGATAATCCTTGCCAAAGATTGGTGATGGTGAGGAGTAGAATGATTATTTCATTGGCCTGAATCTCTTTATCAGGAAGGAAAGTGGAAGACTGAAGTTCTAATCACAGCTTTGCCCTCACCTGGCTTTTACGACTTCACTTCTCCGAGCTCCCTCGGCAACTTGGAGATGTCCGAATTGCTGGTGAAAATTCTCAAGTCTCTCAACTACCTGCAAGGTGGCCTGACGTGGGCTGAACCCAGTCTCCTCTGCTTTGCTAGTCTTTTGTTCCTAAATGGCTGGACCCCATCCTAGCCTGACTCATAGGACAAGTTTGCTATGCGGTAAAAGTGGTCAGTGATTAAAATATATGTAGCGCTCTATAATTAGTAACCTAATGATATTGCTAAAATAGAAAATTAAATTAAATTAAATTAAATTAAATAATAAATAAATTAAATTTCAATGTCCGTAATACCCTATTAATACCCATCATCGTAGCTATCATGTAGTGAGAATTTGCTTGTCAGAGGGGCAGACACGCTGGCCAAATGACTTTGCTTATGTGCAGTGTAGACTCGGGGATCTGCTTTTCTTGTTTATTTCCTTATTTTTTCAGAGAGAGAGAGGGAGGGAGCACGAGGTGGGGAGGGACAGCGAAAGGGAGACAGAGGATCCAAAGCGGGCTCCGTGCCGACGGCAGAGAGCCCGATGCGGGGCCCACATTCAGGAACCGTGAGATCATGACCGGAGCTGAAGTCAGACGCTCGCCCCACCGAGCCACCCAGGCGCCCCTGGAGTCTGCGTTTTGAGCCACCCCCTACATGTTCCTCTGCATTAGTGAAGTTTGAGGACCACTGTTTCGAATGCCTCTCCGTGCTTTTGATGCATGGATCATTTCCGCCCACAGTTAGCAATTCGATGGAAAACATGATGCTTTAGACTACCAGGACTTCTGCATTCCCAGGGAACAGCCGACAGGAAATTGCAACATTCTGCGTGATCTCTTAGCCCGACCGACCCAGGAAGGTGCACTTTCTGTGTCTGGGGTGGGAGGATGGGGGGCGGGGCGGGGGACAGTTCATCATTCAATCCGAGCGGCTAGGTCATGTCAAACTAAGCTAATATAAATGTCAGCGTGCAGCTTCCACTTGGGAAATCTGAGTTCGTCGCAGTGCAGTTCACTTTCTTTCTTCCAGCTCTGTGGATGCGATCAGCTGATGCGTCTGACAAGCATTTCCTCGGCCAAAAGAAAAGCCATCTCAGCAGTTTGGAGCGAGTCTCCCTGCGTGTGTGCGCGCACGTGTGCTTGTGGCACTCACGTCACGTTGTCCTTACAGCCGTGATGAGCTGGTCTCCGTGGGCCTCCCAAAACATCAAGCCAGCGGCCCCGGAGCTGTCTCCGGGAGCCATCACACCAGTTGGTAATGACCGCTAGAGTCTGGCGTTATATAGACATCCAGTGGAGGAATTAATTATGGGGAACATGAAGTCCCTCTAGGAATAGACTGAAGATTTAACACCTCCCAGGTGAATTCTCTGCCATTAGAGTGAAGAGGCAGCTCGGTGGGCTCAATACAGCAGGAGCCTGTTCTCCATAACAATGGCCCGCAAGGTAGACCTGGTTAAATCAGCTGGGCTCCAGGGATGCCCTTGTCAGCCTTGGGTTACCTTTCACCGGAGAGCAGCCAGATCTCAGGGCAGGCCAAACTTGGGCTGATTTTCCTTTTCCTTTGTCACTTGTTTTTTTTTAATTTTATGTTATTTTATTTTTGTCTGTTTTATGCCTTTAACCTTATCTTGGTGGTTTCCCAGAAAAAAACGTAAGTGTCTGGGTCTGTCCATCTCGGTGGTGAATTGCCATGATTCCCTAGATACTCCTCACCGGAGTCAGGGTATACAACTTAACTTGGCTTGTCAGATCCCCATCTAAATATTTTCAATCAAGGGCAACGAGGAGCGATTGAGGAGAGCATCCTTTCCAATCTGCCATATTGCTTGTATTTCGAATTCAGCTGCTCTCATCCAGCTCAAAGGTCTATCCGTGCTGTGGGAAGTTAGGGCAATTCTCCGGGCCTTTTGAGCTGTTCAGGGCGGCCCATGAATGCGCTTTACGATCCCATGCCATGAATGGTGGCCCTTAAGTGCGTATTAGTCTGTATCTTCCTACTGATAGACACATACAGGAGCAAGAGAAGCAGATGAAATATAATTCAAGGGGAACAGGAAGGAAGGATGAATAGAAAGAAGGCAGCAAGGCTAAATAACAATAGAAACGCTACAGTATGTAAATTGTGGCGGTGCTGTTGTTGAGATGTGCGGAGGTTTAAAAAAAAAATCACATGGGTTGTTACCTCTTAATAAAAGCACCAGAAACGTTTCTGGGGGAAAAAAAAATCTCTGTGGTATTGACATGGTTAAATGCAAAGGTGCTTGGGATCAAAATCTGGAGAAGTTTGACAACAAACGGATCACTTGCCTGTATGACTTTCCGTGGAGGCGAAGGTAGCTCTGTATGTGGGGCTAAACGCACACACACAGACACAGACGCACGTGCGCGCACACAGCCTTTCCTCTCCCTGCTTGCAGTGTGTCCCCAGCATCCCGCCTGGCAACGTGAACCTTCGGCACCTCCCCCAAATCCAGTCCCATTGATTGAACGTGATGACAGTCAGGTGGTGGGGTGGGAGCCATGTGTGTTCTTGATGGTTTATGCCAAGCAGCAGGGCAGAACCAAAAGGTCTGATCGCCCCGTTCACAGACCTCCCACACCCCGAAGGTGCTCGGAAAGCACATTTCTTGCATCGTTCAATGCAGTATTCCTAAAATTGCAATGCATTCCAACCGGCAGGCATAGGCACGTGAAGAATTCTCGTGAGTCAGTAGGTTGACAGAGGGAACAACACGAGGCCTCTTCGGGAGTTAGGAAGAAGGAGGGATTGGGGATGGTGGGTGGCATTTGCCTACATGTGTGTGAGGTACACGCTCAGGTGCGCAGTTAATTCCGGTGCCGCAGCTTAGCAAAAATTTCTGGCTCTGTTGCGCGCGATCGCGGTGGAGTTCTACCCGAAGTTTTGACCGCCCTTCCTGTTCTACCCACTGGCTTCTCTCTCTGCTCTAAATCTACCAATTATTTCCTTTAAGTGTCAGCAGTAGAGCAGACACGCCGAGATATAACCTTTCCTCAAGTTGATGCTGTTAAACCATTACTTGAAACTGAAGTCACAGTTGTCAACTGTGACTTCAGTCACTAATAACTACTTCAGAAGTGCGAGTGGTGTCTGGGCTCTTAATGCTGTGGCCCAGGGCTCTGGGAATGTCTTTACAGGTCATTTAGAACCATCCATCTGATCTGTGGCAAGATCAGTCAATCTTTCAGCCGAGTGCTTTCCTCTCTCTCCCCTTACCGCCAGGTCCTTTATTGGTTCTCTCAGGGCCATATTGGGAGATGATCTTAGGCAGCCCATATCGACCACTTAGCTTGTAAAGACTTTGAGCTCAGGGCATCACCGCATGCTTGGATCCTGAATTCTGTCACTTGCCTGTGAGGAATGTTTTCCGCCTTCTGTCTTTTTCTCTTCTGTGGTTTCATGGGACTCTTGTCTGAAAAGCCTTTTAACCAGTCCTGCATGCATGACATAGCAAATCTAAAAGACGGACCCAGCTGTCAGTTGACAGGGACAACATAGCTCGTCTTGGTTTGGGAAGGTTTATGGTCTTACTGGGAACATGGTTTTAGGGAGCTCTCACGCCATGCCTGTTGGCTCTAGGGGCATTTTGGAAGTTGAAACAGGCTTTGTAGTTTGGATTGATCTCGATTTTCATTTTGGAGTGTAATATTTTAAGAATAATAATACCAGCTAACACTTATCGCATATTGCTTTGCAATTGTTATGTTGCTTAACACACACACGTGTTAGGTTCCATCATTGTGCATTTCACAGGTGAAGTAAGTGACCTGTCCGGCATCGCCGGTTAGGGACTGGACCCAGGCACTTGACCCACCCTCAGTCACAACCCGACGCTCTGTTCTTCCAATAACAAGCAATCATCAATTCTGTATGAGCTGGGATCTTGCCACGAGTATATACTGAATCGTTTCTGAAAAGCGACTGCCACTCTAAGAAATAGAGTGCCTGTCTTCTGAGTGTCTCCACCCTTCCATCCCACACAAATGCAGAGATAATATATTAGATTCACAGGATACATTTTTAATGCGATGCAGGTACCTGCCAAAAAACAAGTGGGTTAGAGAAGCAGATAGCGAGGCCAAGAGTATTGATATAGAAAGGTGCCCTTATGTCTGTCTGCCTAATTTCCTCTTTCTGTCTTCTCACCTTCTTGAAAGGCTCCCTGCCTCCACTGCCCTCGATAGAATGGTTGGTATCGAAGGGCAAAGCTCTGATCGTACTTAGGGAAAAATCCTCTCCTCTTAATGTGAGAGTAATGACGTTAGCGTCAGTGTTCAGGCTCCACTCCAAGGCAGGTAATTATGCTCTGCCTTTGTCAATTCCCTCTGCAGTTCCTGTTGAATCTATTTTTTCTCCACTTCCTGTCCTAAACTGTTGTACCGGGTTGTTGGGCTGCTGTTCAACATCTGCTTCCCCAAAGAACTACACTTTCAGTGTGAGTAAAATTATTTCTCTTTCATGACTACTTTGCTGAAAGGAACCTGATGAATGGCAGGTGCTGGAGAGCTCCTTTGATTTGGGTCAGGGGACAGCTTGCAGTTAGTCTGGGGTCACTTGAGTTCCTTGCCTGGAACAAAGTACACAAATGTTCTTTTAAAGAAAATGAGGCTTTATATTGGACAGGGTGATTGACTGGCTACCCGCTGGTGTGGGTCAAGGCCGGCACTGACCCCCTCAGCCGACGGGCTTGTCCGAAATGCCTTTAGAGGACATCCAGGGCCCCTCTTGTAGACAGCCTTCCTGAAATCACCGGGGTCCCAGGCCTGCTGCTAGTCTTACTGACCTCACATGGGTCAGGCTTTGGCCTCCCGACTCAGTTTCCCCAGTTTTACTCTCATTTGCTCTCCCCTTCCTTGGCAGGACCATGCAAAGAAGAGAGGACATTTCCAACTCCCCTTATATACTCACATCTTACTACTACCCTTTTGGCACAGGCTTCCGGAACAGTAGCACACTCGGCACCCTCCCTGAACACCCTCGTCAGATTATCTCATTTCAAGGGTCTTAAGGAACACCAACCTCCTCCCCACATTCCCAGCATGTCCTTTCTACACACCCTTCCCCACTCTGGCATTTCTAGGTTTTGCTCTGGATACACTTACTTTTAGTTAACCAAATTAAAACTTGACAAGTAACGCTGGTCTTCACCATGACTATGATCGGTGTGTCAAACAGTCTATGATAAAGTATCTTGGATAAAAAACAGGTGACTTATGGGGCGCCTGGGGGGCTCGGTTGGTTAAGTGTCCGACTACGGCTCAGGTCACGATCTCACAGTTCGTGGGTTTGAGCCCCGCGTCGGGCTCTGTGCTGACAGCTCAGAGCTTGAAGCCTTTTGGATTCTGTGTCTCCCTCTCTCTCTCCTTCCCCACTTGTGCTCACTCTCTCTCTCTCTCAAGAATAAACATTAAAACATTTTTAAAACAGGGGCGCCTGGGTGGCTCAGTCGGTTAAGGGTCTGACTTTGGCTCCGGACTCGATAGCGTGGTTTGTGGGTTCAAGGCCCGTATCGGGCTCTGTGCTGACAGCTCAGAGCCTGGAGCCTGCTTCAGATTCTGTGTCTCCCTCTCTCTGTCCCTCCCTCACTCGCACTCTGTGTTTGTCTCTCTCTCTCAAAAGGAAATAAACATAAATTTTTTTTTCAAACAAAACAAAAAAACAGGTGACTTATGCAAGGAAACTCACTACCTAGTTCTGGAAAAAAGCCCAGAGTGAAAAGAAGAAGAAAAACAACAGCGAAACAAAACTTCTGCTGTAGGGAGACACAAAAGCCAACAAAATGCAACTATTTCATTTGCTAGGTAAAGAAAAACAAGAGTCCAATTACAGTATTTAAACATTTTGCAATATACCCGTCAACATTTAAAAATAAAATTTTAATATTTATTTTCATTTTTGAGAGAGAGAGAGAGAGAGAGAGAGAGAGAGACAGAGGCGAGCGGGGAGGGGCAGAGAGAGAGGGAGACACAGAATCCAAAGCAGGCTCCAGGCTCTGAGCTGTCAGCACAGAGCCCGACGCGGGGCTCGAACTCACGAACTGCAAGATCATGACCTGAGCCCAAGTCAGAGGCTCAACCAACTGAGCCACCCAGACGCCCCGACATGTTTTTTTCCCCTTCCACAAGAGTAGACATAGCTGGGACACAGGTGATTCCAAAATAATTGCAATGTGGGAAGGATGCTCTACAAGTTTAGCTTTCGGATCGATCTTAGATGGGAAACAAAGGAAAACAAAGCAAAACAAAAATATCACAAAAACCAAAATAAGTCACAGGAGGGCCTCTAAAACAATTTGGTCCCTTGAATAACAATCTTTAGGACCAGTGATTTCTCCGGTAGATTTTCTGAAATGACCAGTTGCTGGCTCAGAAGGCGAAAAGATGACCTTAATATATTAGTAACTGGAGATATCTCAGGTACAAGCTGTGTATCTCATTAGGGAACAAAACTTTGGGCCGCCTTTGTGGCTACGGGGTCAAGGTAAAAATGTATCGTCCCTGGGAATTTAAATCTCGGATGCCAGTGGCTAAAACCAGGAGGGGATGAGATAAATCTAAGCATTCTTTTTTAGCACACATGGAGCCCAGGGGGTGGGGGTGGGGTGCGGTGGGGGAACCCTCAGGCATTTCATGTTTTGAAGTCCTTCTTCCATGAATTAGAGGGTTTGGTGGAGGCATTGCCAGTTGCAAAACCACACTCTTGTCTCCGCCTAATTTTGTCTTAGCAGCTCTTTGAAACTGCTAAATCCCGTTTTCAAGTATGATGATTTTGTTTTCTGATGGCGCTAAGCAGCTGCTGCCGTTCCGAGGGGAAGCCCATTTTCCATTTTATATCTGCAAGATGTTGGCTACATCAGGCCCAGCGACGTAGGCAGCTGAGAAGCCTCTTGCTGCAGAAAACAGTACAGAAAGGACAAGGGGCCTTTCCCGAAGGCAACTGCTCCTTGAAATGACATAGAGAAGGGGCCACCGTAAGTCGAAACAGCCCCTGCCATTAAGGGTCATCAACTAGCTTTTACCATTGAGAGCAAGGGGGTCACCCCAAGGAGGACGGAATGCCCGTGAACTTCACGTTCACATGGATTGTTGGTCCTTGCATAGAAAGAGAGGATATCTACTTGGGATAAAATTCAACGTCCACTCATCCTGGAAGGACACGCCCCTGGGGAAGGTTTTTGGCAAGCATGAAGTCATAAAGTTCTCCTGCCAGCATGGGCCTGCGTAGGGTTAAAAACTAGAAACCCTTGAGTTTCTGACATCTTTTTAAGAATCAAGGTGAAGCCACCTTGAATGAACCTGCCTGTCTGGGAGGCTGGGGCTGAGGTGAGGCTAGTGTCTCTGGGCAGAAAGTGCTTTTTCAGCTGTCCAGCGTGCTGATCCGACCTGCCTCATCCCTGGACAACCATGGCCTGGTGTTGCCACCCCAGACACAGGGGAATCGGCCTCAGACAAGGCTCACTGATGTGTAATGCCTCACTCTCTGCTCTCCGAGAACCCTCCTCCTAGAGCTTTAAACTGTGCACTGATGGCACTTCTTTCCAACAACCAGCAACCGTGAAGGTATGGAAGGGGAGGCCTAAGGAGGAAGGCAGAAAATAGGAAGGACACACTAACAACTCAGTGGGTAGGCAGCCGTATGGCTTCTGTTTGTCACAAAACCCTACTCTTTCCGCCGCAGCAGGCAAGTAACTGGTGCCGTGGGCTCTGAGAATCCCTGCCCACCTCCACCCACACTGGCAGCCCTGGCCCCACCTCTGGGGACTGGTCAACACCTAACACAACAGAAAGCCCGCTCCAACATGGCAGCCAACATCAGCTCGGATCAGTTGGAGCCTATACCCGACTAGCTGTGGAATCTTTTTAATATCACCCCTGAGCAGAGGCTGAATAAGTCACCTGGTACCTGGAACATTGAGGAGGTCTGAATGCTTCTGCCTGCTTCTCCTCGCCCATCCCTGAGAGTCTCCTGCCACCCACTCCCTCCCACTGTGTGCTTTACTAGGCCATCTTCCTTTCCAGAAGTTACAGGCAGTTGAACAGCAGTGGGCTAAACAATTATGGAGATCTTAAGCTGCTGGATCATTACAAGCTCAAATTGATTACATCTGAGCTTGAGAATTTCAGAATGGGAGAAGATAGCGCTTGAACGTGGCTGGAAGATGTTGCGTTCGACACGTGCGGGGCTTATGTCTGCTATTTTGTGTCGTAATCCCCGCTTGGTTCCTTTTGCTCCGGTACCATTAATTACATCCAAAGTAATGTAGGCCCCAGTTATTACTTTTCTCCCCCTTTCTTTTAGGCCATTAAAGACATTTTCTGTTGGCCATTTATAAAGCTCTTCTAAGAAGAATTTTTTTTTGTCCTTTCTGCTAATTGCAATTGTATTTTCATGGTGATAAAACGATGCATTTTAAATGATCTGACAGAGAAAAGCTAATGTGACTCAGGATGTATGCATACTTTCTCGGTATACGTTAGGCTTTTCTTGTTCTTTTAACCATCGTGTGTGTGCTTCAGATCACACTTTGTTCCCAGCAGCTGCCATTTTAATTATTGTCAAATCGACGAGATGGGGGGTGTACTAGCACAAACAAGGGTGCTGGGTTCAGAGTCGATAGATGCTGGATTGATTTTTCGCTACTGATTAAACTGAGCGACCCAAGAAAAGTCACTTTATTTTTGCCTAAAGCTGCTCATCTAAGAATGAACGGGGTCGAACTAAATGATAATCTCAGCTCCCTGCCAGCTCTGTGGCTCTAGGATTCATTGATGTCATTTTCCTGTTCTAACAGTGGCAATAATTAGCGTGTGCAGCGTGTTTTATACACATTGTCTCACTTGACCCTTACAGCCACCTCTAACAGGTAAGCAAAATGAATACAGGATCCCCACTAGTTCAGAGCTTGAAAAGAAAGGAAAAAAAAAAAAACAACAATTAAGGAATTCCTGAATTACCCTTCTGAATTACCCACTCCAATTTCAAAAATTAAACGTTGGTTTATGGAAGTCATTCTTTCTGCCTCCATCACAGGTGTTAGCATCTGAATGTGTTGGCTGAGCTTGGCATCCTGGTGTGAAATGATAGTCACACAGCTAGTTGTTAAACATATGTGTTTGTGTGTAAACATAAATATGTATATAAACTCAGTGGGAGGTAGCGGGGGGTGTAGTCAAGCAGGAGGATGAATCGGAGAAGGAACAGAATTACCCATTAGCTTTGGGAGGGAAAGAAAGACATCTAACAGTTATTAACTGCCCACTGTGTGCTGTCCACCCGCCTTAATTAATCTTCTCATCAATCCTATGTGAAGTGCGTATCTACTTACCCATTCTACAGACGCCGACACCTAACCTCAGAGAAGTTCATTGGAAGTTCTTACTGGTTAGAGTCAATATTCACACTCCAGTACGTCTTTCCCCTGTATCTTTAACGCTATCTATCTATCTATCTATCTTTATCTTCATTCATCAATTCACCCATTCACTCAATACCTTTTTATTGGGCACTGAGTACGCGCCTGCCTCTTTGTGAGGCAGTGGATAAAACTTCACACCAAAAAAGGTCTCTCCCCGCCGGAGTTTACGAGTCCAACATCCTGGGAACCTGTGGCTTCTAGGGAGATACAAGGTGGGAGGGATTAGAGCTTAAGGAAGGGATGGGGTCAGAGGTGCGCTGGGAAATGTTTCACAACAGGCCCTTGGAGGAACGTGGAAAGCAGTGATTTGCAGCACTTGACAATTTCTGTGTATGAATACCCCCAATAAAGCTTATTTCAATGACCACCTTGACATTACTGAATTCAAGGAAGAGTTGCGGGTCGTCTCCTGAGCTGGCCGAGCCAGCCTTCAGCACCCTGCTGGGTGGAGTAGGAAGTAAAATGATAGCAAGATTCTTCTACTGACAACCTGACTCCCCACAGGGACAAGAATATCTGACATTTGCGGAGTGCATGATGATTAACAAGATACTTTCCTCTGTTCATTTATCTTCTGTGATCCCCACAGAATGGGTGCCCATGATAAAGACACTTTGAAGATGGGGTAACTAAGCCACACCGGGAATGAATACCTCAGCCAACAGCACACGGCTCGACAGCCATGGAACCACAATCCAAAAGCCACGTCCCTCCTGACAACACGTGTGGACCCAGAAGGTATTATACCGACTGTAATAAGTCATACAGAGAAAGACAAACCTGGTATGAGTTCACTCACATGTGGCGTCTAAAAGAAACAAAACAAATGAACGGGCAAACAGATAAGACAGAAATAGACCTACAAATCCGGAGGACAAACCAGCGGTTGCCAGAGGGGAGGCGGGTGGGGGGGATGGGCAAACCAGATGAAGGGAATTAAGAAGTACGAACTTGCAGTTCTAAAATAAGTCACAGGGAGGAAAAGTACAGCACAGAGAAGGCGGTCAATGACATCGTAATAACTCTGGTGACAGATGTCAACTGCACTTGGCCTAAAGAACACTTAACATCATGGTAAGCATTGTGTAATGTAGAGAATCACGAAAACACTGCATTGTGCACCTGAAACTAATATAACATTGTACGTCGATTATACTTCAATAAAAGAAAGTCCTTTGCTATACCTCACTGGCTCAAGAAAAAGAGGTAAGTGCTTACTTTATAAGAGCTTATTTTACATCTATTTTAATTTGCTTGATTGGGACCATCCGCAGTCAGTATGTCTTTAGTTACGTGGATGAGGCCCAAGGACGGTGGACATTACGGGACAAGGCCAGCAGCGGTACCCGACAAAGACTTCAGTGCACAACCCAGGACCATCACTTCCACATTCCAAAGACTGCGCTCATCTTACCCAAGTGGTATTCAGCCTGTGGAAAAAAGCAATGCCCCACAGCCATTAACAAACGATGCCGCTAAGGCAACCTAGCATGTGGCTGGAAGCCAGTGAACAAATCATCAACTTCTCAGGCACCCGTGGCAAAGTGGTAACAGGCGGATCCTGCCTCGGGTTCCAACGGGCGTCTTATGAAATTAGCATTTCCACCCAGGCTTCGCATTTGGGCTGTCTTAGCTGTGCAGGACAAGGCTCCAGGGAGCCTAGAGTGCCAGCAGAGACATTTCATATTACAAGTGAGAAAAGGGAGCAAATTGTTCTCAGTCCACAACAGAAAATAGGGACGCCTAGACATGGTCAATCGATTAAGGGCCGCCAACATTCCTTTAGGTACTCACCATGTGCTAAGGATACCGCTAAAAACCATGTGGGAGGCCAACTGTGTGGGAGGCAAAGATGTGCACACCCTGCGTCTTCTCTCTCAAAGAAGAGGTCTAGAAAACTCGGCAACCAGCAAAGCGCCAGGCTCCGTAGGGGCTGGGAAGCTACCGCTAGAAGAGTTCACTGTTCTGGTAGCGTCTGAATTCTAACTGTGTTAATCACCACCTTGTTACGCTGGAGAGACCACCTGACACTCCTGGAGGTCCAGCTGCTCGGCTGCGACGTCTATTCTGAAGATACGCAGCATGTGCCCGCCACACGGCAGCCGTTCAGTTGATGGGAATCTTCTTGTTATCATTGGCATTCAAGGAATGGCGGGTGTGGGGACACACCCATGCCACTCCGTCAGATTGGAACCAAGGATTAAAACAAAGCCAAACAGAACGACAAAACAAAGCCAAACAGAACCAAATCATCAATTGCTTCAGGGACTTTCCTCGCCGGAGTCGCCTTCTTTTGCTTTGATTGGATCTGGAGTTCTGGAGTCACCCTGCCGGTGTCAGCCAAGGGGCCGTGCCCTGAGAGGTGGGTTAGAAGATACTGTGGCTCAGGTCCCCTAACTTGGCACATCTGAAAAGACACAGGTAAAGAGTGCCTGGGTGTCTCGGTTGGTTGAGCATTCAGCTTAGGCTCAGGTCATCGTCTAAGGGTTCATGATTTCAAGCCCCCTGTCGGGCTTGCTGCTGTTCAGCACAGAGCCTGCTTTGGGTCCTCTGTTCCCCTCTCTCTGCCCCTACCCTGCTCTCACTCTCTCTCTCTCTCTCTCAAAAATATAAAACATTTTTAAAACTCTTTAAAAATACACAGGAAAGATGTAGCATGTTGAGTTGCTCTGAATCTAAGAAGATGAGATTCGATAATTGCTCTTTTGGGGGAAAAAAAATGAGGGGCACTTGGGTGGCTCGGTTGGTTAAGTTCAGGTCATGATCTTGGGGTTCTTGGGTTCGAGCCCCGCGTCCGGCTCTGTGCTGACAACTCAGAGCCTGGAGCCTGCTTCAGATTCTGTCTCTCTCTCTCTCTCTCTGCCCCTCCCCTGCTCACGCTGTCTCTCTTTCTCAAAACTAAACAAAATATTTTTAAAAAATGAAATATATGCTCTATTCTTTATGATCTCTTGGCTTTCCCATAAAGGAAAAATTTTAATTTGCCAAATAATTTTTTCTCTATAGTAACCCAACGGACCCTTACAGCATCTTTGTGAAATGAGTGTGGTGGACAGATATGAACGTTCCCATTTCACAGATAATAAAACTGGGCTTAGGCCAAGTATGGGTTTAACCATCTATCTTGAGGTTGATTCTATAGCATCATTTATATTTCATGGTTAGTTTTGCATATTTCCTCCGGAAAACTGAGTCCACATATTATTATTCTTGTTACCTTATGCCATTCTTAACATACCTTGGAAACTATACGAGTATTAGAAGTCTATTTTTTCATTAAAATAAAAACATAATGTAGTAAATATTTACCCATCTGTTTTTTAAAAGAATCTGATACAGCTAGTACTTCCTTCTGAAATTCTTATGTTTTCTAAAATTGAAATTCCTCCACAGCCACCAGGGGACATAGGTTGTAGTTTCTGATATTCAGCTGACATTAAATAAACATATTCTTGTTTAGTAAAAGAACAAAGCTGTGGCAAAACTAAATAGAGTCATTAAATGGATCTCAGGACACTTAATCTCTTGCCTCTTGGTATATATTTGAGTTAATATGAGCATTTGTCAATCGCCCCACATTTTTAAATGAAATTGGTATCTCGTTTCCCACGTGGGAGCAGAATTTCTAGGTCAATAGGCCCTTAAATGTCATGAATTGCAATATATATGGCAGATGACACTTGTCAAAGGCTCGGTGATCAATTCAGATACAAATCTGACTTGAAGACTGAAAGAATCCGAATCAAATCGATGTACGAGATAAAGTCCAGGTTCAGCGTGGCGACATGGTTAGCGGCACCTTTCGTGGGATAATGCCTCTCCGTATCCCCGGGGACTGCCATTCCCAGGCCTCGTCATGTCTCCTGCAGCCTGCGGTTGGATCGCTCCTGTCTTCCTAGCCCTGTGTTCATGAGGCTTGCAATTAGGCAGCCGGGCAGAAAAAAAGGAAGAAGAAACAGCCAACGTCATCTGCCTCCTGGAAATTTCTGCGACGCAGTTTTTCACATAAAGGGAAATTGGACGCCAGTGGAGACCTAGCAGCGAGTAACCTACAGGAGCAAATCTCTAGCACTTTTATGAGCAAGATGGGCCCAAACGCAGATGTCGAGAGGCAATTCTGGTGAGCCCCCAAACCTTGAGCTCGCCATCGGACGTGATACATTGCAAGAGGAGCTTGCTGAAGTGGTGTGGGCCTCTGGGATACAGGAGCCACATTTTCAAGCATCTCTGAAGATAGTTCATATCCTCAGAGGGGGTTTGCTGCCCCACACTTAAACAATACCTGTATTCCTTGTCTCAAATACTCGCGGAGGCTCTCTCCTTTAGGTGTTGTTATTATTTATTATTTCCATTTCAAAAATCAAGAAAGCAAAGCCTGAGGTCCCGTGACCAGGCAAGCTCTCTTTTAATCCACTGCTATACATTTCAGACTACTTTACGCAGCGAGGCCCAGAGGATCCCATTGGGTGGAAATGCATGATATTTGAAAGTTGCATCTGTCGCCGGAACCTAACAGGAACACATGGTCACTCTCAGTAGGAAGAATTTCCAAGGGAAGGTCTTTGATCTACGTATCTTAGAGTTGAAGAAGTGACTCCCATCTTTCATTCAGCCATTTACTGATGAATTTTTTAAAAAGGTATTTGGTGCTTACTCTGTGCCACAGCTGCTCAAGTGAACAAAAGAGGCAAGGTCCCTTTCCGTGTTATTAAATTTCCGGGGGGGGATATGGCAGCTGGTATTAGGTGCTATAAAGGGAACCATCAGAGTTCTGAAACTGAGATTTACTTCAGGAGTTGGTTTTGGATAGGATATTCGAGGAAGGCTTCTTTAAGGTGACACTTGAGTTGAAGCTGAAACAAGGAAGAATGAGGCATGAGAAGAACTGAGAAAAGGTTCCCAAATATAGAGAGAACTGTATGTGAAAAGGCCCTGGGGCAGAAACAACCTGGGTGTGATCCAAGACTAGAAAAAGCCAAGCGACTGACATGGCCCAAGAGAGGAAGCATGCCATACACAGAGAATGAGAGAGATGACAGGGACCAAATCAGGCAAGGACCTCATGGGTCAGGCGTGTGGAGTGTATTCTGAGTGTAATGAAAACGTTTGGAAGATGTTAAGCAAGAAAATGGCAAGATCTGATCTCTAGGCTATTGACGGAGCTGGGATCACCTAAGGAGAGGACATAGATTTGAATAGACAAATAGCTGCCTCCTTGACTACAACAATCAATCAATCCATCAGTCCCAGGACGCAGTCCTAGGGAATCTGCCGAAATACAGACATTTGCAGAGGAAGTAAGATTAAACAAACAAAAAAGGGGGAAATGTTGGCCAGTGAAGAGGACCCTGAATAGAGCCATCAAGTGACTCTCTCAGAGAGGACACTGGAGAAGGTAAGCAATGATCACCTTTGGAAATGAAGAGGCACATTGGGTGAGGGAATGTTCTAGAATGTCTGAGCAGCGTAGACTGCACTTTATGGGGAAGAAGGTCATCAGTAAATTCAATGTCTATGGAAATTCCGTAACGGAGGAGGACACAAGATTGCCCTGAAAAGCAATTTTATCACTTTTCGGGGCCTTTTCTGGTCCATCACGTGAATTTCTTTTGGACTTAGGGCGTACTTCAGTTTCTGTGTAAACAACGTGTACGTTTTTTGGGGATGGCTCTGGTTGTTATGCATCATCTTTTGGTGCAGCCGGGAAGATAGGACACACTACCATTAATTAGATCCCTAGCGTTCCTAAACAAGTCTTCCGTCCATCGGTATACTTTGTCTGCAGTCTCTCTGCCTCTCTCTGGAATGGTCTCTGCCCTTCGGCCAATGGTTCATGTGGCCCAAACCCTGGACGGTGCGTTGTACGGCTGCCCTGGGGAAGGTGTTGCATCGTGTTGCGATAGGGCTGCACCAGGAAGGGCCCCGGCAGGAGGAGTTTGGGTTTGGGTTGCCTCGTGGAAGGCTCCACAACAATGGCAGGGAAAGCGGATGCGGGGATAATGGGGCGAGGGTGGCGTGGAGGAGGGGGTTCTTGGATGACAGGTTGCTGAATCCGGAACCCTGACACTTGTGAAGTACTCTGTCAGGAACATTAAGTATCCAAAAGTGATAAAGCTTCAATTTGCTAGTCCATTAGACTAATTACTGCAATAATTAAGTAACTACTTGATTAGAACTAATGGGTACCTAATTATCCAGGAGAAAAGTATCAGGTGGCAATTATCAGGTGGCAATTAATAGACTGGAGTTAATGTCTTCGCACTGTCTTTGTATGAATTCATAAGCAAGGTAAAGAAAACAAACAATAACTTATTAATATTTATTGGTGCCACAGTGTTTTTCAGCTTGTTTCATTTACACAGAACCAATTAGTGGAAAGACCATTAGAGTTGCAGGATATAAAGGGACTGAAGCAGAGTTAGCTTTTTAAAGGTACAGGATCTCATTAGCAATAACGACTAACATTTAACCAGAATCAATCTGTGATTTTTTTTTTTTTTTTTTAGCTCCGTTGCTGTACATCTATTGAAAGGGGATCACAGGTGAAAAATCAAGAGTCATGATAAAATCTGTGGGAAATCGGCTGATATATTGAACTCACGGGCCTTATTCAAGATTTTTCTTGGTTCACTGGAAACCTCTCGTCTATGTTTCCCCCTTGGTACTTTTAAATGGCCGTGGAGAGAGATGGATGGGAAGGGGTGTAACTTATTAGAAAATAAACTTTTCTTACGGACACATCTGATACAGAAGCCTTGGATTTCTCATGGTATAGAAGGTTATCTCACCAACCCAGTGGCGGCTGAGCATTGACGGACACCCACTGCTAATATCAGAAAAGATCTGTTACAAAAATAAGACGTTAGAGCAAGACTTCCATCCACAGCCGCGTTGTTCTATGGGGATAGCTCTGCCTTGTGCTAAACCACTTGGCTGGAAAGCATCAAAGACAGTTTGAAATGCATCCCTCAAGTTTAGAGGAGAAACACAGGTCAGCTATTTATTTATTTATTCTTTAATTCAGGAAAACACATGCTACAAGGTTGTAAGGCTTCTGGGCAAACACAGGAACAGGAACTGAGCCACGTTACCACGGGAGCGAAAAACGCTCTCCCACTGAACGTTCCGAATCAAACACTTTGGCTGCGTAATGAAAATAATAGCCGCATGCTTATTACTTTCTTTCCTCAGTTCAGTGAAGTCTTTTTCCGAGACGACTGTTTTTAAAAATTCAGGAGAGGTTTGGACCTGTGTTAAATTTATTAACATTTTAAAAGTCACATAATTAACCCTGCCGTAGAGGAAAATCCCATCGACTTTTATTTTATTTCCCTGCCCAGTATAAATAATTGAAATGGGCTGTAATCATATTTTAGGGAAAAAATAACAATCACCTTATATTACAATACATACAATGACAAATGGAGATAAATCTAAAATTTATAGAAAGGGAACATTTGCATAAACTGCGGAATCCAAACATATAGGGCATTAAGAGTAACAATTGTTGCAAAGGGCATGAAAAATTCAACTTCGGCTTCATGATAGGAGCCCGGATTCCTAGCATGATTAAGATAATACATCACACGGCCGTCTCTTATTAAAAGCATAATTGTTGTTAGAACCAGAAGTGGCGTTAATGCTAATCTAGTTTTATATATATACAAATATGAAGAGAAGTGAACTTGGAGACACTTGCTTTTGGTGATCCATAGGCATTTTATTAATGTTTGAATAATAACCGCCTAGAGGGCCTGTTATAAATTAAAGGGACGGATTGAGATATAAATTTTTATGAGGACTAGTTATACATTTCCATTATGTGTTTAAAAATGAAGGAATTACTGTGGGCACTGCAGTACTCACATTTATTTGAGGTGATTTGCACGGGAGTGCCCGTGGATGAGAGCCTCTGCGTGGCGGCAGTAAGAAAGATGTATCTGTCCCTTTGAACAGATACATCATATGTCATGCATGAACTCTGTTCTACCAGAGACGTTCCTCCGCTGCCGAATCTGCATGATTATTTCTGTGACAATAGCGAGTGATGATACAGTGTGAGGTTCAGGCCACTTAAGGGGGGTTCTTACGGTTAAATCCTGGAAGACTTGGCTATTATCTACCTGCTAATGCAATACAAGAAGTCCGTGATGACTGCGAAGCGGTTCTGATCCCTCCCCTTGCTCCCGAGGTACTTGTCTAGGAGTTTACAAGTGGCCCAAACGCCTTTGGAGAAGCAGATCCAACCCGAGTGACAATCATCCTTTCTGTCTCTATTGTCTTTTGATCGGTCCTGTCAACGTCGTCCTGCTTGGTAGATCTGATGGGTCTTAGGATTTCCACCGATTATGAAATATAACCCCAAAGAATTCAGGAAGACCCTTGGAAAACTTGCTCCCGAGCCTATGTGCTTACACCCTCACTTCCATATACGTATACATACACGTACACACGTGTAGTCTTGTGGATGTAACCCCAAACCCTAAGGAGGTGAACGTGTAGTGTAAAGTCCTGTGTCCCTTGTCACCTGTAGCTGTGCACAAACTCAGCACACCAAGTCAGGCAGGTCCAAGGTGGCACCCCAGCCAGAATGCCCACCAGATGGTGATTTGAACAAGCCATTTAATGGGTAATTCTTAGTTCTCTCATGTGTAGAATAAAAAGCTTATAGAGTTATTTGGTAAGATTAAATGTCATTAATGTAAAGCGCCCGGTCCACCATAAAATGTTAATAAATGGGTATTAGTTTGTCGGGGCTGCCGTAATAACATACGACAGACCGGGTGACTTAACAGAAACGAATTATCGCAAGTACTGGAACCTAGAAGTCCAAGATGGAGGTATCAGTAGGCTTGGTTCTTTCCGAGGCCATGAGGGAGAATCTGTTCTAGGTCTTTCTTCTTGGCGTGGAGATGGTTGGCTGCTCCCCATATCTCTTCCCATTATCCTGTGTCTCTTCGCATCCCACATACCTTCCTTCCCAGTGTATCTGTGTCCAAATATCCTTTTTTTGTAAGGACCTCTGTCATTTTGGGCTGGGACCCATCCCAATGACCTCATTTTAACTCGATTATCTTTGTAAAGATCCAATATCCAAATAAGGTCAGATTCTGAGGTACTGGGGGTTAAGATTTCAGTATATGAGGTTGGGTGGGGACACAAGTTTTGATGAACAAGTATAGGATCAATGGATATAAAACAATACACCCAGCGATGTCATGATGATAGTGTGTTTCCAAATATATAATTCATTCTCAAGTCACCATGCCCCACATCCCCAGCCTCATTTAACAATCTGGAGAAGACGCCCAAACTTTCTGCATTACTTATGGTCACCCTCTTATGTTGGCGCTATGACAAGAATATCGTGATTTTTTTTTTCACGTTGAAAATTGACATGAACCAAACCCAGGTGTGCGAGGCCATTATGGGTTGACGCATCCAGGCGCTGGGCAATCCAGGACCCTCCACCAGCATTTGCTTCCAGTTCCTCCGTGGGAGTCGCCAGCGAAAACGATCATTGCTCGGATGATTATAATGATGACCAAATAAAAGAAGCGTGGAGAAGAAAATCAGAGCTCTTGTTGTGCTGATTTTAAAATAGATCTCAAATGCATCTTTTCCAAACCCAGAAAACTCCCTAATGATAGGGCTATTTGAATTTAAATTCCAGAGCATGGGCTCTTCCCCAGAATGCTGCTATTTACCAATTTTAGCAATAATGTTAAATGGCTGCTTGAAGGTCTTCCTTTCCCATCATTGTGCAATGGTGTCAGGTGAAGTCCTGAGGAGCCGTGACGTGTCCTCTTAAATGTGTGTTCCCCAGCTGTCCATTCCCAGGAATAAAAAAGAACTCAGGCGCTATCTCCTCTCACATCAGTGCCTTCACCTCCGAATGGTTCTTACGAAGAACATGAAGTCCTTCACACCCGGCAGTTCTTGGAGTTATGATTGTCTTAGGATTCTTTTCTTTTTTATTAATTAAAAAAATTTTTTTTGAGACAGAGAGAGTGAGAAAGAGAGGCGGAGTGAGGGGCAGAGTGAGTGAGTGCAGGTGAGGGGCAGAGAGAGAGGGAGACACAGAATCCGAAGCAGACTCCAGGCTCCGAGCCGTCAGCACCGAGCCCGACACGGGGCTTGAGCTCGTGAACCCGTGGATCATGACCTGAGCCGAAGTCGGACGTTTAACTGACTGAGCCACCCAGGCACGTCTAAGATTATTTTCATATTCAGAGCTCAGGAGAAAAGGGACTTAAAGGAACTGAGGTCCCTCGAACTTTCTTCTCATCATCAACTTCAGGTTTTAATTCAGAGGTGAGCTGAGTGGCAGAAGCAGTAAATGGACTGGGACAGGGCGTGATCGCTAGGCTTCTCGGACTGGTGCCTTTGACCACATCGGTGATGGTGTTTGCTTGGGGGTGAGGTGCAGAGAGAGAAATTTGAAGGTCAAACACACCTCCCTGCCCATCTGCGTCTTCCACACCTGAAGTTCTTGTGGAAGGGCTGCTGGTCGCAAGGGGCAAATGGGGGCTTCTGAGGTTTCATAATGGGGTGTAGTTAGTAGTAGGGTGAGCAACTGCTGTCTGGGCAGAGGCCACCACTTCTGAAGCATCAGTGCCTAATCATCATCATCACACACACACACACACACACACACACACACACGGTGGTACCATGCCAGCCACACCATGACAAAGGAGGGAAAAGCCCATTGTCAGCTGATATGTGATGGCTGGACTCTTCAATGGCCGTCGATCAGGAACAGTGGCCCATTCACCAGCCCCCTGACACAGATTACTTTAGGATAGCCTCATAAACCAAGAGCTCTGACACCACAGATAGGAGAGTAAGGTGCCGGAGTATATTATCTGCCAAAGTCTGTGTGCGGAGATGATCGAACTCAGAAGATGGGAAGATGGGAGTTTGAACGTAGGTGTAATTTAATGCGTTTAACCTCCTGACTGCTGGAATTTGCGTGACTAGAGCTACATCTGCAGTCTATCCATCCATCTACGTATCACATACACACATGTCTGTATCTCTAGCCCGTACGCCTATGGATCTGGGCTTTGGTGATATTTCTTGCGGCACTGGGCTTCTTTTTCCTTGCTGGAAATAACGCCAGAAGGGGTCTTGTTATTCCTCCATCCCCTCATCTTGCCAGATTGCTGGGATTTTCTAGATGTCAAAGGGGGAAAAAATGAAACATAATGTGATGAGAAAAGAAATGATAGAACGTTCGGAATTTTTTTTTTTTCTTAAAAGAGTTTGATTTCACTTCAGCTGGGGTGAAAGTTCAGTTTGGTTTTTATTTTATCCACACCATTTGCTCATCCCTCATGAGAATCTCTGCTCCCCAAGTCTCTCTATCATTCTGTTTGCGTTCAGTTCTATCTTTCTCGTTCCTGTGTAATACAGCTGTATTATGAAGTGGCCTGGCCCTGGCCCAGCATTTAAAACATGGCCTGTCTCGTATTCTGTGCCCTGGAAGAACAAATCCATTTGGTGTTTTCTTGTTCAATACTTCCACATCCACTGCCCAAATCCCAAGCTTGGCTATTTAATTCTTGTGGCAGCAGAGACCAAAGCTCATTTTTTAAAGCCGAGTTTCCTAATTCCATCGACATTTTTCTCCCCTTTTCGGTTTACTTACCCATTATTTTAATCATCTACCTAAGGAGAGGAAGGGACTCTGTGTCGAGGTCAGGGAGAGGTTAGAGTTAAAATGGATATGAAAGAAAAGGTTAATTCCCCTATGGTTTTCCATACTTTGAATGAATAGTTGAAAATTTTATAGAAGATAAAAAAGGACACTTATTAGCCTAAAAATGAGACCTAAAATACCTCAAATTCCGGAATCAGGCTTCCTTTCATCTATGAAAATAATACAAAAAAAAAAAAAGACAGAAAGAAAAGAAATTTATTTGACGTATCTTTCCAAACGTGGTGTATGGGTGGATGCCGTAGCCCTGCTTACCTGTGTGAATGAGGTCACGTGCTGATGTGTACCCACGATAAGGAAGTACCTGTAACCATTTGACCTCATTGGTCTTCTCCAATTAACTCACAGACCCAGTCCCAGAAGCACCCTGGGGAAAACAGGTGAAGAATCACGTACTCACGGTAGTTAATTCACTTTAACAAGTCTTGCTGTTGACTCAAAATGTTTCACCCACCACCGCCACTACGTCCACTCCTCATTCCAGCACTTAACTTCCTTTCAGGTTGTGAACAGGGTCCTGGGGTAAGAACCAAGCTCAGGATTTCCTCTCCACTCTCCATGGAAGCTCAAAAGCATTTTTCCCTGAATAGATCATTTAATCTCCTTGTACCACAGCATCCTCCTTTGTGAGATGGAGGTCAAAATACTAGCATATTTCAAAGGGTTATTGAGAAAAGCTATCTGGTTAGCCATTATAAAGCATTTTACAAATATGAAGTGCTTTCTATAGTCTAAATAATTTGTCAAAGCATAAGATTTTATACAGTTATCAAGTATAATCATTTTGGCCTTTCTATTTCTCCGGGCATTTACCTTTTTTTTACCCCCTTTTCTACCTTTTCCTTTTACATTATTATGAGGAGAAATATAATTTCTCTCCTTTTCTCATGACTAAGGGTTTGAGAGAGTCTTCAGGGCAGGAGAGGAAACTTCTCGATAGATTACTTGTCAATTCAAGTGCAGACGTTTTCAACCAGAGAATCATCACCACCATGCGAATCTGAATGGCTTCTAGAGATACAGGATACTGAAATAAGAAGTTAGATTTTTGAAAACCCCCAAAAGCATACTTAGAAACAAAAACCGTTGGCAAGGACAGTGTGTTGTTGTTGGCCTATAAAGCCAGGTATAAGTATTTACTTATCCAGGCCAACTTGTTGTTGCGGACCTATTATTATACACTTCATGAAATACACATTATTCATGGACACAACATTAAAGACTCTGCGCCTTCGTGTCATAAATGATGGACCTGCCCCAAATTTCCACAGAGGGAAGGAAGAACATGCCAATCTTTCTGAATCCAAAGACCGTGTTCTATTTTCCGTGCACACTAAGCCATCTCCCCTTTGAGTTACCCACTCACTACTGAGTAATACAAACAAACTGGCATGACCCAAACCATCCACAGAGTCCTCAAGTTTCTATTTTGCACTGTCAGGGCATGTCAGCTCACTGACTTGCTGACCCCCGTTGAGATAACTATCCGTGGCATAAGGACACATTGCACTGAGAGTAGATATTCTTACTTGTAACCATTCAGAGGATGACCTTGAGGCCTCCTTGACAGTAGTAAATGTTGGCCTTATGAAATCTCTTTTAGAAGACGACCACAAAGAGAGGACTGTAGACAGAAGCCTGTAATGGAGGAATTGACATGACTCCTCTCGTTGTGATAGTTACAGAAATAGAAATAACTTTATTAGCTAGAAGCATAACATTTTTATAATTGGGATGAGTTTGGCTGAGGGCTCTGGTAGAACGGATAAGCTAAAAGAGACATTTATTTAGGGATATTCTGATCTCTGAAAGCATTGTAAACCATTCTGCCTGTTAAAGCTCATGTGAACACATTACATGGAGAAAGGAAATGTTGAGGTACTGGAAGAGGGAAAGCTATTTAGAAGTTTCAGCTTTAAAATCACATACTTAAAATATGGACATCTGCATAAAAATGTAATAGAGAGTCTAGAGAAGACTCTCCACAATTACAATATTTTACTTCTTCCAACGTACTGAAATTTGCACTAAGTTTTCAGTTATTTCAAGATTATATGTGTGTGTGTGTGTGTGTGCACGCGCGCATGCACACGCATTAACCCTACTAAAGCCTCAGCTGCTTTGTATTAAACAAGTATAACACTGCAGTATTTAGAATTATTTTCATATCATTAAAGGAAATTATTTACTAGTACAGATGTTTCTTTTATTTCTTAAGACATCAAATAACCTTGAAAATCAATCTTATTTCTTTTATCAGCAAATATCACCAATGGTCTATAAAGTAATGGCTGAACCTGGATGTCTGCTATGGAAATCCAAGGTTTTCAATTTCTTATGGTCTCTAATAGCATTAATCAAGGCAGCACAACTTACTTAAAAGGGACACATGATTAATCTTGACAATAGTAATGTAAACAGAACCCTAATTCATGAATTGGCGATTACCTCCCCCCCACCCCGCCCCAACTAGGGTATTAGCTCTTTGTTTGAGATTTACCCGGTGCCATGTACATATTATAAGAACAAAAGAGAGTTCTTTATCTTTAAAAATACCCATTCAGTTCAGCTTACAGAACAGGGGAAAAATTGCTATATTTATCAAGGTTGATTTTGTTTTCCAAGTCTCTAATTCGCAACTGAAGAATGCAAGACTACATACATCAGGTGTTTCTAGCAAAATAGCAGCAGCAGCAGCAAATCATAGACATTTGTCATTCCTTAGAGCTGTCTGACAGTTCTGACAATTCATTAGGCTGAGCTGAAAAGAGGTTTAGAAAGCAAAGAAGGGATCGCAGGTAGGAGAGTTGCTTTTGCATGATCCAGTAATGGCTGATTTGTATCATTTTGGGTGATGGATACACTGTTCAGATTAAACTCAGCAGGGTTTTCTCTTCTCTCTCACTTTCCATGATTTCTCACTACCCCCAGCTTCCTTCCTCTGGAACCCCCCTGGGACACTGAGCATCGGCTGGACCCTCAGTAGCATTTCATCCTTAAAGGTATGTTCACACATATATGAAGGAAATGCTTCCTTCCAAAAGAAGCTGCTTTCGAGATGGAGAGAGCCAGTAAGATTTGGGATAATAAACCATGCCCTTGATTCCCAGTTTCCACCTGCCCTATGAGTCTTCCTCCTCCTCAACCTATGTCAGTCCAAATACCCATGCATCCAAAGTCCTTGTCCCTGACACACGACTTGTGAACAACTGATCCTGTCCCAGCCCACCATAACGGCATCGCACTTCTTCAAAAATGGGCATAAAATATCCTAACTAGGTGTTCATCCCTTGGGATAGTACCGGGCATTCATTCCGGGCATTATCTTTCCTGTAACCCTCTGCACACCCAAGTTAGGATACTTCTCATTTTTATTTTTGACAAACGGAAGCTGTCGTGAGTTAGGGTTTACGTGCCACACTCCTCCTACTTGAGATATGCATCCTAGTATATCAAAATGCTTCTGGACCTTGGTTACTGGTAGCTGCAACATGGATTATCCAACCGGAGAAGGTGACCTCTATTAATCAAAATTGGTAGTTCGTAAGGTCAGTTGTGTGTGTAATGCTCTGAGGGATATAAAACGAGTAGAGATACAGACTGTGCCATTAAGACTGACACTTAATAAAAACTTAAGCTAATCAAAATAAAAAAGAAAGAAACAAAGACATCCAAACTACATATTAGACGACATTCCTTAACTTAGATGCTTATTCTCAAACATTTCTCAATCACTTTCTAAACCCTCAGAAATTGCCCAATAACTGGAGATCATCCTGGGAAAAAAGGGAGTCAAGGTGCCTGTTCTCCCGGAGCTAACATATAGCATGGAGATAGTCGATTGGTGAGTAAAGCCATAATTAAATAAAACTTGTACGTTGAGATTATTGTGACGAAGATAATTAAATAATAGAAAGTATCTTAAAAAGAAAATCTGTGGCCTTATAGACTAAATATTTGTGTCCCTCCAGAATTCATCTGAAGCCCTAATGTGATAGTACTTGAAGTCGGGCTTTTGGGAGAAGCTTTGGTTTAGATGAGGTCGTGAGAGTGGGACCTTCAACATGAGATGAGAGTCTTTAAAACAGGAAAAAGAAGAAGGAGCAGGAGCAGGAGCAGGAGCAGGAGCAGGAGCAGGAGAAGAAAAAGAAAAGAAGAAGAAGAAGAAGAAGAAGAAGAAGAAGAAGAAGAAGAAGAAGAAGAAGAAGAAGAAGGAGAAGACAGGAAAAGATATGTGGGCATCAAGAAAGAAGATGGTCTGCAAGCCAGTTCTTGCCAGAACTGAATTAGAGAATTCAAATATTTATCTTGGGGCTTCCAAGCTTCCAGAATTTTGAGGAATGAGTGTCTGCTGAATAAGCCACCCAGCCCGTGATATTTTGTTATAGCAGCCAGAGTTGACTAAGACAGGTGAGGCTGTTGGCTTAGACAAGGGCAGGGCAGAGGTCTTCCCTGAGGAGATAATATCTGAGATGGGAATATGAATGAGTCTACCACAATGCAACCAGGGAGAGTTAATTTCCAATTCTTCATGTTTTCTAAGGAAAACAAAATGGAGGCATGCAGGGCTCAAATGAGGGAGTGAAAAGACGAGAGAAGAATCTTTCTGGCTGTCGGAATTTTGCTTTCCTCACAGTTGCATTCTCCATGCCAGAAAAGTGCATGGCACAAAGTACATCCTCAGTGAAGGTCTAGTGCTAAGAAAGTAAATGAAGGTAAGAATAGCCCAAGATGGAATTTAAGAGGTCGTTGGGAGCCAGATCACATAGGGCATTGTGGGGAGGAAGCTTTGTAAGAAATTTATGTTTTATTGTAAACAGGAAAGCCTTTAGGTAAAGGAGTGACATAGTTTAATTTATATTTTTAAAAGACCGCCTGGCTCACAGGCTAGACTCTGTTTGGATGTCCTGCCACCCGCCATGAGTGTTGGCTACCAAAAGCCCATACTTATCCACCTCTGCAAAACTTCCTAAGTTGACTGGGGCCGCTTTCTTGGGAAGTTATGCAGCCCTCCCGAGAGTGTCCCAAACAACAATGACTGAGTGGTAACCAGCACAAAAGCCCAGCCCTTGCCTTAAGGGGCACAACTCTACCGTGGAATTTATACTTCAAAGAACACAGGGAATTAAACCAATGCAAGACATTATTCAAGACCGTGCTGTTGCTCAGTTCTTTGCCTTTCCCCATCTTGCTTTATTCTAAACGTTGTAGGTTTTTTTTTTTCTGTTATCTAAAGAACATTCCCTCAGTCAATTATATACATCCAAATCCCTACCCCAGGCTCTGAGTCTAGGGAGCCTGACCTAAGTTAACTCATGTGGGGAAAACAAATCACAAGAGAAAGAATAGCTCCAAGGACACCATCAGTGATATATAGCCAAACCAGAATTCAAGGAGGTGATAGTGGACTTGAAGATAAGGGAACTGTCATTCTAGGGTAAGCTTAATCAGGGATGAGTTTTATGATTAGAAATTAAATAGGAAGGATTTTGAGTACCAACAAACAGTATTCAGCTAAATTTTTTTTAAAAAGCAATTCAATAATTCTTTCCCCTTAACTCACCATTTAGGAAAGGGGAAGTGAAAGGGAGAGGAAAAGAGAAGAAGTGTGTGTGTGTGTGTGTGTATGTGTGTGTGTGTGTGTGTTTAGAAATGGAAGCTCTTAGGCGAATAATGTGATGCTTATGGGGTCCAGGTTGCAGAAACATCCTCTTCAGAAAAAGGGTTTCCCAAGGTTACATTTGGGAATATTTCTAGTGAATATTTGTTTTTAACTCTAAAAATATAGAAACGTAATGAATTCTCATTAAATAACCAAGAATGTGACCCTTTAAGGTCAGAGTTGCTATTAGGAAAAAAATAGCAAGACTGGGTAGGATACCAACTATAGAATACGCCATCCTGTTATCAAGTTAATTGAAGTTATTCTGTCATAAGTGACAGTCCATCAGATATTCTGCCAGTCAGTATGTCATGACATGATATGTAATGAGAGGTCTTCCAAAACCCAGAGGGAAAATCTACTCATTTTTCACGACTTTACTTTTTGTTTATTGCATTATCTTGGAAGTAGTGTAAAATGTGTGCAGTTTTATTAAAATCTGAACAAGTGGTGAGCTCAGAACTTGAAAAACTGATGTGCATTTGCCGAAGACATTTTCTTATTTTGTTTATGTGCAAAATTCCGTTCATACTAGTGACCTTTTTATCCTCACTGATATGTTATTGGATGTTCCATTGGATATTTGTTAAAAGGCAAAGACAACATAGTCCATAAGTGTTATTGGTGGGGAGAAAGTTGGTGGCAAATAAAAAGGAGATAGTTCATAACTTAAAAGTGAAAGCTTCGGGGCGCCTGGGTGGCTCAGTGGGTTGAGCGTCCGACTTTGGCTCAGGTCATGATATCACCGTTGGTGGGTTCGAGCCCCGCGTCAGGCTCTGGGCTGATGGCTCAGAGCCTGGAGCCTGTTTCCGATTCTGTGTCTCCCTCTCTCTCTGCCCCTCCCCCGTTCATGCTCTGTCTCTCTCTGTCCCAAAAATAAATAAATGTTGAAAAAAAAAATCTGAATAGAACTTTCAGAGTACTAAGGAGATAAAAATCGCAGTCCAGAATCCAGCAAGTCCCTGAAAAATAACTTCAGGCTCTTAATCAATTCATCTGAGAATGCAGTAGGAATACACCAGGGGTAGATCAAGGCTTACAAACTCTTAAAATTTGACTTAACCCAGCTTATTAGAATACGATATGCCCCTATGGTAGCTGCCTGCCAGGAAATAGAAAAGTTTCTCACTAGAAAAAAGAAAAAAAAATCCATACATAGTTGCTAAAGTTTTTGTGTGTACAGGCCTAGAATTTAATAAATATTTACTAGGCATACCATGAAATAGAACCAAGAATAAAAACCGACAATAGGAATAGACCTAAATGATACACATATCAGAATTAGCAATTACAGACTGTAAAATGCTGAAAATATTATGCTCGGTAAGGTATATAATAAATGTGAGAAACTGAAACAAATCAAAATCTATTTAAAAAATAAATGGAAATTCTGGACCTAAAAATACAATTTTTTTGAACTTAAGCATTTAGATGAGTTTAACGGCAGATTGGACACCATTGAAAAGAGAAGAAGTATTCACATTTGTAGAACGTGTCCACACTGAAGCCTGGAGAGAAAATTGAATGGGAAGTGATAGGAATTGGGGGATAAGTGTAAGAGATATATTGAGTGTAGGGAAAGTTGTAACCTACTTGTAACTAAAATTTTCACAAGGAAAAGAGAAAGAAATGGGGAAAAAGCAGTATCTGAACAGATTATTGCCATGAATACCCCCAAAATAATGAAGGACATCAAGTCACAAATATGAGAAGCACAGAGATTGTCAGTCTCTGGAGGATCTCTCTCTAGGAACAGAAATGAGTCAAAGGTAAATATCAACAAAATTCCTAGTATTAACCCAACCCAGTTTATGTTTTAACTAAAGTGACCAAGTCCCTATCCTCTCTAACTAGAAACGAAAAATATTAAAATCTCTCTAGTAAAATAGTGGTCATCCAAGGCCTCTTTGTGTGTATGTCTTTCAAAAGATCTAAGGCTAAAAGTCAATGATCTAAGTACCCATCCATTGTAAAAGCTTAGAAATCGAACCATAAATTTCCCCAAAACAAGTAAAAGAGAAAACATTAAAAAGATAATAAAATTCATAAAAGAAAACAATATCACTAAGTCGAATACTACTTTCTTGAAAATATTTCAAAAAGTAATAAATTTCTAGAAAGATTGGTTAAGAACAAAAGAGATGGACTGGAAGTTACCAATATCAGAAATGACAAAGTGGAAAACACTACAGATCCTACAGACATAGTCAAGATAATAAAAAGATAGTACATCAACTTTATGTCAATTAATTGGAGAATTTAGATAAGATATACACATTGCTAGAAAAATACAATCTCCCTTATACAAACACAACACAAAATAGAAAATCTCAATGATTCTATACCCTTATCTAAATTAAAATTATAATTAAAAAAATTTCAAAAAGAAAAATCCAAGCCCAGATGGTTTTTCTAGTAAACTCTCTAGAGAAGTCTAAATAACATCATTCTTACACAAACTCTTAAAGGTAATAGAAAAAAAGAAGCATTTAGCAATTTGTTTTATTAGGCAGCATAATTTTGAAAACCAAACATGACACAGGCATTACAAGAAAGAAAAATGATAGGAGAATTACCTACCTAAATAGAAATGCAAAATTCTAAAAAAAAATATAAAAAAGATGATGTACCACACCATGTTGGTCTTATTTCAGAAGTGCAAGGTTATTTTAATTAAGGAAACAATCAATGGAATTCTCCACATTATAACCTAAATAAGACAGTAGTATGAGCATCTCATATTCGACTAAATTCTGCATTTGAAAAAATTCAAAACCCATTCATAATTAGAAATGTCAATTAGACATAAGATCAAGGATTATAAAGAAACTTGGTCAATTCGAAAAATAGTGTCCATAAAAATCTATAGCAAATTTCATACGTAATAAGGAAACATTGAAAGCTATTCCCCTGAGATCCTGAAATTGAAAAAGTTACATCTATTATGGATATTTGTATTCAACACTGTTCTATCGGTACTGGACAGTGCAATCAGTGCAATAAGACAAGGATATAAAGATTTATAATAAAAACGTGTATTATGTTCATAGAAAACCGATAATACTTATACAAAATAAAACTAAGTGGGGGCCCCTGGGTGGCTCAGTTGGTTGAGCATCTGACTTTCTTCAGGTCATGATCTCACACTTTGTGAGTTCGAGCCCCGCGTCAGGCTCTGTGCTGACAGCTCAGAGCCTGGAGCCTGCTTCAGATTCTGTGTGTCTCTCTCTGTCTCTCAAAAAATAAATAAACATTAAAAATTAAAAAAAAAATAACTAAGCCAATTCGGCAATGTCACCAGAAATGGGGTCAATGTGCAAAAATTAATTGCATTTCTGTGTTAGCAAATATAATTTGAAAATGAAATTTAAGAATATTATTTATAACAATAGCATCAAAAATCAAATGCCCCAAAATAAATTTGACAAAAGATATGTGAAATTTCTAAAAAGTTTTACCGAAATTGAAAGAAATTAAAACGCTGTAAAAAACGGAGTTATACACCAAGCTAATAGATGGAAGTCTCTATACTATAAAAATGTCAATTTTTCGTAAACTAATTTATAGATCAAGGCCATCCAGTTAAAATCAAGAAAGGCTGTTCATGGAAATTAGCACGATTTTTCCCCCACAAATATATATGGTAATTCAAAAGGTGGAGAAGAGCAAAGGCAATCTTAAAAAAAAGATATAATTAGAAGATTAACACTATTTGACATCACAATATTATAGACTTCCAGAAATTTATAAAGAAAATGTATTTTCATGAGAATGGACAAATAACCAATAAAACAAAATAAAGAACCAGAAATAGATCAACACATATATGGTGATTTGATTTACAACAAAGATAACACTGTGGTATGTTGGGAGCCAAGATGGCCTTTTTAACAAATAATGCAGGGTCAAATGGATATTCTTAGAGAAAAAAATGAACCCAATCCCTTTCTCACACCAATTCTCAATGAATTGAAGATCTAAAGATAAAAACTAAAATAATGAAGCTTCTAGAAAATAATATGGTGGCATAGCATCACAACCTGGAGGTAAAGACTTATTAAACAGAACATAAGATGCACTAAACAAATAGAACAATAATGAAAAAATAAACCACAGCAAACATGGAACAGGAAAATGGAAAAACGCTTAAGCAGACATTTCACAAATGAGGATATCCAAGGAGTCAATAAATAGGAGTCACGACATATCAGTCTCATGGGAATTATTAAAAAAACACATTGAGATACCAATGTGTGTCCACTAAAATGGCTGTAAATTAAAAAGATTAATCCTGCCAAGTGCTAGCAAGATGTGGGATAAGTGGCATACTTATAAACTAGGAGTGAAAATTTATGACATTGTTTTAGCAACCTATAGAACACAACCCATTAAAGTTAAACGTATTTGGGCTCTGTGTCACAAGGAGCCTTCTCTAGGTATATCCCTAACAGGTACATATTAATGTGTATTAAAAAGCATGCGTAAGGTTGATTATTACATTATTATTTGCAATTAAAGTTGTTGTTTTTTAATTCCATCAACTGTAGATCATATAAATAAATTGTGGTCTAACTGACTGATGGAATACTATACTGCGATGAAAATGAACCACTGCTAAACACAGCAGCATGGATACACTTAGAAACCAAACACAAAAAATGGACAGACTGTAGGATTCCATATATTTACAGTTCAAATTAGGGACACAACCTCCTAGTCATAGATGTGAGGCTGGCCATCAGAAGGAGGGAATGATAGGGGCTCTGAGGCTGGAAGCATTCTGGGTCTCCATCAGTCGGTGCTCCTACAGGTATTCTGGCTATGAACTTTAATCCAACTTTACCCTAATCTGTGGCACTTTCTTTTATATTTTTATAATTCAGTAAAATAGCTTAAAAATTGAGGGCTTTAAAAGTGGAAATAATTTTTAGACTTACATCCGTGTTTTCAGAGCAATTTTTCACAGATGGGGAAACTGTTATGCTTTAGCTATGCAAATTTTTTTTCTTTCCCTGTGAAATGTGAAAACTTTAAGTGAGGACAAAAAAAAATTGCTTTGCCTAAGGCAAATCTATGAAAATTCTTGGGGCAGAATCACTGAAAGTGGAATGTGTCCTTTCAACATATAAATCACAACGTAAAGGGGGGCTTTATTTCTTCTTAAACTGGCTAAAATTTTATCTTTACTAATTCAAGGGACAACGACACTATGATATCACCACTCATGCAATGCCATATAAGAATGGTTTAAAGAAAAAAAAAATCTTGTCCCTAGGATTCTAGTCACTCCACCCCATTCCCGAAAACACATAGACATGTGCGCAGACACATACATATATTCCATGGGGGCTTCCTTTTTTTGCTTATAAGATAAAAACTAATGTTTTCTCATTTGATTTATTTATACTTTTTAAAATTTTAAGTGGATACGTGAATATTTGGAGGTGTGAAGTTTACATGAGTTATGCAACCCCAACTTAGCAAATATTGATCAGATTCTTTGAAATACATGGCATTATGGAATTCTAATCAACTGAAGATAGGCTCATTTAATTTCTCCGTCTCTGGCCACATATGTGTAGACAGAAGCAAATATATGCATATTATACACATGCTTCAGTAAAACTGGGCAGTTTATCTTGAATAATTCATTGTTTGTGGAACTGGTAATTGGAATTAAATTTAAGCTCCGATCTTAGCAGCATTGAGTAGTATTTGAAAATAGAAAACTGAACACATGAATCTGTTGTTTCCTCTCCTGGATGTCATCAGACATGTCCATTGGCAGGCTGCATAAGCCATCGTGTCACAGCATAGGACAACTGAAATGCTGACAGGTACTTGCAGGCACAGCCCTGATGGGGTCAAATACCCCTAAACCTGCCTTGTTTGCTGATCTTTTAATCGGATTCAACTCGACTGTGGCCACAGCACAAGGCTTTCTGACAGTATGTGACAGCATATGACAGCAAAATATTTTGATTTTTCACCATTTGATGATATTTCAGATCTCTCGAAGTCCTTCATAAACCAGCACAGTGTTTTATAGGAAAAGGATACAGGCAGTTAATTGCCTTGGAAGCTCTGTCTCTTTTGGTTTTCAGCTGAAACTGAAGTTAGAAGATGAGTCTTACGTTTTGAGAGTAACAGGCTATATAGACCATCAGTGACCCCGAGGACTTTGCTTATGAACAGGGAAAAAAAAAATACACATGAACTCACAGCCCAAAACCCAGAGTTGTCAGAGGCTCCAGGAAAATGTAAACATCTTCTCTTAATTTTTCTGAGCTTTTTCGGAACAATCCCGGAGTGGCTCCTTGTGTACGAAAGAAAAACGAAAGTACAACCCCTTAATCGTGTACTGAAAATACATTTTAAAACTCTTCTTGTTCCAATCTCTTCACAAATTCTCGGGGAACACGGCAAGCAACAATTTGGGGGGGGTGGGGAGGAAAAAATCCACCAGAAAACAATTATTAATAAGTTCACCATAAGCCCCTGTACATCTCAACCCAGTCTTTCCCTATCAGTTATTCACAAGATCTGAGACCTAAACAAAACAAAATTAAAATTGCATTAAACTTTCATTATCATGGAAATTATTTTCTAATTTAAATTCATGTCCTTTTGATGCTGATTTTTTTAATTGTCGTGAAATAAAGCAGATGTATCCTCTGTGGCTTCCCATCAAGCTTAGAATGATGTCCATTACTCCACCTTGGGTGTGTTCTCGTGCTTCTCTTCCTGTTCGCTCAGGTCAGGCCAGGCAGCCTTCTTTGCCTTGAACATATCAAACTCCTTTTCGCGATGGTCTCTGCATGTGCCTTTTCCCCGTCTCGACTGGCCCCTCTCAACCCGTATCTTGGCACAGCTTGCCTCTTTGCATCTACTCTGTCCTCCCGATCGTCCTGACTGATGTTCCCTGGCTCCCCTCAGGACCAGACATTTGTATGATACCTTTTCACTGTCTCACACTATTCTTCTGTATGTTACCTTCTCTCCCCAGTAGGATATCAGTCAACTAGGACATCAAGAGTCCTACCTGCCTTCCTCACTGCTCTATCAGCACTGTCTCGGCATAGCAAGTGTTTGATAACTCCTGTTGATTGGAGTGAATGCTGAAAGATCCACCACTAAAGAAAGACCCAAGAACGTATTGTGTCATTGAGACAAAATGCGGGGGTGGGAGGGAGGGATGTGATCTGTACTGACCCAGACTGAAATGGTCACCAGCTATCAATGCAGCGTTTGGGGAACCAGGTTAATGGCAGACTTAGGTGGACGTAACCATGTAGGTTGTTGCTAGATTCATACTTGGTGCTATTTTCAGCCAGATTTCTGAAGCAGCGCACGGTAGATATTAGACCTCATTTCATTCATGTACTAAAATAAAGCCACTTTCAAGTGCTATAGAATAGACAATAAGTGATAATTTCAGACGTGTGTGATGAATTTACATCACTAAGAATTCAGGAGGAAAGAAAAAAAAAAGCAGAATGTAATTATCTAGTTTAGAAACAGACTATTGAAATCTATTGCCATGACCCCTATGAAGAGGCCTTAACGGCCCTGGGTATCATGACCTCAGTTGTATTTTTCACATCCCATGTGGTCTCCTAATTGGCCTTTGTCCTACCTCCCTGGATGCAAGAAGCTTTTACAAAAGCACTCTCTCTAAAGCTCCATAAAAATGTAAAATAGAATTATTGAAATAGAAGCAATAGAACAGAAAATGACCTTTATGGCCTGATATTTGGAGCACATCGGGCACTCGACTGAAGAAGATAAAAATGGTAAATATGTGCACGCTGCAAGGTGTCAGGTCATGTAGACAAGGACCAATTCAAGAGCTCCTGTTTCAGAGACAGGGGAAGATCATTACTTTTTTCTTCCTTTGTCGCACGCTTTCCTCCGTAATATGCCAAGGGTAGTCCTAGCTTGGTGAGAGAAGTGATAGAAGGGTTGTTTCAGCATAAAATGCTCCTTACTACTTAGAGATGTCAGCAGGTGTGAGTATAACAAAAACAAAAAAAGTACAAAGGAGTCCAATTATTGTGTAAGGGCTTACCTTCAAAGGCTTCAGTTACTTTCCTTTTTCCCAACGGATAAATACACTCTTTGAATGGACACTGTTGTTAAACTCCTAGGAGTCATCCTGCATGAGTGAGATCATGGTTCTGTGACTTCTTGGTTGTAGAATGTTGGCCAGGAACCAACATCTCTGTGCTTTGATTTCTTATTCTACAAGTGGGAATCATAGTGCCCATCTCACGATGGAAGATTTAAGACAACCACAAGTAAAGCTCCCAGAACGGAGCCTGGAATGTAGTAAAAATTCAATAAATATGAGCTGTTATTATTATACTTCTTGAGATAAGTCAAGATCATAAGCAGTACTTGGTCTTGTTCTCTACCTGCACCACCCAGAGCAATTACAAGGTTGATAAGATTGGTGTGGATTTAGAATATAATTAATAACCCATAGCAAACTGGAAAGAACATCATCCTGCAGCCAAGCTGATGCAAATACAAATCTTAGCTCAGCTCAAGTGTTTAAAGTAGCTTGTAGAACTTGTTTTTTTTAATTTTTTTCTTTTTGTATTTATTCATTTTTGATTGACAGAGCGTGAGCTGGGAAGGGGCAGAGAGAGAGGGAGACACAGAATCCAAAGCAGCCCCAGGCTCTGAGCTGTCAGCACGGAGCCTGACACAGGGCTCGAACCCCCAGACTGTGAGATCATGACCTGAACTGAAGTTGGCCGCCCAACCAACTGAGCCCCCCAGGGGCCCCTAAAATAGCTTGTAGAACTTGTGAAAGTCTTTGTCTCTGAAGTCTCAATTTTTTCAACACGTAAAGCCTTGATAGTAACATTCCCTTTGTACTGTGTACATTTGAAATAATGCATATAGAGTACCTAGGGTGACATGTGGTACCTAGAAAAACACACTATTGATATTATTGATTATTCTCTAAATGACAATTACGTGAATAGAAGTATACTTCCCTCATAAGTGCCTACTTAAATAAAATGAGCTAAATGACTCATACTTAAAAAGAAATGGGGTCCTGATAGTTTTATGAATGATTCTTTATGATAGTATAGATCTCATCAGAATCTACAGATTCTTAAACTTTTTTCCTGAAGGTATTAATTCTCACTCATCATGTATTTCCAGAGCATCAATACGTGATGATACTCCAGTTAATTTGTTTTGGTACAGACAAACACAGCATGCTGTTCTGTGCTTCATGGTATTTAATGAGCACCATGTACATGCTATGGAGCAAATAAATATATGAAAACATAAGGACTTGCAATCTTATTGGAGAAATAAGGCATAAATAACTAACAAGTTGAATGATACATGAGGATAAAACAATATTCATTTGAAAACAGCAGCACAAGAGCTGTCCAAGGTCAGGGCAGGAGCAGAAGTCAAGAGTGGAGAGGCGGGAATGAGAATTTGGGTGAGGAGCATCTCCTGAGTGAGCTGGCAAGAACTCACTGGGAGGACACTGGGCTGAGCTCTAGGCATGAGGTCTGGATTCATGGATTGAGAGATTTGAGGTTTTAGTAAACAACACTAAAATAACCAGCAATTAGGGATTTGGAGTAGCTGAAGAGAAAGAAAAGGCAAAAGAAAAACAAGTCTAGTGACTGGGTAAGTTGGAGAGCAAACGAGTCTTACATATAAGAGTAGAGCATTGGAGGCTGGCTGGTTCAGAAGGAAGAATCATATGTTCCTTGGAACCCTTTTCCACTCTCTGTCTGCTAACACCCATGTTCATACATCTATTTTCCTTTCCTGATTCAAACTCTTGGAGCAACAGAATTTTCCCCATTTTTTGGTGAATCCACAAGCGTTGTTTCTTGCGCACTCTGTGCAATGAAAGAATTTTTTTTTTAAATGCACTGAGGGAAAGGAGAGAGGAAAAAGTTGAGTTTCAACAAGGAAGGGCTTGAAGGTCCATGAAGGTCCCCCCAAAAAATCTAGGCTTAAGAATTGGGATTGTAGCTTCTGATGGGGATGGAAATAGCAACTTGCAGCAATCCTACCTCAATGGTGAATGAAATGTTTGAGAGACAGTGCAGGGAGTTTGTAGCATAGTCAGAGGGAGAAACAGGGTGCAGAAATACGGATGGTTTCTCCAAGAATTCTACCAGTGAAAACAAGAGAAAAGTTGAATGGAAATGAGAAAAGCTCACAGGGAGAAATTGTAGTCGTCTTCTCTTTTCTTTCTGCCTCTGTCAAAAGGGAAAAATGGATGTGATTAATGACAAAAAAAATCTGAAAAAGGATACTTAAAGAAAATGTGAGTGGGCAATTCCATGCCACAGATGGTTTTAGAAACAAGGACAATCCCCAATTTCTGTCTGGCAGAAAAGAACGAATAAAAGATAGATCCAGAGACATGATGGTTAGAGAAAGGACTCATTAAATATAATCTCTAACGCATTTAATAACAAATTACACGATAATGATGGTTCTGTTTTTCGATGCTCATTAAAGTGTTATGGATTAACCTATGTGGAAGTTACCAATTAACTGAGGTCTATGCTGGGGCTGTTACTTAGAGGGAGTGCCAACTCCTGTCTCTGAAGCTTAGCCGAAAACAAAGCAGTGTGCATCCAGAAAAGCAGCCCCACACATTTATCTTGACTGACCATCCGTCAGTAAAACATTACAAAGCCAATAATGGTCATGACCCCGGACTATGATTACAATGAGAAGTAACAGTAACTTTGGAGAATGAAAGCGATGTGAGCTGGATCGTAGTGGTAGTGATTAGGAAGACATTATTCGACATAGTTATGGTTAAATGGTAGTAAAAATAACGGCTTCTAGTCCCTAGTTGTTTGGCAAAATGTAATTGGGCAGAAGTTATTTGTTTCACATTGATTCTGAATATATATTTTAAGTAATCATCCCTCTAGAATCTGGCTAGTAACAGGTCACTATATTCAAGGAAATGGGGCGATGAGGAAGGCTGGTTGGTTCCACGTGGTCAAATTCCAAGAAGGCGGTCGAGAGAGATAAGGAAGTTGCAATATGGCTGTTAAACTCAAGAAACTCAAATAGGTCAATGGACAGAGGGAAGGTGCCATTTGTAAAACATCTTGAAATCATGACCTCAGGTTGGGAACCTGAGAAAAAGGCTCAGGGCTCTCTGCAAAAGTACTGTGGACTAGAAGTGTAATTTTTAAAGCACGAGTCCACAGTCACAGGCATCAGGAGCCCTGCAAAGCACCTCTATGACAAGCACAGACCTGAACAACAGCAATGCCAACAAAAATAGCATCTCTTGTGAGTACGGTGGTTCATTTTTACAAACGCCTGTCATTTGTGTTATTTCATTGCATAGCTCCCATACCAAAGCCAGAGGATTAGATCACTCACGGACACAAAGTAAATTTGGGCAGATAAAATCAGGACCTGGGGTTCCTAATTCATTCATTCATTCATTCATTCATTCAATCAACCAATTTGTGATCAATCTAGTACCTTAGAGCTTGATCAGGCTGGAGCTCCTGTATGAGTACTGGTTGAGTTCTTAAGCAAGGAGCGCCTGGGTACATTTGGCTGGTGAGAGCAGGGGACGTTAGGTTGTAAGGACTAAGGCCATCCCAGATACGTTTCTAACCCTACTTCATTTATTCATATATTTTTTTCCTTAAGAGTAATCTTCAGATGTGAATTCCCTAACTGGACAATGAACTTGAGTATATCACTATATAATTTTGATATCTTTAACTGTATAAATAGATCAGGTATCTTAGAAATTCAGAAGAGGAGGAAAAAAAAAACCTGATGGGATGAATTTTCCCATTTTCTATAAAACCACTTAAAATGGAAAGGACTGTCCACTCATTTTTCTGTAAGGTACACAAAATCGTCTGTTGTTGTTATAATTCTGTAGGCATCATGCTCCTCTAGTAAAATGATGTATGGAGCGATCGTCTGGTAGGGGCTGATGGGATGTAAATGAAACTAATTAAGGAAATGTCAAACATAATTAATAAAACAGGTTTAAGTTGCAAAAGCCCTGTCAGCGGATGATCGCTCGCCCATTGTTGGGTGTTTTTTCCCTTCTCCCCTCTCCTCTCCAGGCTTTATTTAGCACCGTTCAATTAGATCCCGGAAAACTACTTGAAGCTCACGTTTCTACCTCACCTTCTCTTAGCTTGATCCCATGGAGAGGGAGGAATATAAATTTGCCTGTCGGCCTGCAGCTTGGAAAAAATTAATTGCCAACGCCTCATCTTTTCCAAGTACTACAGGACATTAACATAACCAATTTGTTCCAACTCCTCACTGGCTGCCTAATAGGGCATCTGATCAGCTGATAAAGCCTGGGTGTTGCTGACGCTACCTTCTTCTTCTTATTATCAGCATTTTCATAATATCCAAATATTACAGCGGCGTGGTTCACGGGCTCCATTTATTATTGATAAGAACAAAAAAACGGGGGGGGGGGAGGGGGTGGGAAATAACAAAGCGGGTGAGCGACCTATAATTATGGCAAGCAAATTAGGGTATGTGGCAGATTCAGTTACATTTGCCTAGGAGTAATGATGCCCGAGACCTTTTCCTTCCCCAGGGACCGGGAAAATAATGGATTCCCTTGCAGCTGCAGATGGGGTAGGAGAATGGTGTCATCAGGCCGGTGTTTACATAAGTTAGGCCGAGCGTGTGGCTCTGAGGCCGGCCTGTAGTGTTCCAGTCAACTCCCATCACTTCAGCCACTGAAGCAGAAGTCACTCAAAAGCCTACTGGTCTCCGGGAGGGGGCTCCCAGGAGTGGGAGCCCGGGAGAAGCTTCTGGCTGGAACGACTGCATTTGTGAAGAGTATTTCAAGCCTCTCCAGTTCTCAGACAAGGGTGATAACCTTGAAAAACAGAGGCCAATCAGCTTTTAAGTGGAGAGATAAAAATGAAATGTGGTTTCTGTTAACTTACAGACTGCCGCCCGGCCTTCATTCCGGGTTATTTCGATTCAGTCCATGTGTGCTCGCACACGCGCATACATACGCACAGCTGCTGGGCATTTAATGCCATTTGACAAATATTAATTGAACATCTATATTTGCCAGACTCAGGAGGAGAAAAGGCGAGGAAGACACAGGGTGCGTACTCGAGAAGATTAAAGGGTCAATTTTGAATTCAACTTAGTTAAGACAAACACACAGGAGATTTTATTTCTAAGCAAGTGTCTCCAGAAAACGACGCTGGCGATAGGTACATTGAGGTTTGATTTATAGCCACCAAATCCGAAGATAATTTAAAGAAGGATAACAATAAATTAGCGAACCCCGGGAATAACATCAGAAGTATGTGCTTGCTTTCAATGAAAAGTTAACGGCCAAAATTCGTTCCACTGGGCAGAGAAAGTGCGGTGAGCCCAGGACGTCATGTTATGCCCTAAAACAAGGCCATGCTCAAATACGAAAAGTATCAGGCTAAAAGAACCCAAAAGCCAGCTCAGAGGGCCTGCAATGGGGCAAATTTGAAACTGTAATGGATTAAAAAATATTAAACTTGGAGAGCCTGGATGGTTCAGTCAGTTAAACATCTATCTGACTCTTGGTTTTGGCCGCTGGCCATGATCTCACTATTTCATGAGTTCGAACCCTGAGCCGGGGTCTGTTACACTGCACTGACAGTGAGGAGCTTGCTTGGGATTCTCTCTCTCTCTCTCTCTCTCTCTCTCTCTCTTTCTCTCTCTCTGCCCCTCCCCCACTTGCACTCTCTCAAGGTAAAGAAATAAACTTAAAAAAAGTATTAAATTTAATACACTATAATAAAAGTCCAAAGTGGGGTGCCTGGGTGCCTCAGTTGGTTAAGCGTCCGAATTCAGCTCAGGTCATGATCTCATGGTTTGTGGGTTCGAGCCCCCAGTCAGGCTCTGTGGGGACAGCTCGGAGCCTGGAGCCTGCTTGGGATTCTGTGTCTCCCTCTCTCCCTGCCCCTCCCCTGCTCACGCTCTGTCTCTCTCTGTCTCAAAAATAAATAAAACATTTAAAAACATCCAAAGCAAGATGAGAGAGGGAGCAAGGGAGAGAGAGGGATAGAATACCAGCACATGTTATTTTTGTGACGGTTAAACATGGCTGCTCTATTATTTTTTCAACTTTCCTCTGTACTTGAAATTTGCTAAACTAAAAAGTCTGGGGGAAATGTTTCCATTACTTCTGCAATACGCCAAGTAATTAATCATGTGATTTGGTAATAATTACATCACAGACTTGTTATACAAGGTCCCTTTTCTTTAATAGGATAAATCTCTTGGCCTAGACTCCAGTGCTAAGAATTGAGATAATTCACTTTTCCTAAACATTGAAAGTATTTTTTAAAAATATGCACACGATATACGGAATAATGAATAAGCACAACTCAGTGCGATAAATAGAACATTAGAACATTGTCTTTACCCTTGGACAGGTAAGGAGTCTCTTGGTAAAGAGACCTGAGTCTCTCTCAGGTAAAGAGACCCTTGGAGTCCCTTACATGTCTATTTAATTGCATCCTTTTGGGTTCCCTTCAGAGATAAATGCTCTTCTGAATTTTGAATTTTGTTGCTCTCTTTCCATTTAGATTTAACATACGTATTTGTGAACGTAACAGCATATTGTTCATTTGGGTGTTGCCGAACTTCCTGTCAATGGAATTCTTTGTGCAGTTTTTTGTTATTGGGGGTTTTTTCTCAGTATTAGAATCTCAGATAATTCCATAATTATTCCATATATGCAACGTATTTGTAAATCCTTTGTTTTCACAGTTGTATAGTATTCCATTGCATGATATTCTATACGCATAAATAATATAAATTACGTACTATTCCTTCTTTTGGTAGATACCTGTGTTATTGTCAGTTTATTACACAGATATACAACTGTCTGGGATGTGAACGTAGGGAAACAACTGAAGGTATGCTTTCATTTTTATCAGCACAAACTTGTTCGTAATAATTTTGTCGGTTTAAATGGCTGCCACAAAAGAATATGGTCTGTCTTTTTTTAAAAATATTTGTATGTTTTATTTTATATTCGAGAGAGACAGAGACAGAGACAGGGAGCAATCAGGGGAGGTGCAGAGAGATGGAAACAAAATCTGCGGCAGGCTCCAGGGTCCGAGCTGTTAGCACAGAGCCTGATGCAGGGCTCGAACGCACAAGCAGTGAGATCGTGACCTGAGCCGAAGTCAGGTGCTTAACTGACTGAGCCACCCAGGTGCCCCAAGAACATGGTCCTTCTGATAGCAATTCTTTGCAATTCGTTCAGACTTGCTTTATGGTTCAGTATGTATTCAATTTCCATAAATGTTCACTGTGTCCTTGGAAGGATAGCTTAGTCTACAGTTATTGGGTATATATAATTTTTATATATGCCCATTGGATGGAGATTCTTAGTTGTGCTGTTCAAATTGTCTTTATCCTTAGCATTTTTTTTTTGGTCTGTTTGACATCAAATCTCCTAATAAAAAGGTGAATTTGCCTATTGATTCCTGTGGTTCTGTCCATCTTAGTTATATGGCACATATGTTATAAAATCTGTTCTTTTGAGGAATGTCCGGACTTATCAATATGTAAATTACAAAACCCTTCTTTGATTCCTACAGGTTTTTTGCCTGATATTCTGTTTTTTTCCCTGATATTAACATAGCTGTACCAGGTTGATTTTCGTTACTTTATTTTCATCTTTTCCATATTCTGATGTTTAAACATTTCCTTTGTTAACAGAACAAAGTTTGGATTCAAAAGTGACAGTCTTTGTATTTTAAATAAAACATTAAATCCACTTGAAATTTTTCTGATTGATAATATATTTGGATTTGTTTCTACTTTTGTGTTTCAAGTCTGCTTCTTACTCTACCCTTGATATGTGTCTTTTTTCTCTTATGTCTTTTTTTCTTGTCTTCTTTTCTATTGATTAAATTGTCTTTTTCACTCTCTCTACCAGATAAGCAATTACAAACACAATGTCTGTTTGCTATTGGATTTCTTAGAAGATTTGTCATCCATATATAAAATTATCAGAGTATAAATTCACCAATATATTGAACTTCTCCACAGATAATTAAACATTTTTCAGTTTAACTCAGATTACTCTCCTCTTAAGTTCTATTTTGTCCAGTAATGTTTTTAACCTTGTCTTTTAACTCCACAAATCATACATCATCGCTTTTGTTTTGTATGTCTTATATGAATATGTATTTAGTTTGTTTTGTATGTCTAATAAGTATTTAGTTTATATATTAGAAGCACTTTATATGGTCATCAATCGTTTTCATTTCAGAATTTCCTTTTTATATCTTTTTTCCCTTTCCTCTCCTCTCCTCTCCTCTCCTCTCCTCTCCTCTCCTCTCTTCTCCTCTCTTCTCCTCTCCTCTCTTCTCCTCTCCTCTCTTCCCTTCTCCTCTCCTCTCCCCTTCCTTCTTTCCTTCTTTCTTTCTTTCCTTCTTTCTTTCCTTCCTTCCTTCCTTCCTTCCTTCCTTCCTTCCTTCCATCCTTTCGTTCTTTTGTTCGTTCTTTCTCTCTTCCTTCTTTTTCCTGGAGAAATTTATCCTTTAGCATATTCTATCGGATTTCTGGCTTCCAATCTGACTCTCAAGAAATGTCAGCCTTGGGGCACCTGGGTGGTTCAGTTGGTTAAGCATCTAGCTCTTGGTTTTAGCTCAGGTCCTTATCTCACAGTTTGTGAGTTTGAGCCCCAAATTGTGCTCTGCACTGACAACGTGGAGCCCTCTTGGGATTCTCTCTTACTCTCTCTCACTGCCCCTTCCCCACTCAGTGCTCTCTGTCTCTCTCAAAGTAAATACACACTTTTTTAAATGCCAGCCTTTTAAAAGACAGGTAAGCAATTTAGCCTGCAAAATTTAGTTTATTTGTGGGGCACCTTGGTGGCTCAGTCGGTTGAGCTTCTGACTCTTGATTTCAGTTCAGGTCATGAACCTAAGGTTGTGGGATCAAGCCCCACATCAGGTTCCACACTGGGCATGAAGCCTACTTAACATTCTCTCTTGAAAAAAAGTATTAATAATAAAAAAAATAAATAAATTTAGTTTATTTGGGAATAACAGAGAAATTGTAATCTCGGACAAGCAAACTATGGTGAATCATAGGAAAGTCTGGAGGACAAAGGAGAAGAGCATCCTCTACAAGAGGAAAGAAGGAGATTGGAAGGGACTATTCTGAACAAATGTTCATTGGAAGACAATGGGAGCTTCAAGGGTGGGGGGGCAACTTCTCACTGGCTGCAAGTGAGGGGAGCTTTGCTCTTGCCATGTGCCCGCAGGTTATTTTAACTGAGCTAAGAGGAAACCTTTCTTCTTTCTGCTGGACTACGCAAGCTATAACAAGTGACATATGCATGAGAGCCCTCCCTTATCATTTCCCCAGTCAATAAGCTTTTCTTAACTCATTTTCACATATCCCCCCTTCTGACCAAGATCTTACTTTGAAAGCATTGCAGATCAGGACGTGGCTCATCTATTCCTTATGAGGGTCATTTTTGTCCTTGGTGCCAAGAAGGACCTTTGCTGGGTGTCGTGTCCCACTTCAGAGGGAAGTGCACAGATTGGAAACTGTCGCGGCCACATTTGAGTAGTAAGAAAAGGTAGAAGGGGGGAAATCTCAGGCATTTCCCATCTATCTCTGTGTCTTATCAAGGTTGTAAGCACTGGAGATCATCTTAAAATGTTGAGCCAGCATTACCCTATCGGGCACGTGCTTTCTACAAAGGTTTGACAGGCAATAGGTACAAAGCTTAAAAATGGGTACACAAAATAAGATAAGGAGTAGATGAATGACCCCAGTTTGTAAACAGTTCTAAACCAGGAGCCCAAACCTGAAGGTAACTAACCAGCTAAAGAGATCAAATGACCACGATCATCAGGTGGGATTTATGGCCAATGTGCTTATTCTCTAATATTATATAATTAGGTTTCTATTTCTCTGGAGGAATTTATCTATGTGCGGCAGATGGCATTTGCTATCATACAAATACCTCCTTGTTCAGCAGGTAGGTAATAGACTGCCATGTGATTGCCCAAAGCTACTTCATCCAACAAGCCCCATGACCGGTGTTGGGCTTCTATTCCCTCAGTGGTGGAACCAACAAGTTTTCTCATTGCCAGAGAGAGATTTCTAATAATTTCTTCATGGGCATGAATTCCCACAAAAGCGATAAGTGCCCTTCTGATGTAGGTAAATCTAGAGTCATGTATACCTCCTGGGAGTTCAGGACCGATGGAAGGCTTCAGATTTATTGTGGATGTGCACAGGGACAGTTAAAAATCCTAGTGAGCGTTGGCCTCCAATCCACTGCCAGCTGTCAAAACATGTATAGGCTTACCAAGAGGCCCATTCGCCACAAAAATAAAACCATAAGACTCTCATTAGAGTTTGGTTATTAATAGTGCCATTAATTGAGATTATTTGATTAGCCCTTTCAAGCCAAGGGTCAGCAGTGTTTGGGGAACAATTAGGGAGAAGCCATCCTGTTGTGTGGACTTCACTCTCAAGGGAAGTACAGAGGAAAAGTATTTTGCTACAACATATCGACCTAAGGTAGTAGTGATAATAGAGAACCGTATAGGTGGAATAGGTATGATTAGTTGCAGTGAAAGCTGTCTGCTTCAGTTGTCATCTACATCAATTCCTTGGAAGAACTTAATTTGAGATCACCAGTGGTGTTCAGGTCCAGCCAAGGACTTTCTTTAAGTAAGAAATATGGATCCAGAAGTCAATGCCTTGGAGTTTGGTGTCACAAGTATTGGTCAGTAACACTTGACAAGGGCTTTTCCAACATGGTGGAAGAGAGTCTTTTTGGAGATGCCTTTTCCATTATAGGTAACCCCTAGATTACAAGCTGTGGTGTTTGAGGTCTTTGTCTCCTGGGAGCATGCTGTGAAAAGATTGCTCTATCAGAGCATGATTATTTTCAAGGGATAGAATTAGACTCTCACAATACTTAAGCATATCTCCTTTTATTAGATATGAGACCAAAAAGAGATAGATGCTAAATGCATGAGGTGCCTAGTAACACTCTCAAAATGTGAGAGTTTGTGAGTTCCAAAGCTAGTGAATCTGAGATGTAGAAGAACCAATGGCAATACTTTGTGCCAAACTATTTGTTTCCACAAATTTTGCCAACTGAAATTTTTTGCCATTAGTTTGTTACTTAGTCCTGAAGACCGAGAGTGGTAAGCACATTAAAAATGTTGTATACTCCCAAAGAGCACAGACTTGCCATAATACTTGACCCGTAAAATGGGTTCCCTGGGTGCTATGGAGCTCTAGAAGGGTTCACTAGGTAAGATGATTTTTTTTTAGATAGGATTTTAGCTACTGAAGAGGGAGTAGCTTGTCTACCTGGGAAGTCTTACCCAATGGGAAAACATACAAAACTTACAAAGTCATTACTAGGACATATTTGTAGCCATGAGATGAGGGTAACTGAGTAAAGTCTGTTTGCCAAACCTCAAATGATCCATTCGGCAGTTTAAATTGCCCAGGAGCAATGCAGACAGGTTTCTCTGAATTGGATTTGGGGCAGGTGGGACAGGCAAAGGAGGCACTTTTTATGGTCTTGTTAGCATTTCCTCACCAATACTGATTTATAAATGTTATCATTTTATCCATGGACCAATAGTTTCAGGCACGGACAGTGGTCATAGTGGGAATGTTAGAATTTCTGGTAGAATTGGCTTTTTACTTGGTCCAAATCAGAGGCGTCTCTTCTTATCTTACCAACAACGCTTTAATTGTTGACATTGTATTTCCTTTTCTGTTGCTGAATATTGGGGGCCTTTGTCAATTTCTCTGAATTATCATCTGGAGGTGAGTTCCTTTGGACAATGACAGAGGTTTGACTTTTGGACCCTTTGAGGGCAGTATTTCTTTCTTTTTTTCTTTTTTTTTTTTTTTTCAGAAATGTCAGTGAGGTAATTTCCTTTAGCTTCTAGAGAGTCAAGCTTAGAATGCCCTAGGCCTTTAATAATAACCAAAGCAGCAGGTAAGGGTATAGCATCCAATAATTCTTGAATGTCAGGGCCATTTTTAATTTTATCTCTGCTGGAAGTAAGGAAACCATCTTGTTTCCACAACGTTCCAAAATCATGAGCCACTCCAAAGACATATATGCTGTCAGTGTAAATGTCGGCCGTTTTGCCCTTGGCTAGGATACAGTCCCATGTGAGTGCAAATAGTTTAGCTTGTTGGGCTGAGGTCGCCAAAGGCAAAGGTGCCACTTCAATTACTTCAAAAGAAGTTGATATTGCATATCCAGGCAATATTTACCATTTTCGTCTTTCAAATGAGAACCATCAGTGAACCATGAAGAGTCAGCATTATCCAAAGGAGTTTTCTGTAAGTTATCACAGAAGGTCAGAAGGTGATCTGTCACTATTAAATAGTTGTGGAGGGGGTTGGAGGTACAAGAGTGGGGACGAGTAACAGAGTTAAGGTTATTACAGTAAGCAAGAGTGATATAAGGGGCAGTTAACAGGACATTTTCATAGGAAGTGAGGCAGCGTACTGAAAGATATTGAGTATCATGAGAGTTAAGAAGCGCTTTGACAGCACGTGGTCAAAGAGGATCCCATGACTATTTCTTCAGTGGTTTTTACAAGAAAGAAAGCAGCAGGGATGCTGCTCTGAAGCATGGCAGGTATCCCTGGAGTACAGAGTCTAGTTGTTGGCTGTAATATCTTACGGATCAGTGATCTTCATGCTTTCAGGTTAGTATCCCAAGGGCATTCCCCCCTTTTTAATGTTTAAAAAGTAGACAGGGAGTTGATAATTGGGGTGCCCAAGTGGGGGGACTAAGCTTTCCTTTGATATTTGAAAAGTGACATCATCTAAATCTTTCCAGATGATAGGGTCATGTTTAGTAGTTTTTAACAAGGCATATAAAAATTGGGCCATAAGAAAAAGCTTGGAATCTAGTTGTGACAATGGTCTGCCCATCTGGAAAACCTCACAATGGACATTTGGTTTTGGACTTTGGGAAGTTCAGGATGCCACAAAGCCTGTCTAGATCTAGATAGAGTCCTTGTTCTGAGATTGGATGTCCTAAATGTTGAACTTGAGTTTAAACAAATTGGAATTTTTCTTTAGAGACTTTATGTCCCTTTTTTGGCTAGGAGTTTTGGCAAGTTTACGTTATTTTCTTGGGAGGAGGCTTGGGAAGGGTAACGAAGAAATAAGTCATCCATATATTTTATAAAGTGGAGCCTATAGGAACTCGGTACCAGTTAGGTTGGCCTTTCAAGTTTGTGAGAGATAAAAAGGGGTTTCAGTGAAACTCCAGAGTGTTAATTCCAGATATATTGTTATCTTTCCCCAGTAAGGGCAAAAATATATTGACTAGCCTTATATACTGGCATATTAAAGAAACCACCACATAAATCAATCATAGAAAAAAATGCTCTCAGTAGGGATGGAGGCTAATAAAATGTGGGGGCTGAGGACAACAGGGACAAGGGATGACAATGTTATTTATGGCTCAGGGGTCCTGACAAGCCTCCATCCACAGGCATTTGATTCCTTCACAGGTAAATAGGAATGTTGCAGGATTGGTACAGAGTATAGTAAGGCCCTGGGTGTTACAGTCTATTATTAGCTTAATTCCTTGAGGTGCCTTTTTATTTATAAGGTGTTGATTAATTCTGAGGAGAGGTTTTGAGGGATCTATTTAAGTCCTAATTGGAGGTTCACCGTTGGTTCTGCCAATATCATTTGAAGATTTTGTCCATAAGAAAAATGGTAGTTGACTCAATAGGGACAAATGAGTAGTGCCTTTGGAATTAGCTTTACTATATTCAGAGAAAGAACAAATAAAAGATATTGAAGGGTCACTTAATCCATCTAGTTTGTTATTTTGGTTGCTGCTGTCAAATTCTAGAATTATTTCCCTGCTTTCAGAAGAAAGAAATTCCAGAAATTTTTTTTTTTTTTTGGCAAGAAATCTCAGCCTAAGGGACAGGGACAGGGACAGAAGAACTAAGGAGAAGAGGGTGGGTATCTCTTAGTATAAGCAAAAGAGGATAGGCTCATAGTTACTATGAGGCAGGGGCTGTTTAATAGTAGTGGGTTTGAGAACCAAGAGTGTAGCTCTGGCGTAGATAAAGACAAAGAGAGATTCATTCTCAATCTGGAGAATGGTTTCTCCAAGTCAATTAAGGGGGAGGTTTAGGAAAATCCCCTGTGATTCCTTGGAGTCCTGGCATTAGTGATTGGGAGTACACTGGGAAGGCTGGTTCAAGGGTAACTTGGGGTGCTCCAGATCGTAAATAGTTTCTGTCCCAATGTCTGGGCCTCTCTGGAATAATTGCAGTCAGTGACCAGGAGGGGTTAACTTTTGTTTAGGGGCCTCCACTTGTTGGAGTTGAAAATTCAGGATTTTAGAAGTCTTCCTTTTATTAGAGTTAGCTAGGGTACAGGTGATCTGGTTTGCTAAATTAACCAAGTCTGGAATGGACATATTTTCTTATTCCCTCCTGGTCCTTATGACTAGAAAAGAATGATCCCAGTTCAGCTGATTAATAAACATAGAGATAAAGATTACCTGCATGAATTCAGGAAATTCTGAAGACCAGAATTTTCTTTAAAGACAATTAGGAGCCAGCTATAGTAATTACGCACAGGCTATTTGTGCTTTTTGGTACACGCCTGAATCTTGGTTCAATTGACTGGCTTTGGAAAAGCCCTAAGAATTGCCAAGCGACTCCAGTTGGCAATTCCCTGAGCCTGATCAAATAATAAGACACAAGACTTTCTTTGTCCCCAAGTTGTAATTCTAGAGACTTCTCTGGGTCATTCCCATTGGCAGTTTTCGTCTAGTGTCATGCCTGGTCTTCATCAAAAAAAATTATATCCTGGCTACCGGATATAATTCAGAGAAGCCATGTTGATAAGTTTGAATAAACTATATGAAATTCCTCAACAAATCTGTGGTTACTTTGAGAAAATCTCCTTAGGTACTTTGGGGAAATCTTTTACTGTGGTTTGTAGTTCAGCTTTAGTCCAAGGAACATAAGAAATTAGGAGTTTAGTATTTGTCTCCTCAGAGGGTCTGGATTTAAAGGGGCAGGTTGTAATAGGTTTGGGGAAGGAGGAAGCAAGGAGAGGTTCAAAGAAAAAGGGAAGTGCGATAAGGATATTAGAATGAAGAAGTGGAGAGTATGGAAGAGGTGGGATGGTGCAGAGGAAAAAAGGAATCTATGCCAGAGTCAAAAAGGACAGGGGAAGGAAAAAAGAGACCTCACAAGCTTTTAAAAAAATTTGAGGTTTATTTTTTGAGAGAGAGAGAGAGAGAAGAGAGAACAAGTGGGGAAGGGGCAGAGAGAGACAGACAGAGACACAGAATCCAAAGCAGGCTCTAGGCTCTGAGCTGTCAGCACAGAGAGTGATGGGGGGGCTTGAACTCATGAGCCATGAGATCATGGCCTGAACTGAAGTTGGATGCTTAACCGACTGACCTGTCCACGTGCCCTCAGAAGTATTTTTAAATTGTTATTTTAATTTTGTTTTGCTTTAGTTAATTTAGAATTGGTATTTTGAAACTATTTTTTTTTGAGACAGAGAGAGCATGGGGGAGGGGGCAGAGGGAGAGAGAAAGAATCTTAAGCAGCCTCCATGGTCAGTGCAGAGCCTGGCATGGGGTTGCTCTCATGACCCTGGGATCATGACCTGAGCTGAAATAGAATGTGACGCTCAACCCATGGAGTCACCCAGGTGCCCCTAGAATTGGAATTTTGTAAAAGGTGATTTTAGAATCCTGGATACATAAAAAAAAATTAATGTTTATTTATTTTTGAGAGAAATCACATGCAAGCAGGGGAGGGGTAGAGAGAGAGGGAGACACAGAATCCCAAGCAGGCTCCAGGGTCTGAGCTGTCAGCACAGAGCCTGATGCAGGGCTCAAACTCACAATGAGATCATGACCTGAGCCAAAGTTGGATGCTTAAATGACTGAGATACCCAGGTCCCCCAAGAATCCTGGATACATTTGAAAGCCTCCCAGTTCCAATTAAAATAGCCATCTCATTCAGTTTATTTAATTTTAGAACCATGGTCTTCTACTTTTGTTCTGGCAAAAAAAAGGACCTTTAGGGAGGTTGAAAGTTCCTCATAATTACCATGAGAGTTATAAATTATCTTTGGTGAAATTTGTCCATTTAGTTAAGAATTTGCATGAAGAGAGGCAATAGTGTTTGAACATAAAGTCGACTGGGATCTCAGAGGGAGAACCCCTGAGGGAATTTAGAGGATCAGCATTCCATTCCTCAAAATCAGAGTCAGAAAACAAACGAGAATTCACTTAAAAGATGATGTCTTCAAGAAAACAAATCCTGGATAAAATCAGAGAGCTAAACCCAAAGGAGGGAGCTCAAAGCTGAGAGGGACTCACTGAATCTAAAAGAAGAAGATTCACAGAAATGGAGAGCATAAAAAGCTCGGTGGATACCATAAATGGTCCTGGAGTTGTTAGCTCCTGGGTGGGGGGTCAGGGTTAACCTTTCCAGATCCCACTTCTGACACCATGAAATGTCAGATTTTTAAAATAAAGAGGCAAGCAATTCTGCCAGTAAAATCAAATTTATTCAGCGATAGCAGAGAAATTACAATAGGAAAGTCTAGAGAACAAAGGAGGGGAGCACCCTTTTATAGAGGAAAGGAGGAGGTTGAGGGGGGTTGTTTTGGACAAAAGTTCATTAGAGCAAAATGAGAATTTGGAGTATTGGTGGCTTCTGATTGGCTGCAGGTGAGGGCAGCTTGCTGTTGCCTGGCCAGAGGAAATCTTCCTTCTTCCTGCAAGCTGTGATGAGTGGTGTTTGCATGACAGCCATCCCTTCATGGCTTTCTGAGTCAGGTTTGGGTTAAGTTTCCTTAACACATTTTTTTGTGCAGAAGTTCGTTGCCAGCTGTATTGTTCCTCTCATGAAAGTAATTACTTTTTTTTTTCTTTATGGATTCATTTACAATTTTGACTTTGTCTTTGATGTTCTGCAGTTTCCCTACAATGTATGTAAACTTGGATTTCCTTTTTTGTTTGTCTTACCTTGGGCTTTCTGAATCTGAATTGAACTTTCACCAGTTCAAAAAAAATGATCAGACTTGTTTCTTCAGACATTACCTCTCCTGTATTGTTTCTCTTCTCTCCTTCTCCTCCCTCATTTATCAAATTATATGTTTGCTAGAACTTACTCTTTCCTCCATATTTTTAAGTCCCTTTTTCATGCATCTCCATCCTTATTTTTCCATGCTACTTTCTGGATGCTTTCTTTTGCTTTGTCTTATTTTCAGTAATTATTTTTTTTCTTTACCATTTTCTTTATTTTTTTTAAATTACTTTGAAGTTAGCTAGCATATAGTGCAACAATGATTTCAGGGATATATTTCTTAATGCTCCTTACCCATTTAGTCCATCGCCCCTCCCACAACCCCTCCAGTAACCCTCTGTTTGTTCTCCATATCTAAGAGTCTCTTATGTTTTGTCCCCCTCTCTGGTTTTATATTATTTTTGCTTCCCTTCCCTTATGTTCGTCTGTTTTGTCTCTTAAAGTCCTCATATAAATGAAGTCATATGATATTTGTCTTTCTCTGACTGACTAATTTCACTTAGCATAATACCCTCTAGTTCCATCCACGTAGTTGCAAATGGCAAGATTTCATTCTTTTTGATTGCCAAGTAATACTCCATTGTGTATATATATATATATACATATATATATATGTATATATATATACATATATATATATATACATATATATATATGTGTATATATATATATATATATATATATATATATATACCATATCTTCTTTATCCATTCATCCATCAATAGACATTTTGGTTCTTTCCATATTTTGGCTATTGTTGATAGTGCTGCTCTAGACATTGGGTTGTACATGCCTCTTTGAAACAGTATGCCTGTATCCCTTGGATAAATACCTAGTAGTGGAATTGCTGGGTCATAGGGTAGTTCTATTTTTATTTTTTTGAGGAACCTCCATACTGTTTTCCAGAGTGGCTGTACCAGTTTGCATTCCCACCAGCAGTGCAAAAGAGATCCTTTCTCTGCATCCTCGCCAACATCTGTTGTTGCCTGAGTTATTAATGTTAGCCATTCTGACAGGTATGAGGTTGTATCTCACTGTGGTTTTGATTTGTATTTCCCTGATGATGAGTGATGTTGAGTGTTTTTTTCATGTGTCAATTGGCCATCTGGATGTCTTCTTTGGAGAAGTGTCTATTCATGTCTTTTGCCCATTTATTAATTGGATTATTTGATTTTTGGGTGTTGAGTCTGATAAGTTCTTTATAGACTTTGGATATTAACCCTTTATCTGATATGTCATTTGCAAATATCTTCTCCCATTCCGTCGGTTGCCTTTTAGTTTTGCTTATTGTTTCCTTCACTGTGCAGAAGCATTTTATTTTGATGAGGTCTGAATAGTTCACTTTTGCTTTTGTTTCTCTTGCTTCTGGAGACATGTTGAGTAAGAAGTTGATGCAGCCAAGGTCAAAGAGGTTTTTGCCTGCTTTCTCTTCGAGGACTTTGATGGCTTCCTGTCTTACATGTAGGCCTTTTATCCACTTTCGGTTTATTTTTGTGTATGGTATAAGAAAGTGGTCCACGTTCATTTTTTTGCATGTCACTGTCCAGTTTTCAGGAATTATCATTTTAACTGTGTTTTAACTAATATTAAACTGGTCCATTGAATTTTAATTTATTCTATTTTTATTTCTACACGTAATATTGGGTAATTTTTAAAAATATACATGGTTTGTTATCTTTCTCTCTTTTCTGAATTTTAAATATTTTATTTCTTCAAACATCTTATACAAATTTATTTTATCATTTGTGACTGATAATCCCAAAATCAGAGGATTTTTGCAGTTCAGTTCTACTCTTTAGCTCATGGAGCCTTTTTGTCTCTGTGTTCTTTGTGGTTTTTGACTGTCATCTGAAATTTTTAAATGCTTATTTATTTATTCTTGATAGAGAGAGACAGAGAGAGAGAGAGCGCGCGCACAAGTGGGGGAGGAGCAGAGAGAAAGAGGGAGAAAGAGAATCAGAAGCAGGCTCCAGGCCACAAACTGTCAACTCAGAGTCCAATACAGGGCTTGAACTCACAAGCTGTGAGATCATGACCTGAGTTGAAGTCAGACACTTAACTGACTGAGCCACCCAGGAGCCCCAGACTGTCATCTCATTTTTTTGAAACTTTATAGCAGAAATTCTTTGAGTCCTGCTTTGACTGTCAGGTCTTCTATAAAGAGATTTTATTGTCTTGTTTTAGTTTGGTTTGATTCAGTTTGGCTTTGTTTCCGGAAGGTGTTTAAAGCCATCACACAATCAGAAACACCTTAAAATGAATTCTCAGCTTGAGATTTTTCAGATCATTCGGGTATCATGAATTCAGGCTTCAGATCCATAGGAAAGCCGATTTACAGGGGCAAATCAATGGTGGGATTCTTTTACTCCTTCAGTGCTAAGATTTGACAAGCAAGCTTCCATGCTAACTACAGAGTGAGGCATCTTTATGTGCAATTTTATTTCTTACTTACCATGGTACTGAAATATAGGACACTGGGTGCCAGCTTTAAATAGTGGTGTTCTATTGGATGCTCCTCTTTGGTTGGACTTCACGATTTGTCTTTTGTTTCCCAATAAATCCCTATAGTCTATAATTCAAATGTACTTGGTTTTGCCCATACTTGGCCAGGACAAAATGTTACATCTTTGGACCTCAGTTAGATCTTATCTTCTGAACAATCTTCATTTTATTTTCAGTTCAAAATCAATTAAAAGGATTAAATGAATATGAATTTCTGTGTAATATCTCATGTACATTTCACACATTGTATATGGCAGGATAACAACATTGTATGTTTATGTATAATCCAATGCAACATTCAAATATCACATATAATAATTTTAAAATCAAATAATTTCAGTTTTCTGTAATATTCCCAAAAATCTATCGCAATGAAATTTTATTGGTTTGATTTCATTCTTGCATAAATTTCTGGTTTCTAGAAGTGAAAAGGAAGAAATGTCTGAAAAACTATGCCACGTAGCTCTTATAAAAGTGAGGTAATTCTAATAATGGTTAAATAAAATAAAACTAGAATACATAAATAAGCTAATATTTATAACGGCCTACTACGAATCATAACCTGAAAAATCAGGAAATGATGCCTTTTGTCATCAACATCGTCATCATTGTCATCTACATTTCACTGCCCTCTCTCCCGATGTCCCAGCTTATTTTATGAGTTCCAGAAAGAAATTTTCTGAATGTGAAACTTTCAATATCCGATGTGTGCCTAAGAGGCACTCAAAGAGACATTTTATTTTTATTTTTTTGCTAAACAGGAGAACGCACCTCATACACTGGCATTACATCTACTGGGAGGAAGAATGTCTCTAATGGAACCGAAGGACCTTGGGTTAGCACTATGTCGGGCGCTTTTCTGTCCGCATACACTCTTCTCCATTGGAGTTTTATGGAGTAGAATTGCAGTTTAATAAGAAGCTCATTTGCAGGTACATTTCCCACCCACTGAATAGCAGCCTTCATCTTGTAATAGTCTGACAGGAGTCCTGGGGAGGTGCAGTCCTCTGTTAGCGACTTATCTTAATGGAAATGAATCGCGTCCATTGCAGCCCTCCTATGGCACATGACCATGTTCGTGTAAGCCAGATAAGAGACTTATATCTCTTGCAGAAGCTTGTTTGGTTCTTTGAGCTAATGTATAAATTGCATCATTTGGGGGGCTTTACTTATTTTTCTAACATATACATATTGGAGTAGTGCTGGAAGTAACCTCTAAGTTAGCCTTTTATTTTGTCTTTGGCCCGAAATAAACCTGAAAGAAAATTGAAGCATATATCATTCCTTTTCATTTTTTCCCCTCAGCCTCGTCTCACAAGGATTGTAAAGGCTGGGATATTTAAACACTCCACTGAATATTTAACTTGGCTGGAATCAAAGTTGCCTTGAAAAATAAAAGGCCAACCATGGGTCTTTGGGGTCTCATCTAACAGATTTAAAGGATTTTAAATGGTTAAGTAGCATCTCAGCATTTGAAATTATATTAATTATTAAATTGTTGGTATTAATGGTCAATGTATGGTCATATAAACTTTTGTTAATTGCTTAAAATTAACCAATACATACATGATTGGCTAGGTAAGTGGAGAAATTTTCCATTTTTCCTTATTGTCTCTGACATCCAATATAACAAAGTAAAGTGTCCCCTCTTTAGAATATCTGGATCCTTTAGAATATTTAGAAAGAATATCTGATCCTTACAATTACACTCAGGCTTTTGTAACAATGCTCTCATCTTATCACTTATTTCAAATTATTTATTATTTATTTCTAGAGTCAAAATGTCATGGCCAATTGGTGGGCTGAAGCACAAAAATGTATCTATTTGATAGAAGTGGTAAATATCAATCTTCAGTATTAGAATTGTTGCTAGAGGAGTTGTCTTTGAAAATAGTGAATTTTAGAGGTTTTTAAGTGTCATTCACTTTTGTGAATATGCACCTCTTCTCCCTTGTAATCTTTATGGGAACAAAAATACTCAAAGAATTATGTGAAACCTCAAGAGCTTTGGACATAGCCTACTATTTCAAAGACCTCACCTGCTCTCAAACAACGAATTGTTTTTTACATTTGTTTATTTATTTTTGAGAGAGAACATGAACAGGGGAGGGAGACAAAGAGAGGGGAAGAGAGAATCCCAAGCGTGCTCTGCACTGTTAGTGTGGAGCCCAACGCGGGGCTCAAACCCACATACTGGGAGATCATGAGTGGGAACCAAGAGTCAGCTGCTTAACTGAGCCACCCATGTGCCCCTAACAACCTCATCTGATTTCAGCATGATTTACATGCACACATAAACTCTGAGTTCTGCGTTTTCCAAAATCAGTGAAGCAGATAGTTGTACGGACAGGTCAGTACACCAGACAACTAGATTTGCAGGAAAGAGCTGACATTGACTGATTACCTACAGTCTAAGTGCTTGTACTTATGTCCAGCTCTTAATATGGCAACTTATTAGGTGGTCACAAGAATCCCACTTTCTATTTCTTCATCTATCTATCTATCATCTATCTATCTACCTACCTGCCTACTTATCATCTATACATCTGAATTTATATCCATTTTGAGTCAGGTGAACCTCAGAGAGGTTGAGCCTTACCATAGATCACAAAGCCAGGGAGTGGAAGAACCAGAAATTTAAACTTCTATTTTTCATATTCTAACCATAATACTGTTCTACCTTCAGCATATAGTCACTCCTCACAATTGTGCTATAATATTTTTCCCAGGACATGACGTTGTTTTAGGAACACAAATGGAAAATAAAATCATCTGTGAATTACATAGGAAAGTCTAATTTAGAGCAGTACTTGAGAATAGCCTTGAGTAAACCTGAAATTTAGACCAAGCCTACCTCCTGTGCTTTCTATCTTTCCTTAGGCTCTTATTCTATATCATCTTCTGATCTTCACTGTTTCTTCTCTCTCTTTCCTTGTCTCTGATCACTCTTTTTTTCTATTTATATCATTAATCATTGGGGGAACATTTTTCTGCTTTCTGCTTTTCTGAGTGTTTGTGTGGAACAGCCCTGCATCGCCTTAAGCACACACACACACACACACACACACACACGCACGCACATGCGCACACACACGCACACTCTCTTTAGTATGAATTTAATCCAGTATTTGTGTTACCTCTATGTCAATTTAAAATTTAGCTTTGATTTTGGACTAAAAAATTGTTCTTGGGGACTGGAGCAACTTTTCATGCCAAAAGTAAGGAAGTTATCCAAAAAAAAAAAAAAATTTCAATGATACAGATATGTCCAAGAGACATGGATGCCAACTGAAAGAGTTCCCAGTGACCAAAGCTGGAACAGTTTGAATGACAAAATGAAACAGTGCGGGATTATACACCAAAGAATAAAATGAATATCCATAAGTCCATATGGATATAAGTAAACAATTGATTAAATAAATGGGAGCAAACAGACAGCTCTCCCATGCAGAAGAATTCTGAATAATTTATGTAGATGCTCTATCTTCAAGAAAGATGAGTATGGGTTTCCACATAGTGCCTTCCTTCCAAAGAGCATGGTACAGAAATGTGGGAACTAGGAGGAAATAACTTTACAGTGGGGAAACCTGACCAGCACTACTTCAGCTCAGTGATCAAGGTCAACGTCAACCGCGATGAATCATGTGGATAGTATGTGCCTTGTTGTTATATTATGAGAAGTCTACTTTACCTCTGGTCTTCCTCCCCCAAATCCATAACCCCCTTCTAATCATGAAAGAAAAATCAGACAAATCCCAGTTGAGGGGCATCTTTACAAAATAGCTGACCTGTTATTTGGTACACGTTGGATAGCTAGTTTGTGCAAGCAGATAATGAATATCCCTGTTTATCACTCTCTCAAATTCAGAGGTCCTGTCTTCCTTCTCTCTTCCCATGAGACAATGTGCAGAACAATGTGTTGTCCAGCGTTCAAAGTCAGGGACTCTATGGATGGCCAAATACCAATGTCTGTTTTGTAATGAAGTGTCCAAGTGGACAGATTTTTATCTCCTTGGAAACACTGGCTGTGCAAGGAGTGGAAGTTGTCACTGATAGTTGCTAGGATAAGTTGCTATCGTATAGAAACTTGCTGCACGTAGATCCCAGCAGCAGATGTTTTGTCCAGTTTGCTCCTGGACTCCCTGTGTGCAAGTCCCCCCAGTGAACCTATATCTCAATCACTGTCCCCGGTCTTTTCTTTGGCCTCACCGGGCCATCACCACCTTGGGTTCAGAGTCTGCTGGGGTGCGGTTGCACATAGTAGTCTTCTAATTATCTAGGTCATCAAAAACAAGGAAAGTCTGAGAAACTGTCGTAACTAAGAGGAGCCTAAGGAGACATGATAACCATACATAATATAGCATCCTAAGTGGCACCCTGTGACAGAAAAAGGACATTAGGTAAAAAACGAAGAAAATCTGAATGAATATGGACTTTAATTAATAATAATAATTTGCCACTATTGGATCATTAATTATAACATGTACCATAATATCATCAAAACGTTAATAATTGGGAAAACTAACTGCAAAATGTATGGGAACTCTACATACTATCTTTGTAGTTTTTCCCTGTAAATATAAAAATACAATAAAATAAAGTTTATTATATATAAAAACGGAAGAGATACTGAAGACAAAAAAGTTGTCCTTGGGTAAAGGATTCATTTAGGGCACTTGCCAGAGCCAGTGGTGGAGGTATTTTGGAAGGAGTTTTTGGAGACAGAGAAGGCATTAATAGTATATAGTGGTATTATTTCCCCATAATCTCAATTGTGCCCTAGCCAGCCTCAGATTAGCCTGGATTTTACATCTATTTTATTTCCGCGACAGAAGACTTCGATGACTTTACAAGAAGGGAAAATGGAAAAGTGTTTGACAGATTTCCTCAAAGACCAAGGACAGATTTCCTCAAAGGGAACAATACAACCAAGATACAGATGAGGTAATGATTTGGGATGTATTTATGGTGCTCTTGTTTGCCTCAGAGCTAACGTCTCTAGCTAGCCTCTTCAGATTGGCTAGACCTCACAACGCTTGAAAAACCTTAGTGGGCTTACATCCTAAGACAACTGGTAGCAGATGATGACTGTAGAAGGATGCCCACTAAAAGTTGTTTGTGGTTTACTTTAGTTGGCTTAAAGGAAAAGATGGGAGAAGAAGAGAAAAAGAAGACAAAGGGGAGGAAGAAGGGGAGGAAGAGAAAGAAAGGGAATAAATGAACTTACCATTGAGAGGTATGTTTTCTCATTTTCTTGAAGGAAAAAAGAAAAGAAGGAAGGAAGGAAGGAAGGAACAAAAGAAGGAAGGAAGGAAGGAAGGAAGGAAGGAAGGAAGGAAGGAAGGAAGGGAGGAAGGGGGAAAGGAAGGGCCAAATCTGTATTTATAAAAAAAACCCATGAATTTTGCATTTTGGACATTAAAAAATGTTAACTGTGGTGGCCAGCTTTTAAGGCTGAACTATTCCATGGTCTGGTTCAGTTGTCAGGTGTAGATATGACCAGAGAGCCATAGTCAAAGAGGAGCTTAGAAAGGGAGGAACAGAAGCCAAGGTTGTCGGTCATGAACAGTATTTTGGACCTCCCACGAGCAGTAATGTGCCATGGAGAGCCAGACAGAGGAAATGCAGGTCACTAGGAGAAAGCAAAGGGTTGTAGAGAATAAAGCAGATTGCAGGGTGTCTTCGTGAATTTCACCATATTTGGGAATACAAAAATGTCCGCTTTTGTTGCCTACCTGTGTACAGAGAAAGGAGAGTGGGGTGATGAGATCACGCCAAATCTCTCAACGTCTCTCCGTCTCTGTCTCTGTCTCTCTCACTGACCTTCATTCTAATTAACCTGCTCCCCTATCATTTCCCTCCTTCTCATTTCTGTCATTTCCATTTCACAGTATCACTTGGCCAGTGAAAAGAGGCACAGACACATTCTATTTAGAAAGTGAGTGTCTCACTAGGGGTGACAAGTCTTTTTTTGAGGTCATTTATCTAATTGCTCTTTGCAGATAAGAATTAATTAGCCCGATTATTTTTCTTAGTTTTTGGATGGGTTCCCCACCTGAAGAGAAGAAATTTCTTGGTGTCAGTGATTAATTGCTCAGCCAGAAGCTTACTGCCTCGCATTTGTAATAAATGCCGACTAGCTCTTTAGGTCACATTAAGAACCAGACAGGTTGTGGTATAATGTACAGGATAATAAAGCACGTGTATAAATAGGGGCAGCAGCATTTGATTTTGATTAAATATTTTAATACATAAAAGGGTAAAGAGTTTCAAGATGCTGACGGTAAGAGCCCCCATCTAGGGCAGCTTTCCTCTCTCCTTCACGAGGCGCAAAACATCTCCAGATCATTGATAGCAAGTGGCATTTTGTGTAGGGTTTGTCTAACATGACCCCAGTGATCTGTGGGGTTTTGTTTTCTGTTTTTGTCTCTCTCTTTTATTTTTCCGTCAGAGAACACCTAAAAGGACAGGCACACTCAGAGCAGATTCTTTTTCTATCTAGAATAGAAAGGAATGAGATTCTTCTTGGTTTACTTCCAAATTTGTGTGTGTGTGTGTGTGTGTGTGTGTGTGTGTGTGTGTTTTGTTTTGTTTTTGCAAATTGGTGTTGTTGCTGGAGTCTATGTGGAAGGTCTCCAGATCTCAAAAATAAATTCAAAGGTGAGCAAGCCAAAAAGTGATAAAGGCCTGCCACTGTGAAGTAAGTCTGTAAAGAGGAAACTCAAATCCATGAGTGAATTTAGAAGCTGTCTTAGTTCGTTTGGCTGCTAGGACAAATTATCAAAGACTGGGTGGCTTAAATAACCAATAACTCTGGGGGCTGGAAAGCCCAAGATTAAGGCTCTGGAAGATTCAGTGTTTACTGAGAACCACTTCCTGGTTCATAGACCCAACCTCTTGCTGTGGAGAGAGAGTTCCATGCAATCTCTTTTATAAGGGCACTAATTTCATTCTAGAAGTCTCCACCCTCATGACCTAATTAACTCTCAAAGGCCCCACGACTGAATACCATCACATTGGGTGTTAGGGTTTCAACATATGGATTTTCAGAGGACACAAATATTCAGTCCATCACATAAGGCAAGAGTTATATTCTGTGGGTGGTTCAGGTAAAGACATAGGGTTTTAAATAATCTACGAGTATTGCTCCTGTTTCCATCTTTAAAGGAGGATTCTGTAAATACAGATATTTTAGTTTTTGAGGTTATTTTAGAAAAAAAAAAGAAAACAAGCCCAGGAGAAATTATATATTTTATGGAAGGTCATGTTCGTTGAGCAAGTTAAGCAAAGCCAGATTTACAGCAGACTGCTTTTGATTCCATGGCCGATTTATTATATTTTTGTTTACAAAATAGATAATGACTTGTAGTATTCATTAAGGTAGAAGTGTTGAATGAGAACTATTTTGGAATAAAAATATTGTCCAAATAAAGTACTGTTTTCTTTAGAAGAAATATCTCTATGAACTAGATGATTTGATCAGTAAGAAGGATGTTTTATTTTTTCCCTGAGAGACTAAATAATAGAAGATTTACTCTCATTATGTGATGTTACTGAAAATAATCAAATCTAACATGTTTTCTTTCCTTTAGGGAGGCCCAACATGTAATTAAGAAATTGTGTGATGACCTATTTAATCTTTTTTATCCTATGTCCTATTTTTCCAAATATCACATCTACTAAAAAAAACCAGGACCTGCACATAGTAGACCCTTCATCAGCACATACTGAGTAAACAAGTGAATGAATTGGATAAATGAAGCCATTAAATATGACGGTTTGGTGAAGGTAGGCGAGCTTGGTATTCTATCTTCTCTTATCTCTTATTTCCAGCTTTTTCTAAGTTACATACAGTAGAAAATATTGGTAGCTAATTTGGTAGCTTCGAGTTTACCAATTTTATTACAAACTTCATTGGGTGCAATGGTATGTATGAATCCATGAATCTGTCCTGTGTGATTCAATAACACAATACAGTGATCTCTCCTATGTCAAACAAGTTCTCCTATGACACCCTTCACCCACCCTTCAGTTTCAGATTATTCAGAAACACTGTAGAGATATTCTTATACTTTTTAGTTAATATTTATTTATTTTTGAGAGAGAGAGAGAGAGAGAGAGAGAGCGAGCGCACACACAAGCGGGGAAGGGGCAGAGAGAGAGGGAGACAGAATCCAAAGCAGGCTTCAGGCTCCAAGTTGTCAGCACAGAGCCCAATGCAGGGCTTCAACTCACAAACCGCGAGATCATGGCCTGAGCTGAAGTCAGATGCTCAACTGACTGAGCCACCCAGGTGTCCCAGGGATATTTTTAAATGCCATTTATTGGTTATGCTTATTTTCAAGGGCCTGTTTTTCATATGCTGTTTTATAAATCTTTCCATAATCTCTGATTTCTGGTTAATTATAAAGAAGGGAATTTTCTTCTTCAACCACCTGTCAAGATTTCTACGGCTATTCGACATGACTGAATGCTTCTGTTTCCTTCCACTCTCTTTTCACAAAAAATAATGAAATTAGCTACCAAGCTGTTGAGCATAGATATTTCACGCTGTATTCTCTTCCTCTCAGGCTGTTGTGAAATGATTATGGGCAAGGGTGACATTGTTTACAGTTTACATCAACATGTTTCAAATTCCCTTATCTTATGGAAGAACTAATTGTTCTGCAATGATTCAAAATGGACATTTGTTCCTTTTTTTTTGTTTTGTTTTTTGTTTTGTTTTTTTGGGGGGTTTTTTGGTTTAAATTGATAATTTATTCAGAAGACAGTAGTCAAAATGCCTGAATTCAAAATATAGGCAAATCTGCTGTGGGTCTAAAAACACAAAAATAATATGATGCAATGAAATTGCAGTACTATTTAGTGGTTAAAAACTATGAAGCAGCTAATTTATCAATCTAAGTTTCTACCAGAGTTCAAAAAACAGCCTTATTAACAAGGATCATGTTTCCCCACCTGTGACCCTCTTCTCAATCCATTGCCTATTAAACATTAAATAAGTTTTCAAGAAAAAAAAGAAAATCGTATTGGGTGGAACATTGTGTATCTTCAGAGAAGCATTTCTTAATTTTTTTTCAACGTTTTTTATTTATTTTTTTTGGGGGACAGAGAGAGACAGAGCATGACAGGGGGAGGGGCAGAGAGAGAGGGAGACACAGAATCGGAAACAGGCTCCAGGCTCTGAGCCATCAGCCCAGAGCCTGACGCGGGGCTCAAACTCACGGACTGCGAGATCGTGACCTGGCTGAAGTCGGACGCTTAACCGACTGCGCCACCCAGGCGCCCCCAGAGAAGCATTTCTAAAGTGCTTAGAAAAGCATTGGCATTGGCAATCATGATATATGTATGTGTTAGATAAAAGTCAAGGATTCCTGCAGACCTCTTTTTTATTTGCACCTTGAACCTATATGGTGAACTTGTAAACTAGTTTTAATGTGCAGACTAGATCATTCAAATGTTATATTTTACACTGGTAATTAACTGTGCAAATTATAATCAACTTTTGTTGGTTGAAGTTCTAGTCAAGAAAAATAAGCTATACAAACAAATAGAAGGTATCCATCATTATCAGACCAAATCAACAAATGTGTCAGACATATCTATGTCATGAAGATACTATATGCCATTGTGACTTGAGACCTCATCTAAAAATTTGGCAAATTTTAGAGAATGTGGGTACTTCCTTTCCGCAGAAAGTCCTAAAATATTCTGTGAACAAAAATTTTGCGAATACATGCTCCTAATATAATACACTTCTTAAAATCCAACTTAAACACACACACACACACACACACACACACACACACACGAGTTCATTAGTATAGACGAGGAAAAATAATTTTCCCTCTACTCTTCTGAGTTCTTTACTGAGACCCCTGTAATAAAACAAAGAATAACAAAATAAAATCAAATAGAAGTTTATTAATATGTATACCTTGTGTATACAAAAGACACAACCAGGGAAAAATGAGTAACTCTCAGAGGTAGCTGAGAACTCCAGCTTAAATATCTAACTAAAGACAAAAGAAAAAGGTAAAGGGAGACCAGTAATAAGGGGGTTACCTGGAAAAGCAAGGTAAACAAGAGTATTTTATGCATATGTAAGTGGGCATGTTATCCACTGATAAGAACCTAACGTTGTCTCCCAGAATTAACCTTTGTCCTTCCTAGTGGAGAAGAGAAGGGACACTTTTGTAAATTTCTGTCCTCCTTTTGGGCAAAGAAGGAAAAGACCAGAAGTGTTTTCTTGTATCTGCTTCTTCTTGATTGCCTTCAGCTCAAAATAATCCTTATGCCAAAGTGGCATATTTTGGGGTGGCATATTCTGCTACTCCTCATTAGAATAAGCCTTTTTAAATTAATTAATTGTCAAACGCTGTCCTATGTTCTGATTAGGGCTGTTGCTCTTTCTCTAGAGCTTAGAGGCCCATAGAGGAGAGTTTTTCAGGAGGTGGAATGTTGTATCTCTCATCTAGAGATCTCATCTGGGTGGAGCTCACAGGTAAAGTAAGAACATGTTCAGAGGAGAAGCTCTTTGATATATCAGAGATCTCTCATCTTTGGTGGTGAGCAAGGTCTGGAAAAATAAAACTCTTGAATACTTTCAGAAGACCTTTCCCAGGAACAGAACCTAACAGCAAACTCTGAGTAAGAGGGATAAATACCTTCAAATATTTTCAATTCCTCTCATTGAATCAACCTTTCTGAAGCTCCTCTTTCCTCTCTGCCACGGTTCATTTGTCTCATCTTCTTTGAAGCGTCCTAAACTAATGCTATCTGATGATTTTCTTCTGCTGTGAAATTGCCTCCTTGAGTCTATCTGACACATTACCTTGTTCCTCTTCTGACACCATGTTGATTCCAGGTTGCCCCATTTAGTACAGGGCACACGTACAGCACCGGCAGCCAGCAAGAGAGTTTAGAAGGATTAGGTAGACATTAAATGAGGAATGTTGGATGCACAGCAAAAGTTTAAAACCAAAAATTTGAATCTCCAATTGCAGGGGTTCTCTATAGCCCCAACCTCACGTAATTGCAGGGCCCTGATGAGTGAAGAATAGGTCCGTCACCCAGAGCCTCAGCCTTCTCACTGGGAGTGTCTTTGTTTTAATTCATTCCCACATCCCGAGGTTTGGCCTGCTGAGTGTCGTCATTGTTTCCTGCTCTTCATGCTTCTGCCTGTGGATTCTGGTTCTCTAGTAGAGTCTTTCCAAAGAATCTTCTTGGTAAACATCCCTAACCTTAACTTCCTCAAATTTCTTAATCAGATGGGGCTTCCAAGCAAAAAGTGAATGAGTATCAGTTAGGGCTACAGAGACCCTACGGTGGTATCTTCTTCTCAGCCAATCAGTGTGAGAATCTCCTTCAGTTAAGGAGAGCTTTTAGCATCACTTTCCTCTTTTTTGGGGGGGGGGGGTTGTTTGCATTTATTTATTTATAATTTTTTGAACTTAAATCTAAGTTAGTTAACATATAGTGTAAAAATAATTTCAAGAATAGAATTTAGTGATTCATCACTGACATATAACACCCAGTGCCCACCCCAACAGGTGTCCTCCTTAATGTTCTTCACTCCTTTAGCCCTTCCCCCCACTCAACACCCACCAGCAACCCTCAGTTTGTTCTCTGTACTTAAGAATCTCTTAGGGTTTGTCTCCCTCTTGTTTTTATATTATTTTTGCTTCCCTTCCCTTATGCTCACTTGTTTTGTATCTTAAATTCCACATATGAGTGAAATCATATGATATTTGTCTTTCTCTGAGTGACTTATTTCACTTAGCATAATACACTCTAGTTCCATCCACTTTGTTGCAAATGGCAAGATTTCATTCTCTTTGATCGCCGAGTGATACTCCATTGTGTGTGTGTGTGTGTGTGTGATATATATATATATATATATATATATATATATATATATATATAACACATCTTTATCCATTCATCGTGGACATTTGGCTTTTTCCATACTTTGGCTATTGCCAATAGTGCTGCTATAAACATTGGGGTGCGTGTGCCCTTTCAAATCAGCACTCCTGTACCCTTTAGATAAATACCTACTAGTGCAATTGCTGGGTCAAAGGTAGTTTTATTTTTAATTTTTGAGGAACCTGCATACTGCTTTCCAGAGTAGCTGCACCAGTTTGCATTCCCACCAGCAGTGCAAAAGGGTTCCTCTTTCTCCATATCCTTGCCTACATCTGATGCTGCCTGAATTGTTAGTTTTAGCCATTCTGACAGGTGTGAGGTGGTATCTCATTGTGGTTTTGATTTGTATTTCCTTGAGTGATGTTGAGCATTTTTCTTATGTGTCTGTGAGCCATCTGGATGTCTTCTTTGGAAAAGTAGTATACTCAGGTCTTTTGCCCATTTCTTCACTGGATTATTTGTTTTTTGGGTGTTGAGTTTGATGAGTTCTTTATAGATTTTAGATATTAACCCTTTATCTAATATGTTATTTGCCAATATCTTCTCCCATTCCATTGATTGCCTTTTAGTTTTCCTGATCATTTTCTTTGCTGTGCAGAGACTTTTTATCTTGATAAGGTCCCAATAATTCACTTTTGCTTTGTTTCCCTTGCCTCTGGAAACATGTCAAATAAGAATTTGCTGTGGCTGAGGTCAAAGAGGTTGTTGCCTCTTTTCTCCTCTAGGATTCTGATAGCTTCCTGTCTTACGTGTAGGCCTTTCATCCATTTTGAGTTTAGTTTTGTATACAGTATAAGAAAGGGGTCCAGTTTCAGTCTTCGTGTCCCTGTCCAGTTTTCCCAACACCATTTGCTGAAGAGACTGCCTTTTTTCCATTGGATATTCTTTCCTGCTTTGTCACAGATTATTTGGCCATACATTTGTGGGTCCATTTTTGGGTTCTCTATTTTGTTGCATTGATCTGTGTGTCCGTTCTTGTAATAATACCATACTGTCTTGATGATTACAGCTTTGTAATATAGCTTGAAGTCCGGAATTGGGATGCCTCCAGCTTTGGTTTTCTTTTTCAGGATTGCTTTGGCTATTTTGGGCCTTTTGTGGTTCCATGCACATTTGGGGATTGTTCTAGCTCTGTGAAGAATGCTGGTATTATTTTGATAAGAATTGCTAGCATTACTTTCCATACTGAAAATATTGAGCTGGTCAGCTCACTGTTATCAGTACAGTGCACAGTATTAAGAAATATTTTATATATATATATATATATATATATATATATATATATATATCCCCACACATATATGTAAACATATGCTTATAGATGTACACACACACACACAAACACACAATGATCTCTCTATGTATGTGTCACTATTTTCTTTTTCTATCCCCCTTTTCCATGGTTGTAAATATCGTCTCTGTCAATTAGAAACTTATGTACATTGTCTTTGATATATTTGCTGCTTTACTTAATCGTTGCGCTTACTTATTTAATGGAACTGGTCTCTCAACTGTTCTGAACATTTTCCCCACTCACTACCAGCCTCCCTCCCCAGCCCACCTTTTTCTTGTCCCTGATAGCTGTCTTTCTCCTCAAGTTTCCTTGCATTCATCCACCATGCTGCTTTCTGCATTCAGGGAAGACAAAGGGAGTGATGGAGAAATTGGAAGTTCAGGAAAGAGAAGGTGTAAGGCAAAGAAAAAAGAAAGAGAAAATGGAAAGAAAGGGGACTAATGCTTTTGCAAAATATATAGAAATGTATTACTAAAACATGAAATAAAAACCACAATCTGTAATTTTTGATTACTAGGTTCAATAGACATAAAATTACTCTGCCAAATTGCTATAAATACCTCTAAATTCTTTCTCTCAATTTCAATATTTATCTCATTGCAAACAGTTTAGGGACTAGCTCCCTGAAAGTTATAAACTTGAAAATAATTTGTATATTTCTGAGTCCAAATTAAGCTTTTATCATGGTTACGTTCCTTTATTCAAGTACATTAAATTCATTCATTTTTTAAAAATTAATTCATTTTTTGAGTGGGTGCGTGGGTTACTCAAAAGCAAGCAGCTATTGAGTAATTATAGCAGAGGAAAATCACACAATGTTAGGGATACAGATCAAGTAATGTACCGGATTATGTTATTTTTTACCTAGGTAGAAATTCATGCTTTTAAAGTTACCTCCTAATGTGATGGGAAATCTTATATGAGTTTTTAAGGACATTTTATATTTGTAATTTACTTGACATTACTTTCCACGTGGAGTGCTGGTTCATGCTCTTTGCCAGTTGTTGTTTTTTTAAAGAATAAATCTTTCAAAGTTGATTGGCAGGGATTCATTCTATATCATGCATCAACTTTTTGCCTGCAATTTTCTTTAGAAATGTTTTCCTAGTTTATCCCTTGTCTTAACACAGAAGTTAAACATTTTTATTTGTCCAAGTCGACCGCGTTTTACTGTCGTTGTTTCCTATCTTCCTATCAGGCTTTCACAAGTCTTTTCTGTAGCTAAATTATAAAAGTGATCCCCCAAGGGCCTTTGTTACTGCTTTTCTCCCCGCAGTTTACACAACTGATCTACTAGGTATATTTTTGTGGTTGATGTTACATAAGAGGTTGTGGGTTATTCCTAATTCTATTTCCAAATGCCCATCCGGTTGTTGAATAATCCGCCTTTCCCTCTTGGGATGGAAATTTCACCTTTAGGAAATACACAACCCACACAAACATGGATGAATCTTGGGAATTTCTGTATTTTCTAATGACCTATCTGCTGATTCCCTATCTGCAACATGCTACTTTAATTACTGTAGCTTTGCAGTAAATTTTGACACCTGGCAGAGCAAGTCCTCTCTCATTATTCTTATTCACGATTTTCTTGCCTACCTTCATGTATTTATTCTTGCAGTTAAAAGTTATTATCAAGTTGTCAAGGTTTTTAAAAAAATACATTAGGATTTTTATGTGAGTGGCACTATGTTTATAAGATGATTTGGGCGAAATTGACATCTTTACAATTTTTAGTTACCCATCCAGGAAGACAATATCTTGTCAACAATTCAGGTCCTATTTTATATCCTTCAGGAAAATTTTATGTTTTATGAGCCTTACATACTCCGCATCTAGTTATTTCTAGATATTTCATAACTTTGGTTGTTCTTCTAAATATTCTTTTAAAGTGACATAATGGGTTGCTTATTGTAAAAAAAAGGGAAAGCTCACTTGTATTCTATCTGGCTACCTACAATACTCTTTTGGTACTAATAGTTTCATAATTTTTCAATTAATCCTCCTGGAAATTTTAGGTGTGTGAATATAGTATCATTAATTTCTGATCACTTTATTGTTTCCTGTCCAATATATGCCTCATCTTTTTTGTCTTACTGCAATGTTCAAAAACTTCAAAATAATGTTGAATGGTACTATTAGGAGCCGTAAGTAAAAAAACCCCAAAATTAAATCTCATAAATATGTATGGTGCTTCACCACCGCATTATAACAAAAATATTCTGTATTTTAATGAGATTAATGAGTGCTGGACTAATTCATACAAATGGATGCATTCAGGTGGCGTTACACACTGTTTGAGCAGGGGCTCCTTCCTTGTGCCGAGACTGAAAGTATTGAGGGTTAAGAGTCCAAAGTTTAAAGAAGAAATGAAAATGATCGGGATATTTTCTCCCAAAGTCTGAAGATTGTATGAGCTGGAGGTGAAATGGCTGTTAATAAATCATCCTAGTTCCTTGTGTCCTTGAGTGATAATCTACTAACCCAAATACTTTTAAGTCCCTTTCATATTAATTTTTCTATTACAAAATCCTCACTAATAGCCTTCCTCCTTGTTCCTGAAGCCTAATTCCATGCCACCTTCTCAGAGTTGAACCCACTAATGTCTTCCAACAGCAAACTCACTTCTTCCCAATCCCCATCAGTCCTATGTCCATCATTCTACAAGCGGGAAATGTGTAGAAAGTATTACAGCCAACACTGACTAGATTTTTAAAGTCATAGTCTCACTCATATTTCTCAACATTAGTACCAGGTTCAAGGTTTGATTCATGGTGAGTGAGGTCCTTAGGCACGGGTAACTCAAAACCTCATATTCCCCTCATATTCCCCACAGTACTCTTTTATCTCTTCCCTTCCACAGGTGCTATGTTTATAGGAATATTTCTATAACATTTCTATTGAGATGTTCTCCTGTCTTTGTGTTAATCAGTTACCATACTATTTCGTTGGTAGCACTTGTCCATTGTTCTGATTGTATAGCCCATTGTTGGTGGCATCACATACTCTTTGCACATCATGGGTGTTTCACTTGGTTCCTCCTGTAAATTAGAATCTTTAGACATCACTTCTCTCTTCTCTTCTCTTCTCTTCTCTTCTCTTCTCTTCTCTCTCTCTTTCTTTACATTTCCCTCTTCACTTCAGTGACTGTTTCTTTTCATAGCACCAACAAGGATTTCCTTCCCTTTGGCCTTAAAATACTGAGGATACACCCTGTCCATACCTTTACTAGCCAGACCTAAAAGGACCACCATAATTCCAATTCTCCCAAATTTATGGCACGCGCACAAACACATGTGCACACATTTGATGAAAAGTCACTTTTGCCATATCAGAGCTCCAAATGTAAGAAGCTTCATTTGTAAATCAGTAAGATTTTGCCATGTACCACAAACCTTTGTAACTAAAATGGCAATCATTTTCTTTAGCTCATAATTTTGTGGGTCGGTTGGATGGTTCCAGTCTGGACCAGGGCTGTAGTGTTCTTGCAGATGAGCGGTTATCCATTGCTGAATTGGCTGGAGGATGCGGTGCCTCAGTTCTCTACCACATGGCCTCCTGTCCTCCAACTGGTTAGCTTGGACTCATTCACTCAGCGGTCTTAGGGTTCTAAGTGCAAGAGCACAAGTCCTGAAGTGCAAGTGATTTTTAATCCTGCATCATGTTTTCTAATACCCACTGACCAAAGAAAGGCACATGGCCAGCACAGAATCATGGAGAAAGAAAACAGATTCCCCCTCTTGATGACAGCATTCACAGCATCCCATCTCAATGGTATGGATCATAAGAGGGCAAGCATTCAGAGCCATTTTTATAATCTACAATTAGCAATTGATTTTTTTTCCCCTAAGGAGAGAGTCTGTACACAAGAAAGGAGGAAAGTTCACCATTTAGAAACACAATATGATACTTTTCTGGGCACTAAATTACACGTATTCAAGTGATTTTCATGAAGCTGACACTATTAACGCCATGATAAGAAAACCAAAACTAGCCCTAATGTAGTCCTTCAAGAAATACTAAACTAAGCCAAGATTTACACATAGGTCTTCCTGGCTTCAAATTCCAGGCTTTTCCTGCAATGAATACAATATTCTCCTAATATTAGGTAAAGGCGAAGACTTTTTTTAATGTTTATTTTTGAGAGAGAGAAAGAGAGACAGAGACAGAGAGAGAGAGAGAGAGAGAGAGAGAGAGCATGAGCAGGGGAGGGACAGAGAGAGAGAGAAATACAGAATCCAAAGCAGGCTCCAGGCTCTGAGTCATCAGCACAGAGCCTGACACAAGGCTCCAACTCACCACCTGCAAGATGGTGACCTGAGCCGAAGTCGGGCGCTTAAACAACTGAGCCACCCAGGCGCCCCAATATATATATTTTTAAATATGTCTCAAAGGATCCCAACCCTAGCTGTATTCCTCTCACCCAAAGCTGGGAATTACCCTCTGGTTATTTTCCTCTCTATAGTTGTAGAAGGACGCGATGAAGTTGAAAACTCAGAAATTCCAACTCTGAATGGAACTACATTAAGGGTTTATTGTAAATTGGAGTGAGCAGACATATTTTGACCCAAATTATAGATATGTGTTCCCAGGCCCATGAATTACAGGCAATTTGTTCGCATTATAGTAATAAAACTATATGCTTGGTGAGCACATAAATCGCCGATAATGATGTGGAAAGCATGATGTTTACAAATAAAAGGGCGTTGTTGCATGACAGATTTTGCTCTTAATATCCTTCTTTTGTTCGCTGACTTGGCCATCCTTTTTGGACCACAGGTTTTGAGCAGGGAGAAGAAAAAAATGCAGAGTATCACATGCAAACATATATCACAGATAGGAAGAAGCAATGTGCGTCGACACAGAGCATGCCTTCAAAGTCTAAATATTGTCACAAGAATGGGCCTCCTGTCAACCTTATGGGGCAGGTATTTAGCACATCTCCGTCTTCTATACTACCATTCTGAAATCCTTTTTTACATTATTGACTTGACAGAAAATATTTATCGGAGCCTTTCCATGTGCTTATTCAACCTGCTGTAAGGTGTCGTGACATTTTCACCTGACGCCAGAGAACTTATTGCTTACGATTATCATTTTAGCAAAACTGAAAAAAGCCTGTCTTCTCAATTACCTCAGTGAAAAGGATAGATAACAAATTAACACATGATCATACATTAAGAAAAAAAAAAAAGAAGATACCCAGTGATCTAAAATGGGCGTTGAATTCTTAAAATCAAAAACGCATTTATTCTACAACCTGGGGCTTTTAAGAGGTCCTCTGTTCCTCCCCAAACACATATACTTGAAGATCGTGACTCATTCATTGGTGGGTGTGAGTCCCCTTTTATCTGCTCCATATTGATGATCAGACAGAGAAAGGACATACAGGCGTCCTGAACTAATCACTGGCACAGGAAAAAATGGGAAGGAATCTTGAATAGCTTCCATGAATAATACATCTTCTGACAAACTCCGTCACTCCTAAGTAATTAGTGTTTTCAAAGATACACATGAGGAGAGTAGAGTAAACAACATCCTTATAATAAGACAGGTACTATTGGACTCTAAGAATGTAACAGCTAACAGGATTAATATTTCTCCTTTGGGGGAACAACCTTTTGTTATTTGGTCAGCCAGGAGGAGTTGGACGTTGTAATGGCGGGGGGGAAGTCATTTTCAACATTTTCATTTCAACATTTGGCCCAAGTGAATAGAAGCAGGAGAGGTGCAAACTGATCTTCAATCATGGGTACAGCATGAAAGTAAGATGTCTTTTCTTAACCAGAGTGAAAGGAAGTTGAGTAGCCCTGAGGCTGGATGACAAAATGCAAGGTTGTCTCCGACAAGATATTCTAGGTGCACATGTTAAAAACAAGAACTGATATGAATGAAAGTGCTACGTGAAATTAAACGAGAAAGAAATACGGTGGGATTGTCATTTGCATTAGCCATTTAACTCAAATCTCCCCAGTTTAGAGGGAACCACTATTACAGTGAGAGACAGATCACCATCTCGGAGAGGACGACGTGTGGAGAGTTCAATACAGGTGTTATTTACTCAGGTATAGGAGGATTTAAGGAGCCCACAAGGGATAATATATTGTTCTAGAACTAGTAACAGGTAGCCGTTGCCATCCGTGATCTGAAGGGCAGGAGGAGGAAACAGTTACTTGAGTAAAGACAAGGTAAGGGTATGGAGAGGGCTTTTGGTTTAGGAAGCACTTGGGGACAGGAACATAAATGCTCTAATTGCTTATGCTTCTTCCTCCAATTTCTCACCAGTGCCTCGTGGTCCGAACCCAGCTGGACTCCAGAAAGCCAGGGAGCCTCCCTGGTTTATTGCGCAGGACTCAGAGCCTCAATCCCCAAACATTTACAAATATGGAAGGGGGGTCTGGGGTGAGAAATGCAAAGGGTCCAGCATTCAGCTTTAATTCCGCCATGATAGTCGGCGCTACTGAGTTCCATGAGGAACTCTCACTTCTCCACCTCTCCTCACGTACTTCTCAGCTACAGACATTGACCTCTGAGGACACTCTCCCTTGGCTCTCTTTCTCTCTCCAATCCCGGCGTCACAGAAAACAAACTATCCTTGGGGATCCAGCCGGCCGCCCTTTTGTCTTCCTGAACCCTCATTCCAGAATATTTTTTTACACAAAGACCTTGACTTTTTGGAAGATGATGTTTGTCATTCTCTGTCTTCAGGATCCCTTGGCTCCGGAGGTGCATCCAATCAAAATCCTGTGTGCCGAGGGTAATGCCCTGTTTTGGACACGGCTCTTTGCGTGTTTACTTGTTTAGGATGAAAAGCCAGCATACTCCAGAGCCCGGGAGAGACTGTGCCAGGAGACCTACTTTGTAGCTTTGGTAACCTTGTGACTGCTGGCAATTTATTCCAACTGTGTTAACGTTGATATTTTTAATCTTTGAAATGGGCATGAAAATACCTACCTTATTTCCCTTGCATAAAAAAAAAAAATAAAGTACTTTGTGCAAGTGACCTTTAGAAACCACATTTTAATCTTAAAATATAAACAGGCATCTTTGATTATTTTTCACACAAGCAGGAATAATCACTGCAAACCAGTTAACCATGGGCCATTCATAAAATCATAACATGTTGCCACTGAGTGGGGTAAAAAAACATCACAGGCGTTCTCAGCGAAGGGCTCCGTTTGTTTGCTTGCTGAATTCTTTTGATCAGACTGTTTGAGTTTTCCTTCTTAATCATTAAAGTTTCTACTTCATCTAAACCTTTTTAAACGTCTCAACAATCCAAGCACGTATAAAGGAATAGCTGCTTCCCTCGCCTTTATTCCCCGTCGGTCACTCGAAACGGCATGCATGATAAGGATCAGTCAAGACTGTGTAAATGACCAGAAGGCTCAGAGGTTTGAAATTTAACATGTTTCCAAATACCGTTGTTGTATTTATTACCTTAGCCCTTTCCCTAACAGCTGGGAGCCCCTTGGAAGGAGATGCTAACAATGAGAAGGAATAAATACATCTTACGATCTGAGTGTGGCATGCTTCCCAAGGAATTAAATATACGCTGACATCTGCCATGTTCCTGCCTTTCATCTCTACCCCACCCAATCCTAGATCTCTCAGCTCTACTCAGGAGGCCCCCCAGACCCACCTGCATCTCCCTGAGTGGACCTTCATATGCCAGGCCTCATGGCTTTGCTCAGGCCGTCCCTGCTGTCTAGAATGCCCTCACCGTTCCCCTCTGCTTCTGCAAAAGACTTGCTTACCTTCCGTCGATGCTTTTTTCCCAGAGGCTGGATCTGGATCTCCATCAAGAGATCACTACTCCCTTTTATGTGCTCTCCACATGACCTGACCTATGTGTTCCATGCCTGAAACGCTTACTTAGGTCTGCGTATCTATGTATCCGTCTTCTCAATTAAAATGCAAGCCCCCTGAGGATAAGATCTATGCCTTATGTCTTTTCTATCTCCAGTGACTGGACCCTTGAATAAGCTCCGTGGCTTGCTTGCTGAATGAATGCATCGCTGTGAGAATGATTGTAAGGATTCTCAAAAAGAAAATGTACTAGATGGGTCAACTTTAACTGCCCCCTTTTTTCCCCCCGAATAACCGATTGTCCTCCTGTAAAATGGGATAGGGCCAGACTCCCTCCGTCCGTTGTTTACTTATCGCCAAGCACCCAATCTCCAAGAAACTGGAGATGCTGAAATCGAAAGTGACATTCCACTCATGTGTCACTTCTCTTTTGCTGATTCCCCTTCAGATCTGAAACTTCTCCACACTCTCTTGGTGTTCTACATGCCTTTTATGGCAGGTTCCCATATCAGTGCTGTGCACGCGATTTCGACATCGATCTATCTTTCTCACACTTTCAAGAGCAGACAGATAGAGTCACCTGCGTCCTTGACATCTCTATTTGGGTACCCTGGCTCTTTGGGCTCCCCAGTTCCCAAACTATACTCATCTGCTTGCCCTTATTCTCCAGTTTGCCTCCTCTGGATTCCTGTTCCAGGGGATGATAACGTCAGTTCCCAGCGTGAGAAACTCTCCTCCTTCACCTTCCACATCCAATCACTCATGAAAGCTTTTTTTTTTTTTTTATGTTTATTTATTTACTTTGAGAGAGAGAGAGAGGAGGGGCAGAGAGAAGGAGAGAATCCCAAGCAGGCTCCACGCGGCCACCATGGAGCCTGATGTGGGCCTCAAACTCCCGAACTGCAAGATCATGACCTGAGTCAAAATCTAGAATTGGAAGTTTTATCAGCTGAGCCACCCAGGTGTCCCTGACTAGATCGCATTTTTGAAATCAGGTTTTCTTTTGAAATGCACTTTATATACAACAGTACACACCCATTTTTTTTTCAACGTTTTTTTATTTATTTTTGGGACAGAGAGCGACAGAGCATGAACGGGGGAGGGGCAGAGAGAGAGGGAGACACAGAATCGGAAACAGGCTCCAGGCTCCGAGCCATCAGCCCAGAGCCCGACGCGGGGCTCGAACTCCCGGACCGCGAGATCGTGACCTGGCTGAAGTCGGACGCTTAACCGACTGCGCCACCCAGGCGCCCCACACCCATTTTAAATGTATGGTTTAATTAGTTTTGATGAACATGTGCACCCAGGTAATTGTGCCCCTAATTAAGATAATAAAACATCAAAACATCAGGGCGCCTGGGCGGCTCAGTCGGTTAAGTGTCTGAATTCAGCTCAGATCATGATCTCATGGTTGGTGAGTTTGAACCCCACATCTGGCTCTGTGCTAACAGCTCAGAGCCTGCGGCCTGCTTCAGATTCTCTGTCCCCCTCTCTCTCTGCCCCCTCCCCCACTTGCGTGCGCACGCAGGCAGGCATGCACATTCTCTCTGTCTCTCTCAAAAAGAAACATTACAAAAAAGATAATAAGCGTGTCTGGGCGGCACAGTCAGGTAAGTGTCTGACTTTGGCTCGGGTCATCATCTCACAGTCACAGTTTGTGGGTTCGAGCCCTGCATCGGGTTCTGTGCTGATAGCTCAGAGTCTGGAACCTGCTTTGGACCCTGTGTCTCCCTTTCTGTCCCTCTGCAGCTCACACTCTGCCTCTGTCTCAAAAATAAATAAAACATTTAAAAAAAAAAGATAAAAAAACATTTCCATCATTTCAAAAAGTTCGCCTTTAGCCTACTGTAGTCAATCTACCCCAGATACCTCCACAGTATCAGGCAATCACAGTTCTCCTTTCTGTCACTATTGATTAGTTTTTCCCATTATATATATATATATATATATATATATATATATATATATATATATAATATATATATATTCTGATATATATGTATTTTATTTCCTTTTATTACCTTATTGCACTGGTTAGGACCTCCAGTAAAATTCTGATCATAAAAAGTATAGACAGACGTCCTTGCTTTGTTCTCAATTTAAAGGGAAATGTACTTTATTTTAGCATAAGTGTATATATATATATATATATATATATATATATATATATATAATTCCCATAAAACAGATAATCATACGGTATATAATCATTTATGTGTATGTGCCTCCTTTTGCTCAGAAGAATGTTGTTGAGGTTTTTCCATGTTGTATACATTAGTAGTTCATTTCTTTCAGATGTTGGGTGGTATTCCATTGTATGATTATATGACCACTATTAATACATTTCTTGGCCGATGGACAATTAGATTGTTTCTAGTATGGATAATATAAATAAAGCTTATAAAATTTGCATCCAGATTTTTGGTAGGCCTATATTTTCTTTTGGGGGGAAATATCTAGAAATGAAATTTCTGTGTCCTCTGTGAAGTATTCCTTTACCTTTGTAAGAAACTATCAAAATGTGTTCCAGAATAGATGTACCATTTACAACTCCCGCCAGCAAATGAGACATTCAATGGTTCCACATCTTCAATACTTGTTACTCTCAGACTTTTTAATTTTAGCCAGTCTAGTATATGAATAACGGTACCTCATCGTGATTTCCAATTTGAATTTATTTGTGACTAATGATGTTGAGCATTTTTCTTTTTCTTATTGACCATTCCTTTTTTTTTTTTTTCTGATGGCTGTGCAAATGTATGTGCCACATTTTATTGGGTTGTTTGTCTTATAATAGAGTTTCAAGAGTAACTTAACCATTCTGGATACAGAATGCAAATATTTTCTCTCAGCGTATGCCTTGACTTTACATTTTCTCAATGGTATCCTTTGAAAAACAGAAGTTTTCTTTCTTCCCTCTTTGTCTCCTTCTTTTTTCCTTTATTCCATTCTTCTTAATTACTTAGAATTAAAAAGTGTAGAATAATGTCATCATCGAAAAATAAAGATAGTTTGATTCTGATATGTATGTATTTTATTTCCTTTTATTACCTTATTGCACTGGTTAGGACCTCCAGTAAAATTCTGATCATAAAAGGTATAGACAGACGTCCTTACTTTGTTCTCAATTTAAAGGGAAATGTACTTTATTTTAGCATAAGTTATGGTGACAGCTATAGATTTATTATATATGCCCTTTATCTGGTTGCAGAAGTTTCTTACTATTCCTAGTACGTAGAGGCTCTTTATCATGAATGAGCATTGGATTTTGTCAGGAGTTCTTTTCTACACCTGTTGAAATAATATATATTCTTATTTATTCCATCGAAATAAAGAATTACATTGATGGATTCCAAAAGGTAAACCAACCTTGTGGCCCTGGAATAAACTGTAATTGAGACTCATGGTAATTTTTATACATTGCTGGATTGGATTTGCAAATAGTTTGTTAAGGATTTTAAAGGTATTTTGATAAGGGATATTGATCTCTAATTGTTCTGTCTGAGAGTGTCATTGTCTTGATGAAAAATCAGGATAGTTCTGGCTTCATACAAGGAGTTAATCACTTTGGTTTGACTTTTTCCTCTTCGAAGTGGAAATTAAAGAATCAAAAGTGTGAGCATTTTTAAGGCTTTTGATATACATTACCAAATTGCCCTCCAGGAAAACATACCGATTACCTTCTCACAGCAATATATAACAGCTCTTCCTATATCTTCCATAACACCAGGAAATATCATTAATTTTTTTAAGTGAAAGATGAAAATGATCTCACGTTAATTTGAATTTCTTTGATCACTAGTGAAGGAGAATATTATTTTATATCTTTATTGTTATCATGGGCATTCTTTTGAGAATTGGGTATCCACATTCTTTATACTTTTTATCATGGGTATTCCTCCTTTTCTTTCTGATATAAAAGGGCTCTTTATAGATGAAGCATGTTAAGAATATGTAGCAAATATTTTCCCAGCTTGTTATTTTCTCAACTGAAACCCCTAAGAACACAGATGGAACTAATCTAAAAACATCGAAAATGACAATACATGCTCCCTACATACAGGGACCGAATCTTAACTTCAACATCTGCATCCCTGGATTCACAGGTTAATTTTCCCTTGTGAAAACAAAAGTAGTGAGTATGTGTCTTGAGGACAGATATAAAGTCCCCCAATAGGACTTGGCCTCAGATAATTTAAGGAGAGAAGGTTTATCTTTGGCCACCCCACCCGAGCCCACCCTTACTCTTTCCAGTGCCTTTTTACCAATCACTTATGTCAGTATCACCACCCACCCCAGCCATGACCCTCCACACCTCATTTGTGCTCTGTCCCGTATGGCCCAGTATGGGATCACTGAAAGAGAGCTGCACTTAGTACCAGAAAGTCTGAGTTTCAATATCTTGACTCCCAACTTACTCCTGAGACCTTAAATAAATAATTTAGACTCTCTGAGTCTCCGCATGTTCATTTGTAAAGTGAGGAACATAATACCTGTCTTATCCACTCTCTCTGCTTCGGGGGAACATAATAGGATATGAATACAGTTCATCAAACAAATTGCCATGGGATTGTAACCACCTTGATTCTCTCAACCCATCAACATACCCATTTAACACTCTAAGAATTGGAAAATAGACACAAGGCCAAAACCAGGCAAAAGGATTTAGAGTCGCTTAGGTGTATGGTAATTTTTGATAGGCTTAAAAAAATGTGGCTTGAATAAGTCAGTTATTACTAACTCTCTGAGGGTTATTATTTCACCACAGCCAATTCTGACTTCTTGATGACTGAGTCCGTATGCACAACTTCTACCTGTGCATTTAGGTGGGAGTCTCTTACCCAGACCAGGTCTTCAGTGAAGTGGGACGCCATCTTGTTAGACTTCTTTTCCTTTCTCAGACAATGCTTATGAGCACAGGGCAAGAGGGGAAACCTCATTCATGGAATTTGAGAGTACTATAACTACTTGGAAGTAGCTAGGTACAAACAACCGCATGGGTTGGTTGGCTAGAGGTCGCTCACTGGTAATCTAAAGAAAGTCTTTGGTCTATAAGCAGAACTCAAGTCTTCACGTGTCACTTATGTTGCTGATATTTGAAATCTGTTGCTTGCCCGTCTTGCCTCATTGACTCACTCTTAGAGCTGGAGCGACACAATAACCGGTTTCTAAAATACTCTCACCATTCAGGGGTTAGTCCTGAACTGCCGGACCCAAACCATTTGGGGAGCTACATTCTAAAGCGCTCCTCAGGACGCCTGGCAGCTCAGCCAGTAAAGCATGCAACTCTTGATCGTGGGGTCGTGAGTTCAAACCCCATGTTGGGTGTAGAGCTTACTTAAATAAATAAATAAATAAATAAGCAAACAAACACACAAATAAATAAATAATAAAGTGCTCTGGACATCACTATTTATCACCTCATTGATGGTCTCAGCTCAACTTTCATCCATGATGAAGCATGAAGAAGTATTTTTCTTTTGCTCTCTTCCCACCCCTGGCCACACTGTCTCACACAGCCTCAGTCAGTTTTCAAAAATGACCAAGTGTGGTTTTCTCTTGATTTTCCTGACTGCCAGTGACCTTGAGCATGTTTCTCCTATGCTCATTGGTCAGTTGGATTTTCTACCTTGGAATGTATCTATGGAAGTCTTCTTGGGTACATTATCTCAGGCAGTCCCGAGTAAATACCTATCCCTACTGTCTTTGGCCCCAATCCAACTTCCTTTGATGTGAATCCCGGGGGTCACCACTCACAGTGGGTCCACGCCAGCCTTGTGATAGACACCTGGCTATAATCCCATCTGCAGAGGAGAGCACATTTCCTATTTGAATTGTGAGAAATCTCGCACACATAGAAAAATCACTAAATAGATGGGTTAAATGTACAGGTGGAAATGTACACATTAAAAATCATTATTTACAAAACACCCAAGTAACAATGACCTGGTTGAAGAAATAAAGCATTGCTAACATCCCAGACACCTTCCTGTATGACCCTCCCTTCCTAGTGTCTTGTTGTTCTCCAAGACACAAGCACTATCCTCACTGTCGGAATCCTTTCCTTGCGTATCCTTAGAGTTTAGATCAGGTGGTCAGGAAACATTTCCTGAAAAGGACCAGATGGTATATATTTTAGTCTTGGAGGACAACGTATGGTGTCTGTCTCATATTCTCTCGTGTTTTTTTATTTTTTCCCTTTGTTCTTCTTTTCTTCATTTGTTTTACACCACCCTTCAAAAAAAATTTTTTTTTAGCGTTTATTTACTTTTGAGACAGAGAGAGACAGATCATGAACGGGGGATGGTCAGAGAGAGAGGGAGACACAGAATCCAAAGCAGGCTCCGGGCTCCGAGCTGCCAGCACAGAGCCTGAAGCGGGGCTCGAATTCATGGACTGCGAGATCACGACCTGAGACAAAGTCGGACACTTAACCCACGGAGACACCAGGCGCCCCTACACCACCCTTTTAAAATGTAAAAACCATTCTTAGCTCGGGTCAGAAGCCAGGCATGGCCCGTGGGCTATAGTTTGCCGTTCTCTGGTTTAGATCCTGAAACCATATTGTTTCTTTTTTGACTGTTTATTTTTTATTGCATATAAGTGGAATAATAAGAGAATTTTCAACATTACACTGGTAAGGCTTATCTCTGTTTTCCTATAGAGATGTTCTTCCTTCGTTTTCATTGCTTTATAGCATTCCATTGTCAGAATTTACCCATTTTTAAAAATCCATTCTACCATGTATGTTTCAACTGTTTCAACATTTTCGCGTTTATAAAATAAAGTGACTATAAATATTTTCAGATGCCCCCTGGGGCACATGTGCTAATTCATCTGGAGCATATGCTGTGGAATTTCTGAGTTTACTGTCCACCTCACTAAAGCCTGTTTTCCAGCAGGGTAGTAAATATTTTTCACTCTCACAAACCGTGTATTGGAGTTCCCATTGATCCACATCCCTGACTTGGTATCAACAAACTTTTTTAATTTTTGTCAATCTGTGTCCAATTTGTATTTCCCAAATTGCCGATTGTGGTTTTCTTTTAACTTCCTTGAGTGCTAATGCCGTTGAACACATTTTTCTTCTGTCTGTTGGTCATTTGGGTTTTCTATTTTGGAATGCGCCTAGTGAGGTCTTTTTCTTGGGTAGACGGCCATTTTCGTATGGACTTGTAAAGTTCTAAAATATACATATTCGACATAATAGACGCCTAGTGAGGTCTTTTTCTTGGATATACGGCCATTTTTGTATGGACTTGTAAAGTTTTAAAAAATACATATTCGACATAATAGACGCCTAGTCAGGTCTTTTTCTTGGGTAGACGGCCATTTTCGTATAGACTTGTAAAGTTCTAAAATATACATATTCGACATAATAGACGCCTAGTGAGGTCTTTTTCTTGGGTAGACGGCCATTTTCGTATGGACTTGTAAAGTTTTAAAATAGACATATTCGACATAATAGACGCCTAGTGAGGTCTTTTTCTTGGGTAGACGGCCATTTTCATATGGACTTGTAAAGTTTTAAAATATATATATTCGACATAATAGACTCTTTGGTTTTATGCATCAACAACACTTTCTGCCTGCTTGAGGCCTGTTTGTTCCCTGTCTATGGTATCTTTCGATAGACAAAGTTTTCCATTACAATTTGGTTGATTCCCTTTATGATCACTGCTTTCTCTATTTTTTTTTTTTTTTTTTTTAACTGTCGGGGGCAAATGAGTTTTGAAAGTATGGAGAGCCAAAGAGCTTTGTTACATGACCCATGTAAAAGAAGCAGGAAACCTGCCTTCTCTGTTTTCATCCCTTGTGTCTTTGTAGCCATGGACTTGCCTCTTGCTCACCACAGTACGATTCATGAAGTCCAAGGCCTGAATCTCCATGGCAGAGTCATTGCACTGTCCTCAGCTAGTGCCTCTCTAGGTACTTTGTCCCTCTGTGTTTTTCCTTCCATCTTAAAGAAAGTTTGCTCCTGGCTGTTGTATGGAAACCAATTTGACAATGAATTTCATAAAGAAAAGAAAACAAAAGAAAAGAAAAAAGAAAAAGAAAGTTTGCTCCCAGTGGTCTGCTAGTCACCATGTCGTACCTTAAAAGATCTTCACTTGGAGCCTCTGGACTGGCAGATAATTTTCATCTTCTCTTTCCTTTTTTACATCCTGGTTCCTCAACCGCAAGGGCTTGCCTCTCTCTGAGGTTGGCATTGTCCATCAAAAATCCATCTTTCTTCTCTCTTGGCTTCTAGGGTGCCCAATTTTTCACTCTTCCTATAGGTTTTGTTTTTTTCTTTTTCTCTACATCTACCAATTTTAATATCAGTGGTACTTTGCCCTTTGGGATACTTTGCCCTTTTGAAATCTACTGATTCTTGTCCCTGAAAAAAATATATATATATGCAAATAAATACGCTTTAGATAGGGTAGGCTTCCATTATTTCACATGGTCCTCACAACTGTGTTGTTAAACATTGACATATTTATTTTATAGATGGGACCAAGGCTTAGGGACTTTAAATGACTCAAAGACAAAAACTGAGTTGGAAAATAGTATGGTGTGAGGTAGCCCATGATGAATCAATAATCGAATCTTGTGGTTCTGTCGCTAACCACAGAAATGCTGACGTGGCAAACTGGCTGATGAAAGATTGCAGCGATGATGAACCCCATCAACAAACTATGTTTAATTGCACTCAAGGAAAAAAAAATGGGTGTAATTCCTGGAACAATTGCACCAACTTATGCACCTTTTTTTAGCATCGGTCTTTCCGTATCAGGTATGGCCATTAAAGATGTTGATCTCTGTATATTTGCACCTATTATCTTAAACTCCTTTACTTATAAACCCGGCCTATCTCAATCCTGATCAAATGCTATATTCTTACATTAATCAAAGAAGCAGATATTCTTACGTTAATCAAAGCATCCTTTGTGGAGAAGGATTGGAGTCAGATGCAGTGTTATCTTTCATCCAGCCACTCATTCATTTGCTGTCACAGCAACTTGTTCACCTGCATTCTTTGCGTGTGACATACCCACCAATTAACCCATAATTTAAAAAAGGCGTAAAAATCTCTTTCAAGGTTAAACGTATATTTAAAAAAAGAAAAATGAACGGAACCTTCAACAACAGCCAAAATATAAGAAGTTTCCCTGGGATCATAAAATCTTGAGATCCCGTCAATGGCATCTCCCTGGGAAATCAGGGTTATGGCCTATAAGCTAGCTTCTAATCCGTTTCCTTTTACTTTCATTTGAGACTTCCAATTGTGTTGTAGGCATGTTTCTCTTTGAGGACGGTGATGAGGCAGAAAGACAAGCCTCGGGAACTTTCTGGCAGCGAGGCAGGGTCTAGATCATAAAAGTGAGGAAGGCTGGATGCTTTCTGTTGAAATAGACTGTTAAGAACTTTGTCAAAGAATGAACTCTTACTGTAACCCACACCTCATTTGTCACCCTGATGGGCTGAGGAAAAGTGACATTTACAAACTGAGAATGAAAGCACATCCATTTCACCAGTCTGACACCCTGATATAATAACTATTTACCTTGAGAAAGAGGCCCTGAGATTTCCGATTCTTGTGAATCTTCTCACTTTGGCACTTATTTTTTCACTCTGTCAAACAGCCCCAGATTAATGGAACAATTTGTTCAACAAATCATATTAGTAGAATGCACAGAGGGTAAAGAGAGAGAGGCGGGGGAGCAGAAAATTTTTACTCATTCATAGCCGTGGTATCTCTGCAAATAAAAATGTAGTTATGCCTGACATTTACAGAGGGACAATGTGAAAGGGAAAGAAGGTAATGAGTTTGGGCAGTGGAGAGATCATTCTGTAAGGACGGTACTGCTCAGAGGGGAATAAGATAAAGTTACACACAACATCCAGATTGAGCTTCCTTCTACAGCATATTTGTCAAACACCGCAGGATCTGCCTCTGTCAAAAAAGAAAAGAAAGAAAGCAAGCGTTTTCCATTAAAATGAAGCACCTTATGCTTTCCACGCGACACAGAGATACTCCTTGTATTTGGCAAGGCTGTATTTGGGAAGTCTCCGAAAGTTCCGGGAGCATCGTGCTACAAAAGAGACGATTCTGACGCCTCAGAAAAGATCACGGGTGCAGGGTTTCCCTGAGGGGCACGTGATTAGGATTGAGTTTGTTAATTCTGGTAGGCAGGAATTCACATCTCAAAGGCAAAACAGAAAGACAGAATAATCAGTTCGGATCCTATAATTCATATGTTTCGTGCTTTTGTGCCAGAAGTTTGAGTGAATATCTAGAATAGAGAGCCAATGAATATTGGCTACAACAAATATGTTTATTGAAATATATGTCGCCTATTGCTTTCCACACGCAAAAATATATGATGCCACATTTTTCCACTAACTTCCAAAGGACACTCAGAGTTGGCCGTGATGTTCATTTATTTGCTTTAGGATTGTCACACTGCTATTATATCTTGTACCCACAACAGAAATTGACACTCACTTGTCCCCTGTTTCTGTATGACCGTGGCTTTGGGTGTCCAGGGAAAACATGGCTCTGCATTTCTGTTCCTTTGATTTCGCTTTTCTTTCCCTCTCTCTTTCCCACTACCCTCCTTTCTTTTCCTTCTTTTGTTATTTTTTTCTCTCTCTCTCTCTTCTGTTAAGGTTCTAGACATATTTTTGAGCCACGGGAGAAATCCCAAACGCCTCCTGATACAAGTGTAGTTCCTGGAAACCCCTAACTTGGGAAGAATATTTTCTCTTTTCTGGGTTGGAAGTTTCAATTGGTAAATGCAGCCACCCACCCACCTCCCACCCTTTTTTTTCATCCCAGGTTTATTCTAGAAACCTGAGCGTATAAAAATGACCTGTTCGAATCATTAAGGAATGACACTAGCGCAACAAAAGACTCCTGTCCAGTCATGTTTCAATAATAAGTAACAAGACGTAGCCTCAGCGTATCACTGACATGGCTGCATCCAAGGAAAATGAGAGCCCTAATCTTCGAGATTCACTCCATAGGAAAATATTTTGTTTCACAAAGTTCAGGCCACTTTTTTAATGCTCATTTGCTCCGCGTTTCATTAGTAAATAGTTTATCAAGGAAGATCAAGTTATTCCATGTTACTGATCAGGAATTTGAGGGCCCCAATGAACAGGAAAATACTTGCTACGCCAGATATATAGTGATTGTTTATATTTGTCTGTATGGGTGCACGCACATATTTGTTTTACAGAAAACATATGTTCACGTTAGAAAATTTGAAATCTATGTAAAAAATAAAAATTATAAGTCTCTTCTCAGTGTGTCAGTATATACGTGGGTATGTGTGTGTGTGTGGGGGGGGTAGGTCTGTCTGTCTTTCTGTCTGTGTATTTGTCCACACGTATAAGGGTCACAGATGATTGTCTCCAGTCACCTGAAATAAACGGAGATGTGTTTTAGGGATACACGTGGCCTTGAACTTGTGGCAGTGGGGGGGGTGCCATATAAGCTCTGGTGACTTAATGCATTACAGGTGTGCTATTCACACAAGAAACGGTCCCATGCATGAATTCAGGGAGCAGCTGTCCTCCTCTCAGGATTGAAGGATCCAAGCTGTCTTGGATCCGTTAGGGTTTTCGCGTCTTCTGCCTCTAGCCCGTGCAAAAGAAGAAAGAGAAGAGTCCCTCTTTTATCCTACAGATTGCGGCCCGGGGCTAACATGTATAATTGCTGCGGATACACAGAGGACAGGAAAGATCCCTGGCTGGCCAGCTGCCTTCCAGGGACAACGAGCCAATAGGGAAAAGAAGGTACCCAGAAAGTAGCTTCTACCACCTAACCCTCTGGCTTATTTGTTGGCCCGGCTCTGCTCTCCACTGATCCATCCCCTTACTCACTGTTCACGCTAACTCATAATTTGGGTTTGGCCTGACATGTCAGGTTCCGGATTCCCTCCTGGTACCTCCCTCCACTTTGGCAGAACTTCAGCGTTTACTCTCAACTGCTGGTCCCTTCCGATCTCCGACGCGACTTGCAGAGAGAGAATCTTGCTGATGTCACCCATGACCGGCTGCTTCCGCTGTCCGTCAGTTGGTGTCCCTCTGTCTGGTTTGCTACACCCCTAATCTGACCGGTTATGCCTTTATTTGATCGTGTGGGGTGGGGGTGTGGAGGTTGACTGAGCATGAACTTGCTACCCTTGCTGAGGTTTTCCGTAGAAACCGGTCTGGCCACCCTTGAGGTTCCTTACCTACTATACATCGTATTGTCGTTTGCTCGCCTCCCCCCCACCCCCGCTTTTCAAATATCAGACACAGTGTAAGGCAAGACTTGATGCTCGCGACAGACTGAAAACATCCCACGTGCCGTGTCACCTTAAGGAAAGCAGTAAAACCCACGAGTATCTCTATTTGGTTCCTGAACCTCCGGCCTCCTTACACCCCAGGGGCGGTCCCGGTCGCAGATAAACATCCCTCTCTCCATGTAGACCCAGATTTGCTGTTATGCATTTCAAAGTGTAGTTCGCTTCTTCAGTCTGTAGCCGCTTCAGGGAATCCAGTATGTCCGAGTTAGTAGGAAGCATTTTTGATTCGCGGTGGTTGGTGTCTTTGAAAAGAAGGAATCGCTGCGTTTGGCTTGTCCTTGGAATACGTTGCTTGCAAATCAGGAATGATGGTCATAATTAGAGAGACATTGAGTTCACCTATTTTGATACCCCTTACTGATAGGGACCTTTTCCTGAGTGTGCTTTCTGCTAGGCGCCGTTCGGAGCCGAATTTTGGGCTCCCTTTTTTTTTTTTTTTCACTTTCCAGAACTTTCCCGGGTAGACATTTTAATCTCCGTTCAGATGAGGAAGTGGGAGTTCAGAAGGATTATTTTTCTTGTTGAAGGGCCACTGCTAAACACAGGACCTGAACGTTAAATTTAGTTCTGCCTCTAAATCCTATCCCCCCCCTAGCTCTTCAATGAGTATCTTGTATTCTGTTGCTATTTCCTGTCCCCTTACCCAAAACAACTAACACAACGCAACAGAGTATGGAACCAATCAACATTTGGGGAACATCAGATACAGTAGCAGCGCTGTGGCAAAGACTACCTCACAACACTGGGAGGTAAATACTATTCAACCCATTTTATGGAAAGGAAAACTGAGATTCAGAGTGTTGGGTAACTCGCTGGGGCTACAAGCTTTACGTGGCAGCATCCAGGATTTGAATGCAGATGTCTGGGCCCCAATTTTGGGACTCTTTCTGACATGTCCCCAACTTCTTCCCTGATTAATAACAACAGTTCAGAGAGGGGCTCCTGGGGGACTCGGTGGGTTAAGCGTCTGACTCTCGATTTCGGTTGGGGTCTCGATCTCATGGTTGTGAGATCAAGCCCTGCATGGGGCTCTGGGCTGACAGCACAGAGCCTGCTTGGGATTCTCTGAACCCTCTCTCTGTCTCTGCTCCTCCCCAGCTTGCACTCTCTCTCTTTCTCTCTTGAAATACATAAATAAACATTAAAAAAAAAATCAGAGACAATTGCTTCACATTTGCCTCCCACTATACTAAGCTCTCGGGTTGTGCTCCATTTATATAGTGAACAAATTAATGAGTTTTGCTTCTGCATCTAATGGTGAACTAAAGGTGTCGGCAATGTGTTTTGTTTGTTTGTTTGATTTTGGCCTTTTTCCCCTCATGCTTCCCTTTTGACTTGTGTGACTCTTAATCGGGTGGCTTGATGAAAGGTAGTTTTCAGAAAAAAAATAACACCACGATTCTCACACAGCTACCAATGTGAAAACACACGACAGAACTTATTTTTCTCCTATGAAACGAAGGAGGCAGGCAGAGTGCATCCCAGTTCACAAAGTCAGAAGACCACAAATGTATATGGCATATACACCGTATGCACAGATACGTAAGAGGATGTTGAGATCGACTGCCAACGGAAACAAAAACGTCTTTCCACAAAGGTGATGGTAACGCTAAATGAAATTTTTACTGGCTAGGAGAGAATTTGCATTAGTATCAGTAACCTACAAGGCATAGAGTTGTCAAATGGCTCCAAGACAATGAAGAGGGCTGGAATGGGGCAGTCAGGAAGGCCAGGCTGTACACGCTGCGTATTTTTTCTTTATTGAGATACATTTTATTTTCCAACAGGCCCTTGGTGCAGTACCGAGTAGCTCATTTAGAGCATTATACGCACTCAAAGACAACCCGATTGAAATGCACACAACGCGACAGTCCCATCTATAACAGATTTATAAATGAATGGAATGTTCTTTTCTACCGTAGGCCCCGATTCTGCGAGGTGGTGTCTGTAATTAACATCGCTGTGGGTCTGGCGGAAGACCATCACAGAGAAGCTCACCCAGGCACAGAAAATGGGTCTGAAACGCTTCCATCCTGGAGAGGGCAAGGGTGTCAGACCATCCTGGCTTCTGGATCCTTCTAGAGTCAAGCTGCCTTGCCCTTGGCCTGGGAGAGAGACGGGAGGTAGCAGGGCTCTGGCCTGCCTTCTTACAATGACTTTTTTGTTATCTCAGTGGTATCCAAAGGAGATTGAACAGCCCCAACTATACGCCAAATGGGCCGAGGAAAGAAAAAAAAAATCATACAACGTTCAGTGTGCACTCTAATTCCCAACTACAATCGCTTGGAGGTTAAAAAAAAAATGGTGTTTTTTGAAATCCTGTAATTATCTTGTAAACAGCAACCTTCTATTGATGTGTGCCCCCTTGTGTGTGTGTGTGTGTATTAAACACGTTAATTCGTAGAAATTAACATTTTTCTTTCGGCACTGGATTTTCTTTTTTTTTTTTTTTAATTGACCAGGAGGCCGATCGGTGCACCTGGCCTCGGCTCTCCCAGAATTGAGAATGGCTAGGTCGTACCCTGGCCCCAGGCCAAGGGCCATTTTCCCTGGCAAATCGCGGCACACGGGGTCAGGCTGGGGGTCCTCTGGAGTGCACTGGCCGGGGACACCCCGGGGCGCGGCCCCCGCACCCCGGCGGTTCGGGGAGGCCGGGGCAGCGTCCCTCCGCAGGGCGCGGCGCGCAGGTGCCGGCGGCGCTGCGCATCCCGCGGGGCGCGGGGAACTTTCACTGGGCGCGCAGACAATGGGCCGGGGAAAGGCCTTATCGCGGCGCGCAGGCCTTCCCCGAGCGCGGCGGGCGGCGGCGGCACTTCCGCGGGCCCCGGGCCGCCCCCGCCCCCCTCCCCACACCCGGCCGCCCGCCGCCCCCTGCCGCCGTCGCCCGCCGCCCTCCGCTTCCTCCCGCGCTTCCTCCCCGCGACCCCGCGGCCCCCGGGCGAGGCGCGGCCGGCGGAAAGGCTTGGTGGGGTGGCCGCGGCAGCGACACGCGCGGCGGGGCCCGGGAAAACAAAGGGGGGATGTGTGCGGCCGAAAGTCCGGAAACGGGGCGCCGGTGGGGGGCGGGGGGGCCGCGGGCCGGGCGCTGGTCTCCCGCCCGGAGCCTATTGTTTGCCGAGCGCACATCCACACGCGCTTAACAAGAAATTAACACATCCTGCCGCCGCTTATCAACCCATCCACAGCCAAACAAACAGCGCCGGGCTCTTGCGCGGGGAGGGAGTCTAATGTGACCGCCAGGCCCAGGAATTCTATCCCCAGCCCATCCTAGAAGTATCCCCCCTTTGTTTCAACGCTGCCTTTGATATCATTTATGATTCTCACGCTATTACTGAGCTTTTTTTAAAAAAAAATATGTGTTATTATTGTTGGCGGGAGTAGCCTTTAAATTTCGTAAGGGACAACGTTCTGATTATGCTCCCGGTAATTTCATGATGATGGCGATGGTGATTCGGGTGCCGATACTAACATTCATTTGGTTTTAAAATGTGTAGGCACTACTCTGAGCACTTTATAGGCATTAATTCTTCACTCTCCCATTACAACTCTGTGAGTTCCCCGGTACTGTTATCTTCGTTTTCTAGACGAGGAGAGGAAGACACAGAGGAAAGCAGCCCCGGTGGTGTGGATGGCAACCTAGGCTGATAGATAGTTCCAGAATCCACCCTCTTAACTTCTGAAATGATGTCTTGCACCTTAGTTTTTCACCTCTGCGTTGCCTTGGTTTTGATTGTAATTTTGTTTTCAGCCCTGAAATAAAGGACATTCCTCAAGGCCATGCCCTTGCCCAGTCAGGAGCTGGTTATCGAGGGAATCTCCTAACAAAGCAAAAATCCACAGATCAGAGGAGCAAGGAACTTAATTAATTATATGTTTTATCTTTTTGTTTTTTGTTTTCCATTTAACTCATTTATTTTTGAGGTGGGGCAAAGAGAGACAGAATTCTAAGCACGCTCCGTGCTGTCAGCGTCAGCCCAGAGCCCATTGTGGGGCTCGAACTCACAAACTGTGAGATCATGACCTGAGCCGAAACCAAGAGTTGGAGGCTTAAAACGTACTGAGCCACCCAGGTGCCCCAGTATGGTTTTTACTTATTAATGATTTCTTACACTTTTTAGGACTTAGGCTCTCTCTAGAGTTTCAATGAAGGGCTGTGGAATTGAAATGCAATTTGTCCTTTCTGTGAAAGTATATCATTTCTATGGTAAGGGTTCAAATGGAAATCAAAGCAAAAAAGCACCAAAGTATTTGAAACCAATTAATTAGTCAACGGGGATAATGAGGCTGGAGTTTCGATTTTCTGATTAATCCAACTTGGGCAAAGGTGATCTAAATCGCAGTTTAGTGAGTCTGTCTTGTATAAATCTGGACTCTGCGTGTTGGGACAGAGAAATGACAACTCAGTCTCCTGTGTTGTTCCAGCCGGCCTCTGGTAGCTGTGGAGGTCACCCCAATTACCTTGTGCTGACTTCTCACTAAGGTCCAGTGAATGCTCTTTGGGGACAGAGGAGGCACAGATGAATAAGACACTCCTTATACCCAAAGCAATAAGTCACTGGCTTGCCAGGAAAGATAATAACCAATAACTAAAAATTGATGTGGTAAGTGCTATATAATATGAAAGAAGAACACGGATGAGAGATCAATACTTTCACCTTGGGGTCAGAATGCTACAGAAAGTTCAAATGTTTCAAAACACTCTTATCTTCTATAAACGGTCTAAAAAATCATTCATTCAACAAATATTTATTGAATCTCATTGTGGCAGACGCGGTTACAGTGACACAAAACAGGGGTGCCTGGGTGGCTCAGCCGGGTAAGCGTCTGACTTTGGCTCGGGTCATGATCTCACGTTTCGTGGGTTCGAGCCCCGCCTCGGGCGCTGTGCCGACAGCTCCGAGCCTGGAGTCCGCTTCGGATTCTGTGTCTCCCTCTCTCTCTGCCCCTCCCCTGCTCATGCTCTGCCTCTCTCTGTTTCAAAAATTAAACATTGGGGCGCCTGGGTGGCTCAGTCAGTTGAGGTTCCAACTTCCGCTCAGGTCATGAGCTCACGGTCTGTGAGTTGGAGTCCTGCGTTGGGCCCTTGCTCTGTGACCCTCTCCCGTTCATGCTCTGTCTCAAAAATAAATAAACATTAAAATAAACAAACAAACAAACATTAAAAGAAAACAACACTAACAGAATGTTGGAGGAAGAGAGAAATGAGTTAATAGATAGATAGAGATAGAGATAGAGATAGAGATAGAGATAGATAGAGATAGAGATAGAGACAGAGATAGATAGATGTATAGCTACATCTCCCTCCCCCATTAAGTGGCTTTGCTCTATGGACAACAGATTTGAGAGATGCTCTATTGTTAGAAAGCTATTGTATTAGTTTAGCTCTGAGAGGAAGGATGTTTGATTCAGTGAGAGCCCAGAAGGTGGCGATGGGAAGAAAAGGCCAGTTGGGGTGATGGGTATTTAGGAAGTTGTGATGGAAGGGAAATAGATATGACAAAGAGGACATCAAATGTCCGGCCTATGACACTAGATGGAGAGTGGAGCCATTCCTGAGTGGAGGGAATATAAGGAAAAGTCGGATTGCAGAGCAGGGCATAGTGCTGAGTTCAGTGTTCGGTATGTTGAGTTTCAGGTGCCCTGGAGTGAGTCATCAAGATGTCATCAAGTAGATATGGCAGGGCTCTTTTTCCTCAGAATGTGACTTCTTTAAAGGAACCTATTAAATCTCCATTAATACTCCACCTGACAGCTTTTCTGACCCTCAAGGATCTTGCCATTCTCTGAATACATGTGGGTCTCTCCCTACCCACCGCTGCTACGTGTCTTTTCTTGTTGTTTCTTATTTGTTCCAGAAGATTCCGAAGGTAGATCCACTCTCGGAAATAAAGAACCCAGTCCTTATGCCAAATGTTGCTTTTCATGAAACATGTTTCATATTCCTGGTGGATATTTTGGGTCCTTGATATCTGAATAATAGAGTAAAAATGTATTTCAAAATAAAGAAAAGGGCAAGAGTTAAGAGGGAGGGAAAGAGAAGAACACAGACGGAGGAGGACTGCTGATAATTATAACTGTCACTTACTGGGTTTGCTACCGGACAGCCATTTTCCTAAGCCATCCCCATATTCGCAAGAGCCCTTTGAAATCAGAGTGATTTTGGCTCCATTCAGACGAGAACATGAGGCCCAGAGAGGTTAGGTTAAGTTGCTTAGACCACACAGGTATGAAGTGGCAGAAACAAAATGTGAATTCACGAATTCTGACTCTAGATGCCTGCCATCCTGCTGCCCAGTTAGGTAGGGGGGGCAGAAGAGGAACAGAGAAATCGGGGAATTGCCCATAGAAAGTATAGTAAAGAGAATCATAGACAGAAAAATAGGGCAAGAAAGGCAGAAAAGGATATAGAAACCTTGAGCCTAGTAGTTGAACGGGGTAAATAACTCATAGATTCACGTGGGGGGACCTGACTGACGTGAGAGTTAAATGACCTAGCTGAAGGAACTAACACCCCTTGCTTGGCATACAGTAGGAGAGTATTTCATTGGCTTCTAGTTCCTTCTTTGCTTCCTTCCTTCCTTCCTTCCTTCCTTCCTTCCTTCCTTCCTTTTTCTGAATTATCCAGTTAGGTGGATTATTCTTGCTGAACTAAGCACATTTCTCACTATATTGTAGCTCTAAGAAATATAGACCCAGAAGTGAAAGTTCAGGAGTGAAAGTCTATTCACCTTAAATTGCTTCTGTGCAGGGTGTGTGTGTGTGTGTGTGTGTGTGTGTGTGTGTTGATGTGGGGTTGGAGACCGTACATCTGGTTAGGTAATTTCCTCTCTCCAGTAAGGATATGATGTGTGGATAAAACTAGTCCCCCCTCGGGGCGCCTGGGTGGTTCAGTTGGTTGAGCGTCCGACTTCGCTCAGGTCACGATCTCACGGTCCGTGAGTTCGAGCCCCGCATCAGGCTCTGTGCCGACAGCTCAGAGCCTGGAGCCTGCTTCAGATTCTCTGTCTCCCTCTCTCTCTGGTCCTCCCCCCCATTCATGCTCTGTCTCTCTCTGTCTCAAAAATAAATAAATGTTAAAAAAAATTAAAAAAAAAACTAGTCCCCCCTCTTTATTACCGTGTGTCAGTGCTGTTCCATCTCAACGGTAGAACTCACATTGGGGTGGACGTGTTATCAGCCAATATTCTTTGAACTGTGCATCTGCCTTTATGCTTTCTGAGTATACCAATAAGAAGGTAAAGAGGGGAAAATCAGAGTTCATAGTTTTCTGCTCAAAACCCAAATGCGAACTCACTAGTTTTAAAGGACTCTATTTCCTATTATTTCTTAAGACCTGCAGTGTATTTGAGTTCAAACATGGCCACTGACATTAACTTATCACCCAGTGAAGACTTTCCTTTCTATAACGTTGCGGATAGGTCTTCATAAAGCTCTGGGTTGATAGGAAACCCGAAAGTCATCTGGGCTAACCTTCCAACTGAGGTTAGATTCCTGAGTCTCTTCTTGGAAATGCGTGTGAAGAAGAGTGTACTATTTTTCAGGACATCCCTCTCATCAACGGAACTCCAATTCAAATCCAAGAATGTGAGGAATTTGAAGGAATTTCAATAGCTATCAAGTATTACCTGTCCTTTCCATAAGGCTGCTGAGACTTATCATGTATGCTGCGTGAACTCCTTCCATAACAGGACCCTCACCATTGTGTGAGACAAGCCCAATTTTCTGTTTGTTTGCTTTTTGGTCTTTGTTTCGTTTTGTTTTGTTTAGGAGTCTCTCAAATCACTTAAAATTGTTCTTTGGATCTCCTCCCATACCTAAAAAACACTTTTCTGTAGGCCATGCATCACCAATTTCATCCACCATCCCTCTTGTGATAAGATTTTGAGATCGCTCACTATCTAAATTGCTGTCCTCTGGATGATTCACGAAAGGTACGGAAACATAAAAGACACAACACTTCAAGTGTTGTTCACAAATACCAACTAAGGGCTCAGAGAGTCAGGGGTCATCTTGACTGGATGTGTTCATGGTTCAAAACCATTCCTTAGCCACCCTCCAGGGCAGATCATACCTTTCGAGTTCGATGAAATATTTTCTGGGGCTCAATTAAGCTAAAAAAAAAAGTTCTTGAATCTCACTATTAAATTTGTTAATCTGGATACTCAGGCTTTTAAAACACGGCCAAAATGTGCATGGTTAATTTGTTTGGCTGTTGATACATTACGTGCTTGTTTTCATTTTATATCCATTGACGCTGCAGACATACATATGTCTGGTTAGCTAAAAGTCTTGGATTTTTTTTTTTTTATTATTGAGGCATAATTGACGTACAGTGTTATATTACAGTTTCAAGTCTATGACATAATGTATGTGACAGGTGCATTGTATACATTGAGAGACGATCACTACAATAGTTCTCGCTAACAACTATCACCATACATAGTCACGGAATTTTTTCTCGTGAATGAAAACTTTTAAGATCTACTCTCCTAGCAACTTTTGTACAAGCCATACATTATTTTTAACTGTAATTGCCATGCTGTACATTCCATCCCCATGAGTTCTTTATTTTGTAACCAGGAGTTTGTGCTTTTTGACCCCCTTCACCCATTTCATCCACTCTGACCCCAGCCCATGGCAATCGCCAATCTGTTCTCTGTATCTATGACCTTGTATGAGCTCAGAATTTTTTAATTTTGATTGCTGGCTGGTTGGTTGGTTTTAGATTCCACATATACAAGAAATCATACAGTACTTATCTTTTTCTCATTGACTTATTTCCCCTAGCATAGTGCCCTCAATATTTGCTTCTTTTGATGTTGTTTTTTTATATATTTTTGTGCTTTTGTTTTTTGTATTTTTTTTTGCTGTGGTTTCTTGAGAACTTTATTCAGCAAAGAGTCCCCCAAATGATTTTTTAAAATTTTTTACAGTTTATTTATTTTGAAAGAGAGAGAAATGAACCAGGGAGGGACAGAGAGAGAGGGTGAGAGAGAATCCCAAGCAAGCTCTGCTTTGACACAGGGTTCCATCTCAGGAACCTTGAGATCAAGACCTGAGCTGAAATCAAGGGTCAGATGCTTAGACTGAGTCACCCGGGCGCCCCTCTCCCAAACGATTTAAACAGCTACATATATTCTCTCTCTCTCTCTCTCTCTCTCTCTCTCTCTCTCTCTACGAGTGTGTGGAGATACAGACATAGGTATAAGATATAATATATAAATACTATGCTGGCAATTTAGAGTATTTCTTGCGTTACCACTCATTGTCTACTTGTGTTTTAACTAAAGTTTATGTGGGAAAAAAAAAGCATGAAATCTTGCCTTTGGCAACAACATGGATGAACCTTGGATTTTTTAAAATTTACTTTAAAAAATTAATTACAGAAAAATTCGCTCTACAATGCGCACTTCATGAGTTTCCACAAATGTGCACAGCCAAGTAACCTCCCACACAATGAAGGTACAAAACAGCCTGTCACCAGAAACATTTCTCTGCACCACTTGGTAGTGAACACCCAACCCCTCACCGCCACCGCTCCTGGCCACTGCTGGTGTATCATTTTTTCCTAACACTGTTCTTTGCCAGAACGTTATATGAATAGAGTCATGTTCCTGTTGTAGCAATTCTGGATAAAACTGCTATAAATATCGTGCACAGAGTTTGTGTGGGCATAAGTTCACATGTCTCTCTGGTAAATACCATAGCGCAGTGAGGGGTTGATGGATCATATGGTAAGTAGATGCACAACCGAGTAAGAAACTGCCAAACCATTTTCCAAAGTGACAGTATCATTTTTCATCCCGACCAGCAACATATGGAAAGATAACGCATGTATTCTTTATTGTGTTTTCAATGTCTGTGGGATCAATAGTTACAACCCTCTTTATTCTGATACTGGTAATTTATGTCTTGTCTTCTCTCTTTTTGTTTGGTTAGCTCGGCTAACCAGAGTGATACATTTGCTATTGTTTTCTGAGGAATAGCTTTCAATTTTGTTGATTTTCTTTTTCTTTTTCGTTTCCTTGTTTTCAATTTCATTGATTTCTTTCCAAATGGGTATTTCCTTTCTGCTTGCTTTAGATTTGGTTTTCTCTTCTTTTTCTAATTTCTGGGGGTTGTTTGTTTGTTTTGTTTCTTAGAGAGAGAGAGAGAGCACATGAGTGGGGGAGAGGGCCAGAAATAGAGAGAGAGAATCTTAAGCACACTCCAAGCTCAGCACAGAGCCCGACACAGAGCTCCATCACACGACCCTGGGATCATGACCTGAGCTGAAATCGAGTTGTACATTCAACCAACTGAGACACCAGGCACCCCTTCTCTAATTTCTTGTTGATTTTAGGTCTTTCTTCTTGGAGAATGACCACCTTGCCATTATGTAATATCCCTCCTTTATTCTTAGTCATCTTACTTATACTACAGTCTTCTTTGCCTAAAATCATTATGGCTACTCCTACTTTCTTTTAATTAGTGTTAGGGAGACATTTCTCTTTCTGTCCCTTTACTTTTAACTTATTTGAGTCCTTATATGTAAAGTTGACTTCTTATGAATAGCGTATATCTGGGTCTTCTTGTTTTCATCCAATTGAACAATCTTTTTCTTTTAATTGGTGTGTAAATGCAAAGTGTTTGTTGATATAGTTAGATTAAAACTTATTGTCTTTTTAATTAACTGTTTTCTATCTGTTTCCTTCATAATCTATTTCTTCCTCTCTCCTAAACCTCTGTCTTTTTCTCCATCCTTTGGTTTTATTTAAGCAACTTATATGATTCCAATTTATCTTTTCTCTCAATACATCATTTGTGTTTAATTTTTTTTAAGTAATAATCCTCTAGTTGTAAGATATATTTTTAAGTAACCTAAGTCTACTTTCAAATAACACTATATCACTTCACAGATAGTACAGGTAACTTATAAAGGACTCTTCCAAATTCCTCTCTCTTGTTCCTTATGACACTGCTGTTATTTGTTTTACTTTTCCATATGACATAAATACCCAAATACATTGTTACCAGTATTGTCTTAAACAGCAGTTACCTTTTAGATCAATTAAGACAAAGAAACAAAGGAATAATGCCATTTTCTGCCTGAAGAAGTATTTTTTTTTTACATTTCTTATGGGGCAGTTCTACTGATAGGCACTCTCTCAGTTTCACGTTACCTAAGAAAGTCTTTAATTATCTTTCATTTTAGAAGGATAATTTTGTTGGGTATAGAATTCTAGGTTGGTATGGTTTTCTTTTTCTCTTTCTTTTTCCCCCTTTTAACATTTGCTAGGTTTTACAGAAATTTCTTGCTGTTTATGTGGTTTCTGATGAGAAATGGCTCTAATTAGTATTCTTATTCCTCTGAAGGTAAGATTTTTTCCCCCTACTCCGGCTTCTTGAAGATTTTCACTTTCTCTTTGGTTTCCTGAATTTAATATCATATGCCTAGGTGGGAATTTTTTGTTATCCTTCTTGGTGTCCTCTGAAAATCTTACAACTGTGGTTTGGTGTCATTAATCTTTTAAAGTTCTTGGCTATTATTTCCTTAAGTATTTTTTTCTAATCTATCATCTCATTTCTTTCTGATATTCCAGTTATATATATGTGACACCTCTTAATACTATTCCCTGGTTCTCAGATATTCTCTAAAGTTTGTCTCATTCTTTAATTTTCTATTTGTGTTTCAGTTTGGGAAGTTACTTTGGATCTGTTTGCAAGTTAGCTGATTATCTCTGTGGCTCTGGATTTTATTGATGAGCCTCTTGATGGCATCTTTATTTCTGTTACTCTGTTATGTTGTGTTTTTTTAATTTGTAGCTTTTCCTTTGATTCTCCCTTAGAGTTGTCATCTCACTACTTGCATTACCCTTCTAGCCTTACATTTTTGCCTAATTATTCACATCAGCTTTTTAAAAATTTTTTTTTCAACGTTTATTTATTTTTTTGGGGACAGAGAGAGACATAGCATGAATGGGGGAGGGGCAGAGAGAGAGGGAGACACAGAATCGGAAACAGGCTCCAGGCTCTGAGCCCTCAGCCCAGAGCCTGACGCGGGGCTCGAACTCATGGACCGCGAGATCGTGACCTGGCTGAAGTCGGACGCTTAACCGACTGCGCCACCCAGGCGCCCCTCACATCAGCTTTTTTAACACATCAATCATGTTTACTTTATTTTTTTTTATTTTTTTTAACGTTTATTTATTTTTGAGACAGAGAGAGACAGAGCATGAACAGGGGAGGGGCAGAGAGAGAGGGAGACACAGAATCGGAGGCAGGCTCCAGGCTCTGAGCCGTCAGCCCAGAGCCCGATGCGGGGCTCGAACTCATGGACTCACGGACCGCGAGATCTTGACCTGAGCTGAAGTTGGACGCTTAACCGACTGAGCCACCCAGGTGCCCCCAATCATGTTTACTTTAAACTCCTTATCAGACAACGCCAGTATCTGTGTCATGCCTGAGCCTTGGTCTGATGCTTGCTTTGCCTCTTTAGAATATGTTTTTTTTTTCTTTTTGTGATTTTTTTTGCTGTTGATCTTGAAATTTGGGGGTAACAGGAACTCCAAGTCTCCAGAGTGAGGATTTATATTAATCTAGCTAAGAAGTATATTGTGTTTAAAAACATTTTTTAGGGGTGCCTGGGTGACTCAGTTGGTTAAGTGGCTGACTTTGGCTCAGGTCATGATCTCACGGTCTGTGAGTTCGAGCCCCGCGTCGGGCTCTGTGATGACAGCTCAGAGCCTGGAGCCTGCTTCAGATTATGTGTCTCCCTGTCTCTCTCTGCCCCTCTGCTCACGCTCCGTCTCTCTCTCTTTCAAAAACAAACACTTGAAATTTTTAAACAAAAATAAAAAATAAATAAAAACATTTTTTAAGTTTATTTATTTATTTTGAGAGAGTGCAAGTGGAAGAGGCGCAGAGAAAGAGGGAGACAGCCAATCCCAAGCAGGCTCCATGCTGCCATTGCAGAGTCCAATGAGGGTCTTGATCTCACAAATTCACACTCATCATGACCTGAGCTGAAACCAAGAGTTGGAAGCTTAACCAACTGAGTCACCCAGGCACTCTAAAATTAGATCATGTGTAATGGTTCTAGTTACAGGCACCAGAGGTTTCCACTCCTTTAATGTCCTTGTTTTTATTTGCTCCCGCTTTGTAGCTTCCCTTTATACTGTTTCTCAGAAAAAGTCTATGTCTTGAAGCACTTTCTGTCATAACCTACTATTATTATCACTGGAGGTTTGCTAATGTGGTGGTAGAGTGTAGGGGGGGGGGGAACTAACATTTTTATCAAGTCTCAGTCTTGTGGTGGGCCATTTCTTAGAAGTACAGACTTCAGAGGTATGTTGTCCCTCCTCCAGGAGTAAAGATTTTTCTCCACCTTTTTCCCATTGTCCATTACCTAGCTACCCCAATCCCAGTCTATTTCCTGCAGACTTCTCCTCTGTTAACTATGGTTGTTGATTATTTATCATTCCTTAGGTGTGGCAGGAAAGCTGGTACAGACCAGTGTGGGACAGAGCTTTCTTCCCTCAGCTGGGATAAAGTTTCAGAAGTGCCCTTTGGAAAAGTCCTAGCCCATGGATACCAGGCATTTTAGGTAGAAGAATCTAGAAGGGTTTCACTTTGGCTTCTCTTCCTCTTCCTAGAGAGGGCAGCTTGGGGAGCGTTACCTGTATTTACCATGAAAATGTGGTGGTGTCCCTGAAAAGATAGTCAAGAAAGTTTGAGATCCCACTTATGACTGTGGCCCCCAGGAGCTTCTCTCTTTCACACCTGTCTGAACTCAACCTCCTTATTTTATCCAGTCCACTCAAACACCCTTGAGATATTAATGACCGTCAGTTCTACTGAGTTCAAGAACAGAGGGGCTGGAACAGATAAACCCTGGTCTGGAAAACTCTATGCACAGAAAACTATAGCTAATCCCTCCTCATCCCACTGAACAACTCAAATGAAGTCTTACCCTCTGTCCCTTCTCAATAGTAGAAACCACCTATATTGTAGTCAACCTCTCTTCCATGGATTTGAAGGAGTAGGGGAGGGAAGGAGAGACTTTCCAAGACCATTTAACCCAGAAAGTTTTTACTTTGTTTCTCTCCTAAACAAGTTTCTGAGCTGCCAGATTTTACTTGTAAAGACACCTTCACCAGAACCACTTTCTTACAACATATACAAAAATAAACTCACAATGGATGAAAGATCTAAACATAAGACAGGAAGCCATCAAAATCCTAGAGAAGAAAGCAGGCAAAAGCCTCTTTGACCTCAGCCACAGCAACTTCTTATTTACATGTCTCCAGAAGCAAGGTGAACAAAAGCAAAAACGAGCCACTGGGACCTCATCAAGGTAAAAACTTCTATGTGGTAAAGGAAACAATTAGCAAAACGAAAGGGCAATGGCAGAATGGGAGAAGGTATTTGCAAATGACACATCAGATAAAGGGTTAGTATCCAAAATCTATAAAGAACTTATCAAACTCAACACCCAAAAAACAAATAATCCAGTGAAGAAATGGGCAAAAGACATGAATAGACGCTTTTCCAAAGAAGACATCCAAATATCTCTCAGAAACATGGAAAAATGCTCGACATCACTCATCATCAGGGAAATACAAATCAAAACCACAATGAGATACCACCTCACACCTGTCAGAATGGCTAAAATTAATAATTCAGGCATTGACAGATGTTGGTGAGAATACAGAGAAAGAGGACCCCTTTTGCACTGCTGGTGGGAATGCAAACTGGTGCAGCCACTCTGGAAAACAGTATGGAGATTCCTCAAAAAACTAAAAAGAGAACTACCCTACGATCCAACAATTGCACTGCTAGGTATTTATCCAAAGGATGCTGGTGTGCTCTTTCAAAGGGGCACATGAACCCCAATGTTTATAGCAGTGCTATTGACAATAGCCAAAGTATGGAAATAGCCAAATGCCCACGATGAATGGATAAAGAAGATGTGGTATATATATACAATGGAGTATTACTCGGCACTCAAAAAGAATGGAATCTTGCCATTTGCAACTACGTGGATGGAACTGGAGGGTATTATGCTAAATGAAATTAGTCAGTCAGAGAAAGACAAATATTATATGACCGCTCATATGTAGAATTTAAGATACAAAACCGATGAACATAAGGAAAGGGAAACAAAAATAATATAAAAACAGGGAGGGGGAAAAAGAGACTCTTAAATAGAGACTCTTAAATACAGAAAACAAACAGAGAGTTGCTAGAGTGGTTGTGGGAGGGAGGATGGGCTAAATGGGTAAGGGGCATTAAGGAATCTACTCCTGAAATCATTGTTACAACATATGCTAACTAAATTGGATGTAAATTAAAAAATAAATAAATTATTAATAGTAATTAACTATTAATTAATTAATTAATAATTATTAAGTAATTAATAGTAAGTAACTTAACCGACCCAGCCACCCAGGTGCCCCGGTTATTACTTATATCTAATTATCAGTACATCAAATCTGAGGTTGTTCTCATCCATAACTGTAATTCAGAAGTTCCTCAGCTTTGGCTTCACATTATAATCACTAGGAGAACTTTAAAAGAAAAAAGAAAAACAATAAACAACAACAACAACAACAACAACAACAACAAAATACTTTCCAGAACCCCACCCTCGAATATTCTGTCTAGATAATTCAGGTTCTTAAATTTTTTTTTCTTTTTTTTTCAACGCTTTTATTTATTTTTGGGACAGAGAGAGACAAAGCATGAACGGGGGAGGGGCAGAGAGAGAGGCAGACACAGAATCGGAAACAGGCTCCAGGCTCTGAGCCATCAGCCCAGAGCCCGATGCGGGGCTCGAACTCACAGACCGCGAGATCCTGACCTGGCTGAAGTCGGACGCTCAACCGACTGCGCCACCCAGGCGCTCCGATAATTCAGGTTCTTAAAAGCTCTCCAGGTTAATTTCTGACCAGTTGAGAACCACGGTTATAGTTCTTTTCATGCCTCACCTGTTGTCTTTGCTAATATTAAATTCTTCTATTTTAGTATAGTGGCATTCTCTTCCTCAAATTTCAGTTTAGAGCATTCTTGTCCAAGTTAGCAAATTAACTGCCAAACATTGTCATTCTTGCTGGTTTTTCTAGATATGCTATATTTATTTCTCTGTTAGGAGGTAGTATCCAAGGGTGCAGAAAACTACCTTTTAATAAACCAACCGTATTTCAGTACAGAACTTTCTGAAGCATTTAACAATATCAGATTTATGTCATCAAGAGAGTGTTTTAGTTCATCTTTTTCGTACATTCTATGGGAACCCAGCTGACCTCTTAAATTCCGTAACATACACAAGAATCTCACACTGACGGTATGATATGAGAGACAATAAACATTTAGTTTTTTGGGTTCTTAAGAAACAAAGGTCACAGAGTTCTCTTCACAGATAGTACATCATGGACCACCAGGAGATATACGGACTTAGACACTGACCAAATTGTTCAGTATAGCCAAGGATAAATTTTACAATAATGACAAATTTTAAGCATTTGTGCCATTGGACTAATGGCATAAAATAACCATCTGTGACCTCATTCCAGGAAGAAAATAGAAGTGTCCATATGATACTCTTACCTGTGTTAACATAATTGCAGCTGCATTTCAGAATGAGTGCAGGCCGATTATGCAAACCATTGCTAGAAAAATCTTGTTGAGCACATATGTACTGAAAAATAATTAAACAAGATTTAAAGAGTAATAATAATAATACGATTATCCGTATTGTGCCAATACAGCCATTGTTGTGATAGCTAGGTTCGAGAATATTGTTTTCAAATGTGTATCTCATGGTATTTGTTTCTGTGGGGAGAGACCTACCAATGTTTCATCTTGGTATATTTTGAACTAGACAATGACAAGAGCTCATCTAGCAAAGAATACTATTCGCATTACAACAAACAGCTTGTACAATTTTCAATTTAACACTAAAAGTAACATGTGAATATTTGTTGATATTGAGCCCCGGATTCCTCGCGTGGTTTTATTTAGCTAATAGTAATAGTAATGGGAAATATTTTATTTGGCTTTATGACAGCTTATGTGCTATTTCTTCTTGGAAGGAAAGGCTTCTATGTTTAAGATCATAAAAAAAAAGCAGTAGTCGTTCAGATGATAAGCCCTTATTTGTGACACAGCAGGTCAAAACCAGCCATACACAATAAGGCGACAATATATTGGAAGTTCATGTATTTTCTGATGAGGTGAAGCAGGGTTTATTTGCAAGCTCTTTGGGCTCATTTACTTTCATTGCCTCTCTATCTGTTTCAGTTGGTTTGTCATCTTTTGTGCGATGGAAAGGCAGTCTATCTAATTTAACCTGCAGCCCTCACTTCATTCAACCAGGTCAATGGCTGGTTATGGCAGAGTTCTGTTTCTTTTGTTTCTGTTTTTTTTTTTGGGGGGAGGGGCGGTCTTTTTTTTTTTTAATGTTCACTGAGAAACAACGGGTCAACTAGGAAGAAGGAACTATGCCTCATAGAAAAAAAGTGTTCTTTTTAAAAAAAAATATTCTTTTTTATTATTTAAAATTTTTTTCAATTTTTATTTATTTTTGATAGAGAAGCAGAGCGTGAGTGGGGGAGGGCAGAGAGAGAGGGAGACACAGAATCTAAAGCAGGCTCCAAGGTCTGAGATGTCAGCCCAGAGCCCGATGCGGGGCTCAAACTCACCAACCTTAAGATCATGACCTGAGCTAAATTCGGACACCTAACCGACTGAGCCAACTTCAGGCGTCCTGAAAAAAATGTTCTTTATAAATTCTTAGTATGATTCAGATGATTTAGTAAGTTTTTTGGGGGGGAGAGTCATCAGTCTTAAACTATGATGACATTTTCTTAAGACCTTAGATCTCCAGGCAATCACCTTTCACTAAACGAAATTAAAAAAAAAAAAAAAAAAAAAAAGTCTAGTTGTTAACGGCAGTTAGTACTGAGGTGTGGAAATGGGGGAATATTTCTTTGATTATTTCATGCCCTACTATATTGTTTCAATTTTTAAACAATGAGAATTATTACATGTGACTTATAAAACAAAAGGTAGTTCAGGATAGATGTGGTTTTCGATGATTCTGTGTAATGAACATTGAGCCGGTGTCTGTGACAGCAGAACTGAAGGGGACGACGTACAGACAGCTTCAATCATGTTCCGCCATTTTGGAACAATTGTGAGCAACCCTGAACCATTCATTTCCTGCCTTTTACTTATTTGCTTTTCTTTCCTTTGTTACTCCTTTTATTTACTAAGGAAGATCCACGTAACATAGAATTAATCATCTTAGGGGTGCCTGGGTGGCTCAGTCATTGAGCATTGGACTCTTGATTTTGGCTCAGGTCTGAATCCCTGCGTCCTGGGATGGAGCCTTGCGTAGGGCTCCGCACTGAGTGTGGAGCCTGCCTAAGATTCTCTCTCTCTCTCTCACTCTCTCTCTCTCTCTGTCCGCCTCTCTTCCCCCCGCTCATGCTCTCTTTCTCTCTCCAAAATAAAAATAACAAAAGGATTAATCATTGTAAAATGAACAGTTCAGTGCCATTTAGTACATTCACAATGTTGTGCAACCACACGTCCATCACCTTGAAAGAACACCCCGTATCAGATGAATGGTTACTCCCCATTCGTCCTCCTCAGCCCTTGGATACCCTCAATCTGCTTCCTGTCTCTATGGGTTTCCCTATCAAAGATGTTTTCTACAAAAAAAATGGCACGATATGTGACCCTTTGCATCTGGCCTCTTTCACTTAACATAATGTTCCCAAGGTTCATGCATGTTGTAACATGTATCCATCAGTATGTCATTCCTCTTATGGTTGAGAGATATTTCATTGTATGGATATACCACAACTTGTGTCATCAAGTCTCCCTCTTGGCTATGGTGAATAGCGTAGTATAAAAAAAATTAATGTACTTAATTTGTTTGAATACCTATTTTCAGTTCTGTTGGGTACACGCTGAGTAGCGGAATTGTGGGATCATATAGCAATTGTATGTTTACCTTCTGAGGAACCACCAAGCTCTTTGCCACAGCATGTTAGTCATTTTTAACCCTTCATTTTTTCCTCTCCACTTTTCTTCTCTTCTCCTCACCTGAGTAATCCTGCTCTTGCTAAGGGAGGCAGCTGTAGAGAGAGGACCGGATTCCTGCATCAGGACTGCCTCTTACTAATTTTGAACATGGGCAAGTCACATAGCTTTTAAAGCTCAGTTCCCTCACTGTATAATGTGGACACGCTGTAAATGTAGGATAATGTTTACTTCACTGGTTGTTATGAAGAAACGTTATAATGTAAAGTTCTTGAGCACTTAGGCATTCGATGATTACTGAAATATGAGTAGAATGTATTCTAGAAGGTGCAGGAGAGCATTCTCCACTCCAGAAGAATGATTGCATCAGTTCAATGTTATGCTTTGTTCACCTCTGTTGCTTCTAAGAACTAAACCAACAGTCTGTTAGGAGAGGAGGCCCAGTGGGAGATTCTCCAAGTTCTGAATGATGACCATTCGCTTCCTAGGGATTCCATTCTGTATTCATCTAAAACCATCATCACGCTCTCTCTGCTCACAACCCTCAAAGGGTACCCCATTTCATTGCGCGGAAGATAGGTTCATAACAATGGCCTCAGAAGATTCCATGATTTGGTTGATGCCCTCTCTCTTTTCTCATCTTCAACCACGCCCCACCCAAGGTCATTCTGCTTTGATGACACTGCCTTTCTTACTCTACAATCATGTACTTGCCCATACAGACTTTGCGTTTCTTCTTTCTGGAATATTCCATCTGTAGACATCAACATAACTACTTCCAGAGTTCCTTCAATTCAGTGGTCAATTGGCACCTTAAAAGAGTTTTCTCTGGACATCTTACATAAAACTATTTCCCTACCCTAACGCTACTTTCTATTTTCTTGAATTTATTTTTTTGTCTTTGTCCTAGTACAGTGGTTATCATCTGCAGCTTTATATGTTCACTTATTTATTTTATTGTGTATCTTTACCTTCGCAAATTGCATGAGGACACCCTCGGCCTTTTTTTTTTTTTTTTTGGTTGTTGTTCACTGCCCTTGACTCAGCATCTAACATGAGCCCTGGTACATAGTAGATGTCTCCATGAATATTTGTGCAAAATGACCATTTATATAGTTAATAATACTGCAGATCCTTGAACTGCTTTCTGAGAAACATTACTCTCATTACGCAAAAATAAATTGCTCATTGATGCCAAATTAAAACTTTGGTTGAAATCCCCCCCCCTTATCTTCCAATGAAATATGAAAGTTATAAATGTAGAATATGTGTTTATATAGGTTATAAACTCCCACAAGGCTGAGAGTCTGTCCTTTTACATCTGTTATAGGAAATAGCCTATTATGAGTGCTGAATTAATACAGATCATGATTGATTTAAAATGCATGGTGTTTTGCACTGTCTTCAGCCAACATCTATATTCAATTAAATAATCACTTACAGTCGCCTGTGTTTGTGCGTTACACTAGTGGTAAGAATTACACTCACCAAGGCTGGATTATATTCTGGGATGATATACGTGCCATCCCCAGTTTGGTAAGATGCAAAAATGTTCAGTTCTGTCCTCATCAATTGGGTGATGCAAGAGGAGAGTGTCAACTCACATGGGCACCTACTTTGGTTTTTGGGTTTTTTTTAACGTTTATTTATTTTTGTGAGAGCTAGAGAGAGACAGAGTGGGAATGGGGAGGGGGTAGAGAGAGAGGGAGACACAGAATCTGAAGCAGGCTCCGGACTCCGAGCTGTCAGCACAGAGCCTGATACGGGGCTCGAACCCATGAAACGTAAGATCATGACCTGAGCTGCAATTGGGCACTTAACCAACTGAGCCACCCAGGTGCCCTGTGAACACCGACTTTTAAAATCTCCTTGTGCATGTCAAAGAAAACAAAAGAATCCTTCGTTTCTATCGCGTTTGTGGGAGGGGGGAGGTAGTTTGGAGATCTGGTCTGCATGAAATTCAACTGTAAAATGTGTCACTTCTCCTCATAGTTGAATCTGCAGGCAGCATATCGTTCTGTAGCTGATTCACCTGTTCTGCCAGGTGTCCTCACCCACCATATGTATAAATATTTGTCTAAATTCTTCCTTTTTTATCATTCTGTTTTTGTGTATATTAGAAGAGCCAGAGCCAAGTTTCTAGGGAAGAACAACTTTTCCAGTTTTCTTTGGCTGTTGATGACTTAGGTCTCTCTGAATAGTCCCTCTTGTACTTGGCTGATAGGAGCCAAATTTCTCTGAGCTCAAAGTAGGCTCCACACATTAAAAATAAAATAAACAGATAACCTATTTTCTTCCTAAGGGTCTCAAGTTGGGTGTATGTGTGAGTGTCTTCTCCACATGTCTGTTTCTCTGAGAATCACTTCGTGCTCACCTTTTTCATGTGGTGACAAGGTTATTGGCTTTGAAGTCAGATGGACTGGGATGTAAATGTCACCTTTTCCACTCCATACTCTTGAGACCTTGGGCAAATTGCTTGATCTCTCTGGACCTCGGCTTGCTCGTCTATCAAATGTGAGAAAATGCAGTGCATAGTTGCTGCGAAACATTTCCTTCGGATCACAGGTCGGAGACACCTTCCCTGACAACCCGGTGCAAAAGCGCACCCCTGCCCCAGTCCAATGGAGGCTGAGTCCATAAATCCACCTTTGCCTTGAAAAGCTCACAAAAGTGTGTGCTTGGACCCAGGAGCCCAATGGGTTAGTCATGTGTTTTGCTAGATAAATGAATTCGGAGGACAGTGTGTTCAAGATAGACATCCGTATTTTTGAAAATAAGATAGGCTTCTCCATTTGCACAAGGCTGAGGAGAAAAGGAAACCCGAAAGCAAGCAACAAGCAAGCAAGTGAGCAATTAAAAAAAAAAAAGCAAATGCAGAAGTCAGAAAGTTGAACCTTATCCTCCAATATTCACATCAAATTGCTAAATGTTTCCTGATTTCCGATTTCTTTTTGCAAGGAAGGAAAGAATGTCACTTACCACATTGTTGATTTTTTTTTGGGGGGGGGTCGGTGAATTTGGTGTTCATATGGATTTTGTCTAGAAGCAGTGTGGCAGCGGCGGTTAGCAGCTAAAATGAGTTTAGTTCCTTCTTGCATCAGTTAGTGGAATGACATTTATTTTATTTTTTATTTATTTATTTATTTATTTTTCAAATAGCTAGGTGGGTTTTTTTTTTAATTTTTTTTTCAACGTTTATTTATTTTTGGGACAGAGAGAGACAGAGCATGAATGGGGAAGGGGCAGAGAGAGAGGGAGACACAGAATCGGAAACAGGCTCCAGGCTCCGAGCCATCAGCCCAGAGCCTGACGCGGGGCTGGAACTCACGGACCGCGAGATCATGACCTGGCTGAAGTCGGATGCTTAACCGACTGCGCCACCCAGACGCCCCTGGAATGACATTTAGAGTGTTTGTAAGTCACATCTTTGAAAAGTACCCTCGCTTCATTTAATTTTTAATCATTATTATGACTTGCAAGAGGAAGATAAACGTTTAGATTGTTGCATGTCTTAGTTCCCCAGCAATTCTTGACTTCTCCGTTGATTTGGGCCTCTCAAGGTGGAAAAACAAAATTCAAAAGAGACATTGTTATTTCCCAGCCAGCTTGACCTGTGTCAATGGGATAGATGAGTTTGGGGGATGTTTTCTGAGGTCATTATGGCAGATCTTCTAAAAATGTAACTTATTAACATGGAATTACATCTGCAAGTGAAGTGAAAATGTAGCTAGAAAATGTAGAGAAGAGGGGCGCCTGGGTGGCGCAGTCGGTTAAGCGTCCGACTTCAGCCAGGTCACGATCTCGCGGTCTGTGAGTTCGAGCCCCGCATCGGGCTCTGGGCTGATGGCTCAGAGCCTGGAGCCTGTTTCCGATTCTGTGTCTCCCTCTCTCTCTGCTCCTCCCCCGTTCATGCTCTGTCTCTCTCTGTCCCAAAAATAAATAAAAAACGTTGAAAAAAAATTAAAAAAAAGAAAATGTAGAGAAGAGATCTGTAGATAGATAAAGATCATGGGTTTATCACGTATCATTTGTATGGACTTGAGAGTCACTTAATAGTTCCGAGTTTTGCTTTTCCTGTCTGTAAAGTAGGCATAAAAAAATGTCTCCTTTCAAAGTGACCCATAAGATTAAGTTAGCTAATGTACACAATGTGTTTAGTCCAAGATTCTGAGCCTACTTCTACGTTATTCTTTCTTCAAAGAAAGTAACGGCCATAACTAGATATTACATTGTATTGGAGCTATGATCTAGTGCTTTGGTTTCCTGTAGACTTTTGGCTCTTGATTCCTTATAAGACACAATTGTATTACCTTATTCAACGTTTACGACAAAATGCAAATCTATTTGCACGTGTTCAAGTCATAGAAACTTGACAGTAAAACACGAATAACATAATATTACCGTCAGGCCAGACATCACACTGGAACTCTTCCTGTATCACCTAATTACCAAGAGAGATTTGCTACTCTAAAGGGGGATGCTTTGAACATCCTAATATTGCATATAGACTTTCCTTGTATTCCTTTCTACAGTCTAAACAGCATTCGCCAGCTTAATGTGCATAGGAATTGCTCTGTAGATTGTACATGGGAGATTTGTGAGACTCTCAACTGTGTTTTGTTTAATAGATGGTTTTCACCCTTCATGCAGATTTCTGAGTTTAATGCTCTTGTAAGATATAACATCTGATCCAAATAATTATGGCAAAGAATTCCAAGTCAATTAGCTTTAATGCCGTGTGAGTAAGTATTGAGCGTTTGTTAAACGGTATCATGGCACAGGCTTCAGTTAGCATCAGACCCTTTTGAGGTTAAGTCCCTTTGACCTTTTCCATTTGCCCAACTTGACTCTTTTGGGTCTTAGCTCATTCCTCAATCTTGTTTACTTACCCTTTCTTCTCAGCTCTAGTAAAGGCTTCCTCTTCTTTTCCCTTTGTGTTTAATTCCTCATCTTTATACCCTCCCCAGTTTCCTGGAGACTTGTCTTGATTTAGTAGCCACTCACTGGTCCAAGGACTGTGTCCTCTACTTACTGTCCCTGCAGCCCTGCTCTTGCCCAGCGGGACTTGCCTCCATCCCCATGGTCAGGCTCTTTGTCACTCTGCATATGCCCGTTTCTGGATTCCCTATCGATCTCATTAGCTCTGCTGGAATGTCTCTGGGATTATGCCAACCTCCCGCGTGGTCTACACACACACACACACACACACACGCTAACCTCTACACCAGACACTCGAGCAAAAAGGACAGATCCTAGAGAATGTTTGCATTTTCTGGTCGGCTCATCTTTTCAGTAATTCTACTTACAAGTGGAGTAAGGGAACCCTACTACAGAGCTCTGCAAAAGAGTAAACATCTGACAGCTTCAGTAATTCAGCTCTCTCTGTAGCAGTAACATGAGTGACTTAAGCAGCCAAATTCCAAAAAGAAATATATTTGACTCTGATTCTCTTAAATCCATCTGTTCAAACTGGCTGTAATACAGCTCGCTGCATGTAGTTTTAAATTTGGTGCACATTAAAAAATGCACTTTTACGGCTAGAGATAGGGATGATACTCATGAAAAAAAAAATCAGTTTCCCATAACCCCTTTGATACAGTACTCTGGGCTCCTGGGGTGGGAGAGTCCCAGTCTAAAAGATCCTTGGGAAATCACTTCCGGTTAGGAATGGAACAACACTCACCTCCTTCCATCTCTCAAACGTCTCAAACCGGGTATATATCGGCTGCTACCTTTGGGATGACTAACCAAGATGCACTGGTTACAATTCTTGAGTTACTCTCTGTTTTCACATTTAGATGCCTTCCCCTGCCAAGTTTAAAAAGGAGGAAAAAATAAATTAATCCTCTGGAGCTGAAACAGAAACATTTGGTCTTCTGTAATCCTCAGTTCTTAACCTAATGTGGCAGCTCATAGGGAAACTGTCGGATCTGCAATCCTAATTACGCAAAGTTGCCTCCCGTGTGTATACATGTAACCGCGAAGACTGAATGTACATCGACAACTCATCCTCTCTGTCCCATGGTCCTCAACATCCTTGCTGCGTACGGGGTTTTATCTCTGTGACTCTCTGGTGGGCTACATATGGCTACCCAAGTAGAGCAGAAATACGCCTCTTCTGAGAATGTCCCTCATAGGTGTTGAGACAAATATGAATCTATGGCAGTAAAATATTTTGTGAAACATGGGGTGGCACGACTCTGGTTGAATATGGCTTCTTCAAGGCCACATTCACTGAGACTGGGAAAACCAAAGCGAGGGACCCCACTATATATGTTGCAGCACAAAACGCTATTGACTTTTTTAAGAAAGAAAAAAAGGGGATGTTCTTATTAACAATTGCTCCAAAGATAACCAAGTATGTTTTTTTTTATTCTTACCTTGAAGAATTCGTATGGTGTTGTATAGATATATACACATACAGACACATGTGCACACACATATACACGTGCCACAGGTACTGTTACTAAATCAATGTGGGCAGATGGCAACTCGTCAGTCGATGCTTGCTGAACTGAAAATAATACCACATATAATTGACTTGCTAAAACAAATATTTTCTCATTATACTCTAATTATAATCGGTGGAGGGATTTTAATAAGATTGACACAGTCACTTATACTGGGGAAGAGCACCTTCCTGATCGAGAGTATTGGTAATAGAGAAAGGAATTTAACGTTTACTGCAGAAGGATTTGGACTTTGTGTTAATTACCTCCTTAAAACGTTGTGATTTGAAGGACAGGGACCTTTCATATTCTAATCAAAAGCTGACGCTTTATTGGTAATGATAAAGTTAGCGGGTTTCCTTCATAACATGGCGAAGGACCAATAAAGCCGCCAGTCTGGACGTATTTAAAGTCAGATGGGGAGGCCAGCTCCTACCTCATCGTTTCTGTCATATTCTTCCCCAGATCATCTCTCAGTATTGGCACTCAGTCCTTGCACAAAGGGAATGTTCTTCACAGGACCATCTCAGTAGTTTCTACAACAACTCTTCCAACAGTAGAGGAAACTGACCTCGTTCTCTAGGAGGTAGGGAGCCCGGGAGGGCTGGAGTATGTCCTGCTTGCAGCGTATAAAAACAAAATTTATCTCAAGTCTTAAGTATGATTTTAACTATGTAATTTGGGTACTTTTCACATTCAACTTTATTAAATATATGTATACTTTTCTATGAGCCCCCTTCTTCCAGCTGAAGGAAGTTGATTGCTTGCCATGATTATTTGGTGGCTTTTAACACACTTTAGCTGAGGAATCAACATATGCCAATTGTAAAGCCTTCACCTTGGCTTATTTCTAGCGTCTCCTCAGCTAGGGGCTCACCACAAATCAACCTTATGATAATCACTGGTCTAGGAGAGCATCTCCAAATGTCTTTTGCTAACCAACCCAATCTGGGGCTCAGTTTCTATTTTGTGTTCCTGCTGGACCCCACGTTATGACAAAGAAACAGTAGATTCCCTGATCTCTTATTCAGGTTCAAAGGAAGTTATACCCATTGGGCATGCTCTCTCTGTGGGTCAGCACCTAATGGTCCTATCCCTTATGTCAGGCAAGAGCCCACTTGACAGTTTTGTCTCCATTTGAAGAAAACTCCCTCTATGGATCCCCACGGGACCTGGTGTAGCTGGAGCCCTTTCTGGTCTTGTCAGAGGCAGTGCACGCAGCCTGAGCCAGGAAACAGTAGGGCTGACTAATGCAGAATGAGTTCTTGTAGCCGTGATTTGGCACATTTCAAATATACAAATCAGCTTGTTGAATTGAATTGCATTCCCTTATTAGTTCGCATTTAATAAATAGCACTGGCTGTCTCACAGTGGGATTTATGTGGTTTTCCATTTATTCAAAAATCTGGAGGACCCGCTTTTGAAGAAGCTCTCTTTTATCTGTGCTTGACGGCATATATTTTTGCAAAGCGGGGATTGAGTTGTTTAGAATGTAAAGTCCAAATTGTCTTTCTCTCGGTCCCATGGGTACAGGTTATCCCAAAGGAAGACCATCCTAGACATGTGCTATGTTTGTTCATTTGCTTGCACTCATTTGCCTCACATCCAATCCGGCTGCTAACCTTAGCTCCTAGGTTGGTCCACTGGAAACCCACCTTCACCAAGATTTACTAAACTTTTGACGTGGGCAGTGGTCCATCATGCACCTCATAGCTTTCTCAGGCAGTGGAGCAGAAAAGTCAAAAGTGCGGACTCTGAAACCAGAATTCGTGCACCTGCTACTTCCTATGTGACCTTGGGCGAATCGCTTCATCTCTCTGTGCCTCAGTTGTCTCCTTTGAAGTGGGAACACAAATAATTTCCATTGCCTAGGGTTGCTGTGAAAAATGAATTAATTGTTACATATGAGGCATATGGAACATCCCCGGTCCAAAGTAAGTCTTTGGTGTGAGTCACTTTTGATTAGCTCATGGTTCTTTTTCCCTTACTTCCAGTATTTTGTCCCATCGTCCTCCACAATCAGGTATATTTTGTTCTCTGTTTTATGATTCCAGTTTGCACAAAGTTTTCTCTTTTTTTTCATTTTTTTAATGCTTCGTTATTTATTTTTGAGAGAGGGAGAGAAGTACAAGCAGGCAGGGGAGGGGCAGAGAGAGAAGGAGAGAGAATCCTAAGCGTGGGGCTCAAACTCATGAACCGGGAGATCATTGCTTGAGCCCAGATCAGGAGTTGGATGCTAACTGACTGAGCCATCCGGGTGCCCCACACAAGATTTTTTCCTTGAGTAAGCATGTCCTGAGGGTCTCACCAGCTACCCAAGAAATTCACAAAAGTATTCAAATAACTCTGAAAACTATTCTGGAAAGTAAGATTGCCCCTATGAAGGAGTAAGGAAGCTTGTATACCTGCAGAGCTGCAAGGACATGGTCATATTGTTTGGGGGTTTCTCAATCCCAGCATACAATAGCCAATCAGTTTCTTTTTCTCCTTCCTGTGGTTCCGCCCCCCCTTTTTCTTCTCCTTCTTCTAAATTTTTATCAGGTAACTATAATATTTGCCCTTCCTTTCACACTATGAACACATAGTGTGTTCTCTTCCCTGAACACACCCCCTTACATATCCTGGCCTCTCTCTCCACACACATTCCATTATTCCCACCTAAAGTGCCACTTCCCAACTTTCCAAATGGCCAAGTTACCCAAATCCTTTACGACCCATTTCATGTATTACCTCCCGGTCATAAATCATTCTCAACTCTGCAGCCCAGGGGCATTGTATAAATCTCAAGCAGTATTTGTTGCTTTGTATTCATGATCAGGTGCACGTGTGCTTATCTTTCCTTTTGAACTCCAAGCATCTTCACGGCAAGGACTTCCGGCGTCCATCTTAGTTTTACGACATCAACTGCAGTGTATAAGTGTTTACTGGCAGAATGAGTATATGTGGGCGAAAGAGAATTTCAGTCAATTTCTTCTCCTGGGAATTGGAAGGACCAGCAATAAACATAATGGGAAATACGTGTGGTCAGTCCCAATGCTGCAGTCTTCTGTCAGATCCCAGGCGCTTGGAGGAACGGCTCCGCATGGCCCAACTCTCCGTGATCTGCCACTGTGCTTCTCACAAATCCACACTCTGGCTGAATGAAACTTTTCCAGTGACCTGATGAGTAATTACCTATCATTCTCTAGCTTGCTAGAAGACAAGGACTTTCCTTTTCATCTCTATAGCCCCGGAAGCAAATGCAGTGTCTGCTCTTACAGGGGGCTCAGTCACCATTTGTGGCTGGGCAGAAGAATGTATTCACCCTCCTAGCTGCTATAGAAATACGCATTGGACAACACTGTGGCCTCAAGGGCAGAGGAAGAGAGTCTGGGAGTGTTTACTTAAATGATTCTGCATTATAACTCAACTTACTACTACTACTAGAGGGAGGGTGGAGGTGTTGGTGAACAGTTTGATGAATAGTTGGTAGAATTCGTAGACATGTGACACGGAGATCATGAGATGAGTAACACAGTAACATAGTAACATAGCCTTTTTGTTCTCCTTGCTGGAAGGACATAGAGCCAAGGAGGAATTAGTGTTCACATTTATTACGGTCATTATTATCACATTATTCAATATGAATTCATAACTGAACTAACTGGACCTTATAAACATCAAAAATAGACAACTCTGGCTGAGAACAAGATTGATCTCCGAAGAGATTTCAAGGATGTGCTGGGCTGCGTAGACTTGAGGTTTATCTAAGATGTGCTCAGAGCATGGAACATCATATATTTCCTCTGAAAATATCTTAAATGCTATGACATTAGCCACTTGCTTATAATTAAAGTATGTTGCCATTTCACCAAGCTTTCATTTACAGAAGAAAGTGCAAATTCCATTCCCCTTGAACTTTAGCTACTTCCAACTTTTTTCTTTGTTCTTTTCTTTAAAGCTTTGCAACAAATGCATCCCCATATGCTTATATTAGTTCATCTAGTATTAAACATATTGGCTGTGCAAATGTTGGCACCCATTAATAAATGTTTTCATTTTTTCATTCTCTCTCTTTTTTTAACTTTAGATTCTTCCTTTGACTACATAAGCAACAGCTGGTTAGCTGCCTGCACAAGACTGGATCTAATACCTCTACAGAAATCTAGGTCAAAACACTTGGAATGCATGAATATCAAACAGAGTTTTCAAAACAGCAAATGAATACATCTTTAACTGGTGACATTTTCCTGTAGCATATGGCTGCAAGCTCAGGGGACTGGATGCTTTTTTGATGAATATGTTCCATCAAAAGCTAGGGGATGGCAGTAGGCTTTTGCCACCTTCTGTTTTGCCTTATGAAATGATAATACAAGTGCATAGAGAGATACAATGATCACAAGGCTTTTACCTTCTTCAGACCTATTCTAAAGACGAATTTTTCCCTTTTGGAGGAGTGGCTTTGTCTTTGACCGGGTTTGGGTTTAGACATAACTGTCAAAGGTGACAACCAGTGGGAGCAGTTGTCTTTCTTGGGCAGAATTTGCTTGGTGGAAACCTTCAAAAAATTGAACTGAAAAGCAAATATTTGCCAAAGAGAGGGATCGGGGAATTTGGTCACATGAGTAACTTATAGCCACAGCAGCAAAATGTTGATCCAAATCCCTTGTCAAATGTCAATATTGAGAGGCTGGTTAATCGTTTACCAATGAGGAACACAGAGAAAAGCCCAAGGAAATTGGAGGCTGCCACCTTAATCCCAAATCTGCCACCAATCATTCAAACTTGACCTTGGACAGGTCCTTTCATCTCTGTGACCTCACCGTCCTTCTATTTTGTGAAATGACAGGACAGGACCGCATAACCCGTATGGTGTCTCCTCACCCTAAACTTCTAGGTTTGTAAGTTCATAAAGTTTATAAAGCTGTTTTGTTGTTAAACGCATCATGTTGATTGAAATAGCAGTGACAGAGAACAGGCTTTGATGACTTTCTTTAGTTGACTGAAGATCTGTTTCTTAAAAAGACAAATTATTCAGAATCCTCCCTCCTCCCTATCGATAAAAGAAGACAACAGTGAAACGGTTCTGGTTAAGCAGGGGAGGGAGGAGGGGAGGCTCCCTTGGTCTGCTCTGGCCCCCCACTTCTCAGGGCGGCATCCGAAGCCTGTACAGGGGAAGCCTGGCTCTCTACCAAACTCAGTGTGTGAAGACCAGTGGCTGAGAAAACGAGTGTGTGGGGGTATTTTGTTCGTAGTGGTGGTGATGGAGGAGAAAAAGTGTTGGAAACCGAATTTTTCTCTTCTTGCATCTAGCAAATTTGTGCTAAGCAAACAATACCTTTCAGTTGCAGGTTAAACTTTAAGCCTGATGTTCTGCTCCCGGTTTGGCTTTTGTCTAAAACATCACCAGGAGAACTTGTGAGTGTCGCAAGAATTTAGAGATGGGCCATTTTATTCCCAAAGCTGACTCGCCTCTTTTCTTGCTTTGGTAGGGCCACAGCAATATTCTTGAAATCACACTCCGAAAAATACTCATTGCTGTCAAATAACTTAGAGGCGATTTCTTTCTCTCTCCAGACTCATTGTGTTCCCCACCTAACACTGTTATAAGACGCTTGGGTAGCTTTTCCGAGCAGTCTATGCATATAAATTTGCATGTGTGTGTAACGTGTTTGTGTACATACGTATGTGTGTGTGTTCCTTTTTGGGGAAGTGGGAGTATTTGAAACATACATAAAAGCACTTGGCTTTTTAAATTTAATATTGTCTTAAATATCATGCTTGAACATTAATGTGCAATCTACATCTTTCTTTGTAAATGTTGCACAGTCCTTTATAGTGGACGCACAGAACTTTTCATACCAATTGATCTTAAAGGGCATTTATGTGGTTGTACTTTTTTTTCCTGTATACTTATAAAGTAGCAATGAACATCCATATAGGTGGGTATTTATAAATATATGTGATAACATCTAAAGGCTAACCTCCTGGAAATAATATTGTTGGACCAAAGAATATGTGCACACTTAATTTAGATGTAGAAGGCCAATTAATATTTAAGTACAGTTATTATTTTCAGGTTTTTAAAATAGGACTGTAGTTGAACATCTTTTCATATGTTTAAAAATTACTTGTATGTAAAACTCTGTTCATATTCTTTGTCCATAAATGGAGTTAGGACAACTTAGTAGCCATCTGGAAAAAAAATAAAATTGTATTCCTACTTTATTTCCAACACCAAAATAAACTCCAGATGGACCAAAGATTTTACGCTAAAAATAAACGCATTAAAGTACTATTAGAAAGCAGGAGATGTTTTTTTGTAAGTAATCCCAAACTAAGGAAGGTCTTTCTAAGCATAATAAAAAACCTCAAGGGATGATTCCAAAGATGTATACATTGATAAGTCAGTATATATTGAAAACAAAAGAGGAGTGACACATTCAAGGGGACGACAATAACACATTTGACAAAAGTTGGCTGTTTTCAATGATTTGTAGCTTTAAAATGTTGTACCGTCTAGGCTCAGGATGTAGAAAGTTGAAAGAGATTATTGCCCTCACCACAACAAGCAAAATAAACTGGATAGGCTATAGGATCCTAGTTTATTTTAAAAACATCAGAGGGATAAGAACACAAAGAAAGTTAAATTAATTCTAGAAAGCCAAGATCCCTTGATAGATTACAATAGAGCCACAGCTGCTGTCATCCCTGACGGAGCTCAGGAGGAAGGGGACAGGCCACAGATAAGAGTGAGGAGAAACCAGCCTAACTCTTAATGGTCTTTCAATGGCTCTATGCGGACTGGCAGGACAGATCAGAATTCCGCAGTGCCCGAGCCTCATAGCAATTCTGTCCCTATCCTCCGATTGTTCCTGTATCTTTACCCACTACTTACAGGTGCTTCGATGGAAGCTGGTGACGTCTAAAGGGAGCTGAGAGTGATCTCTGCTGATCAGAAGAAATGAGAGACAGTACTCAGGACACATGGCCCTTCCCAGAGAGCGAGGCACCCTCCACCCACAGACATGCGTATGTCTCAATGAATAACGTATCGCGGGAGTTGGCTTGCTTTGAACTTTATAAAAGGAATACATCATTCTCTAGGTAGTCTTCCGGTATTTTCCCTCAAACTGACACCAAGAGTCATTGATCATGTTGAGTGTGGCCGTGTTCCATTGCATTCGATTTCGCGTCATGTATCCTCGCTGCAATTCCTTGGCGTAGCTCTACCTCAGCGTTTTTGTCCATTTGTTTGTTGATGGACCTTTGCGTTGCTTCTGGATGACTAAAGTGACTCAGCAAGCATTCTTGTACGGATGTGCAGAAATTTCTGTTGTGTGTGTACCTAAGTGTGGAAATTCTGGTTGCACGAGGATTCAATGTTGTAAGATAAGACCAAATGATTTCCCAAATGTGTTGTAGTGGTTTATACTACCACAGGCAAAGTATGAGATTATGTTGAGTCACATCCTCTCCAACTCTTGGTATTTTCAAGAATTCGTAATTTTTACAATATGAATAATTGTCAACAATTGTCTTAACTGGTGTTGGTTTACACCTCCCCCAATTAGTGATATTGATGTTGTGATGTTGAGAGTTTTATCATCTTTTGCCTATTTTTCTACTAAGCTTCCCTTTTCTTTATGATTTGTAAAAATTTTAACCTCTTCAAATAGATGCATTCCAAACATCTTCCAGTACGTAGTTTGTGTATTTTTTTTCCTTTTTCTTGACCAACAGCTTCTATTCTCGATGATCTGACAGACATTTCTGTCACATATCAAAGTTCCATATATGCATGGATTTTCTGGTTTCATAATTATTTCACTGGTAAATTTCTTTTGATTGCTATAGCTCTACAATATGTTTTATAGCTATAGCATACCTTTAGAATATGTTTTTATTCTATGTTTTCCTATCTGATAGGGAAAACACCCTCTACCTTTTCTTCTTCCTCAGAAAATATTTGTGGTAGACAATCCTTTGTTTCTCATATAAACTTTTAAAGAAACTTCTCAAATTTCTTGAAGGAGACTGTTGGAAATTTGATTGGAACTACATTAAAAACACAGGTCAGTTTGAAGAGATTTGCTCTCTTAAGGATATTCATTTCTCTTCATGAATATGTGCAACTTCTTTACGTATTTGATGAAATACACTAAAGTTTTAAAATGTTCTGTGCAGAGGTCTTTCCCATTTTTGTTAGATTTATGACTTGATATTTTATCATCTTGGTTTCTATAGCAAATGGAGTATGTTTAAAATATTTTTTCTAGTTACTTGTTAGTGTACAGAAATGAGACTGGCTTTGGATATCCAGCCATTTTGCTAAGTTCATGTAATTTCTAATTTTTTTAGGTTTACTTTTTTGAGGGCGAGGAGGGTCAGAGAGAGAGAGGGAGATGGAGGATCTGAAGTAGGCTTTGTGCTGACAGCAGGGAGGCTCATGCAGAGCTCAAACTCATGAGCTATGAGAGCATAACCTGAGCTAAAGTCGGATGCTTATCCAGCTCAGCCACCCAGGCACCCCTCACATTATTTATAATAATTTGTGGATAATTTAGGATTCTACATAGACCATATCACCTACAAAATGGTCAGATTTATTTTTTCCTTTCCAATCTTAATTCCTTTTTTTTTCTTTTCTTATTGTGCTGGCTATATCTCAAGACAATGCTGTGATGATATTGTGGTGATATTGACCATTATTTTCTTTTTCCTATTTTAGATGCCGTCCTCAATATTCCTCTGTTAGATGTTTCTCACTTTTCAGGTCAAGGAAGTACTCTCCTGTTCTATTCAGAAAATTACATGTACAAATCCTCATCTTTTCCAGTGGTTTTACCTGCTTTATAGTGCTTATGTCTACCTAGTAAAATATTAATTATTAATAGTGGTGACCCTGGGAATTCCTCTAACAGTTTAATTTCATTCAATTCCTCTAACATTGAAGTTAACAATTTAATCCCAACATTGGTTGGGATAGAACTAAAATTTCTTCCTCTTTTTTGAAGGGGATGCTTTCTTAATATGTAAACAGTTAACAACTCTGAAAAATAAATTGATATCTCATCTTGTCTTCTGCTCTCAAGAGTTCGTGCAGAGTATGAGTTAGCTTTTTTCAAGTTGAAGAAATGACTCAGAATATTCTGTAAGCCCAGCATATTTTTATGAAGTTATTTTTAGTAATTTTAAAATCGTAAATGTTTAGCTTTCTTTTAGTGCATTTTATATTCTTCAGTAATCTTATTTCACTGATAATTTTAAGTATTTTGACATAAGTTTAGACATGTTGTCTCTTAACGTCTTTGTTATATCTTTCATGTTCTTCATGTATTTGTTGGGCATCTTTGTCCTATTTTTGAAGTTATATTTGTCAACAACTTTTTTTGCCCCCACAAAAAATCAACTGCAGGCTTTCTGGGGGGAATCAAATTTACTCTACTTTCACAATCACTATTTTTATCTGTTTTGCTTTATTCTTCTCTTTTTTCTTTTCATCTGAGGCTTGTTTGGGTCTTTGTTATACATTTGCTTCAATGCAAATGTTTTATCTTCATTCTCCTTTCGTTACTAATGAAAATATCTTCATAAGCATTTATAAACTTTGCATCGTATCTGATACCAGTAGTTCTCAACTGGGAGCAATTTCACCCTCCACCTCCCCGAGGGACATTTGGCCATGTCTAAAGATACTTTGGAATGTTGTAACTTGCACCAGAGGGGGAGAAGATACTTTTGGCATCTCGTTGGTAGAGACCAGAGATGTTGGTAAACGGGCTGCAATGCCCACAGATGTTCCCGACCACAAAGAATTAGCCAGCCCAAACATTCAGTTGTGCTGAGTTTGAGAAACCCTCCTACAGACCTCTGAGATACATTCAGTTATTTCGATCAATATTACAAGCCATTCTAAATAATATGGACTCCCTGTCACTTTTCCCTCTTTTGATTATTTGTTATAGACCAAAACCCAGCCGCGTTCACATGCGCCTTATTTGGCTAGCTCCATATTTTCAAACAGCAACAACAACAAAACAGTCGCATGCTCTTAAGTAGGATGTGCACTCTGTAGATTTCCAGTCTCTGCCTGCTGTTCATTATTTTACCCCTCTCCCTGGATATTACCCATCTAACCATTGTAGAAATGGGAGTCTGCACTCCTGTATTCTATACTTAATGGTCTTCCGTCTGTTTCTATTTTGTTAATTTTCCTTTCCCTAAGGGGACAATACATTTCCCTTGGCCATAGTAGCTCACTGAAGTATTGCAAGTGTTTCTAGAAGATATATCAGTCCCGGCGAGGGCTGGTAACATCAAAACCTTTTGACACGGGATGGGCGATTTTTATAAACTTGTATCTCTTTTGGGTGACATGGTGTCTGTTCTATCATTTCCTCCAATAATAATACTCATCATCCTCATCACGGATGCACCAAAGTACATAGGTAACGCCTACTCCTTATTTCATGTTCTAGTATATAGACCAAAGCCCAGTTTTTTTCACTTTGAAGATGCTTATAATAGACACACCTTTACTTGAAAACAGGATATGACATGCCTTCGTGTGGTGTCAGGTTAACTAATATGACTTTACTATGGTGACTCAGGGGCCTTTGAATTATGGATCCCCCCCCCTAAATTTACTTAACACTCAGTGGATGCAAAGGTTTGATACTTATTCATTCAAATACAGCTATGTATCAAAGATGATCAGTTTTCCTTTTGTGGAATCAACATCAATACCAAGATTTACTACTCATGGGTTATGAGATACTGACTTTTCTCTTTTGTTCTTTCATTAACAAATTCTTCCCTGTAAGTAGGTTAATGAGCTTAATACACAGATCATTCTAACTAACTGTAATTCAGGGAATAGAACCATTGGGAAGAGATGACACAGAGCCAGGAATATTCTCAGACATTGAGAATCAGTGTTGGGAATTTTTGTTCTGGATTTCTTGAACTGGCAAACCACACTATCTAAAATTTCCAGTACACAACAGAATGCAATTCACATTGTTTCACATGGAAAATAAGTATCATCGTGTTTTGTAAAAGGCCTGAGAACTTCCTGAGCTTACATTAAGGAAGTAACTTACTTTTTTTTTTTTTTTTCAGTTTCATTGAGTTATAATTGACATATATCATGTGTAAGTTTAAGACCTGCAGATGATTGAGGTGCCTGGGTGGCTCAGTCGGAGGAGCATCTGACTATTGGTTTCAGTCCAGGTCATGACCTAACGATTCACAGGTTCGAGCCCCGCATACGGCTCTGTGCCGACAGTGTGGAACCTGCTTTGGATTCTCTCTCTCTCTCTCTCTCTCTCTCTCTTCCTCTGCCTCTCTTTTACTCGCACCCATGCTTTTTCTCTTTCAAAATAAATAAATAAACTTAAAAAAATACATACAGCTAATATCCGTCTTCTCATATGGATACAATAAAACAAAAAGAAAGAAAAAAAAGGAAAAAAATTCTCCTGTGATAAGAACTCTTAGGATTTACTGGAGAGTAACAACTTCACTACCTATCATACAGCAGTGTTAACCATAGTCATCATGTGCATTATAGCCTTAGTACTTACTTACCTTACAACTGGAAGTTTGTAACTTTTGGCTCCCTGCGTACACTTCCCTCCTCCCCCCACTTTCCACCTCGAGTAACAAGTCTAGTCTCTTCTTCTATAATGTTTGTTTGTTTGTTTGTTTTAAATTTAATTTTTTTTTAAGATTTATTTCTTTTTGAGACAGAGCATGAGCTAAGGAGAGGAGAGAGAGAGGGAGGGAGACACAGAATCCGAAGCAGGCTCCAGGCTCTGAGCTGTCAGCACAGAGCCCGACGCGGGGCTCGAACTCTCGAGCTGTGAGATGAGCTGAGGTCGGACACCCAACGAACTGAGCCACCCAGGCGCCCCTGTTTTAAATTTAAAGGTAAATGAGATCGTGCAGTATTTGTCTTTCTTTGTCTGACTTCTTTCACTTAGCATAATGCCCTCAAGGTCCATCCGTGTTGTTACACATGGTAAGATTTTCTCATTTTCATTTTATGGCCAAAACTTCTTTATCCACTTATCCGACGATGGACACTTAGGTTGCTTCCATGTCTTCGTTATTGTAAATGATGCTGTTGTGAATGTAGGGCTACAGATATTTTTCCGAGCTAGTGTTTTTGTTTTCTTCGGGGGTATTCCCAGAAGTGGTTCATATGGTAGTTCTATTTTGATTTTATTTTTTTGTGCATCCTCCACACTGTTTTCCATAGTGGCTACACCAATTCACGATCTCTCTAACAGTGCACAAATGTTCCCCTTTCTCCATATCCACACCAGAATTGGCTACTTCTTGTAATTTTGATGGTGACCATCCTAACAGGCATGAAGTGTTATCTTATTGTGGTTTTAATTTGCATTTCCCTAATGGCTCATGATGATGAGTATCTTTTCATGTATCTGTGGGTCTTCAATATATTTCTTTAGAGAAATGTCTCTTTAGGGTGTTGCTCATTTCTGATTAGGTTGCTTGATTGTTTACTGTTGAGATGTAGAATTTATATATTTTGAAACTTTATCAGACATACGGTTTACAAATTTTTTTTTCCCATTCCATAGGTTGTGTCTTATTTTGCTGCAAGGTTTCTTTCACTGTGCAGAAGTTTTTTTTAGTTTAATGTAGTCTGACTTGCTTATTTATTTTATTTTATTTTATTTTATTTTATTTTGCTGTTTGTGCTTTAAGTGTCATATCCAAAAAGGTATTACCAAGACCCATGCCCAATTGCTTTATTCCCATGTTAACGTCTAAGAGTTTTGTGACTTCAGGTCTTGGATGTCAGTCTTTAATCCATTTTGAGTTAATGTTTATGAGACGGGAAAGACATGAGTCCTACTTCATTCTTTTACATGTGAATATCCAATGATCTCAGCCCATTTACTAAAAAGGCTGTCCTTCCATTGAGTATTCTTGATACCCTTGTCAAATATTCAGTTTATATATGGGTTCTTGGTTCTGTTCCATTGGTCTTTTGTCTGTTTTTCTAACAGTCCTAAACTGTTTTGATGACTACAGCTTAATAGTATAGCTTGAAATTAGGAAGTGTAATATCTCCTGCTTAGTTCTTCTTTCTTAGGGTTTCATTCACTATTCAGGGTTTGTTGGGTTCCATATAAATTTTAGCATTGTTTTTTTCTACTTCTGTAAAGAATGTCACGCGAATCTTGGTAGGGTTGCATTAAATTTATCGATGACTTTTGGTAGTATTGACATTTTAACAATATCAGTTCTTCCAACCCATAATCTCCTGGTATTAACTTTGTCCTGGGGGCGATCAGCTGTGCCTCACCACCTCTCTGCTAGAGCACCACTGGTCCAGAACAGCTTCCAGGAGTTTCCACGAGCCCTTCTGGTCCAATGGAGCTGGAAGACATATTCCACCATGGGTGGAGCTGTTAAGTCAGGTCCTTGCCTTGTGGGCAAACCAGGCTCGAGGGCCAGCAAACTTCGTCTGAGGCTCTGAATTAGGCAGATCTGCACCCCTTCAAATTCCCTGGTCAGAGTGCACCCCCAACTTGTTGCTGTCAATGAGCAAAGTTGCCAGCTGGGATTACTACTTGGGCACCGCAGATATGAGGTCGGTGCCAAGATCTGGGTGTTGGCTGTTGCAAGCCCTGCCCCTCTTCCTGGTCACAGGCAGATCCATAAAGGTTGAGCCCCACAGATTCTCCTGCAGTCGCTGTGGTGCAGATTCAGAGCAGGGGTTCCCACAAATGTTGGGAGTGGCTGGCTTTTCCCCTTTGTCCCGTCCCCTGGGTTCTCTTTTCCCACTGGAAGAACTGAAGGCTCAGGGGAGACCTCTCCGTGTGGTGCTGCACTAGCCTGGGGGAAGGACAAAAGTGGTCAACATGTAGCTGCCCTCACCCTCTTGCCCTTCTAATGTAGCCTGTTTTGGTTTCTGTGGTTCCTGCAAGGTCTTCAGCCTCAACCCTGCATTCTAAGATTCTCTCAGGAGTATCTTGTTCTTGAATAATTGTTAGTTGTTTTTGTGAGGGCAGTGAACTTAGGAACGACCTGTGATGCCATCTTCCGAACCTACCTTACTGTCTTGACAAATTTCCTTTCGTGAAGATGGTTATAAATATCTCCACCTACATACTCCAGAAAGACCATTTGAAAAATTATGAGGTAATGCAGGAGTTTCCATTTACCTCTTATTCTCCTTCTTTTATTTTTGCAGCGAGCATCCTTATACCTTTTGGCTCATTGAGAATAAGAGATACTTGCAAATAAATTGATTTCTCAAGAGTAATGATGTTGTTCATTTAAGGGCCAAAATAGCAAATTCAAGATTTTTGAGGTGGAAAATGAATCAGCCTCAAGTTAATTATAAGCAACAGCTTGAATATTAAACTCAAAAGCACATGGATATGTTCATTTTCTTTTTCTTTCTTTCTCTTTCTTTCTTTCTTTCTCTCTCCCTTTCTTTCTTTCTTTCTTTCTTTCTTTTTTTCTTTCTTTCTTTTTGTAAAATGTTTATTTATTTTTAGAGAGACAGAGGGCAAGCAGGGGAGGGGAAGAGAGAGGGAGAGAGAGAATCCCAAGCAGACTCCCCACTGTCAATGCAGAGCTTGACATGGAGCTCAGTCCCATGAACCATTGGATCATGATCTGAGCTGAGATCAATGGTTGGCTCCTTAACCAACTGAGCTACCCAGGTACCTCTCCTTTCTTTCTTTCTTTCTTTCTTTCTTTCTTTCTTTCTTTCTTTCTTTCTTCTTTCTTTCTTTCTTCCTTTCTCCTTTTCTTTCTTTCTCTTTCTTTCTCTTTCTTTTTTCTCTTTCTTTCTTTCTTTCTTTCTTTCTTTCTCCTTTTCTTTCTTTCTCTTTTTTCTTTTTTCTCTTTCTTTCTTTCTTTTTTTATTTACTTCTTTTTTCTCTTGCTCTCTCTCTCTCTCTTTTTTTGGCCATTTCTTCAGTGATTAGAACAGTATGCATGGAACAGAAGGCTAATTATGATAACGTGATAGATCAGAATATGAAATTAGGAATTTTATTTTCTTCTGAACAAAGATGCTAGCAATGTGAACCTGCGAATCAGTAAGTAAGTTAATCGTGGTCTTCTCTGGAAGGAACCTCCGAAATCATTAACTCTCATTTTATAGATTGATTTGTAACTTTTTCAAGGTCATATAAATAGCAAAGTTGCAAGTGGAGGCACATTTCCTGTATCTCCGTTCAGTAGTCAACTAACTCTCTCCAACAGCAGAATCCTAATTATTAGCTAGCTGGTAGTCATTCTTAAGTTATGAATGATGGCATTCACTTGTGATTTTATTAGATTTCCTTACTATAGTGGAGAATATTAGTGGCAAAGGGTGACCAGAATAAAACCAATAAATATGTATAGATTTTATGTGGGTGCTGAGGGGGTAGAAACAGGGGTATGTTAATTATTATTTCACCTCTTAAAATTCGTTTAGGAAAACACGAAGTCCTCTTCTGAAATTCAATAAATTAACAACATGGCAAAAATCTCCTGTTTGTGTAAGAAAATATAGAACAAGGATGCAAACAAGCAAAAGGCTTATGGCTTTAGTGAATGAATGGAAACAAATATAGCAGAAAACAATACAGTGTAGTCATCAGAAAGATAAAGGGATCTAAATGGTACTCTCATTGAATAAGTGACACCTAAAGTCAACATCCCAAATATTTGTCTAGGCATGCATTGCATTAAACTGGTCATTTACCATATGCTGTTTTAAATCCCTACCCTGAAAGACAATCATCCTCACCAACAGATGAGAACAAGTGAGCATCTAACACAAGGCCACTCAGCTCATTTTAGTGGCCAAGTTGACATTTGTTCCCAGGTCTGTCTGGCCTCCAAACTCATATCCATTTCATTGTGCCTCTCTGGGTTGGACTGTGTGTGCTGAGCCTCAGAGAGAACATAAGGGAGTCTAAAGTAGGTTCGGAGGAAGGGTTCCAGCATGAGAAAGCACCAAGAAACCACGTCTCAGGAGGAACAGTTGAAGCAATGAGCAAGTTTTTCCAGGTGAATAGTAGCATTAACTGTGAAAGCAAAACTCTAGTGAGCACGTTGTCATGTGAGAAGAGTTTATATTTCTTGTGTAGTAGATGAGCATGGCTACTGGATCACTCACCGGGAGCCAGAGGGAAGACTGACTTCATAGAACGAAGAATGCTCCTTTGTTTTTTGGAGAATGGGGGTGAGATAGAACAAAGGGAAACATTTTCAAAACAATGTTTAAGCATTAGAGAGGATTAAAAGTGATTGGAAGTGCTCAAAATGCAGCTGGAGGAATGGAGGTTTTGGACTCTATTTCTACCTTAAGCATAATACTTACAATTCACAGTTGTCCCTTTGTACCACAGGCGTGTCAGACACAAGGGCTCAAAGAGAAGGACCATGTTTCGTGACGCTTGTTTCTTGCCTCCCTATCTCTACGTGCTTTAAAGTTAATGGATGCACATTAATCTAATCAGCAGGTGAATGGCAGAAAAATCCAAGATGAAATTACCTCTGAGTTTAAAAAAGGGTGTTAAAACGTCTTTACAACCAAGCCCATGAAGACAGTGAAATGGAACAAGTTATGTTTATAGAGGGTTGATTATCTTTATTTTTTTTTACATTTTAGTGATATTTTGACACATCCATATAACTTGCGAGTCTGATTGTGACATGATGTCTTTGAGTATATGAAGAGAGATTTTAGAAGGAACATAAGCTGTTGGGTTTTCCCCCTATGAGAGAATCAGTGTTGTGCTATGTGGTTATGAGAGAGCAAAGTGGGGACCACAGACTCACTGAGATAATCAAGTTAGAAGACATGCCAGAGACCATGCCATATTTCTTTAAATTCAACATCGCACCTTAATTTTGAAAGAACTGTGAATGCTGAAAGGACCTCAAAGGCACATGGAACCAAAAACTGGCTGGAGGAAATGGATAAGCTCTCAAAGACATGGTTAGGAAGAAATCGAGATTGGGTATATGAGGATAGGGATGGTGCTGGGCACCTGTGAAAAAGAACAACTCTGCTAGGAGGCTGGTAGCGAGGGGCAGAGATGGGTTAGAAGATTTGAGAGGATGATCCAAAGATGGAGAGAAAGCGAGTGAAAGAAACCGAGAAGTGGCGAGTTTTTATTCTTGCCTCTTGATTTGGGTCACACGACATGTGCCAGATTTTCCCTACGACTGTTTGCACATCATCTCTTGGGTTTCACAACTGTTGTTTGTTTCATGGCAAGCTGGTAGAGTTTTTTGCTGCAGCTTTTCAAAAAGCTGGAGACAGACAGTGCTGCAAGAGGAGACCACTGGTCATGGATTGGTCTATTGTGTAATAAGGCACGGTCTTTGTTCTTGGTTCCTGGGAAGAGGACTCTAAGCCCTTGAAATTCCCCAAGTGATAGGAGTGTCTTTGTTATTTATTCCGGGCCTTTTAGACCATTAGTGAGTTTTGCTGAGTTGACGAGATATTTCAGGTTGGGGGTAGCAATGCCAGAAAGACTAACCATGATACAAGAGTGTTGACTTTGAGCCATGTGATGCTGGCCGGGCGTCCCAAAATCCAGAGAAGAGAGTCTCTGGAGATTGAGTTCAATGATATAGCCAGTGATTCAATTAGTTATGTCTCTGTAACAAAATCTCAGTAGATTCTGGACACCAAAGTTCAGATGTACTTCCCTGGTTGGTAATTATATCTCAATATGTTGGGAAAGTGACATGTCCTGAGGACATGGAAACTTAACATTTGGGACCCTTTCAGACCTCACACTATGCATCTTTTCATTGGCTGGTCCTGATTTGGATCCACTATAAGAAAAGTGCAATCTTAGTGTAGTGCTTTTCTGACCTCTGCAAATATCCCAGGAAATTATCAAACCTGAGGGGATAGCGGGGACCCCCAAATTCTTAACCAGTTGGTCACCTGAGAAGCCCTCATTTTGTAGCTGGTGTCAGAAGTGAACCTGCGAAATTTAGCCGAACTCTGGGTAGTTAGTGTCAGAATTATATTGCCCCAAGAAGTGAAATACCTGCTCTGATGTATAATTGCAGGAGTGAGTCCACATTGTCGGGGTGGGGTGGGGAGATGGACGGGCATAGGATTTAGGATCTGAGGCTCTGGGGAAATACCGCCATGTTCCATCTTGAACAACAGCTTGAACAATAGCTGCCCTTCTCTTACTAGTTTGAGCATCCATTAAATGGAAACAGTAAATGTAACATCCTTCAAAGGTTATAGTGAAAACTAAATCAATTATGTCTAAAGCACTTAAAGCACTCCCTGGCATATACAAAATCCCCTTATGATATTTTAAGATAACATTTCATTGTTCTCACCAAAATAATAGAACATTTAGAAAGTACAGCCTAAAGAGTAACCTATTTAGTTTCTTACTCAATTATCTTTTCCCAATGATTAAGACAGTCACGCCAGAAACAGTATATGAAATCGCAGGTGCCGTATTTATATGACTATTATTTATATATTTGGAGCAGAAAAAAATCTAATAATTGTTTGAAAGGTTTTATTATGTTACTAAAGTTTCAGCGACTACCTCTACGACGCGTCAACTTTTGTCTGGTGTGTACCAATCTGTCTTAGGTCCAGGCAGCTCTCCAAAAAGGAAGAACACACTCCAGAGAAAGTAGGATAAACAGGGAATGGGCAATCACATCTAATCTGGGATAGCTATGCTGATTTATGTTCTGTGCTTATTTAATTTTATTTTTTAAATCAACATTGAGAAAGAAAAGTTGAGATATTAATTACCCGTTTACTGTCAATGTAGCGGAAAATGTAATTTATAGCCTACTGCAAAAAAAGAAAAAAAAGTCAGCGTGCTTAATTTAAGAACTCAAATTATTCAAATAACATTTTGAATTTGATTATTCGTTTAATTGAAATGTTGCTCTTTCAGTCAGAATTGCTTTTGAGATTCCAATTTCAGCAATGGTTAACTAAGAGCTCTCTGTGGAAAGGATAGAAGGGGAATCCACACATAAAAATGCATGGAGTAATCACTGCATTGGGTGAATTATATTTACCTGAAAGAAATGGTCAAATTCATCAGCAGTATTTGGTTTGTTATAGTTTACTCTTTCAGCCTGGTTCTTGTTTTGGGCCAGGGACTCAACTCAGACGACATTCCACACCAAGTAAAGGGCAGCAGATATACCCTGACAGACACTAAGCAATTTAATAATCTTTCAAATAGTTGCCACAATTTATTATTTTTTTATCATCATTAACATACAATGTGCATACAATTAAACATGCATTTTAAAAATAATATTTTTTAATGTTTAGTTTTTTTTTTAATTTTTTTTTCAACGTTTATTTATTTTTGGGGGGACAGAGAGAAACAGAGCATGAACAGGGGAGGGGCAGAGAGAGAGGGAGACACAGAATCGGAAACAGGCTCCAGGCTTTGAGCCATCAGCCCAGAGCCCGACGCGGGGCTCGAACTCACGGACCGCGAGATCGTGACCTGGCTGAAGTCGGACGCTTAACCGACTGCGCCACCCAGGCGCCCCATAACGTTTAGTTTTGAGAGAGAGAGGGAGAGGGGGCAAGCGAGCCAGAGTGGAGGTTGGGGAAGAGAGAAAGAGGGACAGAGGATCCAAAGTGGGGTCCGCACTGACAGCAGAGAGCCGGATGAGGGGCTGGAACCAACAAAACACGAGATAATGACCCGAGCCAAAGTCGGACGCTTAACCAACTGAGCCACCCAGGAGCCCCCAAAGCGTGCAGTTTTTAAGGATACATCTGATGAATCTTGATAATTGTATACTATCATGTGACCACCACCACGATCAAAAGACAGAACATTTCCATGGCCCTGGAGTTTCCTCACCACTTCTGCGGCTGACCGCCTCCCCTACCCTGCAGGTGTGAGCCACCATTGGTCTCCTTTCTGTCACTATAGTTCTGCCTTTCTTACAATTTCATCTGATAGAATCCTGCAATATTTTGTCATTTTCGTTTGATTTCTTTGACTTCGTGTAATATTTTTGAGATTCCTCCATGCACAATGCTGCTCTGAACGTACACATGAAAGTCGTTCTGTGGGGGCGCCTGGGTGGCGCAGTCGGTTAAGCGTCCGACTTCAGCCAGGTCACAATCTCGCGGTCCGTGAGTTCGAGCCCCGCGTCGGGCTCTGGGCTGATGGCTCAGAGCCTGGAGCCTGTTTCCGATTCTGTGTCTCCCTCTCTCTCTGCCCCTCCCCCGTTCATGCTCTGTCTCTCTCTGTCCCAAAAATAAAATAAAACGTTGAAAAAAAAATTAAAAAAAAAAAAAAAGAAAGTCGTTCTGTGAAATTATGCTATCGCTTCCTTTAGGTAAAGCTTAGGAGTCAGACTGCTGGGTCATATGAAAAGTGTAAGTTTCCCTTTATAAGAGACTTCAATATTGTTTTCCAAACTGGCTGTTCCATTTGGCCATCCCACTGACGACGTGAGAGGGGTCTCATTTTTTTTGTATTGACAGTCTTCTGAATTTAGGCATTCGTGTGGATGTACAACTGTATTTCATCATGGTTGTAGGTTTTTTTAGTTTACTGAGATATCATTGATATACATGACTGTCTATGATGTCTTGCATATATTGCGAAGTGATCACCACCATAATTTATCTAGCATTATTATCTCACAAAGGCACAACAAAAAGGAAACACAAACAAAAAAGAAAATTTGTCCCCCTTCTGATGAGAACTCTTAGGATTCCCCTCTTAAAAACTTCCCTGTATATCCTATAGCAGTGTTGACTATAGTCTCTTATACTTTACATCCTTGGTATTAATTTCTCTTATAACAGGATGGCTGTATGGTTTTTTTTTTTAAGTTTTTTTTAATTTATTTTTGAGGGAGAGAGAGAGAGAGAGAGAGTATGAGCAGGGAAGGGAGGAGAGACGGGGGGAGAGAGAGGATCCCAAGCAGGCTCCATGCTCCATGCTCTATGCACATCGGCATAGAGCCCGATGTGGGGCTTGATCCCATAAACCATGAGACCATGACCTGAGCCAAAACCAAGAGTCAGACACTTAACCGACTGCGCCTTCCAGGCGCCCTGGAAATTTGTACTTTTGACCACCTTTCTCCAGTTCTGTCTCCCCTACACCTCACTTCTATGAACCAGTAATCTGGCTTTTTTTTTTTTTCACGTGTAAGTGAGATCAAGTGAGACCGTGTAGTATTTGTCTTCCTCGGTGAGATCTATTTCACTTAGCATGATGCCTTGTTTTGTAAATGACAGGACTTACTCATTTTTCGTGGCTGAATAATATGCCATTGTATACACATATATACACACACACACACACAATATAACTGGATCTCCCTGATGACTAGTGATGTTGAGTGTATTATTGTTTATTACCATGTTTATTGCCATTCATGTATCTTCCGTTTTGAACTGTTTGAAACAACTATTTACTCACTTATTAAGTGAGCTGCTTGCTTTATTGCTTGGTTCTAAGGGATCTTAATAAATTCTTGATTTCATAAGCCTTTTGACAGATAGATGCTTTGCAAACATTTTCACCATATTTGCGGTTTTCCTTTTGTTTCTTAAATACATTGTTCAAACTTTTTAAAGTTTATTTACTTATTTTAAGAGAGAGAGAGAGACAGAGAGAGAGAGAGAGAGAGAGAGAGAGAGAGAACATGAGCAAAGAAGGGGCAGGGAGAGAGAGGGAGAAAGAGAATCCCAAGTAGGTTCCGTACTGTTAGCACAGAGCCCAACACAGGACTCGATATTATGAACAGTGAGATCATGACCTGAGCCAAAATCAAGTCAGATGCTCAACCAACTGAGCCATCCAGGCTCCGTTATTGTACGTCTTTTTAAATGTCCTTTTCCAATGCTGTGCAGCTTTCAGTGTACAAGTCTTGCATATCTTTTGTTATTTCCAAGTACTTTTTCAATGCTATTGTAAGTGGAGAAAATTTCACTTCCTAATTTTCCATTAGCATCAGGCTTGCAATTTATGTTATATATAGTTTTTACATAGACCTTGTATCCTTCAAGCTAAGTTTACTTTTATTCCTAGGTTTTTTTCTTCATTACTTAGGATTTTCCCTGGAAGTTATTATGTTGTCTGCAAATTAAGACACTAATTATTTCTTTTTTTTTTCCCAAACTGTATGCCTTTTTCTTTTCCTTAACTTGGTGCTTTGGCTAAGGATGTAGGATAACGTTACAAATAAGTGGTAAGAATACACATCCTTGTTCGTTCTCAGTCCTAGGTAGCAAGCATTGACCTCTTTCCCACATCTTTTTACCCGGATTGAAGAAATTTCTTTCTATGTTTCGTTTGCGAAAAACTGAAAACTTCCCTTTTATTTTTAGTTTGTTTCTTTTTTTTTTTTTTTTGCCTTCATGAATGGGTGTCAAATTATGTGAAATGATTTTTTTTTTTCTTCATCTACTTCAATGATCATATGGCTTTCTCCTTTATTCTGTACATCTGGGTAGTTACACTGATTGGTTTCCCAAGCATGGAAACCACATTGAAATCCTGGGACAAATTCTGCCTGGTGGCGATGTCTATCCTTTTTACGTCTTGGTAGATTTCACTTACTAATCCTTGGGTAAGTACTTTTGTGTCTACATTCAAAACTGATGCTTTTAGCTCATTTTATATCACAGGTCTTCTGCCCCCATAAGATGACAGAGTAAATATTTCCTTCTCCTCTATTTTTTGTTTTTGTTTTTTTGTTTTGTGTGTGTGTGTGTGTGTGTGTCTTTTTGTTTTTTGTTTTGTTTTGTTTTTGTTTTTGTTTTGTAGCCTTAATATTATTTCTTCTTAAGTGTTTGATAGAATTTTTTTAGGGAAGAAAGCAGGATCTGGCATTTTCCTCAAGGGCGGGTTGTAAAAAATTTGCCTATCCAAAGGTCTGGCCTTTGATCTTAGCTCCTGGGAAGTGATTTCTAAACCTTGGAATGTCCTGCCTGATAAGAGTGACCTTGTTTACCTGGAAGCCTTGGGCCACACCAGATAGTCTAACAATGTAATTTATGGTGGGGCTTTGGGTCACAATGCAACAGTTCCACCTCCTTAAGTGTTAGAGAGGAAAGGTCAGCCACATGGCCACTTCTGTGGTCAATCATATCTACAGGAGAGACTGAGTTCAATAAAACTGGTTTAACCAGGCTCAAGGTGAGCCTTCCTGGTTGGCAGAGCTCCACACATATCAATACACATTGTCGCTGGGAGGAATTAACATTGCTTATGACTCTACTGGGAGAGGACAGTTTGAAGCTTTGTTTTGGGAAATTTCCTCTACCAGGTACAAGAGGCCTCTCCCCTTGGTTGATTTTTAATCTGTATCCTTTTATTGCTATAAGCCATACCCTTAAATATAATAGCTTCAGTGAGTTCTGTGAGTCTTTCTAGAAAATGATCAAATTTGAGAGTAGGGTTAGAGACCCCCACATTTGCGATCGGTTTCAGAGTCAGGATTGTCTTGGGACCCTCCCGCTCTAAACTCTGCAGTGAGAAAAGTTCTCCATTTAGAATTCTTTTTTTTTTTTTTTTTTTTTTTTTTAATGATTAGAGCTATTTAAGTTTTATATCTTCCTGGCCCAGCTGATAGTTTTTGTTTTTAAAGACATTTGTCCATTTCATATAGATTGTCACATTTATTGGCATAAAGTTTTTCATGATATTTCTTTCATGGTATTTCTGATGTCCCTTACTCTATTTCTAATTTTGATAATGCTATTTCTATTTCCCCCTTTGATCAGTTTTTTGAAATATATTCTAAAAATCTTTTCAAAGAACCAACTTTTGGTTTTATAACTTACTTATTATTTTCTCATTTTCTGTTTCATTGATTACTGCTTTTATAATTTTTTTTACATTTCTTTGGGTTTAATTTGTTCTTCCTTTACTAATTTCTTAAGATGAAAACTCAGATGATTGGACTTAGAATTTTCTTTCTTACTGGGGAGTCGGGGTGGCTCAGTCAGGCGTCCAACTTCAGCTCAGGTCATGATCTCGCCGTCCATGAGTTTGAGCCCTGCGTCGGGCTCTGTGCTGACAGCTCAAAGCCTGGAGCCTGCTTCAGATTCTGTGTCTCCCTCTCTCTCTGTTCCTCCCCTGCTCTCACTCTGTCTCTCTCTCTCTCTCTCTCAAAAATAAAGATTAAAAATAATTTAGAATTTTCTTTCTTACTAACACAAACATTTAAAGCTATAAAATTTCCTTAAGTGCTATGTTAACTGAAACCCTATAATTTTTTTTTTAATTATAGTCTTTTTTATTGTTTTCTTTCTTTTTTTTTTCAGTATATGAAATTTATTGTCAAATTGGTTTCCATACAACACCCAGTGCTCATCCCAAAAGGTGCCCTCCTCAATCCCCATCACCCACCCTCCCCTCCCTCCCACCCTCATCAACCCTCAGTTTGTTCTCAGTTTTTAAGAGTCTCTTATGCTTTGGCTCTCTCCTACTCTAACCTCCTTTTTTTTTTTTTTTCCTTCCCCTCCCCCATGGGTTTCTGTTAAGTTTCTCAGGATCCACATAAGAGTGAAAACATGGTATCTGTCTTTCTCTGTATGGCTTATTTCACTTAGCATAACACTCTCCAGTTCCATCCATGTTGCTACAAAGGGCCATATTTCATTCTTTCTCATTGCCACATAGTACTCCATTGTGTATATAAACCACAGTTTCTTTATCCATTCATCAGTTGATGGCCATTTAGGCTCTTTCCATAATTTGGCTATTGTTGAGAGTGCTGCTATAAACATTGGGGTACACGTGCCCCTATGCATCATGAAGCCCTATAAATTTTGGTACGCTCATTCAAAATATTTTCTAGCTTCTTTTGTAATTTATTTTCTAGATTATAGATAATCATGCAGCGTTTTGATTCATACATTATTGGAATTATATTCTTTAATTATTATACATGTTGTATGTTTCTTGCTTATTATTATTCTAGTATAAAGCTAGTTTGGTTAAAAATGTACTCTGAAAGCATGAAACACTTGTCTGATAAATGTTTTTTGAATTAAAGAAGAATGAATCCCCATACTTCATGTATGTATATTAATGTGACCAGTTTAGGAGTACTCATTTCCAGGTTTTCTTAAATTTATGTACATTGGATATATGCTTTATACGACAGGCATAGCGACAACATTTCTGCTTCTGCCAAAAAGACAGTGAAAAATAAAAACGATATAAAACAGCTGGTTGAATATTTACCAGTACTTCCTCTAGGTAAAATTGTGACATTGTTGCCATTTCACTGGGGTACCCCTTTGCTTTGCTGTCCCCAACATCTAACCCCACCCCTCTTCTCTTGCCTCTGTCTGTTGCATTGGGGACTGGCGTATTGTGGAAAAGATGTGAACTCTCAGAAGTCAACATGTAATCTAGTATAAATACCATTGAAGGGCTTAGATCTCTGGGCGTGTTCCCTGCACGTATATATTTTTTTGATTTTGGAAAATAAGCGTCTTCTGTGCATGAGAAAAAAAGAGGCATGATTATATTCGCTTTCATGAATATATTTTCCCATATAGAGGATGAAACTTAATATGTAAAACGGAATTCTGTCTTAAATTTAGGATGCTATTCTAAACAGGTAATATTTCTGCTTCCTTCCTCCAATATTTTATATATATATAATATTATTAATATACATTATTAATAGTAGATATTATATTATATACAATTATATATTTGTATATATTATACATAGATATTATATGTATTGTTATATATTTGTATATATTATATACATATATATATATATATATATATATAAGCACACACACATATTGTTTCTTCTGGAATTGAATTAAGGATCTTGGTTGTAAATTAAACACACGCAAACGTGCACGCACAATGAATAACAAAAATATTCAAACTGTAAATATTAGAATTTATCTAAATTCAACTTTTTAATTAAATTAAATCACTGTCATCTTATACTTTTATGTCTACAGCTATATACTTTATTTTTTTTCTTATTTTTTAAATATATTTTATAAAATTTTGCCAGTCATTTTAGGGTGTTAAATGGAATTCTAGAGATCTTTTCTTTTTAGTGTTCCATACAGTAAGCAATATTAGAGACTTAAAATAAGCAAAGAGACCCAAAACGTCGTGTCCTATTCAAAACAAATGAATTCCATTAAGAGGAACTAAACGGGACTTGCTGTTTCTAGTGATCTAAGCTAACTCTGGGGAAAATCTTTATCCCTGGTTGCTGAAGATATCAAATTTTACTGTAGCATTTGGCATTATTATTCTGCATTTTCTTCTTGTAAAGATCCTAATTGACATTTTCATCCAGGATTCACACTAGCACGCATTCGAAGTTCCCTTCTGTGCCGCTATTTCCCATCCTGATGCCCCTTTCCATAGGAAAGGATTAAAAAACTCTGACTAAGCTGTAAATGGCTGACATTCAGGGATCGAGTATGAACCCGCAGTTAACACATTGGCACAAATGAGTCTCAGCGTCTGCCCTTTATTGTGTAAAGGGGACAAATTGCAGTTCTTTCTCCTGTCCCCTCGGTGCCAACTGCTCTGAGAACTGGGCTTTTGGGGAGAGGGTCTCATTTTGATGCTGAAAGCCCCTGATATTTCCACCTGACAAATGCAAGGTGGAATGAAAGAAGAAAGTGGCTTATCTGCGAATGTTTCTACCTCCTGTCTGTGGAGCCAGTGACCGAAAAGCCAGAGAGGCAGAGCCAGCCCAGCCTGGGGACCCCATTAACAATTCTAGCATCTGAATGGCAGCTGAAAACAAGGCGCTGACTGTTTGCCTGCTGCCCATTCCGGCATTATTAGGTAAAACAGAAGTCCTGTTCTCTGAGCAACTTTTTACAATAAGACAATTCTCAGTCATTCACAAGCCAAAGGCAAAGAAGAAAGAGCCTCAGTGTAAAATGCCATAAACTAGCACTTTGTCTTCCGCCATTTTCTTCTCCCCATTCACAGCTGAAAGGGGAAGAAGGTGAGCAGAGAAGGGAAGGGGCATGTCAGGGCATCCTTCCCCAGGAACATCTGATCCCAGCCATCGAGGCCCCCAATCACGTCCTGCACTTGAGCGGGACAGTCTGCTCCGGAACTCTCTGGGGCCCTTCTTCCAGGTCCAGTCCTCCCCTCTGCTGCCTCCATAACTTCTCTGGTCTTTCCCTCATCTCTTTTCATGGTCTCTGAGAAGACGGTGCAAATGAGATTGAATGAGAAAGTAGGTGTCTATCTCTGATACGGCAAACGTCCTAGAAATTCTTCCCAATGCTGTGCTCTGCTTAAGCTTTCAAGGTCTTTGATCAAATGGCCGGTCCCCGGTTGGCATCCAGCTACGGTATGTTGTGAGTAGCCCACGTGATCCTGAATGCAGCTCCCAGCTGGTTGCTCTCTGACAACATCCCACAAGTTTTCACGCCTACCAAGTTAACGACTCCCCTAATCAAGACGGGAAAGTCGCTAAGAGCCTCTGTTGAGAAAAGGACATCATCGAATTACGTTTTCCTCTCCTTGTGTTTAGGCTAAACACAACAGGCTTAAAGTGGACCTATTCTCCACTGAATTGGATGCCAAGAAGATGCAATTCAGCAAAGAGCTGTGTACCTGTTAGTTATGGCATAGTAAATACATAAAAAATAATGTCTAAGTGCCCAGAAACAATACTGAAGACGAATAGAGATGTTTGATGAATATTGATTACAGATATGGATCGAGTTCAGATAATAATCTCACAGTCAACTACTTGCATGCCTTCTTACTCCCTGCCTCTCTCAATTAATTGCCCCTTTCTTCCCTTTGGTCCTCTACTTCTCCATGCAGTTGTCTTCTTCTCTGCTTCATGCGTCCTCATTAAGCAACTTGACCTCTCTGGGTTTCTCCGGTTGAGCAAATGTGTCCATTGTGCTGCTTAGCTCAAAGCATATAGCCCACCAACTCAGATATAACAGACTTTCTTTTCAGGAGCAGGAATACAGGTTATTGTAAACGCTCATGATTTTGTTTCCAGAAACACCATTTTTTTTGGTCAGTGATTTCCTTACACATTTTGCCTTTTATTCTAATAATATGTGTTAACTCATTTGTGACGGGATTACTAATTTACCAGGAGCCAATGCAACTGATCTCTCATCTTCCTGGCCTAGTGGATGACCGTTTACATATGGTATGCTTGATACGTGTTTGTTAAGTGGAAGGGATCAGAGGTATCCCCAAAGCCAGCCATCCGTGTTTGGTCTATTAAATAAATTTAATAATGTCTATACCATTTTTAACGAAGAGCCATCTCCTAAAGACACAGGTAATTATACTATACAGAACAAAACAAAAACGAGGTCAGCTTTTTTACAGGGAAAACAATGCGATTATCTCATTGTCAAAGTCGGGGTGATTATGAATAGATAGGTCTCATGTACTTAGCATAAGAAAGGGAGAAAATGTGAGTATAAAACGGTTTCCTGCAGGAGAAGCTCACAACAAAATGCAGTGTTACCATGGGTCTGACGGGTTATGCCCAGGAGATTGTCCTAGGTAAGTGGCCATTGCTCAAGCCTACTGTTTATCGGTTGAGTTGCCGTGAGATTTTAATTCACTAGAGGGAGCTTATGGGTAGGACTGATGCAGTTCCCACACAAGGAAGATTGATTGCTTTCATTCAATCCCCCACAGCCTGAAAAATACTTCCTATTTATTTTATTCAGGAGCTTGTTGTAACATATCCCAGAGTTGCTTAGTCATTTTTTTCCACTAGTGAAAAGTCTAATTTCCTTTTCCATTTTTTATTCTTCTATGCAATTCGCTCAATCCCCATAATGGGCTAACATTCCACTGTCGTTAACTCTCTTAGTTCTTATCTGGTTTCATCACCCTTGTTCTTTTTATCCCAGAGAATGGTCAATAAGAGAGTTAATCCAGTTGAGGTGCCTGCCTGTTCCACATTTGAGTGATATACATTTCTCCTGATTGTTCAACCACTGTATGAGCAGTAAAAAGAAAAAAAAAATGACTTACCTTTTGGTTTGTAACAAATCTGACATACCTGAGTTACGATTTTACTGGTATCTATCGAGCATAGGGGACATACTCTTGGCCTTGTGTTTTCTACCCGCTTTGTCTTCAGGTCAGATTCTAAATGAGAGGAATTATCTGCCATCATACCAGTCAGGGCAAATCCAAGTAATGAGTAGTGATTCAGATATCAATCATTAAAGGTTTCATTTGGGTAGATGTGTTTCACCAATTGATGAAAAACATGTCTCGAAAAGAATATTTGCCTGTAAGTGTCTATCTATGTTACAGTGACACGCATGCCCATTCAAAGTCAAATATCTTTATCTTTTAATTTGATGAATAAAATATTCACAGACCAACATCAAAGTTACCAAAGATGGCTTGCTCTTCAATACCGTCTGATATGTTTTGTTTTGTTTTGTTTCTTCTCCTAAATGCATCAGAGGGAACTCAATATTACAGGTATCATTAGTCTTTAAAAAAATTGTTTTGGTCAATGCAGTTGGTTGCAAATGGCTCCAAGGATTTTTCCCCCAAATTCTTTTCAGTTCAATATTAATAGGTGGGTATGTCAGAGGTCCTGAAGACACCTCAGACTTGACAAATTTCTGGAAGAATTCAGAGGACTAAGAAAAGTTGTTATACCTATGGTTGTAATCTACTGCTGAAAAGGGATATAGATTAAAATCAGCAAAGGGAAAAGGGAAAAGATACTGTCTTAGTCTACTTGGGTTGCTATAACAACATACCACAGACTAGGTACTTTATAAACCACAGAAATGTATTGCTCATGGTTGTGGAGACTGGTAGTCCAGCTCAGGACGCCAGCATGATTGGATAAGAGCCCTCTTCCAGACGCAAAGTTTTTGCTATATCTTCATGTGGAAGATAGGGTAGGGAATCTCTTTAGGAACCCTTTCATAAGGGCTCTTCCCTCATGATTCGAACACTTCCCCCATCAGATTGGGCGTTAGGATTCCAACATATCAATCTGGGAGGAATACAAAGATTCAGCCTACAGCTTGTACGTAGGACAGAGTCCAGGAGAAACCAAATGCAAGGTTCCAGGCGCTATCTCCCAGTAGAGCCAAAGGTATGCTTAATTCTTCCAGCAAGGATGTGGGAAAACACATGTGATGTTTTGCCAACGAGGGTATTTAGAGTTTTTATTGGGATCCAGTCACATGGGCATTGCATGCCCTTGATACTCAATTTACAGCCCCACCAGGGCAAAATGGGCCTTCATCATAAATCACACTGTTAGGAGAAATGTATGTGATCAAACTGGTAAGGTATGGTCCGAGGCCTAAGGTATACACTTTTACCATGTAGAATATTCCAAGGGCTCTAGCTTGTCTCCTATGAGCCAACCAAGGGCCAGTCCTGAAGAAAGGTCTTTCTCAGGAATATTCAGAATTTGAGTAATCCAAGCCTGTTGAATTCACCTTTTCCTACCCAATAAGTGTTACTTAAAATTAGATTTTCTTGACCAAATATTTGGGATACCCTGAGTTACAAGATACTGAACAGCTTTCTCCACTGCTCTTAACATGCTAATAGTCATTGCAACTCTAAGGGTGTGTGTGCATGCATTTACCATCATGTAATGGGTTTCAAAATCTTTCCCTTCCTAAGAGAACTTATTTTAGGAAATGTCATTCTAAATGACTTTACACTTGAGCAAAGTGTCGCTGTCCAATCAAAGAAAATGTTAGTTAAAAGGGCAGATAGAGGGGCGCCTGGGTGGCTCAGTTGGTTAAGTGGCCGACTTCAGCTCAGGTCATGATCTCGCGGTCCGTGGGTTCGAGCCCCGCGTCGGGCTCTGTGCTGACAAGCTCAGAGCCTGGAGCCTGATTCGGATTCTTTGTCTCCCTCTCTCTGACCCTCCCCTGTTCATGCTTCGTCTCTTTGTATCTCAAAAATAAATAAATAAAACGTTAAAAAAATTTTTAAAAAAAAGGGCAGGTAGAAAAACAACTTGAAGCACATGAGTTATTAGTAAAGAATCTATAGTCAAGCATTTGTTGCGAAGAATTGCGCTCATCTTTTATTAGGATCTGGTGTCTCCATCATGTTTTAACCGGTAACTTGCTTTCAAAGATTTCACAAATCTTCATCCTTATAAAGCGTTTCACAAACAAAATCAACGTACCACCTTACCCTTGTCACCTATGTCATGAAAATGGATATTAGGGTCCATATATTTATCGAAATAACTGCTATTAACCCATAAACGGTACTTAACTGTTGAAAATGTAGCAAAACGCCCTAGAAAAATCGGGAATGCATGTCAATTGAACAATGAATGAAAATAATCTAGTTTCTGAAAAAATGATCTCTCCCTTTTCCACTTGCTGATTATATTTAAAATTGCCCAAATACCTGCTAGAATTGGCAGAAGCTACTACTGGGCCATTAAAATTCTTCTTATTGTAGTTCTCACCAGTCTTCTTATCCTGTGAAGTCTGCAGCAGAGCCCCAAATGAGAAAAACGGCCAATGTGAAAGGCAATGTGAAATTAGCAAGCAGTCATTTGAAAACTTGGTTTAAAAAAAAAAAAAATCTTATGGTCTCATTAATGCAACGTGGTGTGAAAAGACTCTCCCAAGCATTTTGTCTCACATAAAATCAGGCAGCGCGCCCATGGAATCTGCAGAGACAAAAGGAGAAATGAAATGAAGCCACGTGTTCCCAGGGAAATGTCTCAGGGTTCAAGGATTATGAATCATTTATTCAGTTCTGAAACCTAATAAAACATCTTTATTAAAATGAAAGCATGTTTCATTACCGGGGATAGTTTTGATCTGACAGAAAACATGTTTTCTCTTATTTATTTAGCATATGTGTTACATATGCTTTTGACGTAAATATCAGTGCGCAACAAAATAAATATTATCCAACCAGGCATGTTTAACATTGTGCATTAGATGATTATGTTTTAAACACATAAGAAGTCTATTATGGTATATTTAGTAGGAAATACATTTTGAGCTCTGTCTTATGTGTATTCTGTTCCATAACTGGTACCAATGAAGTCAAGTGCCAAGTGCATAAATATCTTTTTTTTTTTTTAAAAAGATGCATAGAATTTTCAAACCTTCACACTTTTATTTGGAAAGTAGATTGGGCCAGTGTCCTCTCATAAAAGGTGGAATGGTATGCTTGATCAATAGATAAGTTCCGATATTCAGCAATTTCAGAGTTATAGATATATATATGATCAACAAGAACAAAAGCCCACAGTGCAGAACATTTCTTCGTGTAAAACAACATGAGATACAAGTTTTAATATACTGATAAGCAAAGCATCATATGGAGAAAGGGTGGACAAGGTGTGTTTCTCATAATAGACAAAATGTGAAAGTTCATCAATGGTCCTCAGGGTAACGGAGGCTCTCTGGGAGCTTCAGCAGCTCATATAGCCCCCCAAATATTGGAAGAAGCTCAAAGATTAGATCTCCTTTATCTTCAAACTCTAGCTTGCCGTAGGCTTTAACCTCAAATTAAGTCTATTGCAGACAAGACAGACCTATGAGGTCTTCTGCAAATGGCGCCCAATAAAGATCTTGGGATTTCATTAAACAGTGGTACTTGGGGGGGGGGGGCGGTGCTGACCCAAGGCTTGCAAAGAGGCAGCCGTTGGCTGAAGCCAGTCTCCAAACTGATTTATTTTGTCTTTGCCTGCATAATATAATTTAAAAAAACAGAATATGTCACATAAAAAATGATTTCAGATTTTTCTTGAAGGATTCAGTACGCGTGACATCGATTTGCATGAAGACTAACACATAGCGGGCCTACAGAGAAGCAAGTCCATCTGAAAAGACGTGCCTGCTCACTTCACCGCATTCAGATCTGCTACCTGCCCCACTCTTATAAACATGTGTGCTTACCGTTCCTGAACTAAGTTCACCCAGTTGCACTTGAGAAAGAAAACACACACACAGACACACACACAACTGCAAAAACACATTAAAATGAGCGTTGCATGGGTATTTATGCAACCAGTACAATTTGTGGTCTTGGGCAGTTGAATATGGATGATAAGCTATATTCTTATAATAAGGATAAATGTCTGATTTGTCCCTTAACGTAGCTGCCTGTACCCATCTGAGAACTGCCATTAATACCAGCTCGTCTAATGGGGAGTAAAAAATATAATATGAGAAAAACCAATTACTCAACTTGGCCTTTTGGAATATGCCTAGCCTGGTTTAAAGATTAAGAGTTTGCGGGTGCCTGGGTGGCTCAGTCGGTTAAGTGTCCGACTTCGGCTCAGGTCATGATCTCGCGGTCCGTGAGTTCGAGCCCCACGTCGGGCTCTGGGCTGATGGCTCAGAGCCTGGAGCCTGCTTCCGATTCTGTGTCCCCCTCTCTATCTGCCCCTCCCCCCATTCATGCTCTGTCTCTCTCTGTCTCAAAAATAAATAAACGTTGAAAAAAATTTAGAAAGAGTTAAAATTGCTCTTGGGTTAAGGTTAGAGAAATGTGGAGTGGGATAGCAGCGACTTAAGGTACAACAAGAAGTGTTTCTATAGGGTCAAGGGCTCCGAGGTGGTAGGCCAAATCCCAGGGGGACATAACCCAACCCATACACTTCCTGAGCAGCAAATGCCTTGGAAAACTTGGAGAGATCCAATACGCAAACCAAGGTTGCTTCTCAGTCGAGATTCTGCCACAATATTCCTCCATCATTTCTGGACCTTCAGTAAAGCATGTTATACTTGGGTGGTATGTTGTAGGAGTGTGTGGAAAGAGGCTGAACCTCTTTAAAGAAAAGTAGGGCCAGAGGGAGCGAAAGCACAAGAATGGAGCCCAGAAACAGCTGATGTGTGCTCCCCACTCGGACCGGAGTTTCTTAGTGCTTGGAGCTGGGTTCTCTAGGAGACAGAAGCTTCTGTGGCTTTCCTGCTTCTTGGGGAAATACGATGCTTACAATATTGTGGGGATATTTTGCATTCAAGATGAAGAGAATTGATATTCCCGTTTCGTAAATGAGGAAGATGACGTTACAACGTGTTAAGTGACTTGTCCAAGGTCAACAGGCTAGCAAGAGGTTGAGGTTGACTTACACCCAGATCCATCTGTTCACTTACTGGCTGTCTTTCATGTTTTATTCCTAGGGCGTGGTTTTTAATGATTGGTCTTTCGGGGCTCTTGGGTGGCTCAGTCAGTTGAGCTTCCGACTTCAGCTCGGGCCACGATCTCGCAGTTTGTGGGTTCAAGTCCCGCGTCGGGCTCTGTGCCGACAGGTCAGAGCCTGGAGCCTGCTTCCGATTCCACGTCTCCCTCCCTCTCCTTGACCCTCCCCCGCTCACTCTCTGTCTCTGTCTCTCTCTCAAAAATAAACATTAACGATTGTGCTGTTGTCTACATAGAAGTGGTTGAACGAGGTATCAGAGAGAGACTTATATATGGTGACCTACTGCTCGATTTTAACATTTTATTAAATTTATCATCAGGGCAGTATTTGGATGTTATCCAATATGTGCATATGAGTGCATGAAAGGTAAAAACACAAGTTATTTGTTAAGTTTTTATTATTTTCTTACTGTAAGTTTTTATTTTTTATTTAAAAATATTTTTTCATGTTTATTTATTTTTGAGAGACAGAGCGCGAGTGGGGGAGGGGCAGAGAGGGAGGGAGACACAGAATCCAAAGCAGGTTCCAGGCTCTGAGCTGTCTGCACAGAGCCCGACACGGAGCTCTAACCCACGACCCATGAGATCATGACCTGAGCTGAAGTCAGACGCTTAACTGACTGAGCCACCCATGCGCCCCACTTTGATTTTTTTGAAGTAATGTCTACCCCCACTGTGGGCTCCAACTCAAGACCCCAAGATCAAGAGTCACGTGCTCTACCAACTGAGCCCGCCAGGCCCCGTGTTAACTTTTTTTTTTAAATAGATCTGTACCCTTTTTAGTACTGACAGTATGTGCACACACATACAACTTTGAAAAAAAAAGTAATATTTGTTCTGTCATCATTCATAGAAGTATGACACCATTATGTCAGCCCAAAGTTTTTTCATTGCTACCCACAAAGTTCGCATACCACACAAAGTACGTTAAACTGAAATCGGGACACACAGGGTTGTTTGATGTGTGGCAAATTCCTACTATGCTTGTGTCTCTAAAATTCCTAGTTCCTGACTGATTACAGTGCCTTGTATATAATGGGCCTCAATGTTGACCATTTCAGGGTTTTCAAGTTCTCTCCAAGAAGATTCCATACGCTTGCTGAATGAAGAGAACACATCTGAGATATGTCTTGATATACACTACAAGGATTATTTTTCCCCTAGGATCTTTGTGATAACTTGGAAGCCCTTCTTCATTTGTTCTAAACTCTATAGTAACAAGGGTGAAGTGTGAAAAATTTTGAGACTTATTCATTCACCACCAACTATGTAGTGGAACATTTAAAATATATTCATGCCAAATTCTGTAATTCTTCTAACATCCTTCAAAAACAGAGGACTGTCTCATGTGGCTCATTTCCTGAGTCTGTCCACACCATGCAACTGCCCTATTTCTCCATAAAATTTTAGTGAAATTCTCAGGATAGAATTCTCCCGTTCCGTGAACTTGGAGAGAACCTGTCGGTTTGCTTGCCACCTAAGGAGCTTAGCCTTTAAGCTCTTACCAGCTTCCAGTCGTACGTGCACGTAAAAAAAGGAGCCTCTTCTCAGGTACCTTTAATTCTTTATGTACCTTTTTACTTGCAAAAGCTGAGGGCTTTGGTAATCACCCCAACTCCAGTGCGAGGCAGAGAAACTTCGCGACATGTTGAGTGAAACGCTACACTGTGTTAATAACGGTTTTGAAAGAAATCAGGAAAGTTAATCATGTGTGGACACAGGGTTAAGAAGCAATGTAACAGACTATTAAGCTTAATATAGATATGTGATATAAGCATATGCAGACAGCCATTAGCATAAATTCATGTTACAGAAGAGCAGCGCTGCGCACGACTCGCTGGATTTACAATGTACCCGAGGGGCAGGATGGAGATCGATAGGAGAAGGAAGTGGGTCAGAGAATCCATATACAGGCCCTGGATCAGGTTGATAAAACCTTTGCAAATTATAACCACATTAGGTTTGAACGGTGTTCGCGCCTGGGACTTTGTAACGCACACATGCCAAGTGAAGGGACGTGAGGCAAGGAAAGCTTCCATAGTTTCTAGTGGGTTCGGCATGAGACATACCCTCCTCTGGTAGCTAGAACTCCCTTCCCTTAATGGGCCCAACTGTGCCGCTCCTGCTCAATCACTTTTAAAGACAGGGAAATAGAATAATTCACTAATTATTTTAGAGAAATGTGTATATCTCAATAATTCTAGAGATAGTTATATCTTTTCATTCTTCTTTTTTTTTTTTTAAATTCATAACACATCATGACGTAGCAATTACATATGACCATACAGCAAATTTATTTCAAACACTTAGTATTTAGAAATAAAATTCTTCAGGGCACTTGGGTGGCTCAGTCGGTTAAGTGTCTGACTTCGGCTCAGGTCATGATCTCACAGTTCGTTGGGTTTGAGCCCCGCATAGGGCTCTGTGCTGACAGCTCAGAGACTGGAGCCTTCTTTGGATTCTGTGTCTCCCTTTCTCTCTACCCCTCCTCCACTCGCACTTTGTGTGTCTGTCTCTCTTTTTTTTTTTTTTAATTTTTTTTTCAACGTTTATTTATTTTTGGGATAGAGAGAGACAGAGCATGAACGGGGGAGGGGCAGAGAGAGGGAGACACAGAATCGGAAACAGGCTCCAGGCTCTGAGCCATCAGCCCAGAGCCTGATGGGGCTCGAACTCACGGACCGCGAGATCGTGACCTGGCTGAAGTCGGACGCTTAACCAACTGTGCCACCCAGGCGCCCCTGTGTGTCTGTCTCTCTTAAAAATAAACATTAAAAAAATTTTTTTAATTAAAAAAATTTAAAAAATAAGAAATAAAATTCTTCTGGGGCTCTGCCTAAAGCTAAAATAAGCAAATATTCTCTCTGTTTCAATCAAAAGCCTCTTAAAAGACTTTCTTGGGGTGCCCGGGTGGCTCAGTCAGTTAAGCAGCTGACTCTTGATATCGGCTCAGGTCATGATTTCACCGTTCATGAGTTTGAGCCCCACATGGGGCTCTGTGCTGACAGCATGGAGCCTGCTTGGGATTCTCTCTCTCCCTCTCTCTCTCTCTCTGCCTTCCTCCCCATTAGCATATGCTTTCTCTCTCAAAAGAAATAAACATTAAAAAAAGAGACTTTCCAGGAATTCCTATTTCATAGATGTTTTGCTTTTCTTGTTTTCGTGGTATAATGGATACTTTTGCACTTTAGGAAGTTTTAATAGACCTAGAAAATGAAAATACTTTCAAAGGCAGGGAAAAAAAAAGCATTATCATCAATTATCATGGTAGAACATTTTGCTCTGATTGGGTCACAATCTATTTGAATTGACATCCTTTCTTTTGTTTCCCCTAATTTCTTGGAATTGGGTATTTTCTGAGAAACTTTTTTAAGCTGAGATTTTCTAAGACTCAGATAATCAGAGTAAGAATACACTGCTTGTAAAGTTTTTAAGAACCATCAACCTATCCATTTTTTTCCAAGAGAAAGCAAAGCTTGCAGTAGATATCAAAAAACAATGTTTTAATGTTTATTTACCTTTGAGAGAGAGAGAGAGAGAGAGAGAGAGAGAGAGCATGAGCAGGGGAGGGGCAGAGAGAGAGGGAGACACAGAGTCTGGAGCAGGCTCAAGGCTCTGAGCTGTCAGCACAGAGCCCAACACGGGGCTCGAACTCATGAGCTGTGAGATCGTGACCTGAGCCGAAGTTGGACACTAACCGACCGAGCCACACAGGTGCCCCTACGGTAGACATTTTTAATTAGTCTTCCTTCCTTCCTCCCTTCCTCCTTTCTTCTTTCTTTCTTCTTTCTTTCTTTCTTTCTTTCTTTCTTTCTTTCTTTCTTTCTTTCTTTCTTTTTCTCCCTCTTTCTTTCTCCCTTCCTTCTTTCCTTCCTTCCTCCTTCTTTCTTTTTGCTTTCTTTCTTTTCTTTCTTTTTCTTTCTTTCTTTCTTCCTTTCATGCTTCTCCCTCTCTCTTTCTCCCTTCCTTCCTTCCTCTTTCTTTCTTTCTTTCTTTCTTTCTTTCTTTCTTTCTTTCCCTCCCTTTCCTGTTTTCCTTTCCCTATCTTTCTTTCCTTCTCCCACCCTCCCTTCTATCCTTTTCTCCCTCTCTTTTCCCTCCTTCTTTCCACCATCGTTTCCTTTCAGAGACAATATACACACCCCATATGTTCCAACTCTCTTCTCTCCTGGCCACCTGCTAGTTCATATTTCACTGCCTAACCTCTATCCCTTTGGCTTATAGTTAATATTTCTGTAAACTATACATTGCCCTGGAAAGACCATCGCTGAAAGCTCTTACCATTGCATTATTTCTTAGGTTAGAATACAAGTGTGAGAGGAAGTGCTAATAAAAAAAAGGAAAGCCGGTGAGGCCAAAGTGAAACACATGAGAAAAAAAAAAGAGAGTTGAAGGGAGTCTATGGAGCACCAAAGGGAAAGAACCATATTCGTTGAACTCCTTGAGGACTTAAGAAAAGGATTTCGACAAGAAAAAAATGGTAACAATCATGCCAATATTCATGATGATGACCATAGCTGGCACTTAAGAGGCAGCCAAGCACTTTACTGGAGGCTGTACGCATGCTATATCACTCAGTCCTCAAAACGATATTCCTTATCCCGAATTTAATGACAAAACAAGAGACAAAGTTTAAGAAACACTCTTCGCTAATAGCTTAACCCTTTTCCTCATTTCTACTTATTCCTAGTAATGGATAAGGAAGTCCAAAGCACAGTTCTAGACCCCATGTAAATCTGCACCTCTCTGGCTGCAAGCACAGAACGGTAACAGTAAAAAGGAAGGCAAAGTGTCAGGAAAGATGACAATGAGCTTTGAACGGAAAGCATGTCTCGATACAGAGAGGTTGGAGTTAGCTTCAGGGTGAAGGGTAAGGTTCATTCATCTATGAAGAGTTTTTAAGAAGTTTAAATATTCAACACAAGTTTGTCATTGATTTTTGGCAAAGGGAGTTGTAGCTGTAACCCTCTTTACCTAAGACCCAGGCAGTAAAATATTTAAGACATTCTCTGATTTCAACTAAGCGGAAAATATGTAGCAGAGATTTCAGCTCTGTATGACACGGTTCTTCAGTTAGAATTGTAGTGTGTGTGTGTGTGTGTGTGTGTGTGTGTGTGTGCCACGTGGTTAATCAAAGGCAAGAGAGTGAGCTAGAATGAATTTGCTACATTTTGCTCATGCCTACCGTGATTAAAATTACAAATCAAATTATCTAGTGGTTTCAAGATTTTTCCAAATCCTTGGCTGTTTCTGTGCTGCTTTCTCTGGATCTGGGAAGGGCAGACATGGTTAAAAGAGAGAGATCGGCCGCTTCTTCCATTTCTAAGTTTCTATGAGAAATGCAAGTTGCTTAAGATTTGGACTGCTGCGTGTGAGTGGTGGCATTAAGAATGCTTCATGGTTTCCTCTCTTCATCAAGCACTTTTAATTTAAATTTTTCAAATGGATCTTTTCCTCACTCAGGGATTGGCAGGGCTAGAAACTGTGGGGCTGAGCTCTATTGGCTTCGTGGTGCCGGGAGAGGATTCACTGAAGGAAGTTTTTCAGTGACTTTGCTGCTGGGCAAAGGGTAAGAAATTCACCTTGGTTGCCTCCTTTTAGATTGTTGTCAACATTCACTTTCTTTCACTTTTTCAGCTTTCTGAAAGGCACCTTAGATTTGTTTAATGCCTTTTACTGGTCCGTGATGGTTTTCGTTTCCAAATAGTAGTTATACTGCTCACTTCTGGCAACTGGGAAACAATCGCGGCGAGGAAAAGCAATAAACATCGCCTTTCGTTTGTCATTTGAATGTATCTCTTCAAGAAGATGTAAATCTTAGAAGACATCGACACTGCACAGTTGTCCTCACTGACCCCCACAATGAAAACATTGGCGAGTGACACTCAATTGCACGGGACCAGGGGAGAGGTGAGTGGAATTTGCTAAGGAGGCCACGGAAATGCTCTGATTTCAGGTTTCGACATTCTTGTTCCAGACCATTCACCATAGTACTACAGGTACTTTATGGGATGGGGAATAGAAGCATATGGTCTAAAAGGGCTAGAAGAAGTTCTGGCCAGGCAGGATCATATCACAATTTTCCATCAGGCCCCTGGCCACTTTTAGTTATTTCCTGAAAAGGAGATCCCTTAATTCCATTTAAGGAGAAAGCCAAGGCAGGGATCATCAATTCACAGTCTGAAATCCTGAGGAAGGGATAAAGCGTGAACATTGACCTATTGACTATAGGCTGAACTGCAGGAGGAGCACCAAGTTGGCCTGAAGTTGACAGCACTGTAGTGCTGTGACCAAGTGATGTAGTTCCCTACTTGATTGTAGCAGTCCTTCAGTTTGGGTGGGAGGAAGGGGAGGAAGAGGAAGCCGAGAGGGGGAGGAGGAAGAGAAAGAGAATCTTTCCCATATTAAAGAAAAGAATTGGCAATCATCTGGGGCACTTGTTGGGTTTTCGAAGCTTGTACTGTGACCTCAAACAACAATATGTGCGATGCCCGTTACTTTTGCTTCCAAGATCAATATCCCAGAGACCCTGGGGCCAGCCCCGTGTTGCCAGCGAGGATATAGCACTCTGTAGACAGTCAAATCACAACTTGGGGATGCTTCTTTGCCAAGAATGTGTTGAAATTCTTGAGGAAGTCGGGGGGAGTGAAAGAAGGGAAAGGTTTTGCTCAAACAAAAATCCTGCATTCAGTGACCTTACAACAGCTCTTAATAACAGAGTGGCTGTGGCCATAGTTGGATGCAAAGTAAACAGGTTGTTTTATAGGGCAGGTAGATGTAGAGTAATACCAAAAGAATACCAAACCTAATCTACAACGGTCATCCCTTGGCCATTGCTTATGGGAATCACAGTTGTTTAAAAAAAAAAAACAACAACACCACAGTTTTCTTTGGTGCTATTGAAAATTATTTGCGTGTTACTATTTAATCGAGTCCCGCCCTGGTCCTTTGTGGCCGGGCAATCAATGGGTTAAGCTAGATCACTAACGTGTGTTCCCTGACCCTGGGATGCTTCATCAAATGTACTCATTACTGATTGAGCAAGAGAATGAATAGTTGTGAGTTTCAGCTTAAGCGCTGATGGGATTGTGTGTAAGCCCTAATGTGGTCGAGGTATTTAAATTTTGATTTTTGTAATGGGCTCTGACATGTTTCATTTCCTCCGAGGGAACGCTCGAGACCTCTGAAAGTAAATGTTGCTAAAAAGTCATCAAGGCAGAATATTAAAATGCCATCAAATGAAAATTTCGCTAATGCAATCCGGCTAGAGCTCCAGGTACCGGAGCGAGGAGGGAAGGGTCAAAGGGCCCGGTTCTTTTAGCGAAACATGATTTGTTCCTCTTCACTGACTGTTTCTCCAAATAAATTATTTAAAGTCTTATTTCTTCCTTCTCGTGGGCCTCTTAAAGTTCAGCTGTACTGAGAGGTGGCAGGAGAAGCAGTAGAAAGAAGAAGAGGTGACAAAACTAGAAATTCAGGAAATGATTGTATGGTGAACATCCTCACCTGTGCACCCAGTTTCCTCCATCGCAGGTGTGTGGTCACGTGAGCGCGTGACTCAGTGATCACCTTAGGGCTGAAACTGCCCTTATAAAACCAACTCAATGTGCATAACATCGCAAGGTGTTAGGAGTGTATGAGATCATCAAAGAGTGTTCATTTAGTGATGTGTGGAGAACATTCGTTTGGGAGAAGATGCCGTTGTTTTCCTTAATGGTTTTATCCAAACATCTTTGACATTTTTTTTTTTTTTGATATGTGAGTTTCGGGTAAATTTTATCGTTGTGGATTGTGGCAGAAGGAAGTCTAAATGAAACTCTCTGGGTGTCTTCTACCCAAATGGCGTTTAGTAAGAGATGCCTGGCCTTATGAGACCACTTCTCCTTCTAGATTTAATCGGCATTGAACATTGTGGTAAACAATATATATTTTCCCTTTAGTGTTTATTCTCCGATATATAGATACATAGATAGATAGAGAGATAGATTCTCATTCTGAGATAACTACTTACATGGACTGTTTCCTGGAAATGAAGAAACATGGATTTCTCCAAAATTCATTTACGATGGAGATTTCCCCAAGTGTAAGAGATTCTATTCACTTATTTTTGGGCCAATAGTGTTCCTCCTGAACCTGTAATGTCCTCATCTCGTCTGCTGGCTGGTAGGATTTGTGCCAACCGACATCTGGTCTTCTATTAACTCAGCTTGACGCCTTCAGTTCTGTCCATCTAACCCATAAGTACAAATAAATTACTTGATTGAACTTGTTGTGTGAAATAGCAGGTTGCTTTTGGGAATAAAATGTCTACCGTGTGTTGGGGAAACAGCATCATTGTAAGCATCCAGAATCAGAACTCTCAGCATCCCCTAAGGCTAGAGTCTTGAGTTGGGTTTTCCAGTCCTGTTGGAAAACGGGGCTTTAAACAATGCATGTGTTACACTAAAAGATGATGTATTTTCGCGGTTAAGAGTGTGCTGTCTGGCCTCAGATTGTCTGGGTTTACTTCTCACGTCATCTGTCTGTAACTTGGGGCTCTGAGCCTGCTGGTGAATCTCTGAGTGTCATATCCTGTAAAAGTAACAAGAGCACTTACCTCATTGGCTTGTAGCGAGAATTCAAGAGACACGTGTAGAATGCTTAGCACAGTGGCGGATATATGTTAGTCCGCTTAATAAATGTTAACTTCTTTGGCGTTCATTTTATAATGTCTGAAGGCAAAATGCCATCAATAAAATTCCACATTTCTGAGAAGTTCTTTTTCAAATTCCAAGTAGAGACCTCAACTAAATTTCTGTAATCTTCATGCAATGGTTTTCACGTGTTTTCTGGGGAGATCTCCAGACATAACCAGTCCATTTACAATAACTTCAGATGCACCCTGGGAAAAAAAAACAGAAGAATTTACAAGGCATTGCATTCAATATTTTTGAGATGTCACATTGCCAAAGAGGTTCTGTACCTAAGACAGATCTTCTGATATGCACCTCTCCCTGTGTTTTCAGATAAGAGAACTTTATCTCTGAGATAACTGCTCGGGCAACTAAAGCATACAAATTACCAGTCTTGCAATAGCCAGATGATGGCACCTTTCCACCTAGCTTTTGAGAAAACTCTCTAAAGACTTCAGAGTAATTTACCAAATATGGTATGGTTTTAAGAATCTATGAGAAATTCTAAGAATATTATCACGGTACAGAATCCACACTTGTTTTTTTTTTTTAAATGTTTTTATTTATTTCTGAGACAGAGAGAGACAGAGCATGAGCAGGGGAGGGGCAGAGAGAGAGGGAGACACAGAATCGGAAGCAGGCTTCAGGCTCTGAGCTGTCAGCACAGAGCCCGATGCGGGGCTCGAACTCACGTACCGTGAGATCATGACCTGAGCTGAAGTCGGACGCTCAACCGACTGAGCCACCCAGGCACCCCCAGAATCCACACTTTTGCTTCTTTAAAAATGACTTTAACTTAACACTGACTACTTACCTATAATTTTTCAAGAAAATCAAACATTTACCTAGTTGTATGTGGTCAAATAATTGTGTTAACTGGATTTTTTTTTTCAGTGAGTACTTACAGAACACCTACCATTTTCAAACAGCATTGTTTTTTCCAAGCTCAAGAAGATTTCTACTTTGTGTCGTATCGTATATGCCTGGGATAATTTGTGGAATTTCCTCTCAAATGACCTCATGTGTCTACTCCTCAATGATTCTGACTTGTTTTTGCCCCATAACGAGGACTTTTTACCTGTACAGACCAATTTAGCACCTGTGAAGTAAATCTATCACTAACAACGTCTTAAATACAGAAAGCATGAAGATTTTTCAAAATTAATTTGAATTCCATGGCAATCCATCTAGCTATTCTTTCTCATATGGTGTCAAGAGAGCATTTTAATTTTTTTAGTTAGATTCAAAATGGAAGGGAAAGAAGAGAACTGAAGCAGTGGATATGAATTTTCCAGAACCTTCTGGTATCTAGAAACAGAACATCAAATTGGTGTATGCTGTCTCATTAGTCAGCTACTCAAAGTTCTTGAAGGCTCATTAAATGAGGTGCCGTGTAAGAAAAGGAATCGAGGACTGGTATCTCTAAATTAGTTACTTTTAAAAACTGGAAGTTTCTCAGGTCGGAGGGGAACTTGAGTGTTGGTATTAACATGCCTAAAGAAACTCTGTCATTGAGGTTGTTGGTAGCCTTGAAAGTCAAGAGAGAAAGCAAGTTTAGAGAAGCATTCTTTGGCTGTGGTCTCTCAGAGTGCAGAAGAGAGAGTGTCTAGGCTCTTGAAAATAAGTGTCGACACAGAGGCACCAGAGTATCAAATTCTGTGACACCAGCCATTATGATCAAATAGCTAACTCCTCTACTTCTAATCCCACGAACTCTAAGCAATAACCCTCTGATTAAAGTTCCCCATGTAAATCTGTTCACCGAGAGAGAATATTCTAATTCTATCTGATAGTTATGAGTCTTTCTGGGAATTAACAAATTGGCTTTCTGGTTGTATCCATTGTGCATTTGTTTACCATAACTTAGTACCCTGGAGTCCAGTCACCCCTCAGCATGCTAAGAAAATTGAATCGTCATGACTATGAAGCTAGTAACTAAACGTGAAGGGGGTAGCCATATTAAAATACTGTAACTGACTGCAACCAAATCACTGTCTCTCTGAACCAAGAAGTGAATTCTCTGATACCCTTCATTTATAATATGCAATAGTAGTATTGCCGAATAGACAGAACCAAACAGCAAAGCCCACTAATTAGTAATTCCAATTATATATATATATATATATATATATATATATACACACATATACATATATATATGTGTGTGTGTGTGTGTATATATATATATATATATATATATATATAAAGACATAAAGAATAAACTTTGGTCTCATTACTTACATCATCATTATTATTTTTATTGAGCATGGGGTTGTGGGGAGTTCAATTGTAGAGAGAAAGAGAGAGAGAGATCTAACTCAACGATTCAGATAACCCAGGAATTCATTTTGCTGTCCTGATACTCTGGTTCCTGCCAAGAATGAAAAGAAACTGGGTGAAGAACAGTATTTTCCAAAAAAAGCATCTCAGACAGATAGAGACCAAGTTACATTTTTTCTTATTGGGCATAGCAGATTCTTTTTCTTCCAATTTTATGATAACTGACCCTTCACCTCTAAGATAAAACTTCTGGGAAAAGATGGAATAAATGAAACAAACAAACAAACAAACCTTTAGCTTGTGAGAAACCCTGTCTTCTGTGACATGGAAATGTTGCTTTGCTGATTGTCTCCAACTATTTAGGACCTCATCAGTTTTCTTGGAGCAAAAGGAAGTATACTCAGTACGACGCTTCTGTTTGATTAAATATCAAAATGTGTAGGTCTCTAACATACTTTTCTGGGGAGTGAGAAGTATAGTCCTGAGTCCGCAATGGGTGGGTAAATGAAATTGCTGAAGAGAAAAATCTTTCTGCATAGCAGGAAATAAAAACAGCAGAGTAGCAGGCCAGTAGTTCACAGGTTTGGTTTAGCTAATCCCTCCCAAGTTCAAAATCTTATCTGGATTTCTCCAGGGGTCTGGCATGGGGAATTTTATATGGTTTTCCATATTTCCTTATTCTGAGAAAAAAACCAAAAACACTAGAACAGCATTTCTTGTTATATTCAAATATTCCCAATCGGTTCGAACCCAGGCATGCAGGATCAACTACACTTAAAGGAATGTTTAAGATTCTCATTCACATTGACCTTCACTGGGGCCTCAGATGATGTCAGATGAAATCATTCGTCCAAACCAGCTAATGTGTTCATTAATGCACGCTTTCCTTCCCCCGCCCCCCCAATAGACGACCGATCTTTTAACCTCTTGTCATATATCAGTTACATACGTTTTTCGGTTTTCTGAAGACTTACTTATTACAATATATTTCTGCACCGTTTGTGTGTTGTGTTTCCAGCGTTGGTAGAGTTAAGTTGTAAACTTGAAGCAAAAGATCTATGCAAAAATCATGTCAGCCATCAATGTCATACATGTTAAATGTATCTCAATGATGCTAAGTATAGAAACATTAACGCTTAGCGATGTTGACATGTTTCTACATTACAGTAGTCTATCAATCTACTACTGCCTATTACTGCTTTCTTTTTCTACCATCCTATTACTTCCCTCTCCCCCCCCCCCTCCCCCGGCTCTTTTAATCTCATAGAGATGCTCTCCCAAACACACACATATTGTCCAAAAATGCAATTTACTTCTTAGGCTCCCAATTCACAATCTAATTATATTTAGGTATTTCCCAACATTAGGAGCAATTTTGTTAGTAGTTTTTTTTTAAATGTTTTTATTTATTTTGTAGAGACAGAGACAGTGGGAGAGGGGCAGAGAGAGACAGGGAGACACAGAATCCGAAGCAGGCTCCAGGCTCCGAGCTGTCAGCACAGAGCCCGACGCCAGGCTCGAACCCACAAGCCGCGAGATCATGACCTGAGCCGAAGTCGGACGCTCAGCCGACCGAGCCACCCAGGCGCCCAGCAATTTTGTTAGTTTTCATTTTCTTCTCCTTTTAAACGTTTTCTCAAGATAGGATTAATGAAGTATAATCGACATACAGCAAAATTCACCCTTTTCAGTTGTACAGCTCAATGATCTTCAGTCATATAAGCACTAAAACAATGAAAATGTAGACTCTCTCCATCATTCCAAAAAGTTCTTTCATGGCTCTTTGTAGTCCATGCCTTCCTTCTACCCTGAGCTCCTGGAAACCTCTAATCTGATTTCTGTTCCTAGATACTTTCCTTTGAAAAAATGCCATGTATGTGGAACATCACAGTCATGTAGGCTTAGGAAAATGCTCTGGAGACATCCATGCTTTTGTATTCTTTCTCACTGTTGAGTCCATGATGTAGAGGTGCCTCAATTTATTCAGCCATTTCTAAGCTTTTGGATATTTGGCACGTTTACAGTTTGGGGGTGTTATGAATAAGCTGTCAGCAACATTCATGTCCAAATGTTGGTGTGGACATATATTTTCATTGTTCTGGTAAGTACCGAAAAGCGTTATCATCGGGACTTCTGACAGGTGAGTACATAACTTTATACCGAACAACCAAACTGGTTTTCAAAGTGAATGTATCACTTTGCATCCCACCCGGTCACGTATGAGAGTCCCAGGTGCTCTGCATCCTTGTCAGCACTTGTTATTGTCAGTTCTTTGAAAAGCTATTTTTTTTTAATTTTTTTGATGTTTATTTATTTTTGAGACAGAGAGAGACAGAGCATGAACGGAGGAGGGTCAGAGAGAGAGGGAGACACAGAATCGGAAGCAGGCTCCAGGCTCTGAGCTGTCAGCACAGAGCTCGACTCGGGGCTCGAACTCACGGACCGTGAGATCATGACCTGAGCCGAAGTCGGACGCTCAACCGACTGAGCCACCCAGGCGCCCCTGAAAAGCTATTTTAATAAATATGTAGAGGTATCATATATGGTTTTGATTTATATTTTGCTAAGGACTGATGGCATTGAGAATCTGTTCATGTGTTTGTCACGAATTTGGTGGATTCTGAGCTAATCTTTTCTCCATTTAATTTTTCTTACTATTGAATTTCGATCTATCTATCTATCTATCTATCTATCTATCTATCTATTATCTATCTCTTTTTTGGGCTTTACTTCCCGGGACAACAACATATTTTTCAAGGTTAGGACCCAAAAAAGCATAGCCTCATAACCCTGGCATGGAGAAGCAGGAGTCAAGATTATGAAATACACCAACAACCTCCAGGGAGAAGACTATGCCAAAAGCCTTATCTCATTTGGGGAAGGGCATTTCTCCCATGCCAGTTCCCTCTTCATTATATAGATTAAGATAGCAAGGATCAAAGAACATAACCCAGTGTCGAAGTTCATATTGATAATTATATACACACACACACACACACACACACACACAACCTAATATGGAGAAAAGCAATTATTGAAAAAAAAAAAAAAATATATATATATATATATATATATATATATTTACAAAACCTAACATGGAGAAAAGCAATTCTTGATCAAACAAAACATAATCATCGTGACTTAGCTCCATTCAGTACAGGAGGGAATTAATGTCCCTATTTTGGAGTTAGTCATTTCTGGTTTTGGCAAAAGAAATAGTGAATGTTCTCTCTCCTGGCTGATAGAAATCTTGCCAGTATTTTGCTCAGCTCTACGATTTTTCATTGGTCCACACCCATTGGTGTCAATCTGGACACGCTACATGTTCATACACACTTTACCAAATTAATCTTTCACAAAAATAAAAAAAGTTTAATACCTACTTCCATCTAAAAAAAATAAAGTTTCATGGGGTGCCTGGGTGGCTCAGTTGGTTAAGCGTTGGACTTCAGCTCAGGTCATGATCTCATGGTTCACGAGTTCGAGCCCCCCATCGGGCTCTGTGCTGACAGCTCGGAGCCTGGAGCCTGCTTCGGATACTGTATCTCCCTGTCTCTCTGACCTCTCCCGTTTATATTCTGTCTCTCTCTGTCTCAAAAATGAATAAACATTAAAAAATTTTTTTAAATAAAGTTTCAGATTATAAATACTGTTTTTTTAATAATCAAGCAGATACATTATTGATATTGATCCACATTGTCTACCTCAATTGAAATTAACTTATTTTGACTTTGAGAGAAAGAGGTTCTTTTGGCAATGTGCATTTAGGATTGCATTTTTCCATTTCATCATCTTCAAAATAGGGATCATGACTACTTATAATACAGGGCTTTTTATCTGTTTTTGTTTTTGTTTTGATGATGATTTGAACTCTAATTCTGAGGTCCATGACATTTAGATAATGCTCTAAAACCAACAGGGATAGAAGTCACCACATATACAAAGTTTATGCTGTTGAGAAAATTTAGACAGGAAGGGAATGGGGACACGTTGTCATATTTTATTAAAGAGTTTAAAAATCTAATAATAAATAAAGACAATGAGGTTGTGTAGTGAAGAGAGTTTGGCCATTCGATGATTTATGCCCATTATTTACTCATTTATGTTTATTGTGAAATATTACATTGATACACAACAAGTCGTAGAGGAATATAAAGACCACAATGAATAAAAGAGACGTTTATGCATTTCCCAACCATTTTCAATGTCTTTAATGTCCCTTTATTTTCCTCATGCCCTCCTCTGATTAATCTCTTCTCCCTATCACTATCCCTCTCTCTTCCTCTTTCTGCCTCTCTCTCTTTCTTCCCTCCCCCCACCCCCCACCCACTGCCTTATATTCTCGATCCCCTGCCAAGGAGTCTTTTGTAAATATTGCATTTATCATTCCTTTACTTTTTAAAATTTCTATTTTATTTTTATAATAATTACCTTCATTTAAAAATGATATATAAGAGGGGCGCCTGGGTGGCGCAGTCGGTTAAGCGTCCGACTTCTGCCAGGTCACGATCTCGCGGTCCGTGAGTTCGAGCCCCGCGTCGGGCTCTGGGCTGATGGCTCAGAGCCTGGAGCCTGTTTCCGATTCTGTGTCTCCCTCTCTCTCTCTGCCCCTCCCCCATTCATGCTCTGTCTCTCTCTGTCCCAAAAATAAATAAACGTTGAAAAAAATTAAAAAAAAAATAAATAAAATAAAATAAAATAAAATAAAATAAAATAAAAATGATATATAAGAAACTGTACATATTTAAGTATACAATTTGACACATTTTGACATAGGCGAGCATGTATACGTACGTACCTTTTACACACCCCAAAAGCCCATCACCAGAGTCAAGAAAATAAACACACATCACACTAGAAATTTCCTCTGTACCTTTGCAATACTTCTCTCTTTCTTCTACCCTCAGCCCCATCTGTTTTCTGTCCTTTTCGATTTGGTTGCTTTTTCTAGAATTTTGTATAAATGGGGTCATTTCGTACGTACCTCTGCTTTTGCTTGGTTTGTTTTGTCTCTTGCAACAGAATAATTATTTTGAGATTCATCTGTCTTCTGTACACGTCTTTGTATTTCCAAGTGCCATTACATGGTATGGATATGCCACATTTGGTTTATCCTGGATGAACTATGTATTGTTTCTTATGTTTAAAATTTACACATATTATACATAAAAGTGCTGTGAATATTTGTGTACAGATCTTGGAATAGTTTTATGACACATGCGATTTCACTGGGGTAAATATGTAGGAATAGAATTGGTAGGTAACATGGTAAAGTATATGATTAACTTTTTAAGAAACTGCTAATCTTTGGACAGGTGATTGCACTTGGACAGGTGACTGCCTACGTTCCCACAGGCAGTGCGTGAGAGTTGAAATTATTCCACAGACGACACATAACTTAAAATGCTATGCCTCTTACATTTTAGACATTCTAATAGGTGTGTAGAGATATTTCATTGGGACTTGAATTTGCATTTTTCTAAAGACTAATGATGCTGAGAATCTGTTAATGTGCTTATTTGCCATCAACATATCTTCACTGGTGAAAAGCCTGTTCAAATATTTTGCCTATTATTTATTGCACTTTTTTAAATTGAATTTTGAAGGGTTTTAAAAAATATATTCTGGATACAAGTACTTTTTCAGATATTACAAATATTTTCTCCTAGTCTGTGCTTCTTCTAGCATGACCCTTAAAGATCAGAGATTCTTAATTTTCATAAACTTCAGCTTATCAATTTTGGCTTTATGGATTATAGTTTCTGTGTTATGTCTACGAAATCTTTGCATAACCTAAGGTTAAAACAAAACACTCCCTATTTCCTTCTATCAGTTTGATAGTTTTAGATTTGGATCAATGATCACCTTTTTTTTTTTAATTTTGAAAAAAATGTTTTTACTTATATTTGAGAGAGAGAGAGACAGAGCACAAGCAGGGGAAGGGCAGAGAGAGAGGGAGGCACAGAATCGGAAGCAGGCTCCACGCTCTGAGCTGTCAGCACAGAGTCAGATGAGGGGCTCGAACTCACTGGTGGTGAGATCATGACCTGAGCCAAAGTTGGATGCTTAACCAACTGGGTCGCCCAGATGCCCCGATGATCAATTTTAACTTAAGTTTTAATCAGTTTTTTTTCATATGAATATCCATTTTTTTTTAAGTTTTATTTATTGAGAGAGAGAGAGAGAGAGAGCACACGAGCTCGCAAGTGGGGAGTGACAGAAAAGCAAGGAGAGAGAGAATCCCAAGCTGGCTCCCTACTCAGTTTGGAGCCCAAGGCAGGGCTCAGTCTTGAACCGCGAGATCAGGACCTGAACCAAAATCAAGAGTTGGATGCTTAACTGACTGAGCCACCCAGGTGTCCCCGAATATCCTGCTGTAAACAATTTTAAAAAACAATTATTCTTTAACCACTGAATTTTCTTTACACTTTTATTAAAAGTCAATTGACCATAAATGTGCGGGTAAATTTCTAGACACTTTCTTGTTCCACTTGTTTAATTGTCTGTATTTCTGCCAGCACCACGCTGTCTCGATCACTATAGCTTAAAATAAATCTTGAAGTCAAGACGTGTAGGTCCTCCAACTTTGCTCTTTTTTCAAAATTTTGTCTACTTTAGATCCATTTTATTTTTATATGAATTTTATAATTAATTTATCAATAACCACCAAAAATAAAAACCTTCTAGGATTTTAATTGGGGTTGGGTTGAAACCTGGATAAATTTGCAAAGAATTATCAGTCTTGGGTTTTCAAATTCACGAACACGGTATATCTCTCCAGCTGCTTAAACCTTCTTAAATTTCTCTCAACAATGTCTTTGGTTTTGATTGTTTGAATTTTCTCCACCTTTTCCAGATTTATTCTTGGGTATTTAATTTTTTATGGTACTGTAAATGAAATTTACATACATTTACAGAAAATGTTTAAAAAATTAAAATAACACAGGGGCCAAAACCATGGTATGGGTTAAAAGTGTAGCATACAAGCACATCACCCTATCTCACCCTTCCAAGAGGCCAAGTCAGGTTATTATGGTCCAGTAGTCAGGTTTGAAACAGCAACCTAAATTGAATCCCAATTTTGGACTGTTTTTTGCTAACATACAGAAATGCGATGGAGTTTGTGTCTTCGTCTTGTATTCCGCCAACTTGATAATCTAACTTCTTACTTCTAGATGCTTTTTGTGAAGGTTCATTGGATTTCCCAAGTAGGCAATCAGGCTATTTACAAATAAAAAGGATTGTGCTTTTTTCTTTACAGTCTTAGAGTTTTCTTTCTTTTTCTGTTTGCATCCTGGCTAGATTTCCCAGCACAATGTAGAATGGAAATGTTGAGAGCAAACACATTTATTGTGGGGAAAACATTCTGTTGTTTAACAGTCAATATGAGATATTATCTGTACATTTTTTCATAGGTAACTTTCACCTGCTTAAAAAATATCCTTTCTTTCCAAGTTTTTTGACAATTTTCTTAATTGGTCTGGAGAGAGAATTATTTCTTTTATTTTTTTTTTCCTTAAAGAATCATCCATTGGCTACCTTGATATTCTCTATTTTTTAATTGTCTCTTTCTTTGATTTCTACTCTAAACTCTATTATTTCCTTTCTTAGGCTTATATTCATTTAAATCTACTCTTCATTTCCAAGTTTCTTTTTTTTTTTATAATTTTCTATTTTATATTTTTTTATGTGTATTTATTTTTGACCCAGAGGCAGACCGACTGAGAGCAGGGGAGGGGCAGAGAGAGACAGAGACACACAATCTGAAGCAGGCTCCAGGGTCCGAGCTGTCAGCACAGAGCCCGACATGGGGCTCGAACCCACGTACCAGGAGATCCTGACCTGAGCCGAAGTCTGATACTTACCCAGCTGAACCACTCAGGCGCCCCTTCATTTTTCAGTTTCTTAAGGTGGAAAAACAGGGATCTGAGATCTTTTTTGCTTTTTTAATATATGTATTAATCCTATAAAATAACCTGTGAATTCACTGCTGTAGGTGCATCCCACAAATGATATGTTGTGTTCATATATTTATAGTTTGAATTCTTACTTATTTCCATGTTGATTTCTTCCTTGACACATGTGCTTTTAATAAATGTGCCATTTAGTTTCCAAATATTTGGAATATAATAGTCTATCAGTTTTCCTGTTTATAAGCATTTGGATAGTTTCCAGTGTATTGTTATGAAGAAATGCTACTAAAACTATTCTAACATATGGCTTATGGTGTGTATGTTTAAGAATTCGTCTGGAAATCCTGGTTCTTAAACTATATAGATATTAAAATATAAATATAAGGGCGCCTGGGTGGCTCCGTGGGTTAAGCATCTGACTTCGGCTCAGGTCATGATCTCACGGTCGTGAGTTCGAGCCCCATGTCGGGCTCTGTGCTGACAGCTCAGAGCCTGGAGCCCGTTTCAGATTCTGTGTCTCCCTCTCTCTCTGCCCCTCCCCTGTTCATGCTCTGTCTCTCTCTGTCTCAAAAATAAATAAACGCTAAAAAAATTAAAATATAAATATAAACAGAAATATATATACATATATATACACACGTGTGTGTGTGTGTATACACACACACACACACACACACACACACAGATAAATATATATATCATCAGCCTTACCAGATAATTGCAAATTATCTACCAATTCCAAAATATACCAATCTACAACACTCAAGCAATGTACGAAAGTTTCTATTGTGCTACATTCTTATCAACATAGGCCAATTATAATAATCTTTTTGGCATAAAAATGATTTCAATCCGTGTTTCTCTCTCTGCTAATTAACACAATTAACATCTATTTACATGTTTATTCTCCTCCCATATATTATTTATTTTTATTGTCCACTAAAAATTGATCGCCTCTTTTCTCTTCTTTCTCTTCCTCCTCTGCCTCCACCTTTTCTTCCTCCTTTTCATGAGTTTTATGCTACTTTATATTCTTTTGGGGCACTAAGCCTATGTCCTTTGTACGTGTTGCAAATATTGTCTCAGTCCGTGGCTTCTTCTCGTCTCCACTTCTTTCAGTTTGGTTTAGTTGGTCTTTTAAGAAACTGATGTTTTGGGGCACCTGGGTGGCTCAGTCGGTTGAGCGTCAGACTTTGGCTCAGGTCATGATCTCGCGGTTTGTGCGTTCGAGCCCAGCGTCAGGCTCTGTGCTGACAGCTCAGAGCCTGGAGCCTGCTGGGGATTCTGTGTCCCCCTCTCTCTCCGCCCCACCCCTGTTTGTGCTCTGTCTCTCTCTGTCTTTCAAAAATGAATAAACATGAAAAAAAATTTAAAAAAAGAGAAATTGATGTTTTACCCTTTGATGTTTACATTTTTATGAAATAAAATATATCAATATATATCAATATCTCTCTCTCTCTATATATATATTTTTTTATCATTAGTGCTTTTTGTGTGTTGTTTAAAAATTCTTTTCGGGGTGCCTGGGTGGCTCAGTCTGTTAAGCATCCGACTTCAGCTCAGCTCATGATCTCACAGTTTGTGAATTTGAGCCCGGCATTGAACTCTATGCTGACAGCTAGCTCAGAGCCTGGAGCCTGCTTCGGATTCTGTGTCTCCTTCTCTCTCTGCCCCTCCCCCACTTGGGCTCTGTTTCTCTCTGTCTCTCAAAAATAAATAAATGTAAAAGAAAGGAAATTAAAAAATTTCTTTTCTTATCCCAACGTCATAAAGATTTTTTTATAAAGATTTTCTTAAATTGTCTTCTAGAGTTTTTAATATATCACATTCAAATTTTTAATCCATTTTAGATTGAGTAATTTAAATTTTGACATAAAAATTGGACCCAATTTCCTATTTTCCCATTGCTTATGAATGTTCCCAAGGTCTTACCCTCAATACTCTTATTTACCTCCTGCGGATATGCAAAGTTCACTCTTATTTATCAAGTTTCCATCCTGCCTGACTCTGTTGTTGTTAGTGTAAACATTGGTCAAATCTTGTCTAGCCTACCACTCCTGTAAGTCTTACCTATTAATTTAGATCTTTCCTTTCTTATTATTTTTAACCTCAGTATTTGCTTTATTGAAATGTTGCTTTATTTAGATTTATGTAAACCACTCATAATGTTTCATTTTTGATTTAGCATTTGTTTAGTATTTGCCTACTAATGTATTTTCCTATTGTGTCCTTTTTCTCAAAACTTCTTTCCAGGATGATATTTGTTCTTCCTGAAATACATCTTTTAGAAGATTTTTAAACACTCTTTGCTCTAGTTTAGCTCACAATGAACTTATTTTGCCCTTGCTTTGGGGATAAAGTTTTGTTGAACATTTGACGTTCATCATTATTGTCTCTTAGCATTTTCAGTGTCTTTTTCCTTTGATTCTTTACTACTGATCAACCTGTCAATCGAAAATTGCAAATATCAGCCTTTTCTCTTGCTGTTTTTAGATCTTTTCATGTTACTGTTCTATATTTTGTTTTAATGTCCTGGAGGTTTCTTTCCCACTGCATTTTCCAAAATTTCTCTCCCCTGTCCAGTCTTTCAGAAACTGCAATTAAACATAAGACACATATCTTTCTATTCTTCACGTGTTTTCCCACCACTCATAATTTTCATGTCAATATTTTCTGAGCTATATCTTGAACTTATATTTCATCTTTATCTTCCACTTCACTAGTGTTTTCTACATTTGCGCCAAATATCCTGTTTATTTCATTTGTGGTTTTGATTTTCAACACTTACATTTGTATTTTCAGAAGTTACATTTGACTTCTATTCAATTCTTCCTGATCATTTTGATATTTTCTTGGGTATTCAGTTTTTTTCAATAAAATTATGTTATTTTTATATAATTTGACGTATTTTAAAAATATGTACTAAGTGATTTAAAATTCTGAAATCTTTTTAGAAACTATAAATCTATTGTTTTCCTAAGTCTGTCATTTAGATTTAGAAAGCTTGTTGGGGCGCCTGGGTGGCGCAGTCGGTTAAGCGTCCGACTTCAGCCAGGTCACGATCTCGCGGTCCGTGAGTTCGAGCCCCGCGTCGGGCTCTGGGCTGATGGCTCGGAGCCTGGAGCCTGTTTCCGATTCTGTGTCTCCCTCTCTCTCTGCCCCTCCCCCGTTCATGCTCTGTCTCTCTCTGTCCCAAAAATAAATAAATAAATAAATAAATAAATAGCTTGCTAATTGTCATATAAGGCGGTTTATTTCCTTGCGTATTTGAAAATTTTGTCATTTTTATTATTTCCTTATATTTTACTGAATTTCGTCTATGGATATGATCAGGATACTAGTTTGAAGATGTTTTGCCCTTTTCTCTAAAGAAAGTTGGCATTTTTTCCTCTGTTAGGTGCAATGTTGACATTAAACAGGAACCACATTGATTTCTCAGCCTTGGGGTTTTCGGAAGCCTAGTGATAGTAAAACTGTGTTACACTTCCCAATATCTGTGTTTTCAGCTTACTCTCTCGTTCTTCAACTTTTCTTTTCAATTCTGAAATACATTTAAAATTGCATCTGTTAAAATTCATTCACCATCTTGGCGTTTTGCAGGAGTGGAGGACTAATCCCCATGTTGCAGGAGACATGCGTTTTGTGATTCATTTATTCATTCCAGACTATATTTGGGAAACTCACACCTACTTTGTGCCCATCCCTGATTGAGAACTAAAATACAATGGGTTTAAAGGGAGCCTGTGTTCTTGCTCTATGAAGCTTGGGTTTTAATAGGGCCAGAGAGAAGGTTTTGTGTATATATGTAGTGCTTAATGTTATGAAAACAAATAGAGTTAAGAAATAAAATTAAGAGGCTATGATAATGATGATGATGATGGTAATGGTGCTTGTGTATGTGTGTAGTGAGGAAGGGGATATTTGTGGATAACAGTAAACAAAGTCCCCTTGGAGAAAACATTTAAGTAGAGACCTGGATAAAGTAATGGTCATGTGAAAATGATTTTTTTTTTAAATATAAAACAACAAGTGTAAAGGTTTAGAAATCCTGTGGAGGGGACAAGTTGGGATGTTGCAGGGACAGATATAAATGCAGTGTGGCTGAAGCAAAGTGAAAAAGAGTGAGCATGATAACAAATGAGGATCTTGACCACACAGTACAGAGTTCCACCCTTGTTTTGATCATGATTGGAGTCTTGCACAAATCAATGACATTGTGTGAATTTTATCTCATAAAAAAGATCATTCTAGCTGTTCAATTGTGATTAGCGGGAAACTAGTGAGGTGGCTTTTGCAACAAACATCTCAGTCAAGAGATAGGACAGAGGACTGGAGTCAAGGGGGAGTGGCCGGATTGGGGATGAGGCAGCCAAATTGCCTGCTTCACTGGCTAGATACAGCTTATAAATAAATACCTATATAGTGACCATGAGGACCTCTTATAGTACAAAAATCTGTCCTCAGGCAGAAAGGCTAATCTTGGTGGAGCTGTTGACACCTTGTGTGACCTTAAGTGAATCATTTGACCTTTTTAATGTGTTCATCAATCTTCTTAAAAAAAAAAAAAAGAATGCATTGACTCAGTTACTAAGCTTGAGCCAGAAAAGTCGTTTATGTAGCCATTAGCAAATACAAGTGACTAAACTCAAGAAACAGAAAATAAAAGTTGTTTTACCTTAGAAGAAGAATTATTTACAAATGAAATGCTAGCAATTTTGAAGATTAAGTTTATCTAGAAATTTTAGAGGTTTTCAGAACATCTAGATGTGATATAATGAGTATTTTAAACAGATTCTATTTTTGGAAAATTTGTTCTACTCATAGAACCTTTTCTACTAGAGAAACTTTTGATTGTTTAGATTATTCTCAAAAGACCTTTGGTGTTGAATACTGATGTTTTTTTTTTTTCCATACTTATGAGTCTCTTCTGTTTTGTCTCCCTCCCTGTTTTTATATTATTTTTGTTTCCCTTATGTTCATCTGTTTTGTCTCTTAAAGTCCTGGTATGAGTGAAGTCATATGATGTTTGTCTTTCTCTGACTGAATAATTTCACTTAGCATAATACCCTCTACTTCCATCCACATAGTTGCAAATGGCAAGATTTCATTCTTTTTGATTGCCGAGTAATACTCCATTGTGTGTGTGTGTGTGTGTGTGTGTGTGTGTGTGTGTGTGTGTGTATATATATATATACATACATATACCACATCTTCTTTACCCATTCAATGTTCATATATTGAGACAAAGCACAAGTGGGAGAGGGGCAGAAATAGAGGAAGACACAGAATCCAAAGCAGGCTGCAGGCTTTGAACCCTTAGCACAGAGCTAAACGAGGGGCTTGAATTCACAAAACATGAGATCGTGACATGAGCCGAAGTCAGACGCTTAACCAACTGAGTCACCCAGGCGCCCCTGTTTCTAATATTGAGATACCGATGAGAGAGAAATTTATTACCTAATATTTACAGGGTTTGTGTCTGGTATTTTTTGCCATAAAAGCATCTTTGCCCCAATCATTTTTGTTGCCATTTTGCCACAGAAATAATTAGCTGTAAGGTAATTTGCTGTAAACATAAAAGAAAGATATACATTAGAAAGGACAAAATGAAATGCAAAAAATTGACAACAAAATTAAAAAGGCTTTATTGTGAAATAGGAAATATTTGAATATATTTAAAATGTGGGTTCACGGTAGTACTGTGCAAATATTTGATTTTATTTTGTGGATTGCACCTATGTACTTGTATTCAAAGTCTTTTGTTCATAGTATTATACACCTATTTTTGCTTATTGATTCATCTCCTCATTTGGCATTGTCTTTTTTCTTTTCTCATTAAAATGTCTGTCTTTATTGAAAAGGGGGAGGGTATCCAAAGTTTATAGCAGCATTATCAACAGTAGCCAAAGTATGGAAAGAGCCCAAATGTCCGTTGATGAATGAATGGATAAAGATGTTTTATATATATATATACATATACACATGCACACACACACATACACATATATGTATAAATGCATATATGTACACATATGTATATGCATACGTACATATATGTATATACATTATGTGCACACATATGCATGTGTGTATGCATAATATGCGCATATGTAATGTGCATGTGTATACACACACACACAATGGAGTATTACTCGGCAACCAAAAAGAATGAAATCTTGCCATTTGCAACTACGTGGATGGAACTGGAGGATATTATGCTCAGCGAAATTAGTCAGAGAAAGACAAATATCGTATGACTTCACTCATATGAGAAATTTAAGATACAAAACAGGAACATAAGGAAAGGGAGGCAAAAAATATAAAAACGGAGGAGGAAAAACATAAGAGACTCTTAAATATAGAAAACAAACAGCGTTGCTGGAGGGGTTGTGGGAGGGGGGATGGGCTAAATGGGTAAGGGGCATTAAGGAATCCATTCCTGAAATCGTTGCACTATATGCTAGCTAACTTGGATGTAAATTAAGGAAGGAAGGAAGGAAGGAAGGAAGGAAGGAAGGAAGGAAGGAAAAGAAAGAAAGAAAAGAAGGGAGAAAGGAAGGAAGAAAGAAAGAAGGAGGGTATCAGTTTTCAAATATTAGGATGCTTATTTGTCACTGAGCTTTGATTGCATTGTGACAGCCTTCTACACTGTTGTCTCTTAGCATAGAGTTACATGTCCATTGATAAATATTCCAAAGTTTTAATGGGAATGTGGATTCAACACTCTACGCCACAGTATAGACCATTATGAGGGCTAAGATTCATATAACACAAAATAGGTGTACTGAATCAACACTGAAGTGGAATGAAACTGTCAACCAGTTGATGAAATCAACAAACTGTCAAAATGAGCTGCTGACAGTTTTTTTTTTTAAAGCTTTTACAGCAAAATAGCTTTAAGACCAATTAGTTATGTAGCAAAAATGCATGCTGCCAAGACGCTCACAGGGAAGCTTACCTGGAATCTACCAAGTGATCACTATGTGTCACGGACTGTGCTGGAATCATTCATTGAATAACGTAACAAATAATTGCCGGGGGCCAAATACACATCACCTACTATGCTTTTGCTGAGTTATCCCTGCTGTGAGAACCAATCTGTGTTGTGATATGATGACAGTTTTTGCATCGAAGGAATCCCTAATTTAAGTAAGGGGAGGGGACATGAGAAAAGAAGCCATTAAAACTCAGGGTTAGGATCAAAGTTTTTTCAGCATGGTGTGAGGGGCAGAAGAGGGCCATCTAAGGGAGTGGCAGGCCAGGGCTGGCATCAGATTCATTTTCAAGGAGGAAGATTCCTGAAGGGGAGTGGAAGAACCAGAAAGCACGCTCAAGAAACAGTCGGTGGCTGCATGTTGGGTGTGTAGACTGGAGGGTGTCAAGTGAGTAGACAAGAAAATCAGCAAACCTACAATTTATGAGCCTTTGTGTTTCTATAAGGCTGAGCTATTCGAAAGTCACCCTAAAAGTGGCGAGCCGACTTTTGGAAGAATGATATATGGACACGATACAAACAAAGCCATTTTTTTAGAGCACGTTCTCCAGGAAAGAAAAACATGTCAAAGAGGATGAGATACGAAATAGGGCTTCACTCTTGCGGTGATGCAGGTGACATGTGATGAGGATGTGGGGTATGGCGGTGTAGACAAGGACTCAGAAGAGGAAGCAACCTCACATCACTTTTTGATGTTGGCCCTCTCCAGAATTGGTGGTCAAAGGGGAGATCCTGTCCTGGATATTCTTGATTAATGCAAGTTAAGAATGAAAATGTCTGGGAGTTGAGGAGGTGATGAAACTAATTTGGGTCACCTTAAGTTTGAGATGCTTACCAAATACTCAAAGAGGCAATATCTATGAAGCTGAGTTATGGTCTTTCCGAGATAAGAATGTAAGTATGAATGCACGCTGGAAATTTCTATAATTTTATTTCTTATATTTGGCTATGCATCATTGCTTGCTTAGGAATGCAGAGGCAAAGCAGAGAGTCTTAGGTGACAATTCAGCTGCCAATTCTTAATGTTTTGACAGTCTGTTTAGGTAGGATAAGCAAGGTTGAATTTGGAGTAGCAAGGTTGAATTCAAATGAACCTTTGCCTAGAGTTGAGTGACCTTGAGGAAATACATTTGCCAGGGGGTTCAGATTCTGCATTGATGAAACGCACTCAAGATGCTCTCCAATATCCTTACTATAACTCATCTTTCTTATTTAGTAGAAGAAAATCTAAAGCAAGAATTTGCTTTACTTCATAATCTACTGATGGTCTTGGATTGAAGTCTCCAGAAGGTTTGCAGTTTTATAATCTGCATCTGTAATTTATAGTTAAAGGGAAACGAGGGGCCCTTGGGTGGCTCAGTCGGTTGAGTGTCTCACTTCAGCTGGGGTCATGAGTCCGCGGTTCGTGAGGTCGAGCTCCACATAAGCCTCGCTGCTGTCAGAGCAGAGCCTGCTTCAGATCCTCTGTCCCCCTCTCCTTGCCCTCCCGTCATGCTCTCTCAAAAATAAATAAACATTTAAAGTTAAAGGGAAAATCAACATTATTATTTATATAGTGAAATCCACTTTATACATTTCACTGTTGAGTCCAATTGTCTTGTGATTCCAGGCGGCTAGGGTTCGTTTACTCAATCTGAATTCGTCTTAATTTTCTCGAATGTCACAAAGATACCCTTGGCTGTATTCCATTGTGTGTGACTTAAAAGGCAATCGTTCAAGGCAACAAGATCCAGGACCACATCTTGCAGCGTGTGTAGTCCACAACATTCTCTTCAATTTAGAGGTCAAGGGGGAGCCCTCAATTCATCGGTTAAAGTCATTTACATCAGGTACTGGAACAGTGATCTCAAGGGTCCTTTTTGGTTATTTGTTAAAATCTTCTAATATCTTCTTGTTCCTAATCTCTTGTCCCTGATTTTTTTTTTCTTGCTGATCCTCCCCATTTGGAAAGTAATGGGAGAATGTCAATTTCTCCCCATTCTGACCCTTTTTAATTCCTCCAGTGTTTTATCAGGCTTATACCAGCGGTAAAGCTCCATCTTTTTATATATTCTCATACTCATTTATTCAACAAGTATTTATTGAACGCCTTCTAAGTGCCTACACACTGTGGTGGCACTGAAGATTTGATGATGATAGAGAATGATACGGCTCTGTTCCTCCTCCCCCGTAAGGTTGACAGCCCAGCCCTCCTGAAAACTCGAAAGTGTGGGTCATTTTGTAATTGACATAGCCGAACGATCCACAGTCAGGACAAGGAAGAAAAACTACATGAAACGTCTGTCCCCAGAACAACAGGGGAATTTTAGAAAATCAAATGTAATCTCACATTATATTTGGGATAAGATTTAGAGAATATTAATTTACAGTCGTAACATACTTTGCAGGCATTTATTCACTGTCATGACATGATCATCGTTAAAATACTTACAACAGAATAACAGACTACAGAGAGAATTGGTCTTATAAAATTAGAAATTAGGTGGAAAAACCATGTAAAGTGGTATGGTATCTCTAGGTATAAAATTTCTGATTGTTTTCATTTTATGAGGATACATCAAATAAAGGGTTTATTAAAAGTAAGGTTTTAATCCAAAAACTTATATAGTATTTGAGATGTTTTGAACAAATCCTGAGATCTAATAAATATTAATAAAACATCAATGTCTAACTTAAAAAGGTTTAGAATAATTCTTATTCAGCCTAACAATGAAATACAGGTCAAGAATACCCTATTGATATAATTTTTAATAATTAAAAAAATAGCATTTCACCATATCTCTGATTTCTGGAGCCAGGGTGGTGTTATATGACATGAGAAGTTAGATTAAAACAAAATCTTTAACACAAATTAAAATGGTTAGGTCTCTTAACAGTAAACCATTAGGCAATTTGACTGGTAAAGTAGGAATTTTCTGAACGAGCGAATGACAATGTATAAATAATCAGTTCTGGAACTGGCCAGGCAAGGGAACTGGAACTCAAGAACTTCCTGGTTCTTATTTATTATGGAAGGTTCTGAGGAAGCTTGCAGAGGTGGTCTTTTTTAATCCCAATATTTGTTTTATACCTGAATTTATAATTGAGTCTTACAATAAAATACGATGCCATCGCATTACCATCTGTTGTTTCAAAAATAAGCACACTCGGATGTTGTCGATGGCCATTTTCAGAAGATGAATCCCTGTAGCATTCAAAAGCTGTTCTGGAACATTTGCATATTATTTCCCACTTTAATAGAGAGGAAAAAAAAATAAGAATGTATATGGAAAAGTTCCCAACAACCTGTATTTATTGCTCAGAATAAATAAACGAGACGACACATTTTATTTCCCAACATTCTTCTCAGCAGCCCATCGTGACGCCCATGTGGATTGAGTTTTTTGTTTTTGTCTTGTCTTTAATGTTTATTTTGATTTCCAGTCCCGGGGCTCGACCTCACGAACGGCGAGGTCAAGACCTGAGCTGAAGTCAGACGCTCAGCCGACTGAGCCACCCAGGTGCCCCGTGGATTGAATTTTTAGAAAAGAGAAGGCATACAGTCTTCAACAGTCAGGCCTGGCCTGGGAGGAGACATCATGGCCGAGAAAGGATGACCCGTTTGCTCCTAGAGGTGGCCTTCTAGATGCTTGCAGTGAAGAGTTAGCACAGTGTTGGTCAGAGTTTCACGTCAGACCTACACTGTGTGATTGGAGAGACGTCTAGCGAACTTTAGACAGCCTCTTTTTCCAGATGTGCCAATACAACATCTCACTAAAACATCAGAAAATGAAGACAAGTAGGTTTTCAAGGATGCATTTGATGTTCTTAAGGTAAAGCAAACAATTTTATAAGAATCTTCGCATGGTCCTTTGAATGGTATTCCCGTATTTCTGAGTTGTGTATTGAATCGTACACACATGTGTGCAGGTAAATAGTTTTGTGGTTACGGCTCATAAAAAACCTATGCAGGTAGATCCATCCTACACATGTGTGTGTTGTACACATACATGGGCACACAATCAGGAATACATACAATCTATTTAATAGCATGAGAGCAAGAATCCCAAATAAAAACACAGTCCTGCAGTGTGATGGCTGATTTTTTATTCGTTTGCAATCTTACCTCAAGTATGAACCCAGGTTTCTGAAATCCAAAGGCTCAGTACATAAACCCAGTGGGTCACGTGCAGGGTGCGGTCGGGGGATGTTCTGATCACCCCGACCCAGAGGGGGGCGGTGGCATTTGCCAGAGACCTCAATTTCAATGGAACTGAAATCCTTCTCATGCAAGCATGTAGCCTTCAAAACCCCAAGCCTGCATGTTCCTAAATCACAACATTCAATTCATGAAAACGATCCCCTTGGATGGACTTGTGCTTTAACGGAGGGAATTTCTGCCCTGTCACCGGAAGCTTAAGGGCTCACAATTTTCCTTTCGGTTTTCTTCTTTCGCGCTGTATTTCTTTTACCCACCCATAATCCCGGGATAGGCCACTCGAAGGCTGAATGTCGGAACAAGCACCGAGGAAGAACATTTGAAGAAACGAAAATTGGGGTAAGATTTCCTGCAGTTTTGCACGGAATTTTAATGTATGTCTGTGAAGAGGTAATAAATGGGCTATATAGTCCATTAGGCAAGAACAAATTCCCCTCCATAATTTTATCTTTGTTTAATTGAATATTTAATTAGTATAAATACGAAACTAATTTTTTAATGTGTTCAGTACATTTAGCAGGAGAAGCTGGTGCCGGGCTCCGTCTTGAGAAGCCCTTCTCCAGATGGGGACAGCCACCCTGCCCTCCACGTCCTCCTCGGTGTGCTGATAGAAGTGAGTGGGTCATTTGGCATTAGCAAAGGAGTAAGTTAGCATTTGCACTGAGCTGGATCTTGCCAGACTGTGCATATTGGAGGCTGCAGACAGAGAGGCTCCTTTCACGTTGATGAATGGGTTTTTTCAAGCGTTCCGCTCCCTAGTTATGAGAAGGGTGACCCGGTCAGGAGACGACTTTATGAAGCTATAAAAAATGTATGTCACTTCGGACTCTCTAATGTCACGGGGAAGGGAAAAAAAAAATCCTGTGCAAAAATGGCAGGGTAATAAGGCTGTTTTCAATGTTCGAAATAGCTTTCCATCTACAGTCGTTCGTAGCCCTAAAACTGGGGCAACAGAGAGCGCCCACCAAATGCTGTAGCTGGGCAAATCAGAAAAAAAAACTTTTTTTTTTTTGGCTTTGTTTGGCTTTGCTGGCCCTCACCCAAAACCTTATGGTGATGGCAAGGAGACATTTCAGGTCTGGTAGCTCTGTGTCAGAACTGGGGAAGGTGCAAATGTCTTTTTCAAAGCCAGCAGTGTGCTCAAGGTGATGAAGTCTTTTAAGTATGCAGAAGAGCCAGAAAAGGAGTCACCGCAAAGCAAACACATTTTGAAAGAGGCCTTTTCATCTAACATTTTATAAAGTCCTTCTTCTGTATCACAAAGAATTAAAGAAGAAGAAGAAGAAGAAGAAGAAGGTTTTCCAGGTACACTGGCCCCTATGCTTTTTGGTGAATACCCTGGAGTTTACAGATAGGGAGGTGTAAATTTTAGCAAAAGCCATAATTTAGCATTCGTTGAATTATCTCAATTCTCGCATCTGTATGCATATTTCGCATTATCAGGTGCTTTCTTTTTTGATATGTCACACATTTCATAATTCATGTCCAAATGTTCATTTATGCAAGGTAGGGGACCCCAAGGACCAAGGCCAGAGGTTTTGCCTTTATTAGGGCTCCAGTTAGTCACAGGTGAACTTTGGCATGTCTCAACTGTGTTCTTATACTGGCTTGGTCATGGTCGAGTTATGTAATAGTGGGGTATCCCGTTCTAAACCGAAGAAGTACCCTTTGTCATTTCTTCTCTGGGGCTGGTAAACCTCCTCCACCAACACACCCGGAATGGAATAAAACACCAGGTAAAAAGCTCTGTGTTCCATACTCCAGTTCTAGAGACCATCCAACACGTCAGTAGGTTTGAAGAAGGAGGCAGAGGACTGAGGTTTTCACCCATAGAACACGGGCTTGGCGTTTCTCACCTTTTCTTCATGGAGAGGTTTACGCACATCAGGCTGGCTTCTTAGGTTCATTCTGAAGAAAGTTGACCATGGTTGATTCTCTGTCCTGGTCACTATACTTTGTACCCTGCAGTCTTTCCAACTTGGCCATGGCTGACGTGAAAGCCCACGGAATGCCTTGACCTCAGCTTTCTCTCCAGAGTATAAACTATTTTGTAGAGCCAGTGAACCAGTCCATCAAGTGTAGGCTTTTGAAGGAGTTTGGATGTTAGACACATCGAAAGGGTTGGCAATAACAGAAGCAGACAGGGGAAGGGAGAGACAGGAAGATCTGAATCACAAGAAGGACAGAGGCTACTGGGAGGGTGGCTGTGCACCAGCAAAGCTGTGGCATCAGAACACAACTCAGGACTCCCCGAAACCTGACCAATTGACTTGTCCCGACTTCTCTGGGTGTTATAAAGCCCCATCACCTGGAAAGTCTTGAGCTGATTTCTCTTTGTAGCCTGAGCAAGGGAGCCTAACACAACAGCATACATTCATATTTCAAAAAGAAGCCTCATCTTACTGAGGAGTGTTTTTAATTTTTTTTACGTTTATTCATTTTTGAAAAACAGAGAGAGACACAGCACCAGTAGGGGTGGGGCGGAGGGGGGGGTACCCAGAATCCGAAGCAGGCTCCAGGCTCCGAGCTGTCAGCACAGAGCCCGACGCGGGGCTCGAACTCACGGACCGTGAGATCGTGACCTAAGCCAAAGTCCGATGCTCAACCGACGGAGCCACCCAGGCACCCCAGGAGTCCTTTTAAACTTTACATAAAAGTAACCAAGGAATAAAAGGGAAATAAACAGGGGTGGCTGGGTGGCTCAGTAGGTTGGGCATACGACTCTTCGCTTCAGCTGGTGATCTCGTGGTTTCTGAGCTGGAGCCCCATGTTGGGCTCTGTGCTAATGGCGTGGAGCCTGCTTGGGGTTCTCTGTCTCCCTCTCTCTGCCCCTCCCCCACTTTCTCTCTATGTGTCTCTCTCTCAAAATAAAAAAATAAACAGTAAAAAGGGGAAATAAACACGTGATTGCCTTTAAAGTGTTATAATGAAAAGAGTGAATACACTCTCATTGGAGGCTTCAGATTGGTTATTTACTTTTATAACCAGGAAGACAAAAATTAATGAACCGAGTTGGCTTTTCTACCTAAGTCGTCTTGTTTGTTTGTTTGTTTTCCTTTAGTAAGAACAGAATCACTGGCCTATTTGGATGAGTCTGTTTGGTCTAAGCAGTCCTTCCCATTAGTATGCTAGGTCAATGATGTCAAATGAAATAGAGACAGATTCATGAAAAATATAATGAACACCCATAGAAAAGAGAGAATCAGTGTTGCTTTTAGGCCTTGATCTCTTAGGCAAGAAGGGGTGTGTGGGCTGTAAATACTTTTAAAACAATAATAAAACTAACAAAAAAATAGACCTGTGTTTTATTATCACCGCCATTCCCTCCCCGCTCCCAGCCCATGGGACTCCAAAGCTCTCTTGTGTACTAAAGAATGTACCTGTTCACAATACAAAATGAAAAAGTTCTTGAGACGAAGACATAAGCCACTTTCTAGCATCCAGGGATCAGAAGGCCTGATTTCGTCTCATGAGTGCTTGGCACTGAAGAGAACTCCGAAGACAGATATCTAGACCCAAGGTTTTGTGATTTCTGAGTACCCATGCTTCCCGAGTGTCGGAGCCCAATAGCGTAAAACTGATATTTTTTCAAGAAAAATTCCACATCGCTTAAGAATTTATTAACAATTTACATAATTGCTTAAGTAATCTGCATAATTGACAGAAAGTTTAATTTGACCCTAGTTCAACTGTAACACTTATGGTTTTAAATTGAAATTGATATAATTCATTTATGAGAGTAATTAAGCTATGGTGTCTAACAAATACAACGTGTGCTGCCTGAGGCCTCCAAGACCAGAACATGCTATTAGAATGTTTTATTTAAATGTGTCAGATCTGTTCATCTCTACAGTCACCCATGTTAAACTAGAGGAAATGGCTTATTTGACCTTGAGCGCTGTGCTGCTGAGAGTATTTGAGGCACACAATTCACCTCCCTTTCGTAAGCTCAAGTATTTAAAGAAAACCTAAACTTTACCTAGTTTGACTTTGAGGATACGAGTGTATCTGAGTATATGATAATCACACAAGTTATTAAACATCAGATTTTCAGAATAACAAAACTGAGAACTGCCCCCAGAATAATGGATTGTTAGCTTTGACAAGATGACTAATATGCATGGGTGAGGGGAGTGGGGAATCTGTTCACCTTCCTTGAAATGCATGCCTGTATATTTAAATGCATAGTGTATTCAACTGCCTGAAGGGTGGCCGTCCCAAATAGAGTGTAATGGTGCTGAAAAGAGAACATACATCCACATGGGGAAGGGCAGAGATTCATTTGGCCAAGAGCTTGTGGCATGCGACGTCTCTTCACTTGGAAAATGTTAGATCTCACGCCTTTACTTTGTCACTGCCACCTGTGCAGCCTTGGGGACCCAGAGAATATGGACGAGGGTCGGGTGCAAGTGACCTGGTTATGCAGACAAAGCGTCTCTTGGGCGCAGTCAAGATCCATCCTCTTGCAATGGTCCCATGAGCGCTTCCAAAGAAAATCCTGTAATGCATCATCATACATGACACCAGACTCCACCCCTCCCCCCTCCCAGGCACCTGCATTCTCCTCCCTCGTTCAGCTCTTAGGATGTTTTCGTCTGTTCATCACTGATCCTTCACCCTCCCGAGCAATTTCCCTATTGGTCTCAATTCTCATTTTCTCTCACATTATTTCCTTTCTTCTGAATCCAGAGTCCCCACCCTGCGCTGGACTTTGGCACCACCGAATTGACCGTGTAGTTCTTGTTCAAGTATGCTGCGGTGCTGAACACCATGCCAACTCGTGGCACAATTTATCTCACTTAATCTTTGTTGCATTCCCAAGAGTTATCTTCATTATGCAGACGAGGACATGGTGACTTCAGAGGAGTTAAATGGCATCCCCAAGTTCCCAAAAGAGCCTGGACTGCACCTGTGACCATGTGGCCATGTATATATACACCTCCGGAGAGTTCCCTTCTACTAGATCACCTCTGGGATTACGACATTACCTCCTTTTTAGTGGTTTAATAATAAGAGAAGCAACAACAACAAAATGGAGAGACAAAACCACACAAAACAAACTTAGGGCTTAGGAAACCATTATGGGATCAACAGCCTTGCGATCACCAGCCTGGTCAAGGCAGGACTTGGTCAGCTGTAGCAGAGCCCTGTATTGGCCGCCCTTCACAGCCCTCCTGCCATATACCGTATCATCCCTCTAACTGATAATCATCATTTTTTTTTCATTTTTTTACAGTTGTATAAACCAAGTGGACATTTCTAGACGCTACTGTTTAACCCATTTTAATTTTGATTTATTTTAGTCAATAGATTCTCTCCGTCCATTTCCCATTTTTGTGGTATAACTATGGATGGCTTATAGAGTGTCCCACAGTCTGGATTTTTCAATTGCATGCTCAAAGTGCAGGGGTTTTGTTCGTTTGTTTATTTTTGTATGTTTCTTTGTGTGTTTACCCTCCTACATCCTCTATGTTTCCCAAGGGTTGGCAAATGGAAGCAGAGGCTTGATATGATTCAAGTTGATTCCTCTGGCAAGGGTGAAATTGAAACTCTGTTTTTCTTTCTTTTCTTTCTTTTTTTTTTTTTTTTGAAACACTGTTTTTCAACAAAGGCACACGGTGCCTGTTTGTCTTTTTGTGAAGTTACCAATCGTTGATGTTTTAATGTCTAGATTCATTAATTCATTGGAGGGTTATAATATGGGATAATGTAATTCTTTTATTTCTTTCACATGTATTATCTTTTTGGTCATAGAGTAGAATTATTTTTTTTAAGTTTATTGATTTATTTTGAGAGAGAGAAAGAGAACATGAGTGGGAGAGGGAAGGAGAGAATCCCAAGCAGGCTCTGCGTTGTCATTACAGAATGGGATTTGGGGCTCAATCCCATGAACCATGAGATTATGACCTGAGCCAAAATCAAGAGCCAGGTGCTTAATTGACTGAGCCACTCAGGTGCCCAAAACTAGTTGACCTTTTTTTTTTTTTTTTTTTTTTAAATATTTGATGGGCTTCACTCCATTGTAGTTAGTATCGTTTCGATGTTCAAATTGTTACATCTTTGGTAGTGGAAGCCTTTACAAGTTGACTTCTGAGTCCCTTTGGCATAATTCTAATTCTTTGGAATTCTAGTAATTCTAGTGACACAATTCTGGTAATCTGTGATAGCTTCCTTGCTATTCAGTATAACAAAATCTGTAAGATTTATCTTCTACGTTTCCTGCCTCAAGTCTAGAATCCTCCATCTCTCCTTCAGGAGGTGTTATGGGCTGAATTGTGCCTTTCCAGAATTTATATGCAGAAGCCCTAAACCCCAAATGTGTCTGTATTTGGAAGCAGGGCCTTTAGGATAGTAATTAAGGCTAAATGAGATCATAAAGGTGATGCTCTAATCTAGTAAGACTAGCGCCTTTATCAGAAGAGGAAGAGATGTCAGAGATTCTCAGTTCTCTCTATTTGAGGAAAGTCCATATAAAGACCCAGTGCGATGGTGGCCATCTACAAGTCAAGTGGAGCGTCCCCACCAGAAATTGAATCTGGTGGCACATTGATCTGGGACTGCTAGCTTCTAGAACTGTGAGAAAAGAAATGTCTGTTGTTTAAACCACCCAGTCTGTAGTATTCTTTTTTTTTTAATGGCAGCCCTGTAAGACTAATATAGTAGGAAAAGGCATTTCGATTGATGTATGATCTTCGATTTGGGGTTGATTATTCTTATAGAGATGATCACTGTTTCTATGCCTTTTCAGTGGACAGAATTAGGTAAGATAGATAGATGGATAGATAGATTTAAAAACCTCATTCATTCATATTGATAATTCCAGTGAAAACTCAGTAGTATAAGATTTTTACTTAACCCAACATCTCTACTGGATGTATCATCTGCTTTCCACACCAAGAATCTAGCTTTCAAGGGCACAGGAATTATAGAATTGGACCTTGACTCATGAGTCACTTTGACTCATTTGTTCCCACATTATGCTCTTATTTCTCTCAGAATAATATTACAAACATTACCGACTTTCATATGATCACTAAAACAGTTCATATTTTTGCACATGCTCTCCCAATTTACCTCCAGTTTTTGTTTTTTTGTTGTTGTACCACGTGTCTAATATTAAAGCGTATCATCATGAAATAGTATACTTTCCCATCATTTGACTCTCATTTAGTCTTGGTAATCAAATATCTATATAATTAATATAGATAATAAATAAATATAATAAAATATCACCACCAGCCCTATGTCAGTATCTCTCTAGACATTCTGGATGTTTCAAGCTCATTTTCTAGTAAATTCTTCTGTAAGGTCTCATGGAAACAATATTTCTTGAACCCTGGCATGTTGACAGCACTTTGTCATTACCCTAATATGTAAAAGTTAATTTTTCTGGATAAAAATTATGTGGCCCACCTTTTCTTCTCATGTTTTGACTGTTTAACTCAATTTCCTTCTGGAATCAGCGCTGCTATAAAGAAAATGGGTAGCAATCTACTTGTATTTATAATGGGTCTTGCTTTTTTTTTTTTATCTAGATGCTACATTTTTTTTTTAGTTTTGTTTTACAGTCGAGTAATTTTACCAAAATACATTTGTGTTGGTCATTCAAGATAAATGTCTTCAAGTACATGAAATACTCTTTGGTTATATAGTTTCAAATATTTTTCTTCTATTCCTTATGTATAATTTTCCTTGGATTATAAGTTATAGCATTTTTTTCTATCTTCCTTAGTTTTCTTTTCCAGAGACTCCCATTGCCCGTATGTTTTATCTTCTTTGCCTATATTCAACATGTCTCATTTTCTCTTAAATCCTTTTAATCTCTTTTCATTTTGTTAAACATTTTTTTTCTGAGTCATATAACATTCATACAAAGACATTATTTTTTAATTTGCTCTTGTATTTTTTCTAGTTTATGTCTAGTTTAGGTTTCAATCTAGTGTTTTTTTTTTTCATTTAGACCTACTATTTTTCTGAATTCTCTCTGCAATTTTTTAGTTCTTTTTAAATTTGATTCTTACTTTTTTCTGTATCTAATATCACTTAAAATATTTTTTTTCTTTTGAGATAGTTGGTTAGAAATGAAATCTCTCTTGTAAGCAGTTCTTTCTTTTGTGCTTTCACTGTCTATAGGAATATTATTCTGTTTTTTGTTACTCCTTTCCCCTACAGCTTTGTGTGGTATTTGAACGGCATACTTGTGTGTTATTTAATTTTATGTGAAATTTGTTTACCTGAACATTCAAAAGGAGGCATGGAACCATGCCTCTGTTAAGAGTCTGGTATCCAAAATATATCCCTTACAACTCAACACAAAAACAAACAATCCAATTTTAAAATGGGCCAAAGAGTCGAAGAGACATTTTTTTTCCCAAAGAAGATGTACACATGGCCAGCAAATGCTTGAGATCTTCCACATCCTTAGTCATTAGCAAAATACAAATGGAACTACAACGCGATAACTCTTTATACCCACTGGGATCGCTGAAAATAGAGAAGAAAAAATGTCGGCCAAGATGTACGGAGTTTCCTCAAAATTTTAAAGGTTCTTCATAAATTTTGCTTTTGCTATCTAGTTGTTCTATAGTTTCGAAGGTTTTGGGGAGTTCAAAAGCCATGTGTCCTTAAAATAAGTTAAGCTCTCTTTATTCTTAAAATTTAGTAACATTTCTTTTTTTCTCATTTTTTTTCTCACTTTAGCTATTCCCTACTCAAGCATTTTCATGGACTTGTTTTTCTCCCCCCTAAGATATTGGTGTTCATCATTGCATATTACCCATTTGGATATGGTTAATATATGTATTTTTCCTTTCCCTCTGGATATTCTCACATCCACCTCTCCAGTGTATCTCTTATTTTCTCACATCCATCTTCTTGTAAGCCTTGTAATTTTCTGATGGTAGCATGCTTTGTAATTACACATGAATGCATTGAGCTATGACCTTCAGTTTAGTCCCTCAAAATGTTTGGAATGAGCAGTAAAAGTTGGGAGCAAATGGAAAAATTGACTTTTGCCTCCAGTTCAACGTTCTGATGCTTCCTCCTGAAAACCTCAGGCTAGGTGCTTAAACTTGGCCTGTATTTGACCCACAAAAGGAGAATCATTTCCTGTAAGCAAAATCCATCTAAATACTTGATTGGATAAAACAAAATTTCCTCTCATTTTCACCTGGCTTTCAATTTTGAATCGTCATTGCCTTAAAACCGGCTGTGCCAGATCATCTATTGGCATTCACAGAATTCTCTATCTTCTGGCCTCTGCCTCATATTATTGGGGCTGAAAACATGAGAACTACATTTCCCAGAATCCCTGAAAGCAGCTCTATATATAGATATACATATCTATATATCTGTATCTCCCTCTCTCTCTCTCTCTCTCTAATCTCTATATCTATCTATCTGTCTATCTATATCTTTCCAAAAAGATTTGGAATGAACAAGTAAAACAAATCTACGGAGTTCTCTAACAGCAGCTGGTAGGTACCAGACGTTGGCAGAAAGCAGCAGATGTTAGGAATTGGTGGTGCTTTCCAGAAATTCTCTCGTGAAGCACCCACTTTAGTGCAGCCGGGTGCTGAAATCAGTGGTGACTGCCTCTTTCAATTCCCACTACCTCTGAGTAAAGTCCAACAGAGTTTTCCTTGAAATTTGTTCCTTTAGACTTTCTAATGGGTTTGTCAGTAACTAGTTCCAGTCATTTAATCCCTTCCTGCTTGGAATACACAGGGCACTTTGTGTTTCTGACTGAACTCTGACTGATTCACGGGGCGTGTTGGTTCTCTTCTAGTACATTTCTCTGAGCCTGCGTCTTGCAAAACAGACCCATTTCACGATCACTGGAAACCCATTGAAGCATGCACGCCCCTCCTTGTGTGAATCCCACAGTCCTTATCAGGAATGCCTCAATAGCTCCTGCTTCCCCAACTGGTGCTTTTATCAAAGCACTTTCCTAGTCAAAAGGGCTTCGAACCTGTACAACTTTCAACGGGCACATCTTTACATTCTCAAATAAATCCCGAGCCTTCTCCCAAATTATCATCTGGCCGGCAGACATCCAGCGATTGAGACAATACTCTCATCGCACACTTTGAAGATGTTCCTTTTTCATTTTAGCAACACATTATGTATTTATCTTGATGGTCATCAGTTGCACAAAGAGGCATTTTTTTTTTACTTGTTCTATGGTGTGCTTTATGTCCATCAGAATTTCTGTCACTGCTTTTCAGTTTCCAATTATGTCCAGGAAGATTTCCACTTAAGATCCAGTAGATGTACCTTCTTTCTAGTTCTCCCACGAAGTGCAACGAAAAGTCCTGGATATTTTGATAAAACAATAGTGAGAAGACTGAAAAATAAAAGGAGAAGATAGACTGCCTAGGAACCGTAAGACTTAAGGAATAGCACAATGACAGGTTTGCTGAGTTTGCTTTTTGCCTTGCATTAAAGAAGCCAGAAATCCAGAAATACCAGAAGCCCAGAAAAAAATGCCCCCACAAACACCTTATCTTTCTCTAGCTGAAGAACAAAAGAGAGGGACAACCTAGGAAGACAGAAAAAAAATCACGTAGACGGTAATCATTTTAGTTCAGCAAAATGCCGCAAAAGTTTTATAACTTCCTACTCACCCATGCCAGCAAAGGCCAACTGGTACCCCTAAGGCACGAACAAGGTGGTCAACGCTCTTACAGAATTGATATTAAAGAAGAAGCCTGAGTAAGGACCTAGGACTTCCATTCCCATCAATGGGTAGCAATGCCTCCTCCCATGGTATTAGTGAGAATAATCAGGGGTCCTGGAATTCTATCCCCATTCGGCAACAGTGAGGCACCCTCTCCCCCTCCCTATTGTGATGATGTTAGAGGAAACCTAGTGCAGAGTCAGGATTTTCATAATTACCCGAGATAACAAGGTCATCACTTCTGTGTCAGTGGAGACCACGTGGAGAGCTAGATCTCCCAACACCCCTATGCAGTACAAGGACTTTCCCCCCTAGGATATCAATGGAAGATGAGAGGTGAATCTGGACTTCTAGTTCTGCATGGCAATAATAAGACATTACTTCCCTTTCCAATGCTGGAGCAGTGCCAGAGAAAACCACCTAAAGCAGAGGTTTAAGAAAGATCCAGACTCTTATAACATAGTAGAAATGTCAAGTTTTTGTGCTGTGATGTAAAGGATTAACCTCGCCCCAAGAAAGTTTTGGTTTTTGCCTCTGGCTCTTGGGAGAGAGCCTTTGAGCCCTTGGAATGTCCTGCTTGATTGGAGTTTCTTTGTTTACATGGAAGATTTGGATAGTGTAGGATAGTCTGTGCTAACAATGTGATTTATACACGGGGTCTTGGGTATCATCATCTCTGAAAAAGCTGAAGACCAAGGTCAGTCATATGGCCAGCCAGCATATCTACCTAATCAATACCCAGTGAAAACTTTGGATTCTGGTAACTTCTACAAAACTCCATGTATTTGTCACACATCATGGCTGGAAGAAATAGCTGTACGCACAACCCCACTGCGAGAAGATAATTGGAAACTTCATGACTTGCCTCTCATGGACCCTGCCTTATACACTTTTTCCTCTTACTGGTTTTAATCTATATCCTTTCCTTGTAAAAAAAATAATAATAAATAAATCATATTTGTGAGTTGCTGTGAGACTATGGAAATGGTCCTTGCTCAATTTTGTGAGTTTTTCTGGGGCATTGTTGAACTTGAGGGTGGCGAAGGACCTCCTTAATGTACCTACTTGACAATCTCTCGTTTGATGGTCGTGGAGATCTCAAACTGAATGAAAAAAAGACAACTGATAGGTGCCAATAATGAAATCACAGAGATCTGAGAACTATCTAACACAGATTTTCAAGAATTTAAAAATGCTTCAATTATGATAGGAGAAGATAGGATTCAGTAGGCAGAGAGGGACAGATTAGGACCTGAGGTTCCTGAGTGGGGGAAAAAAACCTATTTTGGAACAATGCTGGGAGTGTCTGACCACAAGCAAGTCCCCTCAGACTTAAGGTTCCTCTTAAGAATGTAACAGACCCCACCTACTCCCCTTCAGCTTTCCCCTCAGGAATTTGTCCAAAGACCTAAGTATGGCCATAGACCACCCGTCATACAATGGAAATGAGCCAATCAGGAATGGACAACCCAGCACCTAGAGCTATCAAGCAAATAAGGGTTGAACTTGAGAAGGAACAGGGGAGAAAGGAAAGGGGGGGAGCTGACCAGAACCTTATAAAACAAATACCCTTGCCTACAGTCCTTAGGCACTCACTTTCAAATGCCCCCTCTCTATCAAGAGAGCTTTCCTTCTATTCTTCCATTCTAATCTTATATTCTAATAAACTTTTGCCAGCTGCTCATTTTGTGTCCACCTCTTCATTCATTGAAGCCACGAGACAACGAACCCCAGGTATTGTGGTAAAAAATCCTGCAACACAATGAGCAAACACACAAACATGCTTGAAGCAAAGGGAAAAAAAAAATAGAAGACTCCAGGAAAAAAAAAAAGATCCAACAAAGACATAGAAGATATAAAGAAGAATTGTATATTAGGAATTTTAGATTTGAAAATTTTTAAACGGAAAAATACAATAACCAACATAAAAAGTTCAGTGGATAGGCTCAGCTGCAGAATACAGGGAGCCCAGGAAAGAAAGTGAATTATAAGAACAAGACAGATTACCCTCTATGAACAAAAGACAGAAAATATAAATTTTAAAAAAAAGGAAGGAAAAAAATTTTAAAAAGGAACAAAATGTCAAGAACCTGTATGTCCATGATAAAAGATCTAACATTCGTGCCATTGGAGTTTCAGAAGGAGACAAAAAAGACAGAAAATCATTTTATTTTATTTATTTATTTTTTTAATTTTTTTTCAACGTTTTTTATTTATTTTGGGGACAGAGAGAGACAGAGCATGAACGGGGGAGGGGCAGAGAGAGAGGGAGACACAGAATCAGAAACAGGCTCCAGGCTCTGAGCCATCAGCCCAGAGCCTGACGCGGGGCGCGAAGCCACGGACCACGAGATCGTGACCTGGCTGAAGTCGGATGCTTAACCGACTGCGCCACCCAGGCGCCCCAGAAAATCATTTTAAAAAATTGTCAAAGAAATATTGGTTAAACCCTTTCAAATTTGGCAATACATAATCTTATAGATTCAAGAAACTGAGAGAATCACAAACAAGATGACTCAAAAAAAATCCGTGCTAAGACTGATGATTATTAAATGTCTGAAACTAAAGAAAAAAAAAAACTCTTGAAGATAGTAGGAAAAAAAGCAACACCTTGCTTCCAGGGAGAAAAAATTTGAATAGTGGATTTCTCATCAGAAACGATAGAAGCCAGAAAGATATGGTACAATGTATGGCACTGAAAGAAAACGAGGGCAATTTAGAATCATATACCTATGAAAAGGATCCTTCATAATAAAGAGGAACTTAACACATTTTCAGACGAAGGAAAACTAAGAGAATTTGTTGTCAGCAGACCAATTCTAAAAGAATAGCTAAACAAATTTTTTCTAAACATAAAGGAAATAATTAAGAAGGGATCTGAAAATATCAAGAAGAAGGAAAGAACATAAGAAAGAATGTAAGTAAGTCCAATAGGATTTTCTTTTCCATTTGAGTTTTCTATTTTTTTATTATTATTTTTAAGTAAGCCCTGTGGCCAAACTGGGGCTTGAATTTACAACCCTGAGATCAAGAGACACATACTCTACCAGCTGAGCCAATCAGGTACCCCGGTTTTCTAAATTCTTTTTAACTCCTTAATGTATGTGGAGAAAGTATTTAAGACAATTATATTATAAATGGGAGAGGGTAAAAGAGTCAAAGTAGGTAAGATCCCTAAACATCACTCAAATTGGTAAAATGACTATACTAGCAGCTTGTGATAAATTATGTGTATATAATGTAATACCTAGAGAAACTAGTAAAATCATTGTAAAAAAGACGTGCTCAAAACACTATATATAAATCAAAATGGAGTTCTAAATATATTCAAGTAACCCACCAGACTATAGGGAAAACAAAACAGATAAAAAAACAAAGAGTGGAAAACAAACAAACAAAAATGCCAGAGCTAACCTGAAGATACCAATAATTACATTAAATGTAAGTGGTCCAGTTAAAGTGATTGGCAGAATGGATCAAAAAATATGACTCAACTAGATGCAGTCTACAAACAACTCACATTATATATAACAGCTTTGATAGATTGAAAAGAAAAGGAAAGAAAAAGTTATATCAATTACAGTGAGGCAGTAGTGGTTATATTAATATAACATAAATTTCAAAACAAAGAAATTTATCAGATACAGAGAGCAATGTTCTATAATGATAAAAGGGTCAATAAAATAAACAAGATATAACAATTCGAAATGTCAAATCTACAAAATATATGAAGCAAAAAAGGGTAGAACTAAAAAGACAAATAGACGAATTCAACACCTCTATTTTAAAAAATGATGGGCTACCTAGACAGGAAATCTATAATGACATCGAAATTAATAACACCATAAACCAACAGGATCCAAATAACATTTATAGATCAATCCATGAAACAGCATGGTAGACATTTTTCCAAGTGCCCACAGAATATGCAACAAAATAAACCATATCCGTTGCCTCAACAAACAAGCCTCAACAAATTTAGAAGTATTATAATCATACACGTGTGATGTCATCACATCATGGTGATATCAGACTATAAATCAATAAAAGAAAGATAATAGGAAAATCTCCAACTACTTGAAGTCTTCTTCTTCGTCTTCGTCTTCGTCTTCTTCTTCTAACGTTTATTTATTATTGAGAAACAGAGACAGAGCATGAGCATGGGAGGGGCAAAGGGAAGGGAGACACAGAATCTGAAGCAGGCTCCAGGCTCTGAGCTGTCAGCGCAGAGCCCAAGGTGGGGCTCGAACTCAAAAACCACGAGATCATGACCTGAGCTGAGGTGGGAAACAACCGGCTGAGCCACCCAGGCACCCCTTGAAGTCTACTTCTACAGAATGCCCGAATCAAAGACGTCTCAAGGGAATCAAAACGACAATGAACTTGAATGAAAATGAAAATGACACATATTAAAATCAGTGGGATGCAAATAATGAAGCACTGAGAGGAAAATTACAGTTCCTAAGGCGTATATTAGAAAACAGGAAAAAATCTCCAAGTAACGCTCTAATTTCCCAGCTAAAGAACTTTTAAAAAACAAAGTAAAATAAATCCAAAGAAAACAGATCGAAGAAAGTAATAAACCCAAAAGACCAAAAATCAGGGGCGCCTGGGTGGCGCAGTCGGTGAAGCGTCCGACTTCAGCTCAGGTCACGATCTCGCAGTCCGGGAGTTCGAGCCCCGCGTCCGGCTCTGGGCTGATGGCTCGGAGCCTGGAGCCTGTTTCCGATTCTGTGTCTCCCTGTCTCTCTCTGCCCCTCCCCCGTTCATGCTCTGTCTCTCTCTGTCCCCAAAATAAATAAATGTTGAAAAAAAAAATTTTAAAAAGACCAAAAATCAGTGAAAGTGACAACAGAAAAATAACTGAGAAAATCAATGTAACAAAGAGCAAGTTCTTTGAAAAATTCAGTAAAATTGACAAACCTCTAACATGACATAATGACAAGATGAAAATGACCTAATCAAGAATGAAACAGGAGATATCACAACAGATCCTGCAGACATGAATAATAAGAATAAGAAGAGACAGAAATAACAATAAAAATAATAAAAGGTATCATGAAATTTACACATGTAAATTTGACAACGTGGACGAAATGAGCCTATCCCAGAAAACCGCAAACTACCACAAGTCGTAAATATCTAATAGATAATTTGAATAGCTCCAGAATTGTTAAGGAAATTAAATTCATAATTAGTTGTTAACCCTCAAAAAAGAAACATATAGATATGGGTAGTTTCACTGCAGAATTCTACCAGATATTGAAAGAATTAATATCAATTCTACCCAACGTCTTTCAGAAAATAAAAGAGGTCAGGACATTTCTGAAATTTTTATAAGGTTAGTATTATCCTGCTATGAAAGTTGGAAAAAGAAAGTACCAAAAAGAAAAAAAAAGGAAGAAAGAAAACAAGAGAGAGAGATATAAAGAAACTATAGGCAAATATTTCTCATGAATATCGACCAAAAAAATATGAGCAAAATATTACTAGATAGAATTCAAGTGTATATAAAAAGAAGTATCCCATGACCACGGATGCAGAATGGCTCAATAGTCTGGTATCAATCAGACTATTTTAGTAATCCAAAGGAAAACAATTACTCATTATTAACAACTCACACACACACACACACACACACAGCATTTGATAAAATTTAACACTTATAATGAAAAAAACAAACTCTCAGATAAAAAGAAATAGAGGTGAAATTCTTCAACCTGATAAAAACCATATACAAAAATCTACAATTAACATTATACTTCATGAGAGAAGACTGAATGCTTTCTCTCCAAGATCAGGCGAAAGACAAGGATGTTCACTCTAATTACATTTACACACCATAGTGCTGAAAGTTCTTGCTGGTTCTAGAAGGTAAGAAAAAGATATAAAAGGCATACAAATTGGAATGGGAAATGTAAAACGGTTCCTGTTTGCAGACTGCATGATTGCTTACATAGAAAAGTCCAGGAAATCTACCAAAACTTTAAACAAAAACACCCTCCTGTAACTATTAAGTTTGTTCACTGGGGCTGTAGGACACATATGAAATACAAAAATTCATTTTTATATGCCATATATATATATATATATATACTCACACACATATATATATATATACACACACTAGAATCTGTATACACTAACAATAAACACATAGACACTAAAATTAAAAGCATAATACCATTTATAACATCTTAACAAATAAGAAAAAATCTAACAAAACATGGATAAGACTTCTAGGCTGAAAACTACCAATTCTGGGCGGGGGGCGGGGGGGAAGTGAAGATCTAAATCAATGCAGACATTGTATGATTATTGATTAGAAAACTCAACATAGTCAAGATTGTAATTCTCCCCAAACTGATATACAAATTGATATAAGCCATTAAAACACAATTCCAGCAAGAATTTTTTAGAAAGGCAAGGTTATTTAAAATTTTACGTGGTGGGGCGCCTGGGTGGCGCAGTCGGTTAAGCGTCCGACTTCAGCCAGGTCACGATCTCCTGGTGAGTGAGTTCGAGCCCCGCGTCGGGCTCTGGGCTGATGGCTCAGAGCCTGGAGCCTGTTTCCGATTCTGTGTCTCCCTCTCTTTCTGCCCCTCCCCCGTTCATGCTCTGTCTCTCTCTGTCCCAAAAATAAATAAACGTTGAAAAAAAAATTTTTAAACAAAAAAAATAAATAAAATTAAAAAAAAATAAAATTTTACGTGGAAATAAAGGGAACTAGAATGGCCAAAACAATTCCAAAAAAGGAAGAAGAAGGTGGGGAGAATCAGTCTACACAATTTCAAGACATATTATATAGCTTCAGAAATTCAGACAGTCTAGTACTTATGGAAAGCATATAGACCAATGGCACAGCTTGGAGAATCTGAAATTAGACACCCAAATATGCCTAATTAACTTTTGAAAGGTGCAAAAGCAGTTCAGTGGAAGGAAGATAACCCTTTCAACAAATGATGCCGGGGCGATTAGACCCAGAGGCAAAAACAAAAACAAAAATGAACTTCTATCTAAGGCTCACATCTTGTGCAAAAATTAACTCAAAATGGATCAAGGATCTAAAAGTAAAATGTAAGCATAGGCAATATTAGGGGAAAAAAAAACCAAGAGAAAATATTCAGAATCTAGGTCTCCAGAGCCTTCTTCGACTTGACATCAAAAGTGTAATCCCTAAAAGAAAACAAACGATAACCTGGGCCTCATCAAAATTAAAACCTTTTGTTCTGCAAAACACCTTGTTAAGAGAATGAAAAGATGAGTTTCAGACTAGGAGAAAACATTTGCCAACCAATGCATGCCTTGGATCTAGAATATATAAAGCACTATCCAAACTCAAAAGATGAATCATAGCAATCATCATCTAGAAATTGGAAAAAAAAAAACCGTGAAGAGACACTTCTATATAACCACCGAAGAGGTTATGTAGAAAACAAAAAAGCACTTGAAAAAAATTTGAACATTCAACTCTAAATTACAATGGAATACACTACATGTAAATCAGAAGGACTAAACTAAAAAGAAAAAAAAAGAACAACATTAAATACTGGCAATGAAGCAGAGAAATCGGATTACTTCTGCATTACTGGTGATAATGTAGAATTCTACAACTACAGTTTGATAGTTTTCTGAAAATATATCAAACATGCAATTAGCATACAACCCAACAATTGCAATCCTAAGTATTTATGCCAGACATATGTAGACGAATGTGCCCACATAGAAATGTTTGTGGCGGCTTAATTTGCAATAGCCCCAAACTGGAAACAACCCGGATTGGTTTTCAGTGACTGAACGGTTAAACTAACTGTGGTATATCCATACGATGGAATATGACAATCAATACGTTAAGAAAGCAAATTATTGATACCATAAAAAACCTGGATGATTCTCCAGACAATTACACCGAATAAAACAAAATTCCAGTCTCAAAAGAGTACATAGTGTATAATTCTGTTCGTAAAACATTCTTGAAAGGACACAATTATAGAAAAGGAGAGAAGATTAGTGGTTGCCAGGGGTTAAGGAAGAAGTGAGGAAGAGGCAACCAAGATCCTGCAGTGAAGGCAGTGATGGCAATGGAAGAGTCTATGCCTTGACTGCATCGATGTTAATATCCTGGTTGTGATACTTCGCTATAGTTTTGCAATATGTTACCGTTCAGGGAGACTGAGTAAAGGGTCCAAGGAATCTCCCTGTATTATTTCTTCCAACAGCATGTGAATCCACAGTTATCTCAAACCAAAAAAGGGTTAAGTAAAAAAAAAAAAATACAAAGTTCTATTTTTGCTTCCATCGTAATAGTATGGTTTTTCTTATTCTCGGCGCTTTTGCATTCGCCACATATGGTAACCTTAGTAATGATAAAACGCTTCGGATCTGAGCACAAATACAATATACATCCTATAAAAGCTGGCGGAAACAATGGCTCCAAATAAATTGCTGATGTTACGTGTGAATGGCAGCCAGAGATGGCAAGTGGCTCTTCTTCAGTAGAGTTTGATTTATATAGCACTTTTGTTTCATATTTTAAGTAGATGAGAGTATAATGTAAAGTGTCATTAGGCCTGGTCATTTCAGAAAAAAAAAAAAAAACCAGGAATGATCCTCATTATTACTATTATTATTTGATTGTCATTACTTTCTTTTATTTTTATTTTAAAAAATTATTTTAATGTTTATTTTGAAAGAGAGAGAGAGAGAGAGAGAGGGAGGGGCAGAGAGAGAGGGAGACACAGGATCCAAAGCAGTCTCCAGGCCCTGAGCCGTCAGCACAGAGCCCATCCGGGGCTCGAACTCGTGGTTTTATTAATTGAGAAATTGAAAGATTATGTAAAAAGTACTTTTTACGACATTGATGAAGCCAGAAAAGCCTCTTTACGTGATATCAAGTGATATGTTCAAGAGAAACATTTTAGTTATTCATTGTTTTGAATCCCCGTACCTAAATAGTAGATACTAACAACATGATTATTAATCCTAAAAATATATATATATCTTATTTAACTTAACAGATCCCAATCATTGTCATGGCCACATATAATGAGTATAAAGCAAGTATTAATCTTTTTGTGGAGGTATGATTGATGCATAGCGTATTAGTTGCAGGTGTACAACATAATGATTCAATAATTGTATACATTGCAAAGTGATCACCATAAGTCTAGTTAGCATCCACCAACATCCATAGTTACAAAATTTAGGGGGCGCCTGGGTGGCGTAGTCGGTTAAGCGTCCGACTTCAGCCAGGTCACGATCTCGCGGTCCGTGGGTTCGAGCCTCGCGTCGGGCTCTGGGCTGATGGCTCAGAGCCTGGAGCCTGCTTCCGATTCTGTGTCTCCCTCTCTCTCTGCCCCTTCCTCGTTCATGCTCTGTCTCTCTCTGTCTCAAAAATAAATAAACGTTAAAAAAAATTTAAAAAACAAAAAACAAAATTTGGTAACCATGACCATTAATTTTGCAAATAAAAATAACATGTACGCATTTCTCCAGGGAACTTGATACCCTTCACTGTTGAGGAAAAGGAACTGAAGATACGAGGGAAATTGAAATATCGTCAGGGGCAACTGGGTGGCTCAGTCAGTTACGTATTCGACTTTGACTCACGTCGTGATCTCACGGTTCATGAGTTCGAGCCCCATGTCGGCTCCGAGCCTGCTTCAGATCCTCTGTCTTCCTCTCTCTCTGCCCTCCCTCCCCCCACTCTCTCTCTCTCAAAAATAAATAAACATTAAAAAAAATCTTCAAATTTTACAACACATATGAAGGCGTATTTTCCAGAGCTGAGTGCAACCAGTGTGGCTATCTCCTATTCCGGATTTTGAATGTCAGTCAAGATTTGACATGGCATATGATAGTGTGCTGAAAGGAATGGTTAGTGAGAAATGTCTTCATAATTTGAAGCAAATATTAGATGTAAGCATCCAGAATTATCTGGGGGAGCCTGGGTGGCTCAGTCGGTTAAGCGTCTGACTCTTGATTTTGGTTCAGGTCATGATCTCATGGTTCATGGGTTTGAGCTCCCCATCAGGCTCTGCACTGATGATGAGGGGGCTTGCTTGGGATTCTCTCTCTTTCCCACTCTCTGCCCATCCCCCACTCTGTCTCTGTCTCAGAATAAATAAATAAACGTAAACAAATAAATATCAAGGATTATGTGATAGAAGCTACCAAGTATTTGCTGCCGTTGTTGACAACCTAGCACCGTGACATGTTTTCTAATTTAGTCAAAATGAAGAGAGAGGAAAACAAAATTATAAGCAAATAAATTATAGCCGAGCCAGCCATACTTTTCAAACCCAAATCCTTTCCATAGTTAAGATGATTCTTCTTTTCTCCTTTGTTATATGTGAGAGTAGAATTTTTTTAAAAAATTAGTTGTTCTTACTAAGTAGATCATTAGACATTTTATTTTATGCAGTTGCCTGAAGTGTGTCATTGGTACCAAATATCTATTATATGACCTGAGTACCTGGTATACCAATGGTACCTTTTCACATCTTTGCCCGTCTACCACTCAGCCCTCTGTGTAACGTGGAATTGTTACAAAATGTGTGTCAAGTCAATGAGAAGTAGAATTAAAAACTGGTAGGTGCTGTGGACTAAATTGTGCTTCCCTCCAATTTGTAGGATGACTATCTTTGAAGGTAGGGCTTTTAGGAGGTAATTATATTAAATGAGGTCTCAGGGGTAGGCCCAAATCCAATAGAATTGATAATTTCATCAGAGGATTTCTCGCTCTTGCTCTCGCTCTCGCTCTCGCTCTCTCCCTCCCTCCCTTCCCACCATGTGAAGAAACAGAGAGAAGACAACCATCATCTACAAGCCAGAAAGAGATCTCTCAGCAGCAACCAAACACACTAGCATATCTATCTTGGACTTTAGAACTATAAGAAAATCCATTTCTATTGCTCAAACCACCTAAGCGATGGTGTTTGTTATGTCAGCCGAAGCTGTATATGAATTAAGAGTATATAACGGTGCAGCCACTATGCAAAACAACATGGCGGTTCCTCAAAACATTTCAAATAGAATTACCATATGACCCAGTAATCCCACTTTTGTGTGTGTATCCCAAAGAATCGAACGTAGCATCCCCAAGAGGTATGCACACATCCGTGTTTGTAGCAGTGTTATTGACGATAGTCAAGAGGTGAAAGCAATCCAAGGGCCCACCAATGAACAAATGGATAAGGAAGACAAAGAAAGAAAGAAAGCAAGCAAGTACTGTACGGTCTGCTTATAGAAGGTATCGAGAAGCGTTGAATTCAAGAAATAGAAAGTAGAAAAGTGGTTGCCAGCAGCTGAGAGGACGGGGAATGAAGGGTTGTCAATAGGTGTAGAGTTTCAGTTTTGCAAGATGAAAAAGTTCTGGTCGTTGATGGCACGACAGTGTAAATATATCACTTCTTGAATTGTATGCTTAAAAATGGTTAAAATTGGAGTTTTTATGGTAGCTGGATTTTACTAAAATCTAAAAGAAAATATCCTAACAAAAATTTTTTTGACAAGTTTTACTACACAAATCCGCCATGAGCTTGGTCGTTTTGCTATACCGAGTTATTTTTCTAATAGTCAGGAACATCGATTGTTAACCACAGGTCGTCATTATTCCCAAGGTCCTAGAAGTTTATACATTTATCTACATTGTGATTCCAAATGGTCTAGAATAATGGCTTTGGCTTTCTATATTTTGCTTGTCTAAGAAAATAGTGTTTATTCTTTACCTTGACAGAACTGGGGGTTTGAGGAAGAAAATAATGGAAAGCCTTTCCACCAGGAAATTAAATGCTGCCTTGTGCATTATTTGTGGGTCTGAGATATTTAGGTTTATAGCTTAGCCATATGTTTTCAATACATGTACATCAGCAGACACTTTACTCTTTGTATCCTGTTGTGCTGAAAATTTCAAAGCACTTTATGAATAACAATTTCCTGAGATAGAGGCTTCTGGAAGCCACAGTCAGTTTTTCTGAGAAGGGAGCAGAAGCTTCATCTTGAAAGGTGTAGTGGGATGTGGAAAAAGAACCTTATTCGTGTGCAGGGACATGTTTGGAGAGTGGGGTTTGAGGGAACCCCAGTTGGCTTCCAGTTGGCCTCTTGAGGAGGAGAACAATGCTTCCAGTTGGCCTCTGGAGGTAAACTTTATAAAAACAATATAATAATATTAATAACAATAATAATGCTATTTGTAGTAGCCCTAAAAAATGAAAAATCAAAGGTGCCTGGGTGGCTCCATCAGTTAAGTGTCTGACTCTTGATTTCGGCTTAGCACATGATCTCACGGTTCATGGGATCCAGCCCCGCATCGGGCTCTGCGCCGACAGCGTGGAGCCTGCTTGGGATTCTCTCCCTCTCTCGTTGCCCATCCCTCTCACACGCTCTCTCTCTCTCTCTCTCTCTCTCTCTCTCAAAATAAATAAATAAACATTTTTTACAAAGTGAAGAATCAGTCTTACCTTCCTTGAATAAATAAGGGAGTGAAAGAATGGACAAAAGACTCATCATTAAATACTTAAGAGGTCTGGGGGATGGTGAAGAGAACCCGGGGACAAATATGAGAAAAACCTAGATCCTGACCTATCGAAGAGCTTCCCGGGTGTGTTAGTTTTCTATTGTTGCTTCAAAATTACCATAAAGGTAGCAGCTTACATTGCTACAGGTCATAAATTCAGGAAGTCAACAGGGTCCTTTGCTCAGGGTGTCATGAAGTCACCATCACGGTACCAGCTGGAGCTGCCCTTCACATCCAGGGCTGGGGACCTCTTTCCAGCCCACTGGCTGCTTCCAGAATTCATCTCTGGTAGCTGTAGGACTGAGGTCCTATATTTTGCTGGCTGTTGACAGGGACAGCTCCCAGTTTATTGAAGCCGCCCTCAAGTTCTTGCCATGAGAACGTCTTCATCTTCAAAGCCAGGAATAGAGGAGAATCTCCATTACTCCTGTCAAATCTCTGCCACTTCCAGAAAGGCCCCTTTTAAGGGTTCAGATGATTAGGTCAGGCTCAGCAGATGGTCTTCTTATTGATTAATTCACATCAAACTCAATAGTGACCTTGATTATATTCACTAAATGCCTCCTATTATGCAAGATAACATAATCACAGGAATGATGTCCCATCATATTTAATAGTTTCACCACGCTTAGGGGGAGGCAATAATACAAGGTGTGTACTGATGGGGCAGAAGTACTGGGGGTGGTCTTAGATTTCTACCACCATACCATGTATTCAGGAAGAGAGGCACATAATCAGGCTATGCGCCATTTTAAAATGGTAAGTGATGGAGGCTATCCACATAGGATGCTGTAAAGCTCAGAGGAGAGACTCTTGGCCAAGTCTGAGGATATGAGAAACACCGGAGAATATGAGAACACACCTTGAGTCTTGGAAGATATTTAAGACTAAAGTGGGCAAAAAAAAAGTTTGAAGTGGGCATGAATGGGCTTGAAAGAGATTTGAGAGAGAGAGAGAGAGAGAGAGAGAGAGAGAGAGAGAGAGAACAGCAGTGGGACAAGTGAGAACCATGGGGAAATGCTCCTTCACAGGGCAAGCAAGGAAGGAGAATTAGAAGAACCATCAGAGAGGCACATAGAGAATAAAGAGGAACACAGAAGCCAAAGAAGTGAAAGATCGTAGGGAGAAGTGGAGTACTTATGTTAGTTTCCTAAGCCTGCGGTAACAAAGTACCACAAACCGAGTGGCTTAAAACAACAACAATGAATTCTTTTATAGCTCTGGAGGCTGAAACTCTGAACTCGAGGTGTAAACATGGCCACGCTCTCTGTGAAGAGGACTCTGAATCTTTCCTTCCTTCTTCTTAGCTTCTGGTGGTCGCTATAACCCTTGACATTCCTTGCCTTGCAGATGCATTGCTCCGTTCTCTGCCTTTATCTTCATATGGTCTTCTCCCTGTGTGTCCAAATCCCCCTCTTCTAGTAAGAACACCAGTCACAGGAGATCTGTTTTTAATTTTTTGAGGAACCTCCACACTATTTTCCAGAGTGGCTGCACCAGGTTGCATTCCCACCAACTGTGCAAGTTAAAAATAGACCTACCCTATGACCCAGCAATAGCACTGCTAGGAATTTACCCAAGGGATACAGGAGCGCTGATGCATAGGGGCACTTGTACCCCAATGTTGATAGCAGAACTTTCAACAATAGCCAACTTATGGAAAGAGCCTAAATGTCCATCAACTGATGAATGGATGAAGAAATTGTGGTTTATATACACAATGGAGTATTACGTGGCAATGAGAAAGAATGAAATCTGGCCCTTTGTAGCAACGTGGATGGAACTGGAGAGTGTGATGCTAAGTGAAATAAGTCATACAGAGAAAGACAGATACCATGTGTTTTTACTCTTATGTGGATCCTGAGAAACTTAACAGAGGTCCATGGGGGAGGGGGAGGGGAAAAAAAAGTTAGAGAGGGAGGGAGCTAAACCATAAGAGACTCTTAAAAATTGAGAACAAACTGAGGGTTGATGGGGGGGTGGGAGGCAGGGGAGGGTGGGTGATGGGCATAGAGGAAGGCACCTGTAGGGATGAGCACTGGGTGTTGTATGGAAACTAATTTGACAATCAATTTCATATTTAAATAAATAAATAAATAAATAAACATTTAAAAAATTAAAAAAATAAAAATTAATAAAAATTAATAAAATAAAATAAATAAAATAAATAAAATAAATAAAATAAAATAAAATAAATAAAATAAATAAAATAAAATAAATAAAATAAAATAAAATAAAATAAAATAAAAATTAATAAAATAAAAAAAATTAAAAGAAAAAAAAACAAACAAGAACACCATTCACGGGATCAGGGCCCATCCAAATCCAGTATGACCTCATCTTAACTTGATTCCAACTGCAAAGATCTTATTTCTAATCGAGGTCACAGTCACAGGTTCTGGGAAGGAGGACTTTCACTTATTGGTGGCAGGGAACACAGTTCAACCGATAATGATAATGGTACCGAAGAGAAATAGGGAGGACGGGAAAGATAAAAATTGAAAAATGACCCCTGGATTTTCCAGGGGAGCTCAGGGGGAGCTCTACCTGAGGGGAGTGGTTGGTTGGGGGCATGGGTGGTACAAAAATACAGATGTGGAAGGCAAGGAGAGTGAGTGGGAAATCTAGAGGAACCTGTTTTAGCTAAAAGGGAAGCCGAGAAGTAGAGGGGACTACATCTTGGGAAATGACTGGTAACTGCAATAATCCAACGTTCACGGTCTCAATATTCTTCATGACTTTGAATAGGAGGCTGAAAACGGTGAGGAGCTGGGCTCATGAAGAGGGTGGTATCGTTTTTTAATGTTTATTTATTTTTGAGAAAGGTGGGGGAGGCAGAGAGAGAGGGAGGGACAGAAGGTTCCAAAGCAGGCTCTGTGCTGACAGCAGCCAGCCCAATGATGAAGGGCTCGAGCTCATGAACCATAAGATCATGACCTAAGCCAAAGTCAGACTTTCAACCAACTATGCCACCCAGGCGCCCCGAGGGTGGTATCATTTCTAAACATTTGCTCAGAGCAACAAGAAGGAGCTAACAAATGAAGTTGAGGAGTAGCTGAAGTTGGAAACTCCAGTGTGTGATGAGTCGCCTGTAGACCTCAGCAGGCAAGAAGCCTTGGTGGAAAGGCTGTAAGTTAAACCAATACTGGCCTTCTGCTGGGAGCCTGGGGCCAGGGCTGGCTCCCTAATTTGCAGGACATGGTGCAGAATGAAAGTATTGGACCTCATGTTCACAATCAGGAAAAACATTTTCCTTTCTTCCACAGTCTCTCTCATTTCTTGTTGTAGTATTTTCCCCTGACTGTTTAATATCATGGCGGTCCTTCTGGCTCCCAGGACTCCTGTGGGGTGAAAACAGACACCGGCCCTTGGGGTCCCACACCAGGACCTGGGGTGCAGTGAGCATGTGCCATCCCCTATCCAGGACCCACTGGGCGGGTGGGTGTCGAACAGTTGGCGAACAGGCAGGTGGGAGCCTATATACCAGGGAGGTGAGGAGACAGCCACAAGTAGGTGCACACAGGAGCAGAGCCTCCAGGCACCTGACCAGTGCTTTGTCGTCCCGTTGGACTTGGCCTGCAAAACACAAGTGCAAAGGTAGAATATTAGAATTTCAAGATGGCGACTGGAGAGCAATAAACCCAAGCAAGGGGCCACTTTCTGAGCATGTAGTCTCGTGTAACTGCACCCATCCCACACTCAGGAAAGGAGCCCCAAATGAATGAGAAGGTGGAGAATGGGCAACGGTGGGTAATGTCGGTTCGATGATACTCTGGGGGAGATTATCCATCGAATCCTGGGTTGGGCACAAAAAGAAGAGATTCAGCAAGTTTCTGACGGACAGAGCGAGCACGGGAATCAGGTATTCGAAGTCTCGGTAAAGATGAAAAATGGTTTGGAGTATAGAGTGAGAAAGAATTGAAAGGATGGGAAATTATGATCTAAGATTGAAAAGTGAGAGTCTGACATTTTCGAGGCCCCGGTACAGCAGGCTGAGGGGAATGAAAGACAAAGCTGTTTGTGGCAGTGAAGGTGCTGTGAGGGTGCGTGTGAATGGAGGCCTGTCTTCTTCCTCCTTCTTTGTTCTCCTCCCAGCCCCCATCCTTCACTCACTTCCCGAGATCTCTAGAAAGTCAGAGGAAAAATTGAGTCACAGCGTTCCAACTTAATAGCATTACTATTTCTAATCATCTCATAAGGCTCCCAAAATGTACATACGCAAATCATCAATTTGTAGGAGTTGAACACGTGAAAACTTCCCCCGGAGCTAAAACATCGCAGAACTGCTTTATTTTATTCTAAAAAGAAACCACAAATGTGATATTGGAGACACATAAATGCAACAATTTGTTATTTGTGTGACCTTTTTTTTTTGTTTCTCTAAAGGCAAAATGGAAATTTAAACATGCATAGTCAATGTAGCCGGTGTATTTAAGAAAACAGAAAAATGCTTTAAAATATTTAAACTGGAGAGTGAAATAGCATGCATTCCTATAAACACCTTTTGTCTTGCGAGGGAGATGAGAACATAAGGCAATGTTATTTTCTCCTGTTATGTTTTTTTTTTATTTAAAACATTTTTTTAAATTTTTATTTATTTTTGAGAGAGAGAGAGAGAGTACAAGTGGTGGCGGGGGGGGGAGAGGAGCAAAGAGAGAGGGAGACACAGAATCTGAAGCAGGTTCCAGGCTCTGAGCTGTCAGCACAGAGCCCGACACAGGGCTCGAACTCATGAACTGTGAGATCATGACGAGCTACCAGGTGCCCCATCTCCTGTTATGTTTTGTATTAAATTTATTTTAGGCATAATTGATTGATATCAATCACATAACAAATGGCTGTGACCAGGGATGAGCCCAATGAGCAAAAGTTGTTGCTAATATGATTCTTTAAGGATGTTTTCTTATTGTCAAAGTTCATAAGATCAGCCAAGAGCTGGAAGGAAGTATCTGAGAACAATATTAAATGAAGGGCAGATTATTACACGACTGTGAGAAAGGCATGAATATTAAGGAACTAGAATGTCCTTATAGTTTTGCACTTTTAAAAAATAGTGCCCACTATCAAGCCCCGATTTTTAAGTCTCTATGTTACCCTGCATCTTCCCCTGTAGATGGACACATTTTACATAAAGAAAAACCAGGAGACAATTGGAAATCCCTATATAGAGAGAGAAGCTTAAGGTTGAAACAAATCCATTAAAAGAAGTCCTGAGATCCTTCTTGTTTTCTCAGCAGGTGTAAGCTAAAAGTGTCTCAAAGGCAGACCAAGTAACTGATAGGAAGAAGGCAGAAAGGCTTGGCAAGAATGTTTCTTTTTGTTGCCATAAACATGTGAGTTGCACCTGTCCGGATTCTCTCCCTTCAGCTTCTGATGAAATACAGTCAGACATTTCATGTGGACATTTTGATGATAGGAAGAGGAAAGAGAAGAGAGGCGAAGAATGACAGGATTCCTGGGCCCCTGGGATGCCATCTGGATTTGCAAGTGTGACCTTGTGGTTCTGCTTCTCTGACGATGTGAGAAACCAGGTGAGACGCACTAGCAATCTCTGGTCTAGAAGATCAATTTCACAGTCTCTTCTAATGCCCTGGCTGAATTCCTGGTAAATTTTAATGATCAAATTATCTCTGGTATTTCAAAATGGATGTATTAATGCACAACTCGGATCAAAAAAAAAAAAAGACCTTATTTCATAGAAGATTCTCAGTGCCGAATTTTTCTGGATCTTTGTTCTGCTCAACAATAAGGTTCCTGTACAGGAAGAGAAAATCCCATTCAGATTTTAAATCAAAGTGCAATTCACTCTGTTGGACGGTCTAACACCTTGACTCAGGGTAAATGGGCATTTAGGTATTTGTCTAATCAAAACATATTTCAGAAACAGGTTTAAACAGGATGTGTCCTAAAGAGTTGGTACCTTCTTGAAAGAAGCACTTTTCAAAATGCATCATTTCGGCTTTAAGCAATACGCTTGCTGTTCACCTAACAGGAGAGGGAAAGATCCATCAAATCATCGGACATGAGGGGTGTAAGTGCGAGTGAATTCCTTTCACCTCATTCTGGTGGCTCCAACCGGGCACTGAATTTGCATCTCGGCACCATTAGATGGCCTGGAGTTCTTAATTACCAAACAAATGGAAACTTGCTGCCTGATGCTGTCAGCTCCTTTGTGTATCATTCCTCACCGAACATGAATGATTAATGGAATTTTCCCAACACAGTCAAAGTTGTTTGCTGATGGAATTAAAGCTGAAATTGGCAAGGTCCTAGTGGGAAGACTTTTGCTATAGTGTCATGAACCTGCCAAGCTCTCCAGATGAAAGATAGGAACAATTAGTGATGGCTCTGAACAGGTCTGGATATTCTTAGGGTTTGGTCCCACACGAAAGTCATCTTTCTTTGGATGTTGTACCGGAGGAAGATACTGACACTCAGTCTTTTTTGCGGATTGTAAGCATCAGTGACAAGGGTCTCTGTCCTGATAAAAATGCTGTGGCCCAGGTAAGTGGCGAGGTGGCGTCTTTCCAAAGCCTGAGCCAGAGGTAACGCGCAAGGTCCGCACCATCATGCCACAGGTCCCAACGCATTTCAGCTTAAGTTCAGAGCAGGGAGGCAGGGCATCAGGGGACAATGTTATCCCGGAAGAGGATGATTGTTAATGCTCTCTTTATGAAGAGTTGTGTCTCTGGAGGCAGAATCTTCTTAGTGACTTAGATGCAGAAACCAAAGGGTTAAGGCTGAAAGCATAAGTAGGCAGGCATAATTAAGAAGCCTCCCTCTATTCCAGGGTTTTCTCTCAAACTCTGCCTTGCCACGTAGAGTTACTCTTAATTCTGTGTCTTGTAATCCCTTGCCAAAATTCTGCAAAACCAGCATTCGCTCTGACCCAGCTTTGTCACCCCCCTCACCCACGTATCTGTTCCACCTCCCCAACAAAGATCACTGCAGCTTGCTCTTTGTCTGCCAAGAGTAGCTTGCAAACAATCCTCCCTGTTTAATTATTTCCAAAATTGACAATGACCTCTGTAGCTTGGTGATAAATACGGAATCAAGAGCCCAACATTCCACGCACTTGGCTGTGACAATGCACATGGCATTGATGCCTGAGCATTAGGGCCAGGAATCTGCCTCCCTCATTATTAGAAAGTGACTTGTGAACTTACGGACATTATTTCTGTGACGTAAGATGGATCGCACCAAATGTACCTAAAGTTGACCTGCTTACATATGCTTCTGGTGATTAATCAATGCTCCCTTGTTACATCGAAGGCAAGATAGGTTTGGCAAAGCGCGTAACTTCTTAGTCTCCGCTCCGGTGAGTTTCAGAGGGCTCTGTTATTGGTTTTGACTGGACATTCTTGGCCCTCTGACTTGTAGTTTTTGGGTTCCTCCTGCCAAATCAATGTGTAGTGGTATCCATGGAGCTCACAGGTTGGTGTTAAGTCTGTGTGTAGTCTCTTCAATGATGCACAGTTTCAACTCTACTTTTTTTTTAATTTTTTAATGTTTATTTTTGAGAGAGAGAGGCACAGAGAGCGGGAGACACAGAACCTGAAGGAGGCTTCAGGCTCTGAGCTGTCAGCATAGAGCCCGAAGTGGGGCTCGAACTCACGGGCTGTGAGATCACGACCCGAGCCGAAATGGGATGCTTAACTGACTGAACCACCCAGGTGCCCCTCAACGGTACTCTTTGAAGGTGACTTTTCTCCCTAGCTTCTGGAGTAAGTACTGGCTTCTGAAACTTATATATGAGCCAGCATGTAAAATGCTGAGTCGGTATGGATTCAGGTCCCTGGATGCGGTCAACGTACATAGATTTTTCCAAAGAAGAGTTTCTGAGAAAGTAACTGTTGCACATCAGCGTCTGTGTTGCACTTAAGTTTGGGAGATGGGACCAGCTCATCTGCAAACATAAGTAATATATTGTTATCCACACTCTAAAAGATTTGGCATTGCTGTGTTGAGTCTTGGAAGGAAAGTAGAAAACAAACAAACAAACAAAAAAAAGGAAAAAAGGAAAAAAAACTCTCAGAAGATAATAGTTCCTTTGTATGTGGTAAAACAACCCCAGTGGCAGGTAAGATTCATGCTTGGTAAATGTTCCTGATGCTGGTGTTGGTGTGAACAACACGATATCAATGAGTGTTTTGTTAATTTCAGTTGGCAAGGAGCCCTTCCAAGTATACCTTCTGTGTTGTTTTTCGTCTGCTCTGAAATCAGCTCCAAGTGCATGAAATAAAGGACACATTTTGATCTTTTTAAGAGCTCGCAGTGGAAGTCCGATAGTCTGCGCTTTGCGGATCTTTCTACCTCGGAGGGGGGTGGTGTATCTTCACAGCTTGGCCTCTTCCCCCAAAATTGCTAGCAGCCACGCAAGCCAGCGAATGCAAGGTGATTAGCTAAAAAGCCATGCAGATTAACCTCTTCTATGAGCATGTGGTTCCACTTTGGAAAGGGATGTGTGATTTCTCTCGGTTTGTTTCCAACACCTTCAGGGACATATACTCATCCCCCTGGGAGAGCAGAAGGACTGACAGATCGCCAGTGTCTTTAATCACCAGGGGAGTAGTTATTCTATGATAACGACATCCTTCCTTTGCATTATCCTGTTATTGGTTTCTAACAACAAATGGCTTGAGCAAAACAGGGAGTGAAGCCCACGATTTATTTCATGACAATTTCACTCGTGACCCAAAATCCAACTGGTTCTACTACAGCCTTTAAAACCTGGGTCCTGGGGGCGCCTGGGTGGTTCAGTCGGTTAAGCATCCGACTTCGGCTCTGATCTCATGGTCCTTGAGTTCGAGCCCCGAGTCGGGCTCTGTGCTGATGGCTCAGAGCCTGGAGCCTGTTTCAGATTCTGTGTCTCCGTCTCTCTCTGCCCCTCCCCTGTTCATGCTCTGTCTCTCTCTGTCTCAAAAATAAATAATAAAAAATGTTAAAAAAAAATTAAAAAAAAAAAAAACTGGGTCCTGACTGAAATGAGGTGAATATACACAACGAGGCAGAAAGTGGGTAAGCATGAAAAGGTGGTTTCCTTCCTTTGGATTTATAGATTCTAGTGCATAATAATGTTTAGAGATGACGGTGGAAATCAGAGACTATCCAACAGAGCATAAATAAAGTGAGGTCCTTACATAACATGCCTGTACCCTCTTTGAGATACACATGATATCAAGCCAAACCAATGTCTAAGGACCTTGACATAGCCCATCCCAGTCTGATGACGGAGAGAACTGAACACAGCCCCCCTGCTTAGGAGCTGTGTCACTTGAGGAAGTTCATTTAACACTTTGGGCTTCGATTTCCTCGTTAGTTAAATGCATTCAAAATACTTGGTACGCAACGATGGTTATAACTCAAGGAGCTAAGCTGTGGAACCGGAAATCACAGTGCCTGGAACCTAGTATGCACTCAGGTGGCGGTATCGTTGCCATTTTGACTGCCATACTAATCATTATCATTAATATGGGATGAAAATTCTGGTTCTTCAATAATTATTCAATACTGAATGGCCTGAAGTTTTGGGGGGCGCAGATAGCTGAGTTGACTCAATACGACGTCGGAAGGTGTGTGGGTGTGTGTAAATCTGAGACCAGAGTTCAGCACTCTCCATGGTTCGGTTAACTTGATGATAGAGAGTTGAGGCCTCCAGAATAAAAAGCCAGTGGGTTATTGCGCCCAGTGATTCCATAAAACTTATGACGCAGAAACAGGGGAATGAGCCATTCTTTAAACTTGTCCTCCCTGAGATAATTGCTTACAATTAACTCCGATGTTTTGCTTCTCTCCTCCTGCACAACCAAGTTTTTCAGATATTCTGTTGCTTTATTTGCTTGCTTGTTTATTAGAAACCCTGAAAACTCCCAAGAATATCTACAATGAGGAATCAAGGCTACGCATTCAACGTAAGCATTTAGAAACTATCCGTCCAGCAGGACAAAGGCAGCTTGGTAGGACGTGCTACCTTCTTCCCCAGGCTTAGAGGAAGAAATCATGTTGAGACCTATATATAAACATTTGTTCAACCATATATTCGTGGATAAAGTAGGAGAGTCGAATTATCTTGTGTTATTGCTTTTCTTCTCACAAAAAATACATGCATCTACTGTATATAAATATATATGTGAGGATCCTCAGGAAATGTGCATTAAAGAAGGGGTGAATTGATTTTTAGTCAGAAATACAAACCATAATTTAATTGACTTGGTTTTTATCTCAGTGTTTCAATGTTCTAAATTTGGCAAACATTTCCAAAATTCTCTTTACAATCCTAAGAATGCTGTGTCTCCTCTCTGAACTAACTTTATTCATCTTAGAAGCTCACCAGGCCCCATAGAATTCTATAGGTACATGATTGTAGTAACATTTACTATCATACAGAATTTATTTGCGGGTATTATGTTCTATGAGTGATTGGTTATGATTCTTGTTCATTAGGGTCTAGGATGGCAATAGTTGTTTTTTTTTTTTTTTTTGGATGGCGATAATCTTTATATCATACAAAGGCACTCATGCTTTGTTTGTTTCTGTTATTATATTCTATGAAGGGACTTGTCATGGCTCCTGTTCGGTTTCACCTCCTTTTTGACTCTTCACCTCATCAGAACTTGACCTTGTGGTTTACCAAACCCAGACGACATGGATATTTTTATTTTATTCTTTACAGTGAAACTAATCAGCAAACATCAATGAATCAGTTCATCCACCAAGGAATTGACGCTAGTCTCTTCTTCACTTGGCTTCTAGTTTTTGGACAATTTCATCAAGGACTTGAAGAGCTGCTTCTCAGGTTAAGTTATAGTCTTATTCTGATAAAAGCATCCAACACTCCATCTGCATGTTTATCAGTAAAGAGCCAGCTGGAGCCTCAGAGGCCTCTAACCACCAGCCATTGGAAACTCACTTTGGCTGGTAAAAGCCAGGGGAATGACCAGAAGTTAGGGAAAGAAGGAACAGAGGCAGAGAGTAAACTCAGTATTACCATCTTTGAGATCAGACTGTGGCTCATCAAAATATCTTTCCAATCAAAGACCTCTTGTAATACCCATGTGATCCCACTCTCAGGACCTTGCCACATTGTTTTAAACATTTGAAAAGTGCATCACAGATACAACCATGAAAATAAATCAGTAGTGCCTTCAAGGGGCGGCCAATGTGAACTGAACCCACCTCATTGTTTTGGGGGGCTTTTTTAAGATGGAAAATTGAGAGAAAAAGGGAGACAATTGGTTGAGAGAAAAACACAGAGAAAGAAAGCCCCATCAAAACCAGACTTTCCACCAGGGCAGGAAAGCCTTCCGAAGGAAAATCACCTGCTGGGTGAATAAGCCGGAACGGAGCCAGGGGGGTTTCATTCCACAATAATGCTTGACCTGATATTCATTTTCGTCTCTCAGTGTTTCAAGTAAAGCACAATCTCGCAACAGCTGTCAAATTCTTGATTCTCTTCTCCTAGTAACTGCTTTCTTACCATTCTGGAAATGTAAGACACCATGTCAATGAGCCACATGTGGGACTGCACTGTTAACACTTGCTCCTGGGACACTGGTGAGTGAGGCTGAGTGGTCGGAAACTTCCCCTTAAGTACTTAGAAGGGAGACCGACTAATGCACCTACAGGCAACATAATGTGTACATTCTACAGCAGTGCAAAAATGTGTTTCTTTCCAAATTGTGGCAGAGCCATGCTCTTGGGAGCGTATCCTAGCCTGGCTCTTTTTTCTTTTTTTAAATGTAGCTGCCAAGCCTCCGGGTTGGGACTGTGCTTTCAAACAACCCGATGTACTTAAGTTCTTCACGTGAGACGAGTGCATATTCTATCAGAGGACATTTCTGCACTCTTTGGAAAGTAGTCAAGTGCTTCCCGCTGAAATAAGAGGAAGAAAACGGCGACAGCATTTTGGATTATTAGATAGATTGCCCAAAGCCTTTAAGCAACATGCAACGGTACCTATTTTTCTTGAGCTCTGCATTATTGTGGACTTGAGTTATCTGTGCCTGCCCGTGTTTTACCAATCAAAACTTTGATTATAGTAAAAAAAAAAAAACAAACAACTTTAGATTGGCACTTAACAGACCAAAGCTCTAGGTGTTTGGCACTAACTATCTGACATTGGGTCAGTCTTTTTCACCTCTGTGTTCAACTGTCTTATCTTAGGAAAAGGAAATTTTGGCCTGGGTTATTTCAAAGGTCCCTTCTAACTCTGAAAATCAATGGGTATCGCTCGAATATATGTGCTAAGAAAGAAAATAAACTAATTAGACTACATTCATGAACTTCTAATAATAACTAGGCATTTCAGACTCAACTTTTTATAGTCGAGAACAACACACACACACACACACACACACACACACACACGAAGGAAAGAAGGAAGGGAAAAAAGGAAAGGCAAATATCTTAGCAGCATCATTGCTGGCATTGCTCCCAAAGAGGATAAAAAACAAAAAGGATGCATATATGTGCCAGGCGCATGTAGACTGGGGTTGAAAGAGTGGGTTCAGAAAGCAGAGTGGTTAGGTCCACATCTCCCTTCAACCGCCTACAAACTGAGGCGCTGTCCTCCAATTGTGCATTTTCCTATGTGTCTCAGCATCTACAAAATGCGAATAGTGATGGTAACCCCCTCAGAGGGATGACATCATCTATGTACGGCCAAGACCAAATAATCCGCTCTGTGATTTCCGGAAATATTTTTTTAGATGAACGAACAAAAGCGAAAACAAAGCATGCACTTAATGCAAGAAATAACAAGACACATATGTGTGCACCCATGGTTCCAAAGAGAGGCACTTGAAGGGTGGTCAGAAACAAATCAGGAAGGTTCTCACAAGGGAGTGTGTGGGGAGTAGGGTGGAGACGTTAGGGATGAGGGAGAAGTTGGAGTTATAACATTTTTTCCACAGGTTTGACTTCTAATGATGCGAATATTTACATATTCGAAGACTGACAATGAGTCCGAGGGAAAAATATTCATCCGAGCATGGAATAAAACAGGAGGAAAAGACACCTAACTTTTAATGAGGTTGCTAAGAGAACACAGAGAAAATAATTATTTCCGGTAACTTTTTCAAATTTTTTTTAATGTTGATTTATTTTTGAGAGAGAGAGACAGACAGACAGAATGTGAGGAGGGGCGGGGCAGAGAGAGAAGGAGACACAGATTCGGAAGCAGGCTCCAGGCTCTGAGCTGTCAGCTCAGAGCCCGATGTGGGGCTCGAACCCACGGACCGCGAGATCACCACCTGAGCCGAAGCCAGACGCTCAACCGATTGAGCCCCCCAGGCGCCCCTCCAGTAACTTTTGAACACTACTTTGGCATACATGTTTTGTGCACGTGTGAAATGTGTTGTGGTAACAGAGAGAACTGCAAACAAATCTTAAATGTACACAGAAGGAACACTGCGGTTAGTAATCTTCCCTGTAATTTTCAATCTTTGTTTTTCTATATTGGAGGAGTAGGATCCAAAAATTACACTGTCAGGAAAATGTTAGAATCTTGTTTGAATTAGGTAAAAGTCTGTAGTGTTAAATTTGTATTGGAAATAGTGATAGGAACTCACAATTTATATAGGACTGTGTTTTTATGCTTATCTAGGCATGTATCTATGGATGTATCTGTCTGTCTATCTATTGTATCCTAGAAACAAGGCATTCCGGTAGCAGGGAACACATCTAACCCTCAGATCTTCACGGCTGTCTTTGAATAAGGAGATGCGGAAGAGTCTTCTCAGAGAAATAGCTATTTTCCTGATTTTGTTCAGGAAAAAGTACAAGGTGAGACTATACACGGTTAAGAAAGAAAATAAAGACATAAAAGCCAGATTTAAGGAACTCTCGCTGGCCAAAGTTGGTATGTCAAAAGAAAATGATGATGATTTTTATAGTTGTAATACATTAAAAACCTGAGCCCATCGGGGCATTAAAAAGGGATAGAAAAAACATAAAGGAGAAAATGTGCAACTCTTCTTTCGAGAACAAAACTGGCTGCTACTAATGGTGGAAGGAATAATTACAGCTAGAAGATCACCAATTTGCATCTCTCTATGTTTGTGCCCCCCCCCACCCCCGCCACCATTGCCCTAACCACACACTGATTTTTGTCCGGTAAGATCTGCATTGGACTTCTAACTACAGAACTGTAAACAAAAACTTGTGTTGTTTTTTGGTACTGTGTTTGTGATCATTTGTCACAGGCACCATAAAACAAAATACACCTAGAGAGCATTTATTAATTCTAAACAGAAAAATGTACTGCGACAGTGGATCCCCAGCAGTTATCACATTAACAATGTTAACAAATCAAACAGCTTTCCCAATAAAAGGACCACTTGGCATTCTGTGGTTCCTGATGTGATGCATTATGAAGTCCACATTACCTATGGAACGATCTTGCAAAACATGCTGAACATAAACCACTATAGTCAACCCTCTATATCTCGTTTCTAGCTTAAAACATACAGGGGAAAGGAGAAACAAGATAAACAACTTGTGAAAGCAATAAAACAAGTCTAAAACGAAGCGTGATCGATAATCCAGTGGCCTAGAGTCTTTATAAAGTCAATTTTCTTAAAGAACAGAACTAAAAGGTGAAAGATCCAAGACCACCTACGAAACTTGAGTGGACCCAAGTTCAAAAAAACTACTTGAGTGCTCGCTTCGGCAGCACATATACTAAAAAAAACTACTTGAAAAGACATTTTGGGGGCAACTTGGGAATTCAAATATGGATTAGATCTTAGATGTTAGATAATATAACAAAACTCATAGTCTTAGGTGTCACGATGGCATTGTAGCTAGATATGTTCTTCTTCCTAGAAGATGTATAGTGAGAGTGGGAGACGGGTTAGAGAAAGAGGGAGACACAGAATCCGAAACAGGCTTCAGGCTCCCAGCTGTCAGCACAGAGCCTGACGCAGGACTCAAACTCATGAACCAGGGGACCGTGACCTGAGCCGAGATCAAGAGTCAGACGTTCAACAGACTGAACCACCCAGGCGCCCCATGCGAGGTATCAAAACATTTACAACTGTTTAATCTAAGTGGGTATCATATGTATGTTTACTGTGCTCTTCCATTAACTTATATGTGACACTATTCAAAAATAAAGGTGGAGAGAAAAAAAGTAATTATATTTCAAATTATATAATTTCAAATTATAGCAGGTATTGGAGATTTGATCTGAAAGTGTCAAAAGGGTCCGAAGAACGAAAACGAGATTGCCTGGAGTTTAGGTTGTATCGCCAGTCAAATCAATCAGATACTTAACGTTGCCGGGAAGATTTTCAGGCACTAGCGGGTCTTAATAAATCTAAGGTTGTGCTTCCCTACTGAGGGCCTGTGCTTTGTCAGGCCAGTGAGGGCTTCCCGAGGCTCCGGGGCAAACAGCACCCAAGTAACAGCAGTCAAAATACCAAAGCAAAGCAATTACGCAAGAAGGTAACAATCCACAAAAGTAAAATATTAATACAAACTTAGTAGCCATTAAAAACCAAGGACAACTCAATAAGACACTAACGATACACGGATAACAAAGCTTACTTCCAGGAAACGCTGGGAATTCTAGCCATCTGCCTGAAACCTAAATGGTGGGAGCTTCACAGCCTTGCTCAGCTCTCTCTAGCAGCCAGACTTCCTGGCACCATACGGGATTAAGGTCTAAGAGCAAACTCCCTTAGCGTGCTAATTTTAGTTTATTGATATCACATAGAGGTAGCTCTTCATAACTCATTTAAGAGCTACCAACATCCAGCGGCATTTCGTGCCATTTGCATAGAAGCAGCACACAATAAATTCCAAAATGTTTGGTAAGTTCTTGGACCTTCCGGAGGACTCTAGGTTTTACAGCCCACCAGCGGACCAAAAACTTCACTCTGAGAACTGCTTCTTTGGAGCCCAAACATTGAAGCAAATCTGTGTGACTCTCAACCTCTGTTTCATCCACATCCATGGTCAATGCATGACACAGTGAAACATAGGGCTACATGGATTTGAGGGAGACATTGATATCATCTCAGGGTTCTTTGCAGAAAGGCTCGTTCCGTGAGGTGTCCTTCCTCACTTTGGTAATTTTCTCTTTTACTCTTTCGCAAGAATGCTAACGTTAGAAAGATTGGATGTCATCCGAGCAGAGCTAACATAGATAGGATCAAAACCAGGGAAGTCATCTGCCTAGAAACAAAAACCCATGCTTATTTTAAACCTTATTGCATGCAGAAGGCATGCTGGACGTAACTGATATCAACTTTGTTGCGCCATTTCAATAAATATTTGTAGTCGTTGTAATGATCTTGATGAGCTCCCTAAAGGTCTTGGTGCTTTGGACCCACATGCTGTCCAAGGCTGGAAGTTCTTTCTGGAAGAAAACAACCTCCCACCAAGCCACGACCACATCCTTTCCCTTTTAAAGTATGGCATCGCTACACTTGAGTGGTTATAACAGACTCAAAGCCTCCGAAAGTAATGGGATTGCTCTGGCATCACAGTTCACCGGCTAGCCTCATTTTGGAAAATTCATCTTTCTTAATGTTGTTACGGTAAGGTGAGGCAGACCTAACCTATGAGAAGTGAGTTCTGATATTCTGCAAGGGAGAGAGGTGGAGGGTAGCCCCCCAAAAAATTTGCGCGTGAATGAGCTCGGAGAGAAACAACGGAGTGAAACCGTCTGAGATTTCCCAGTGGCCCCGAAGAGTCAGATTTTTTTCAGTTACGTGTCAGATTCACCGAAAACCGGTAAGAAACTATAAGGTGGACAGAGAAAGAGTTTGATGACAGTGTGCATCCTGGGACTTGCAGATGTTCACACCTGCTCACCTCTGGGTCTGCTCCGGGGGGATTTGGGGACGTTCTTTTCCTAGGAACGGTAGGATCCAGCAGCCATTCATTGTTCAATGTTTTTAAGTTTATTTACTTATTTTTGAGAGAGAAACAGAGAGAGTGAGCAGTGGATGGGGGGGGGCGGACAGAGAATCCCAAGCAGGCTCCACACTGTCAACATGGAGCCCAACGTGGGGCTTGAACTCACGCACTGCGAGATCACGACCTGAGCCAAAGCCGAGAGTCGGACACTTCACCGACTGAGCCACGCAGGCAACCCAGCAGCCATTCATTTTGCGTCTACTATCTACCAATTGCTGCACCAAATCAAGACATCCGTTGTAAGCTACATTGACTAGCAGGGAAGGAAATTCAAGGAAACGTCCAGAAACTGTCATAACATGGAGTGTCGTGGCAGATTTGTGAAGAGCCAGGGGTTGGGGAGGAGAAAATGAAAGAGATGTACGTCCTCTAGGGTCGGGGGAGATACCCGGTAAACTTTTCTGTGAAGATGTGGTGCTTAAGTGGAGTGTTGAAGGACCAGTATCTGGGCAGAGGGAACAGGCTGAGCAGGTATGGTAAGTTTTGGAAACACCATGGGATTTGGTATAACCTGGGGAAGCGGGTCGTGGGAGTTGGTGTTGAGTTCATGAGAAGCTGTATAGGAGATGGCCCCATACTGCCAAGGGCAGACCGGCATTTCAATATTTTTTTAACGTTTATTTATTTTTGAGACAGAGAGAGACAGAGCATGAACAGGGGAGGATCAGAGAGAGAGGGAGACACAGAATCCAAAACAGGTTCCAGGCTCTGAGCAGTCAGCCCAGAGCCCGACGTGGGGCTCAAACTCACGGACCGTGAGATCATGACCTGAGCCAAAGTCGGATGTTCAACCGACTGAGCCACCCAGGCGCCCCAGACCGGCATTTTAGACACGTTCCTGGGGCGGCCGGGCGATAGCAAATGGGGAGGGGAGATCGTATTGGAGGATAGGGTTATTAACTAGTTGGCTATTATGGTAATCCGAGAGAAACGTCAAGAAGGACCAAACGAAACAAAGGTTGATACAGAGAAATTGGCACAAATAGAAATAAGAAAGTTAATCCACATACTCAAGAGTCTTTTGGCCTGGACTGGAGGGAGGGAGATAGGGATGGGGCGGTGCACATTCACGGGGCTGATATTTAACAGCCACAACTCGGGGGGTTCCATTCACACTGGAGATGTCTCAAATTTGTACGTGTTTTCGGCCAGTATTCTATTCAGGCGTCTTCTCTCAAACACCAGTGCGTATACAACAATTTTCTGACCGACAGAATACATTGATTTCACAGGGGAGTGTCTTTTGTTTTTTATTTGTATAAGGATCATATGGACTGGGGGATCGCAAGGGTCGGGGGATTTTAGGTAACTAGTAAACTCCTGAACTGTTAGGTAACTGGTGTTGAGGGAGGTATGAGATCCACACCGATGTTAGAGATAGTGCTGTGGTGTTTGCAGATATAATTTGATCCTCAGTGCATGCAAATGGATACTGGCCAAGCCCAGGTCCAGCTTGGTTCTACTGAATAACTGTAGATACAATTATGGCTTTATAACATGGATACGCTTTCAGGTCCCTCTGAAAGTCAAGACTGATAATGTTGGCACTTGTCCAGGAAAGGATGACAGATATCTGTCTTTAAGATGCTGAGTCTATCACCAAGACACCACAAGTAGCATGCACGAGGGAGGGAGGGAAAGGGCCAGTTTGGGCATTGGAAAGAGCCCAGCTTGTGGGAATATTTTCCAAAGAAACTGGACATATATGTTCAGAGATGTCTAAACAAGGGTGATCATTTTGTCATTGATAAAGTAGTGAGACACTGAAAGCAAGCTAAATATTCATCAAGAAAGTATGTTTCAATAAAGCACAGTACACCTGTGCCCTGGAATACGATGCAGCTGCTTAAAAAGTCAAGGGGCGCCTGGGTGGCTCAGTGGGTTGCGCACCCGACTTCAACTCAGGTCATGATTTCATGGTTCGTGAGTTCGAGCCCCGCATCGAGCTCTGGGCTGACGGCTCGGAGCCTGGAGCCTGGTTTGGGTTCTGTGTCTCCTCTCTGCTCCTGCCCCCGCGTGCGCTCTGTCTCTGTCTCTCAAAAATAAATGTTAAAAAAATTTAAAAAAAATAAACAATGTCAAAAATGGCCTGTAATGGTGTGAGAGATAATTTGCAAGAAAAGGACAAGCTACTGATGAGAATGGGCAGCATGATAAAATAGGGTATTTTTTAAATGCAGAGGAAAACTTCGGAAGCATCTGTATCAAATCTCAACCGGGAAAGAGATTGGCATCTGGGAGCTGCACGTAAAGAGGATCTTCCCTGCAGACCAATGTCATCTAAGAGAACCATCCATAATCATGAGCGCTTGAAATGTGGCCAGTGTCACGAAAGAATTGAAATTTTTTACTTTATGGAATGTTAATTAAGTTAAAGACTAACATGCATTTCTTTTGTAATTGTGAAAAAAAAGTCACAGCAATAAAAAAGCAAGGAGGAAGGGCAGAAAGACAATATGATTATTTTTTTTAATTTTTTTTAACGTTTATTTATTTTTGAGACAGAGAGAGACAGAGCATGAACGGGGGAGGGTCAGAGAGAGGGAGACACAGAATCCGAAACAGGCTCCAGGCTCTGAGCTGTCAGCACAGAGCCCGACGCGGGGCTCGAACTCACGGACTGCGAGATCATGACCCGAGCCGAAGTCGGCCGCCTAACCGACTGAGCCACCCAGGCGCCCCGACAATCTGATTTTTTAAATCTCTGAGTTAGTTCAAATTCCTTCATTTTTGCTTATACAAAACATAGGTCATATTGCTTGGAAAGTGCATGGATAGGTTAAGACACTGAGAATACATGCACATGAATTACAGAAACATATAAATGCCCATACGGAGAAGGAACAGAAAAGACGGAAGTTCTGGAGTATATTTTCTATACAGCACTTCCTAAAACTACTATCACTGAGTCATAGCGTTTTTCTGGGTTCACAGCATCACGCCCTGGAGTTCTACCTAACTAGCTAATGAAGTCAACTGATGGACAGAGCCAGGATTGGGGCGATCTGAGTTTGGGGGCAGTTCCTCTGGTGACAAATAAGGCCGCTTTAGCCCCCAGGGTCCTAGAAAACGGAATTGCTCAGGTGGGGATTTCAGATGAAAGCTGGATCTAGGAGAGTCCAGGAGCGGGATTCCGAGGGTCCGCCGCTTCTGAAGGTTATGTTGGGCTCAAAAGCGTAAGTATTCATCCGCCGCGTTCAATCTCTTTGATAGTGGCAAGCTATTTGTCTTCTGATCCATTTCCCACAAGTTAGCAGCTCACCACGGCTTTTTTTAGTGGTCAGGGGACTGATGGCAAAGCAAGAGGGAGGAAGAATCAGGATGCTTCTTAGCAGGTGTTTGCTGGAAGCCAAGCCACAGCTCGGGCTGGGCCGAGTGGGTGCCCACGAAGCCCTGAGTCAGAAAAGTGGGCCTTCTGAAGTTTATAGATGCTTCACAAGGCCAATGGCACAGAGAAATTACAAATATGGATACATATCACAGGTTACCGTCAGAAGGAATGCTTGCATCTTATATATACATGATATAATTTAGAAGTTCATTAGTGGAAATGAAAAACCAAGTTGTATTTCCATCTGGAAAGAGCTGGGGAGTGTTGATCCGTATCCAGGGCGTACAGGAGCGGGATGTGTCCGCATTACTTATAAACTCCAAAGAGCCGCAGCCCTGATGTTACAGCATAACTTCTGCATCTGAAGGTTTCCTTATATCTAAGTAAAATAATTCAGTATAACACAATTAGCCTTTCAAGGCGCTGGTGATAGTCTGCACTTTGAGAACCAAATAACGTCACCTGAGTAAGTCGACTTGCGGTAGCAAAATGTACATTTCTTTGGCATATCCGGCTGCACCATGTGAAGTTGCTAATATGCCTCTAAAGCTGCTTTATACGTGGAAACAAATTAAATCTGCCAATCGTAAAGAAATCGCATCAATATATGAGATGCTAACATATCCGATGCTTCTTTTTAAGTACTTTCTAAAGGCAGGCCTTAAGGAATAGATGATAAAGAATGAGAAGTTTGTTGCTTATTTTAGCCTTACCAAAGCCATTTATATTTACAAATGCCATTCTGAGTGGGCTCTAGAGTGGAAGTCGTGTTTTCATAGCGTGTTTAAAAACCAGCCTGCATCTACGGATAGGAATGGGCCATAATGCTGAGCGTTTCTGATCTGACATAGTAGTTTCTGGGGAAAAGAAACCTTTTTCCGTATTGGGCCTCGGAGAACAGACGCATTCAAAATTACATGCCAGGGAAGTCGCCATTTGTATAATCGATCCATTTAGCACGTTTTGAAACGTTTGCCGTATCAGAAGGCAAAATCCTTATAAATCTGGAACTGTAAATGTTTTTTGAAAATCCCATGTTTAATCAGTCATTGACATGATGCATTGAAGTTGAATCTCCTTTAAGGCGCATGACATCATGGCCCATGGGAGAGAGCTGAAATTAATCACGGTAATTCTGTTGTATGACCTACTTTGGCATTTTCATCTGATGGAGCCAGGAAATGGGCTGGCTAATAGTCCATTTTGGAGTATTCTAAGATCTTAGCAATTCCATATTTAAGGAGGTTAATAAGATACTAATTGGGGCCCAGGTGAAAAGTTCACAAGACAAATGAACTCACCTGGATATGAGGACTCCGCATAGCCCAGTGGCCTCCCCTTTGCAAGTGTTCTTCCTAAGGCTTCACCTTGGAACTCAGAGGGGAAAAAGCTCACACCTTGGGAGACTTGCCTAGCCAGCATTCTCTCTCCTGGCCCCTGGGTAACAATGGCTGGCCCAATGCCAGGGTCACGGGCCTCTAGCAAGGTCAGCATTCCGCTTCTTACGGAACGGAAGTAAAGGAAAAATTCCAAAGGAGGAAAATTCATATCGAAAATAAGGCTTATTCCAGGGCTCTTATGAACGTTTAGGAAAAGCACGTTTGGTGAAGATTTAAGAAGTCCCAATTAAAAAAAAAAAAGAAAAAGAAAAAGAAAGAAAGAAAGAAAGAACTTCTCTTCATCACCTCTGCAGAAGTGGACTGAAACATTTGTTTTCAACCAACACGGAAATCCTAGCCTTGGGTCGTTATTATGGTCTAGCTAGTGGCTGTATTCATCAAGACCGAAACGGAAGACATGATAATATTCTCTCTCTCAATTTTCTCCCCTGTAAATATTTGCAATAACTCCTGGGTGACTTGGGAAATTTATCAATAGAAAAGGCAGGTCTCTGAAACATTTTAGGCCCTCCTCATTGCCTCGTGACCGCTCTGACCATGCGAGACCATCCCAGCGCTGCCTCCAGAATGTTATCATTTCTCACTCTGTTTTCATTATAGTTTATCCGCAGTAACGTGCTGTGCTTTCCTTAATATTCGCTCTGCTTTTTACGTACAGAAAGAGTTAATAATTTTTCTACCGTAAAGGCTTATGGCATGTCTTTCTGTCTCCCTCTCAGTGTGCAATTCATCTTCCAAGTTTCCAGAAGCGCCTGAGATTTTTAAAAACAGCTGTAATCTGCGGTCATTGATGGTGGAGTAGATTGTTTGCCAAACTATTACCATAACTGTCAACCGAAATCAGAAAAATAATCTCATTGTGCTGGACAGATGCGTTTCCTGCATTATTGATATAGTCACTCCAGAGTAATAGAGAAATATAAAGCATTGTTCTATTTACAAAAGGAGATTGGCCAAGTCCTTGAAAGTGAGCATGAGGGACAGGCACTTACAGGAAGTGAGATATAGTCAACTCGGTAAAAGTTATGTGTCAGGGCCACATGAGCTACCTAGTCAGCAGTAGGATCTGAGAGCTTCTCCTCCCCTTGCTTTCAGGCCAGTTTTGTGGTTCGCTCTCGAGAGCGTGAAAGAGCTCTCAGAACTGTTAGGTAGAGCCCTGTGGAATTTGTTGGGCATTCTTTACCCCAACAGTGTCCCTGAACATGTAACCTGCTCTAACAGGTTCACTATGCATCTCTGGGCATCCGGTGAGCCCCCCCCCCCCCCGACCACGACGTTACACGGTAATTGGATTTGTTTATTTCAAGCAGGCGATCCCAACATTCCGCGGGAGCAATGAGCTAAATCTACCTTATGCCTGCTGGCTGTGCGAGGAGGGTCCATCGTCTTAGAGGTTCATCCACTGCTCCACCATCATCTAAGCCGTGAATAATGTAATGCTGAGTGATTCTATTTGTTGAGCACACGCACCGAGAAGTACCGGGCACTTCACATGTATTATCCCTGATCCACAGAACACGCCGACCGAGGTAGGGATATCTTTCTAAAATCTTCCATTTTACTGAGGAAGAAATCGGTGTTCAAAGAGGTGCCATAGATGGCCCGAGGTCACCCAGCACCTAAATAGTTGACCTGGAATTTGGACCCAGGCTTAACTTCAGAACACGGTTCTAGGAGATTATCTCCATTTTATTGAGATACAGGCAAAAATATATTATGCATCGGAATTTTTGTCTCTATTCCAATGCACCTTCCTCACATATTTAGAATCATACACAATCACACACACACACACACACACACACACATTTTCCTTACAGGAAAAAAAAAAAGGTGATGCCATCATTTTCCTATAATGCCCTAAGGGGCATTTAACAAGATGGGTGAAGACCTCAGCACAAGTTCATAAACGGGGCCATCAGAAGCACCTAGACTCTGTTCTTAGTAAGATGGTTCTAGATAGTTCTGGGCAGAAGTTTATGAATGCTGACAGCTCCATCCTGAGTACAAGGCAGACAGCGAAGACGTCTAAATTCTAACCCAGTCCGCTCAAATCCTCTATGGCTTAGTTTCCTCTCTTTTCATAAAAATATATAATCCTGGGGCACCTGGGTGGCTCAGTTGCTTACGTGTCTGACATCGGCTCAGGTCATGATCTCGCGGTCCATGGGTTTGAGCCCTGCATCGGGCTCTGTGCTGATGGCTCAGAGCCTGGATCCTGCTTCAGATTCTGTGTCTCCCTCTCTCCCTCTGCCCCTCCCCTGCTTGTGCTTTGTCTTCCTCTGTCTCAAAAATAAATCAACATTGAAAGAACTGGCTATCCTGAGTAAGACAGGGAAGCAGATCCCAGAAGTTTGAAAGGTAAGGAATGGGGACAGAGGAGCCATAAGCGGGAAAGAAATGAAATGGAGCCCAAAAAAGTCTTCTGTTAAAAGAAGTCAAACAAAGACGTTCCACACACATACACACACCACACATACGTATACTTAATTCATGTTCACATGAAGGAATCTTGCCTCCTTTCTCAAATAATCTTAAAACAACCTACACAAGAAGGACTGATTATTTGACATGGCCCATTTCCAAAAGGTAATGTTTCCCCCTGAATACACAAGAAAAATTAAAAAAAAATTATACAGTTAAGCAATAAAATGATGTCTTCCATCTTTGTCCCTATTTGTTGTATCAATTATGTGGAAAGTATTTAATAATTATTAAAATCTCCAAAAACTTGTCCGTTTTTCATTTTGAGTGTGTCATTTTTTTTTCCCGGTACTTGGAAGTTGTTATTAGTTGGCTATACATTTAGGGCTGTTCAGCTCCCTGGATTATTACCTCTCTTTACCTCTAGTAGCGTTCTCTGTCTTAAAGTGCATTTTGTATGATGTTGATACAGTTTCATTGGTTTTCTTAAGCTCATTGATTGAAAGCTATATCTTAATTGTGCTCTTATCTTCAATCGGCATGTATTTAAAGTGCTTCTGGTCAACAACATATAGATGGGTATTGCTTTTTTTTTAAATCTGGTTGATGATCTCTGCTTTTCACTGAAGTATTTCATTTAATATAATAATTGATGTGTTTTTTGAGTCCCCTTATTTGTGTTTCCTTTATCCCATATGGTCTTTACCCTTTGATTGTCTTTTCCTGACTTCTTTGAGTTGGTCCTACGTTCCTTTTTACATTTATTTATTTATTTTTGAGACAGAGAGACAGAGAGAGAGAGAGAGAGAGCACAAGCAGAGGAGGGGAAGAGAGAGAGGAAGACAGAGAATCCGAAGCAGGCTTCAAGCTCTGAGCTGTCCGCACAGAGCCCAATGCGGGGGGCTTGAACGAACAGACTGTGAGATCATGACCTGAGCCAAAGTCGGACGCTTAACCCGCTGAACCTCCCAGGCACCCCACGTCCCACATTTCTTAATATTATCTTGTTGACTTTTTAGCTATTCTAGTGTTCTCTCCAGAGATTACAGTATTGGCTATAAGTCATGATGGTCTGCATTCAAATCACACTATGCTCTCTTATGTATAGTGTCAGTATCTTAGGAGAGTATCATTTAGCCCACCCTTTTTTTTATTAACTTTTTTTCTTGGATTTCAAGTAAAAACCTTACAGATTAGCTGTTCTTCACATTTATTTTGGATCACAAAAACCTTTTGAGAAACGGAGGAAAGTTCTGCATGCCCACTCATATACGTGCATACAGTCACACACAATGTTCCTGCAACCGCAGGACGACTACGTCCACATGGAGGGCCAGGTCACGGACTGCTTCGTAGGATGAAGTTCACCTTTCAGCCGGCACGAATCTGGAATCTGAAGCAGTTTGTTGATGGTACTTGAAACGCAGATCAGAAAGAATGGAAATGTCCTCAGAGGATGAGAGTTAACAAAGGATGGGGGTCAGGAGGAAACAGAAGGAAAAATACAGACTCAGGACCATTCTAGAATTTGTTTGCTGGTATTTTTGTAATGCCTTTCATGCACCTACCACGGGTCACAGAAGGTGCCAGTGTTTTAACAGGTTCTTTACAAAAAGGCATCTTGAAATCGTCTAACAAGCTAGGAGGTTTTGAATGTAAAAACTTTTGTAAATTGCACGTTTAAAAATTAAAAAATGAACAAGCTGGCTATCAGATAGTTGAACTAACCTGCCTACAACTAGTCATACATATGCGGACCCAGCATTCACATTGCCCTCTCCCTGATTCCAAACTATCAGTCTTTCCTATACTCCAGATGGTCTGATGCATTTTCTATCATCCTGTTGCCTAAAAACACTTATTTTTGTTTGGAACAAATAGACAGCAATGGTACAAATATAATTCAGACACCTTGGCAAAAGGGGCAACGTGATTCTCCTAAAGCAAGACTGGGAGGTGTGTTTTCCCATAAGCTGGTCCCCAAAACTTTTCTCCTATCCTAAGCGCTCGAAGCACTGAGAGAGCCCAGGTCAAGTCAGCAGAGCGATTACTGAATGGAATAAAGACAGATTGACTTCTCCTCTAGGTGGGGAGGGAGCTAATTGCTCTGCTTACAGGCACCATAAATTATTGCTTGGTACCTTCTCTGAAAACTAATGGCCAAGAACAGGATGTCCATCTCATTTACAAACTTTGGCTTGTTCATCCAGAAATGTGGCCTCCTGCTGATATGCATACATAAAGGCACCGAGGTTTGGGTGTTTTCTGCTGACTTTACTCGATGGACTTGAGAAAAAACTGTGCGTGTCAAAATGTCTTCTTCATGTGAACTGGAAATAATATCTTCTAAGAGATAGCTAACATGTACAAAATAGTTAAAAATGTCTCCTTAAAAGAACTGTGATAGGAAAGACCCATTTGGCCATCTACAACTATTTTTGAAACATGGATCGGGACTCAAGGAAGTTACCCAAACAATTAAGAATTGATGCGATGAACCTTTGTATTTTAGTTTTGACCCAGGCTTTATAACTGCCTCTTAAACTCTGGAATACCCCGAGCCCGGGGTGTAGGCGTGTTTGTTTGTACACGCGCACACACACACACACACACACACACACGCACACACCCAGACACATATACTCTTGCACAGATACACCAACTGCAATAGCATTTTTAATTGAAAAGCATAAATTTGGACTGCTAAATCTATTAACGATTTGTTTTAATTAGGAACCCAGCTGCTTCCTGAGATTTTGCAGTCTGGGTTTCAGAACTTTTGCCATACTGAAAATGAGTCTCAAGTGGCTTGCTTCAGTCTTTCAGATCAGCATTTTTAAAGACTTGTTGGAAGGGGGAACCGCAAATGCTTCTCTGCTGTAAAATTACAGCTGCCTTTGTCCTTGGGTGAGGACGGAGCTGCTTTGTTGGTGTAGCCAGTGGCCTGCCCCTGACCTCTCGCTTGGGCATGTTAAGTCTAGCAGCCTGCCTGATCCCTTGATCACCTTGCTTTTAGACCTTGCCAACTTGGCTCACAGAGATGCAGCATCATGGTTGATTTTGAGGTCCTTACTTATCCCACTATCGGTAGGGGGAGCTGTTACTTAATTGAAATCTAAAGCATCAAAAATAATCTTTAAAAAAAATACTAGCTAAAAAGATAGCTTTATGCAAGTCAGTTCATGAAGTAGGGTCTGAGGAGAAACATTTTTTTTTTTACCTCTTTTCTGGTGTTCAGCTAATGCCAGCAACATCACTTGTTATTTGGGTAACGTTAAATGGAGTATAACACATTCTGTTCATCAGTGAGTATGGAAGGCGTTCATTAGTCTATTCATGCACTCGCTCATTTACTCATTTATTCATTTAATCCATATTGATTGCCTACTATGTAAAAACGCATGGGGCTGGGAATATGAAATTGCTAAAAACACTACGTCTGTCTTTTAGCTTATAGTCTAATGGATGGAGCACAAAAGCAGGAAAAAAAATACTGTAGGCTGTGACAAATGTAAATGGAGGTGTGCTCTGGGAACATGGGGCAAGAATTTGCAAGATCGGGATGGAGGGAAGTACCAGGAATGTGCTTATGAAATATTTGTTGCATACATACTGATAAAATGGTGGATGGATGGATGGGTGGATGGATAGATAGATGGAGAGAAAAACGAGTTCGTGGAGAAGGTCAGGCAGTCTAGTGAAAGTAAGGTGGAGAAAAGCTTAATAAAAGGACCTTATGGAATTGGAAACTATGAGAAGCTTGATATGGCCAGAGTAGCATACCATGGCAGGAAGCATAGCCACGAGGTAAAGCTCACAAGAGAAAAAGAAAACTCTTCAGGGATGGCTTTTTATGCCAAGTTAAGGAGCTTGGACTTGATTATCAAGAAGCCTCTAGATCAGAGGAGAGGTGAAGTCAGATGTATATTACAAAACGGTCTTTGGGGCAATGATTTACATGGTGGATCAAAATATAAGACTAGAGTCAGAATAGACAAGTACAATTGAAGACATGTACATTAATGCCAGAATTATCTAGAGGTCTGAATACAAAATTGTGATAGATTGGAAAGATATTTAGAAACAAATCAGCAGGACTTAGCAGCTTCCGGAATGTGGGTCATTAGCACTGTTTAAGGGCAAAAAAAAAATATTGCATTCCTATATTCCTGCAGAAATTTGCAAAACATACTAGGGTATAAAGCTCAGGTTAGCCAGTGACGGGATATGTATAAATACAATTCTGGATGGAATATGGAGAAATACTGCGTTCGAATGTAAAGAGCCATTTATTAATTTATTTAAGTGTATTTATTTGTCACTCAATTGATCAAGAAATTAGTCTAGCATTGATAAAATGTCTATAGGAGTTGGTAAAGGCCAACGTGTGGGGCATATCCTGTGCCCACCCTCTCCTGCCTGCTTTTCTGAATAAGGTTTATTGAATAAAGTTTTATTGGGACACAACTAAGTTCATTTACATATTGTTTATGGCTGCTTTTATGCCACACTGGCAGAGTTGAGTAGCTGCTACAGAGACTGTTTGGCCCCCAAACACCTCAAGTACGTACTATCTCGCCTTCGAACAGTAAGAGTTTGCTGATTCCTGAAACTGAGTAGCAGACAGCTCTGTCTGGAGGGAGTTGCAAAGCAGGAAAACCAAAGGGAAGAATGCATCAAAACTGGTGTGTTATTGTCCCTTTGCTTCTGGGCTCTTGGGTGAAATAAGAGACAAAATGGTCAAAAGTCCTTGGTAGAATAGTGATTCATTCAGTGGACTGGTGGACGTGAGTTGGGAAGTATTTCATGCATGTGACACCAAGAACCACGTGTAGGGACCTGGAGGTGACCTAGTTAAAGGGTCACTGGATCTTGTAGGTGTAAACCAAGATCTGGGCACCTCAAGGAGCAACCACAGGAGGGCAGCAAAGTCACATGACATTAAAAATACCTACTTGAGAGTCGTAGTCCTCATTAGTGTATACATTGGCATCAAGTTCCAATGGAAATGTCCCCAGCGTAACTATGAACACCCAGTATTCTCTGGAGGATCCCAATTAAGAAACATTCAGCAATAAAACCAACCATGGAAAAGTAAGAAAGAACTTGGATTAAGACGAGATGTGTCAATAGAAGATCCTGATAATTTTTACTTTTAAATGTACATTTTGGCTCGGTCACTGAAAAACAACCCAAATTCATTGAAGCACCTCAGTCTGTCCTTTGGAAAAAACAAACAAACAGTGTCTTTTTATTTTATTTTTTTTAATAATGAGCATTGAGGGATAGTATTTCATTCTTTTTTTCTTTTTTCCCCCCACATTTATTTTTTCTGTAGTATATCTGTGTCAAACCTTGTGCTAGAGAAAGGGGATATAACCAACACAAGAATGGAGGAGTGGGGTAGTTATTTTATGATTTTAAAATTGTAGCCACACAAACAGTAATAACCATCCCTGAAAAAGAAAGCATCATTTAAAATTTTAAGTTAGTTTTCCTTTCTCTTCGCTTACCCTAATGGTGACCAAATATCAAATCATTTCTCAATTCTGAAGAGTAGACGAACGTCTTCAAAATCTTGGGTTTGGCGACTAGAACCTCTTAATTTTAATGGAGACAAATGTGCCTGTTCTGTTCTGGTTTGTAGCTCTTATTTAAGAATTCCTTTTTAAAAAATTGGTTTTAGGGGCGCCTGGGTGGCGCAGTCGGTTAAGCGTCCGACTTCAGCCAGGTCACGATCTCGCGGTCCGGGAGTTCGAGCCCCGCGTCAGGCTCTGGGCTGATGGCTCAGAGCCTGGAGCCTGTTTCCGATTCTGTGTCTCCCTCTCTCTCTGCCCCTCCCCCGTTCATGCTCTGTCTCTCTCTGTCCCAAAAACAAATAAACGTTGAAAAAAAATTATAAATAAAAAATTGGTTTTAAAATAAATGTGTAGTAAATGTTTCAGTAAACTTTGAAGTCATTAGAATACTAACATTTATATTACAGCTGCACAAGTCATTTCTTGACTGGGACCTCCACTATTGACCCTCTTTCTGATTAACTCTTGTCACTGGGAGGTGCCTCTTGTTTGCATGAGGTACCTCTATAAGAAATGTTTGCTGAAAAGACTTTTTTTTAGATCCCTGATATTTTGAGGGCAAAGTTAATAAGTATTTGCACCTTCTTGACCAGGGTCAATTTTAACCAGATCTTGCCAACTGAAGGGAAAGGATAGCTTCACAATTGTAACATTTACAAATGTGAACCTTTTTTCTTTGATTATTCCAATAGTTAAAACCTTAGATTTGGGGAACTAGAAGGAATTTGAGTAAAAAGAATTAACTTAATAAAATAATGGATGTGTGTGTGTGTGTGTGTGTGTGTGAGAGAGAGAGAGAGAGAGAGAGGGGGAGAGAGAGAGATAGGTGGTGGTAAGATAGGGCGGAAATCTCAGCTTTGGGATAGCCATAAAAAGATGTAGGCATGTATTTGTATGTATTTATAACTCTCGTTTGTTGACCATAGTCCATGTAATCTCTTGGAAAAAAAAAAGTTTTGGAGAAAATAGGACACTTGAATGCTAAATGCAGCTAACTCCTTCTTACCCTGTTTCGCTTTAAATAATTTCTCTGGTGTAGCAAGGTTTTCTCATCGTGAATCCTGCGAGATCTGCTTATAGGGTGTTCTGTCAGCCCTGCAGGGAGAAGGACTCCCAGTTTAGGCATGATCTCTTACCAACCCACAGCATGTAGATTAAAAACACCATCTGGTGGGGTGCCTGGGTGGCTCAGTCGGTTAAGCATCCGACTTCGGCTCAGGTCATGATCTTGAGGTTTGTGAGTTCAAGCCCCGCGTCTTGCTCTGTATTGACAGAGCCTGGAACCTGTTTTAGATTCTGTGTCTCTCTCTGTCTCTGCTTTCCCCCCCACTCACACTCTGTCTCTGTCTCCTTCAAAAATAAGCATTAAAATTTTTTTAAAAAACCCCACAATTTGGCATTTAGTGAGATAAAAATGGGATATTTGGATTTCCCCTAACCAAGTCACAAGTAGAAGAGTCCCTAAAGCTGAATAAGTAGAAAGCAGCCTGGATCCACAAGTGGGAGATAGGCAATTTGAGCCACGCATCCCCAGGTTTCAAAGAGACATGCTCAGAGCACAGAACACACGGCTGGGTGACCCTTAAAGAAGTCAGTTTATCAACATGCAGGACAATATATGTGATTTTCCTGATTCCCTGAAATCTCGGTTTTCCCAAATTCATTCTTCCATGAAAGACACATATTAGAATTATCGTCATTTTTTTTTTTTCTAATTCCAGACAGAAACAAAAATCAGATGAAGAAGTGAAAAAAAGAAAGGAAAAGAGAGAGAATATTTTTCAGGAACGCTTGTGAGCTCTGTACTTAGTTCACCATCCAGATGTTCCTTGAGCCTCTTTGCATGGGAATGTGTTTTAGAATGAAAGCGAAGGCTCCTGGGGCGCCTGCGTGGCTTAGTCTGTTGAGTCTTTGACTTCGGCTCAGCTCATGATCTCGCGGTTAGTGAGTTCGAGCCCCGCGTCGTGCTCTGTGCTGACCGCTCAGAGCCTGGAGCCTGTTTCAGATTCTGTGTCCCCCTCTCTCTCCGCCCCACCCCTGCTTGTGCTCTGTCTCTCTCTGTCTTTCAAAAATGAATAAACATATATATATATAAAAACAAAGGCTCTTGGTTTTGAGAGGCTTACACTTTAAATAAAAAATATATAGTGTCATTTCATTGCATGGTGATATGTGGCATCTGAACTTCAAAATGTCCTGGAACTTTGCATTAGAAAAAGAAAAAAAAAGATACATTTATTAGGAAAATACTCTATTTTCTTAGCAGTTGGTCAGCATATATTTGTCCTTACATTGCAAATAAAGATACAATCTGTATGTCTTTATATAACTGGAAGAATAAAACCACACCACCCAAAACTGGGACATAAAAAGACCTTATTTAACATGTTAATTAGACCCTTGGTTCAAAAGCTTTAGCCAGTTATTTATGTTGCTAAGGAAACAATTAATAGGAGGCATGCAGTTTTTAAAAATGAATTTTAGTTGCATTAGGTTAAATTGAAAATAAAACTTCTGTTGGTATTTTGATTAGGATTCAATTACAATTATTTTATGGTATACACAGATTTGACAAATTCACAATAGTGTCTTCCCAGTTGAAGACCAACTATTCTCATTTATCTATGTCCCCTTTTGCGGTCCTTAGAAGAAGTGTAGAGCTTTCTCAAAAAGCTTTTTTTTATATATATAATATTTACCTTATATAGGTAACATATAATTAATAACATGTCACATATCTGACATAACTTTCTGTTCTGTGGATTTTTTTATATTTTATTTTTTTAACGTTTATTAATTTTTTTTGAGAGACAGAGACAGAGCGAGAGTGGGGGAGGAGCAGAGAGAGAGGGAGACAGAATCCGAAGCAGGCTGCAGACTCTGAGCCATCAGCACAGAGCCCGACATGGGGCTTGAACTCCGTGAGATCATGACCCGAGCGGAGTCGGACGCTTAACCGACTGAGCCACACGGGCGCCCCGGTTCTGTGGATGTTAATGTATCCATGGTTTAGGGTAATCACCACCATAATCGAGACACATAAAGGTTGACATATGAAACATTTCCATCATTTCAGAATTGTTTATTCATTTCTTAGATTATTTTTATTTCTATTGTAATTTTTTACTTCTTTGTGGTTTTTACTTGGTTACTTTTATGAAGCTCACAAAAATGCATTTGATAATTATTGCAATATTTTTGAAAGGAGAATAGTATGAGGCTTGACTAACTAAAGATATAATAAAGTATTTTATACCTGTACCGTAAGTACACCAATTTGGCAGTGAGGGCAAAGAATATACAGCTTGAAAGAATAGAATGGAGAGTCCAGAAATGTATCTAATTATACACGGGAGTTTAGTAGTTCATAAAACTAACATTTCAAATTAGTGTGAGGAAATGTATTTGTCCGTGAAAACAGGTCCTTTCTAAGCATGATACATGGTTCAAAAACGGAAAGATAAGCACATAAAATTTAGAAATTTCTGATGGCTAATGTCACAAATAAGGTAAAAAATACAAATAGAAAACTGAATATGACATATGGAAAACTAGTTTCATCAATATACAAAGAGCTTCTTACACACAGGTGTAAAAGGCAAAAAAATATATATATATATAATATATATATATATATATATATATATATATATATATATAAAACTGGGCAAAAGATTCCAGAAGGCAATCCTCAGAGGGGAAAAAAATGTTCCTTTCCTTGAACAAAGAGAAAAATGCCAGCCTTGTTAATGTTGAAAAAATATAAAATATAACAAAATTATATAGCATTTTTCTCCATTAGATTGTCGATCTTTTTTTAACATTTATTTATTTACTTTGAGAGAGAGAGAGAGAGACCATGCATGCACGTGAGCTCATGAATGAGCAGAGGAGGGGAAGAGAGCGAAGGAAGGAGAGAATTGCAAGCAGGATCCGGGCTCTGCCCTGTTAGCCCAGAGCCCCATGTGGGGCTTGATCTCGAGAACCGGGATATCATGACCCAAGTCAAAATCAAGATTTGGACACTTCACCGACCGAGTCACCTGGGTGTCCTTATACTCATGTTAATGAATATATGAAGGGATGGGCACTTTATTTTTGTGAAAGTACGAAGTGCAGTCGAATTTGGACAATTTCACATACTTTTAGAAACAGAAATTAAAATGATCTTACAGACACATTCGCACAAGTATCAAGTGAGTTATACATACACGTTTTCATTGGAGTACTGTTTGAAAAATCTAGGAAAGAAGGTTGTTTTGTACATGCATATGAGACCACTTAAACATATGATAATAGAAAACTATGCTTTCATTGAAGTATTCCTTAAGCGTATGCAGGCACGGATTTAGAATGCTATCCAGCATGTACTGATAAGGGAATACAGCAAGTTGCAGAGTAGTAGGTGTGTTATAATTCTACTTGTGTTTGATATACGTATCTGTGTGGCTGCCAAGGTCTAGGTGTGAGGTGGAGAGTGTGGTTACAAAAGGATAGCGTGAATGTGTGTTCTGGAGTGATGGGATTGTTTTGTATGTCAGCTGTTATGTATCCTGATTATGGTGATGACTGCACAAATCTATAGATAACTTAAAATCCTTAGAACGGAAAGTTATGTCCGATAAATGGCAGACGAGGTATCTGTAGGCTCTTGTTCCTCCATGGAAACACTATCTAAACAAGTAGAAATGAACTGAAATAACTTTATAGGGGGTGTGGAAATTACCAAAGAGCTATAGCAACCAAGCAAACACCCAATGGGAGGAAAAGGCCACATTCAAAATGGTAGGAGATTTCCCGGTGTCTTTACTTCTTCTTGCCCCGTCCCCAAACTGGCATGGTGTGGCATAGTGTAGGAGGAGCCGCAGTCTATACCCCTGTTACTTCTGCAAATCAGAAGGAGACAAGTGGACGTGTTCTAAATTTGCAATGTTCTGAACTATCCGCAGGCTGCTTGAGGGATTGATCTCTGTATCAACTAACTTGAAGGGTACATGACCAAAAGTGCCTTGGATTTCGGGCTAGAAAAGGATGCTAGAAACAGCATAAAACTGTAAGAAGATTACAGATCTACAAATGCCTGGAGGCCAGGTATCGAAACCAGAGGAATTCAACAGAACAACTAAGGCTCCAAGAAGTAAGAGTGAGACTCTAGGGAAAATGTAAGTACTTAAAAATAATCATGTACACTGGGAAATTAGGGCGGGAAAACACTGCATACATGCGAGGGAAGACACAGACCCAGTAAAGGCCTCAGAAGAACTTAAGCTTTCGTTTAAGGCTGACTAGTAAATTCTTCCCCTGCGCAGAAGTAGCCTGTAAAGACCGAAAATGGTGGCAGTTTTTCCAAATGCCCAATTTTTAAGAAAAAAATCCCAAGGCATACAAAGAAACAAGGAAACATGGCCCATTCAAAATATCAAAATAAATCCCAACAAGAAACACAGCTGTGAAGAAACACAGCTGTCAGACTTATTAGACAAAGACTTTAAAACAACCATCTTAAAAATGCTTAAAAAACTAAAAAAAATTGTATGGAAAAAAAACTAAAGGAAATCAGAAAAAACAATATATGCACAAAATGTGAATATTGTCAGAAAGATAGAAATTATTCAAAGAAGAATGACATCTTGGAGAGGAAAAATACAACAAGTCAATTTAAAAATTCACTAATGAAGTTCAGTGGACTCAAACAGGCAGGGGAAAGAAATTAGCAACTTAAAGAAATGTGAGATTATGAAGTCTAAGAACCAAAAAGATAAAAGAATGAAGAAAAATGAACAGAACCTAGGGACTTGAGGGACATTATCAAGAAGACCATTATACGAATTACGGGAGTCCCAGAAGGAGAAGAGAGAGGCAGAGAGCTTATCTGAAGAAATAATGGCCAAAAACTTTCTAAATTTGATGAAGGACATGGATATGTACAAACACAAAAAACTCAACTGACTCCAAGTAGGAAAAATCCAAAGAGGCCCACACCATACGTTAAATCAAACTGTCCAAAGCCCGAGACAAAGGGAGAATCTTCAAAGCGGCAAGAGAAAAGCAACTTGTCATGTACAAGAGATCATCAATAAGATTTTCAGATTTCTCAACATGCCAGAAAACAGTGGAATGATATATTCAAAATGCTAAAACAAAACTCCAAACCACGCCAACCAAGAATTCTGCATTGGGAAAATTGTCCTTCAAAAATGGAGCAGAAATTAAAATATCACCCTATAAATAAAAACTGAGAGAGTTTATTACCATGAGACTGACCCCAGAAGAAATGCTAAAGGGAGTCCTTCAACTTAAAATGAAAGGATGCTTGATAGTAACTCAAAACCATATGAAAATATATTTCTCCAGTAAAAACAGATACATAGGTGAATGCAAAAATCCCTATTATAATATTGGTTTAAACTCCACCTTTTAGTCTTTTGCAGTACTTAAAAGACAAAAGCATAAAGCATTTTTGCCTATGTTAATGAATACAAAATTTAGAAAGCTATAACTTGTGACATGAATAACACAAATAACATAAAATTGGGTGGAGTGAAGCTACGCATGAGTAGAGTTTTTGTATGCAATTCAGGTTAAGATTTAAGTTTATTATAGACTGTTAAAATTTTAAGATGGTATATATAATCTTCATGGTAACCACAGAGAAAATATTTATAGAATTTATACAAAAGGAAATGAGAAGAAAATGATAATGTGTCACCAAGAAAATTCAACTAAACGCATAGGGTGGCAGCAAGGGAGAAAAAATGAGGAACAAATTAAGCTGTAAGACATTCAGAAAACAAATAACAGAATGGCAATAGCAAGTCCTTCCCTACCAATAGTTACTTTAAATATGAATGGATCAAACTCCCCAGTCAAAAGACATAGACCGGCAGCATGGAATAAAAAAGACAAGATCCAACAACATACTGTCTACAGGACACTCATGGAGATCTAAGGACATGGCATATGTTGAAAGTGAAGAGTTGAAAAAAGATAGTCCATGCACAGAGTGACTAAATGGAAGCAAGAGTGACCATAGTAATTTGAGACAAAATAGACTACATCAAACACTGTTACAAGACTCAAAGAAGTAGGTTATATAATGACAAAAGGATCAATTCGCCAAGAAGATATAACAATTATAAACATACAGGTACCAGACATCAGAGTTTCTAAACATATGAAGCCAACAGTTGTAGAATTGAAGGGAGAGAGAGTTTTACAACAGTAGCAGGAGATGTCAATATCCCACTTCTAATAACGGATAGTGCATCTAGACGGAAGATCAATAAGGAAATGATGACTTCAACAACAGTATAGACCAATTGGACCTAACATGTACATACAGAGTACTTCATGCAAAAGCAGCAAAATATACATTCTGAAGTGCACAAGGCAAGGATACGGAGAAACTGATTACCTTGGACGCTGTTGGTGGGAGGTAAAATGGTGCACCTGCTATGAAAAACAAAAAATTAAAACTAGCATTATCATATCATCGAACAATTCCACTTGAGGGTATACAGGCAGAAGAACTGAAAGGAAGGACTCAAAGACATATTTGGACATCCATATTTATAGCCACACTATTCACAGTGGTGAAAAATGTGGAAGTAACCCAGGCGTTTATCAGAAGATGAGTGGATGAACAAAGTATGGTATATACCTACAAAGGAATATTATTCAGCTTTAAATAGAAAAGAAATTTTGATACATGTTTTAACATGGATGAACCTTGAAGACCTCATGCTAAGACATTTTGCCAGTGACAAAAGGAGAGATACTATATGATCTCCCTTATATGAGGTACATAGAATAGTCAAATTCATAGACAGAAAATAGAATGGTGCTTACCAGGATCTGGGTGGGGGAGGGAATGGAGGGTTAATATTTAATGGATATGGAGTTTTAGTTTTGGAAGATGAGAAATGGGATAGAGACGGATGGAGGTGATGGTTGTACAACATTGTGAATATACTTAACGCCACGGTTCTATATGCTTAAAAATGGTTAAAATGATAAATTTCATGTTCTCTATATTACCAAAATAAATAAAGCAAAAACATCATAGACCTATACAGCGCAAAAGGTCAATTTTACTTTAGGATCCAAACAAAAAAACACATTTTTATATACACATTTTCAAGAAGTAAAAGAAAATAATAATCTATCATTAGTGGTTATATCTTTGGAACAGAAAAATGGGCTTGGAGTGTGCTTGCACATTGTCAGTGTTCATTATTAATCTTGCTTCTTTATTTTTAAAATCATGAACATATTTCATTTCAGAATAAAAAAATACTTATCAAAACCTCCGTTCTCCACTTAAAAAAAAAAGTGGTATAATGTGTCTTATTCTTATTTGCACTGGGCTCAAAAGGAACTCAGTTTGAACTTTATTATGGGACGCTGCCTTACAAATGATTACTTCCCTTGCACTTAGAAAAACATTTATTTTCTTCCTTATGAGTTTAGAGTAGACATTATGCTTGCCATGCAAGCGTATGAGATGTATGGCATTGGTGTGTGTGCTTGTGTGTGTGTGTGGGCACTCGCGTGCACGTGTGCACGTTCGTATGCACATTTGTATGCATCTATGGAAGCCGACAGTTACTTACTAGAAATTGGAATTTTAAAGGGGTATGTCTGCCATTGACTTTAGAACACCTCAAAGAACAGGGCATAGATTTCCAACTCCAGTGTCTTCTGCAGAACTTAAAATAAATCCCAAGCTTTCGTAACTTTTCTCCGTGTCTTTGCCTTCTAACCACAGTGTGTTCTATCACGGCCCCCAAGGTAGTGTTTTGGACTAAAAAGCTCAGACTTGAGCAGAGGTATGGATGCAAAACCGGTAGTAGACCTTGGGGTGAGGCTAGCTGCTGGATGGGATTTCATCAAAGACCGACTGAAGTGCGCTTTGCAGAAGATATACTAGAAGCTCCCAGGACAATCTGTCCAGGAATGCATTTGTAATGCATCTCGATAATAGGGTAGTAGTCTGGATTTAGGTGTATGGTACATGTTGGAGACGTGGGAAGCAATATCATTGGAAAGTATTGATGGTTTTCTTGTGCATGGCGGATCAGCTGATGACAGCGTGACCAAGTTCAGTAAGAAACAAAGCTGTATCCAGTTAAGAGAAGGGCCTCATGATGGTTTGGGATAATAAGACATGCCTTCTGTGCTAGATTTTTTTTCCATTTTACCTGCTGGGCTGTAGAATCGTTGTTCCCCATGGTCCTATCCAACAAGGCAGATCTACTTCCTTGTGGAAATAGAGACTATCTGGACAAACCCCCTGCCATGGTGACCGGCATCCATGAGCCACATGCTCTGACTGCAGTGGTAAGAGCCTTGACTCTATTCTTTTTTTTAAGGCTGGATTCCTGTCTCCTTTTCCTCCCTAATGGGTCTGAACATAGCTAAGACGTGTCATTAAGGCTTTCAATGGTTTTACTCATACTATGTGAGTCTTGTTCTTTGCAGTTAGGAGGTGGGGACACGCCCCTCGATTCTACCTTTGGAATAAGACAATTAATCCTTAACTAATAGAAAGCTCAGAAATTAACTTTCACCCCATTATCATAGAAACGGGGCATCCTTGAGGACAAGAGAGTGATATTCGGAACCGGGATGTGGTATACATCTGTGTTTCTTGTAGTTTTAATCACTTTTGAGGATTCCCTTTCCCCTGACTGCTAACCACCTTACATCACATCCACTTTTACACCAGGAGTGGACGCCTGGCACAGTCTGGACAATCATACCGACCTCATTATTTTGAACACAGTATTATAATTATATGTGGTCGTTTTTTAAAGAAACAACAGCAACAACAACAACAAAAGCGCTTTCTATGTGCCAGGTAGTGTGGTAAGCATTTTACAAATGTTAACTAATTTGATGTTAAAAATAACAGAAAATGATTCCTGACCCAGGCAGGACGGGGAACTGCATAATGATTGTGAACAGGACTGAAAAGGCAAACAAAGGATAAGAGGTACCCACAGATCAGCGATGGCTGGTAGCTTATAAGGGACAAGAAAGGAAATAAGGCCAGTAGAGCCTTCTGGGCCCGGGAAGACGGACTCTTCTTTGGAAATTGTTCCTGGAGAGATACAACCACTCCCACGATGTGGCCCGCAGCAGGAAGGATGCAAGGAACATATATCACAATCCCCGTCTCCTCTTGCTTACCAGGCTTCGTCCAGGGCTTTCCATTGGTTAAGCCCAACCGGAAACCAGTCGCTAAGTAGCCGGGGTGACGTAGTCTATAGGAGTCAGCTTCCCCGGACTACAAAACTAGGCAGCCACTGGGTCTGGAACGAATGGCAAATGGAAAATAGCCATCACGCACCTCCAATCATTTTAAGAATTAAGCAGAGGACAAACTAGCAAAACAATAGAGTGAACACTAATGCTTTTATCCTCTCCCTGACTTACCAACCCGTTTCCTCCGTGACCCTGTGAGCTATGGAAACCATAAACTGTAACGATGAAGGTTCTAGATGCCAGGATTCGACAGAGTATCCCAACAGCCGGGGCCGCCAGCTGCTTGGGCAAAGATTTTACATTTACCCCTACTCTTTGCCAGATAATTCTGGGGTTAATCTCCTACCCTCACTCACACCAATCCCGCCTGTGATATTGACACTTAAGAAACACAGGGTTGTTTATATTATGGTGGAGAGCTCATACTATCAATTTGCACATTAGGGAGACCAGTTACTGCCCTTTTCTATCAGGGTCTATTGAGTGGCAGCTGGAGAGATATCCGCTGCTAAAAAAATAAATAAATAAAAAAGGAGAGAGAGAAAAAAATAAAAAAAAATACTTAGCTGTCTGATGAAATGTTTTAAATGCATAGGGTTCACCTTGGGGTTGGCTGCTGTTCAGATTTTATCCATTAATAACACACAGGGCTGCCTCTGTACTCTCCAGGGCTGATAGGAAAAATAGTACTACTTACAGGTCCTTGATTTGCCTGAGGGAGGATTTTCCAAATGCGGGTTGTTACCTCCTGTACACACGCATGTACGTATGTTCAGCACGCCAAGTTCACATGCCTGCAATGGCACTCCCTGGAAAAAAAAAAGTGTTCTCTTTTTTTAAATCAGATTACGCATAAGAGGATTTTTCCATTCCAGGACGTTTTTTTTCTGATAGGATAATTTTTCAGAAGGTGATGCATGTGTCAATGTTTGTCTAACCCTATGTTTTACCCTCACACACAGAGCTCCATTAACATCTTCGCTCATTTCAAGTTAGTGGATATCATGTTTAGAAACGGATGGGGAAGGGAAACACTGAAACTGTGATCCTTTTTCAGTTTTTGCCCTGCTGGAACTTAACCTGATCTTTGACTCTAAAAGTGAAAAATTAGAATTGCTACAAGAAGGCAACATAAATGTATTGCCTTGAGCTGCTGACTGGCAGTTATGTTCTTAACAAACTGCTGTAAGTATTGCCTCTCACTGTTTTTAATTTTTTTTTAATGTTTATTGATTTTTCAGAGAGAGAGAGAGAGAGAGAGAGAGAGAGAGATACAGAGTGCAAGTGAGGGAAGGGCAGAGAGAGAGAGAGAGGGAGACACAGAATCTGAGGCAGGCTGCAGGATCTGAGCTGTCAGCACAGAGGTGGATGTAGGGCTCGAACCCAGGAACCATGAGATCATGACCCAAGCTGAAGTCAGATGCTTAACCGACTGAGCCACCCAGGCACGTGCTTCTCTTTCTTGGAGGACACTTGCAGAAAGATGTTTAAAAAAGAAAAAGAAAAGCCCCTAGATGATTCGGTTTCTGCCATAGGTCAGTCTTTCGGTGCAGCTAATGAAGAATTTGGCATCACTTTTGCTACGGAAGGATTCTATGAGCAATCCTTGAACATTGATTATGGAATTATCCAAATTGTGTTGGATTACCTTTCCTCTTCCAGTGTAAACCTGACAGCCATTTGCTATGGAGAAGAGTTATTTAAATGTTATTTCAGATGATGAGTCTTTAGCGTGTGAAAGCATGTAAAGATGGGGAATACTTATATGAAGGAGAGAGATGATCAGTGCATTATTTTCTGAAGAGTTTTGCTAAACAATCACATTTAAAGCAAGAAAGGAATGACTTTAGCGTTCAGTGAGTGAGAAGTGATTTGCTAATTTTTCTTCCTATCCAAAATTCAACTGCTTCAAATTGACCAAGAACTGTTCAATCAAGTCATTCTACACTGAATAGTTACCTAAACCAATCTATGGACTCTAATGGTGTTCAGGTCTCAAATTAAGCAAAGAGTTGCCCGCATCCCCATCCCTGGAAATAGAATTGATCCTCTCAGGGAAGTTATATCAGATACTAAAGCAATTGTCAACCTTGGATTATCCATATTGGAATAAGCATTTTATTTCATATTATCTACTCTAAAATGTTAGCCTCAAACTCAATTGCCCCATTTTTTTTTTCCCACGGAGCGCTCGCTGAATTAGCTAGAAAACGTTGAGTCTGCAGCCAAAATTACTGTTGAGTCAAGGCTTAATACTACTTATTCACTAATTAGCTAAACCCTGTAAATATACTAAAAGACCATGATGGCTCAGAAATGTTTCTACACATATGGCATGTTTATTTTTAGATGTTTGTTGTATTTTTTTCTTCCTTATAACTTGCCGTAGAAGTGACATTGAATTCTTGGCTTTGACACTAACTGTGTGACCTTGGGCAAAACGCTTCGCCTTTTTTAGGTATCAGGTTTTTAAATCTGTACAGGGCAGATAGTAAACACTTTACAGTGCTTATGTGAGGATTGAGAGAGCTAAAATATATTTCTTCTTTTTTCCAAAGCTTTTGGTAAAATGTCATGGAAGAATATGTTTATGGTGCGAACGAAAATGATCACACTAAGAAGGAAATAGACTGAGGGCAAAATTTTATTTCTCCAGCCAGTCTTCCTATTTAATTATTAATTTGCACCATCAAAAAGGTCACAAAAGGCATAACCGCAACGTGAATATCATGAGAGACAGGGCAGAAGGACAGGGGCCAAGTGGAGAAATGATGGTAATGCAATTTAAATCAAAGAAAGTCAGAGACAGGAGTAACGGAAGATGATGGCCGCAGCCCAGCGACAGCGTCCTTATAATAGCACAAAACAAGACGGCAGAAAACAAATGGTCTCTATGTGGAAATTACATGCTCAGAATAACCTGATGATGATGCCTAGCCTCCAAAATCCACTAAAACAACCAACCAAAGAAACCAAACAACTCCCGGCTTCACATCTCTCACTCTCCTAGTACAACCCGTCACGACGTAAGACCCCTAGAAGGGGTCCAAACCCTAGAAGGCCCCATGGATTTTTCAGGGCGTCCAAAAAATTGGTGGAGATACACCGAAGATGCAAGCCAGTGAAGAGAACCCCAGGCTGTTCTTAAACTACCCGAACAACGTTAAGTCTGACCTTAAGTCAGAAAAAGTATCCAAGTGGGTCTTGGGGTGGCATATAGGGAAGGGTTTTTAATGCATGTGTAAACAAAAGTGGCAGGCCCAGTTTAACAGGGAAGGCAGGGGCAATCGTGGCAATGCATAGACGATAGGAGGAAAGAAGATAAAAAGGGGAGAGAAGCACCCTTTGGCAGTAGGTAGTAAAGAAGAAAGTATGTGGGTGTATAGGGGATGGTTCATTCAGGGTCCTGAAAGTCAAAAGAGAACTTTATTATTATTTTCTTTTAATGTTTATTGACTGTTGAGAGAGAGAGAGAAAGAGAGAAAAAGCGTGAGCAGGGGAGGGGCAGAGAGACACACATACACACACACACACACACACACACACACACACACACACACAGAATCTGAAGCAGGGTCCAGGCTCTGAGCTGTCAGCACAGAGCCTGATGCGGGGCTCACACTCACAAACCATGAGATCATGACCTGAGCCGAAGTCGCATGCTCAATCGGCTGAGCCACCCAGGCTCACCCCTAAAAGAGAATTTTACATGAGAAGCTTACAACTCCCCTCTCCTTCCAAAACGAATTCACAAATAAATAGATAAAAAGACTGGCCAACATACTAGTCTTTGTTATGTTGATAGATGAGAATTCTATTAAACCAGGAATCCTAGAAAACCCCTCAATACCAGAAAATTAAACAAATGGAAAGTCAAGTCCATACAAAAGCTATGATTACAGAAAATCGGGAAACAAAATCTCATACATACTAAATGATGAGAAGTCCTCCTGGAAATGAGCCATGAAACAGAAGACACCTCAAAGTTAATATTTCAAACGAATAAAGAGACCCAAACAAGCAATAAATACACAAAAAGCAAATTCGAGCCAGAAACTTTGAAAGTAAAAACCAAAATCTTGACCCCCAAGACTGGAAGAAATGAAAAGGTAATTGATTTAACGCAGGAGAAAAAAATGAAAGACAGGGACAGAATTGTCTCCCAAATGAATAAATATTGCAAGGTGCCTGAAGAATAGACACAAATGGTAATTTAATAAAGGTCATTGAAGAAAGACAGGAAAACAAATAAAAGGGAAATTAAAGGGCCAGAGAGAAACCAGCGAAAAGGAGAGAGAGGCCCAGAAGGAAAGGTATTTATTAAATCAGAGTCTCTAAAGGAAAAAAAAAAAGAAAAAACAAACAAACAAACAAACAAAGGGCTGGAGTTAATATTTAACCCAAGGAAAATTTCCAGAGAGAGAGAGAGAGAGAGAGAGAGAGAGAGGAAAGACTTGCAAATTACTAAAATAATTCAATTCATATATAAAAAAACCCAAAATTTTCGAAATTAATCCAAGATAAATCATTTGTATAGCTTTGGTATTTGAAGGACCAATTGATTGTACCTAAAACCCTTCATTCACTCATTTTTGTAACTGATTTTTTTTTAAACTGAGGAGTTTGTGGTTTTATTTTGTTAAATATTGTTCCATAATCATCTTACTTTGTGTATGAGTACAGAAAAGTCTAATGACTGCCTCATTTTCTTGTGTATGTTAGTTATTTGATCTTGTTGCCTCGAATCCTTGAACGCGTTTCATAGACCTTTAAAATTTAATAGTTTTAGTTCTTGAGATTGATTATTTTGGGATTTGATAATCATACTAGTCTCCAGTGAAAAGAGAGATATTAACTGAACTTACACATCTAAAAATAATGACCTTCTTAAAAGAAATATACTACATATCAGAATCTACGGAGTGCATTGAAAGCAGTAATTAGAAGAAACTTTATGATAGTAACATCTCTACTAGAAAAATTAGAGAAATGAAAATTAGTGAATTAAATTCTCGCCTCAAAGGCTAGAAGAAGAACAAAATAAAATTTTAAAAATGCAGAAGAAAAGAATTAATAAAGCAGAAATGGATGAGATCAAGAATAGAAAAATGATAGACATAATTGATTAATTTAAATTCTGATTTTTTTTTAGAACAGCTCACAAAATAGACACATCGCTAGCTAAGTTTATCCCCCCAAAAAGGGACCTCTAAAATTAGAAATAACAAGGGTAACACAACCACAGGAACAGAACAACATTTAAAATCCTAAGAGAATCCCTTGCAGATTTCTATGCAAAGTAATAGGAACACCTCGGTAAAAAGAATAACTTCTTAAGGAAATACATTTGAGTGAAACTGGCCACATTGCAAGCAGAAAACTTGAAAAGACCAATTTCCATTGAAGGAATAGAAACGGCTGCTAAGGAAATGTGATCCCAAAAGCACTGGACCCGGATAACTTCATGGGGGTTCTACAGTATCTTCAAAGGCCAGAGATAACCCTCTAAGTTACCTCAGAGCCACTGAAGAAGAAGGAAAACTTCCTGAATTCTTTTATAAAGCAACGGAAGACCAAGATCAGTATTTCCCACGTGGGGCAAAACGAACATATGATAGAAAATATTGGCGCACAGAATACAGTGAGAATTGAAGATAAGAACACACATGTCCAAATGAGATCTATTCCAGAGACCTGGTCAGCTCTTCCCCTCCCCGCCCCCCCCCGACCTCCCCCACCCATGATCCTCTCCCTCCTCCTGGCTGGGGCTCCCAGCGGCTTCACACCTCACTCTTGCTTACTGTAGTTTCCAGTCACTTTGGTCAAGAGTGTCTGAATTTATTGGTCACATGACTTTATAAGGTCACCAAAGGGGGGGGGGAAATGGATGTTGAGTGCACTTTGAGTGAGGGCAAGGCTCAAGTGGACTCAATTTAATATTTAAAATGCACTTCCGGGGGCGCCTGGGTGGCTCAGTCGGTTGAGCACCCGACTTTGGCCCAGATCATGATCTTGCGGTTCTTGGGTTCGAACCCCAAGGCGGGCCCGGTGCTGACAGCTCAGAGCCTGGAGCTCAGAGCCTGGAGCCTGCTTCAGATTCTGTGTCTCCCTCTCTCCCTCTGCCCCTCCCCAGCTTGTGCTCTGTCTGTCTCTCTCTCTCTCTCTCAAAAAATAAATTATAAAAAACATTAAGTAAGTAAAATTAATAAATAAAATGCATTTCCAAAGCACATTTGGAATGGTTCACTCTGCAAAGCTGCACAAGCTGGAGTTTTCTGAGATGATTGGTTAATATGACAATTGCACTCTGTATATAAAGACTTGAGAATTCGATGTGGGGATTAGAAATGCTGCAGACAACACTCTGGAAACATAACTATGGTGGCCATTTGTCTCATGCTCCCCTGTGGAGACCTTCACCCCTCTCCTTGCTATGATTTCTCGGAAATATTATTTTGAGGGGTTAGAAGGATGTATCTTAGATCATTTCAATGTAAAATGACTTGTGGTTCATGAACAGTGAGTCCTTTTACGTCATTTTTTCCCTTAAGCTTGTTTAGTTCAATTGGCTCAGTTATCAAGCAACAGCTTTGCACATCCCCTTGAACTAGACTCTAGGTCAGCTCTATCTTCCCCTTGACTGAATGATTTGCAAAGCTCTATTTCCTTTCTTTATCTTTTTGTTCCAACTTAAAAATGGTACTAATTTGGGGCGCCTGGGTGGCTCAGTCGGTTGAGCGTCCGACTTCAGCTCGGGTCATGATCTCGAGGTCCGTGAGTTCGGGCCCCGCGTCGGGCTCTGTGCTGATGGCTCGGAGCCTGGAGCCTGCTTCGGATTCTGTGTTTCCTTCTCTCTCTGCCCCTCCCCCGCTCAAGTTCTGTCTCTCTCTCTCTCTCTCTCTCTCTCTGTCAAAAATAAACATTAAAAATTTTTTTAAATGGTATTAATTTTTAGACTAATCATTATATATTGCGTCATAGTATATAACAATATAGAATCATATTTTTTTTAAACAAAAAGGTCTCTGTATCTAAATTTCATAACTCTTCTTTAGGTTATCTCTTCCTCCACTGGGAGTATAACATTTGATTAAAACGCCCAGATTTTGTGATGGGATGAGTTTTGCTCCTCTTTATTTATAGTAGGTCTGAAGTGAGAAATTTCTTTGAGAATGTCTTGCCAGGAAAATCTTTGTTTCCCTAAGGATTCCAGTGTGCTTCTTTTCATTCTGATGGTGAGGGCTATGTAAATTACTGTGTCCACACATTTTTCCCTCACTCCTGAGAAAAATCAGACTCCTTTTTGGTATTTATTTACAACAGAAAGATTAATGCACATGGTGGGAACATATCTTAGCGTTCTACTTTTCGTCTTGTTTTATTTTTATTATTCTCATGAACATGGGTTTTAATACCAAGTGCCTTCTATCCTTTGGAAAGCCATAGTGAAAAAGTTAATAAATTATATTTAAAATTAAGACATTTAGCATTTGAATGTCACTTAGAATTTGCAAAGGGTAGGAACATACTTTGTAGTCATACTCATTTATTCTTAAAAAAATTTTTTTAATGTTTATTTATTTCTGAGACAGAGAGAGACAGAGCATGAGTGGGGCAGGGGCAGAGAGTGAGGGAGACACAGAATCTGAAACAGGCTCCATCCAGGCTCTGAGCTGTCAGCACAGACCCAACGCGGGGCTTGAACTCATGAATGGTGAGATCGTGACCTGAGCCGAAGTCAGACGCTTAACCGACTGAGCCACCCAGGCGCCCCTTTACTCATCTAATCTTATTCTTCTTTTATGTCTTTGGCACTTGGACAGACTTCGATGCATGTGCTTTATACGTAATATGATCTGGAAAAGCAATATCTTCCTTAGACATGATCTTGCACTTAGGAGTAGCAGGAAGGCATTGAAGTGAGACTACAGGGCAGATGGGAGGCCACGACCACAGAAGACGTGGCATCGATGGAATAATTTCCACCTTCTGTTTAGAAACTCCAAGGAGTTGGCGATAACAGGTGTGCAGATCCCAGGGTCTTCTTAGACCCCAGGATCTTTTTTTATTGTTGAAGCAGAGGTTTGTTTTGTTTTTCATGTATCTGTGGCAGTGTGGTTAGAGTGCACCAGAGTCTCTGGGGCCCCTGAAGCAGGAAGATGTGATACCAGTGGATGTGGCTGCATTTCCAAGAGAGAGAAGAAATGGAGTTTTCATCTCAAGTGCTCTGGTCAATTTCCCCGTCTGTAATGGGTGGAGAGAGCCAAGGTGCCGGCACATGGATTCTTTTCTCATGGAAGGGAGTTTAGAGAATGAAGCCGTTTCTCTTGCTTTGAAATATTAAAGAGAACCTCCAGAAGTCTCGGCAGCATTTACTGGGTCTGGAATGTATAAAAAGTCGGGGAAAAACGTGAATGGTCTTACTGTGATCACTGAAATCTTTTTCTCATCCTATTCTCGAACAATAAATGCCCGCCCTACTGAATGGGGAGAGGCAGAGACAAAAGAAGACACGGAGTGTGGTGCCGGGGTGGCTCAGCTGGTTAAGGGTCCAACTCTTGGTTTTGGCTTAGGTCATGATCTCACGGTTCGTGAGTCTCAGCCCTGCATCGAGCTCGACACTGACAATGTGGAGCCTGCTTGGAATTCTCTCTCCCCCCCTCTCTCTGCCTGTCTCCCTCTCTCCCTCTTCCCCACCAAAAAATAAGTAAAGAAACTTAAAACATTTAATTAAAAAAACTCGTCACAAAGCTACTTGGACAGAAGATCTCATTAGACATTTTTCTGAAGACTGATGTGTTCTTTCTACAACGAGACCTAAAAGACGTTAGTCATGACAGTCAAGACTGTTGCTCATGTTTGTTTGTGTGTTAATTTATTTATTCAGCACCTACTGCATCCCCGGCACTGTACTAGATGATGAAATACATAAACAACGAAGCCAGCATTTTCACTTTCAGGAAGCTTCCTCCCATGGGGGGAGGTGGGGTCAGCTACTGTACAAAATAACAGTGCATCTTTGTGAACACTGTTAAAATCGAAGCATTTTGGGGGCGCTTGAGCATTTTGGGGGTGGTTAAGCGTCTGAATTCGGCTCAGGGCATGATCATGTGGTTTGCAGGTTTGAGCCCCTCGTCGGGCTCTGCGCTCAAGGCTCAGAGCCTGGAGCCTGCTTCGGATTCTGTGTCTCCCTCTCTCTCTGCCCCTCCCCTGCTCACACTCTGTCTCCTTCTCGAAAATAAATAATAAAAAACATTCTTTAAAAAATGCTAAGTGGAAGCAGGGTTTACGTTGTAATGGATGTTTTTCAAGAAGTTATCTCCAATATTACAAAAGTCATCCTCAAACGACCTCTTAATTCTAAAGACGGAACCAGTTGAACTCAAATGGGAGCGTTTTTACTTGACGTCATTGTGCTGCTGACATGTCAGAAATCACACGGCTGTATCATGGTTTCTGTTCTCCAGCATCCAAAACTCACAAGTTCAGTGACACGTCTCTGAAACAGGTACCATTCTTTCAGTGGGATATCACTTTCCAAAGAAAAATTCATACACAGATACAAGCGCACAAACATGGGTGTCTTTACATCGTCTGGAACAGCAAACATCCCAGCCTAATGTGTCTACCCTAACCTGTTTGCCTGGGAATTCTAACCCAGGAGAGTGAGCTCTCGGGGAAGTGTCTTCCTGCGTCTCTTCATGGGCCTCTTGAGAAGAGTGGCCTGGAGACAGATTAAAATAGGCAACTGGCCCCTGGCACCCAGACTTCAAACCAGGGGGTGTCATACGATACCGGAAGCCCTGGTGAACCTGAGGGCTTGCTGGTGGGCTCACCTTGAAGCTATCTGGACTCCATCACGGTATCCTGTATGATGGTCGGAAGAGCGTGGCTGAGTGGATCCTTGAGAGGCTCTTCAAGAGTCTTCTGACCCGGCTTCTGGTCTCGGTTTTCCCCTAGGTTGGTGTGCCCTGTGGGCACAGGGGCCCAACGACCGCCAGGAACACAAAATATTACTTTTATTAAGTTGGTGCCGTTAAGGAGAATGCGCCGGAGGAAATTAGGAGGTTTCCCAGAAAAGTAGAATGGGGAGAAATTTATGAGAGGACTTGGGCTTGTAGAGGGGGTTTGGGGGAGAGTGTAAGAACGCAGGAATCAGGTCTGAATGGGGCGCTGTCAGGAGGCAAGGGCAACTGGATTGGGCATTTGATTTTTGTCCAGGAGGAGGAAAGTGAGGTGTCACTCTTGCTAAAGAAGCAGTAGGGAGGGGAGCGTTTGGTCATTTTTCAGGATGGCGTAGTGGCCTTTTTATGTCTATGTCGAGTGGTCTTGGGTTTGTCCTGTTCCATCACAGTCAAGGTGTAGACGCATTTGAGCGCTCTTTTCTGGGAGATTTGTGTTCAATGGGGACGCCAGTCTGGCTCAGTGAGGGCTCAATGAGCAACTCAGAGAGAGAGGGCCCAACTTGAAAGCCTTGTTACATTAAAGGGAATGAGTGAGGCCACTCTTTGTCAGCCTGGTATTCTGGAAAGCGTGAGTGGGATGCCTGTCCTCAAACACTCTGGGGGACATACAATTAGTAGTCGCAATCCTTCCTTCCTTCCTTCCTTCCTTCCTTCCTTCCTTCCTTCCTTCCTTCCTTCATGTAAACATTTGTTATCAACCTGCCAGATGGAGATTTCTGATGTCAAGGCCACAATCCTCAGTGGTAACGTAAGCACTGGCTGCAAAGAGAGAATGTGAAGTCAGAGACTGGAGATATGGCATAAAAGCAGACAGAGAATGTGTCAGGCACCCAGAACCATGGGCCTGAGCTACTCGTGACCTCCTTGCACGGAAGCTTTGAGCCCAGCATGGTCTTGTTACTGTCACGGTTACGCACTTGGTATACCCAGTTGGGAAGGCCCCCGATGACTGGCCAAAAAGACTCATGGTGGTGGGCATAGAGATCTTTGGAGAAACTCGAACGGACCGAAAGGAAAGAACATGAATGACAGGGCAGGGTCTCTCTCAGCATACGAGCCAGATAAAGAGAGAACACCCAAAACCGAACACCGTGAGAAAGACGACGGGAAACCCAGACCCTTTCCCTTCTAATCTTCACTCCCATTTGATGACTCCGCATATTCACTAAAAGTGCCAGCTAGTTTAATAACTGTTTTAGTTAGGAAAAAAAAAATATTAACATTTTATGGGACAAGAGAATCCTGAATCAGCCCATCGTCCCTTCATGAAAACTTGAGCAAAGCAAGTATTGACAAATTCAGAATGGCCATAACCGTGTCTTCATTAGCTCTGCCTGGTGTTTAAAATATCTATAAAGTGTTCTTTAAAAAAAAAAAAGTAAAAAGCTGAATTTCTTTGGCAGAAAAGTAATTGTGAAGTTTTTAAGTAAATGAAACGGGCTCTCTTTGCACTGAAATGTAAAGCTTCCGTTGCCTCTCCTTAAATGTTTAAAGGATTTTTTTTTGTCAGTTTCAGCATGAAGAAACATTAAAATTCATCGCAGCCGAAACCCATAGTGGATTAAAAAAAAAAAAAAGATGTTAAATATCAGCAAATGGATCTGATAATCTGCAGAGTATTTCTGCTGTCAAAGAAGGACCGTGGGATAAAAAACACATGTTCCGGATTTGACATCCCTTGGCATCTTGTAAATAGCCTACACGAATCCATACCTTAAAACTGCCAACACCAGCAAAATTGTGCCCAAGTTTCTAGTGAGTTAAGCAAGCAAAGCAGAGCGAGGAAATGAGGCTAGATTGCATATAAAAACCCAAGGACCCCGAAAACTGACCTCAAACTCATTTTACCAAAAGATATTCTCTGCACTTTTGCAGAATTGTCCGTTTATTTATAAATCAAAGAGCATTTTTGTGGTTTGCATGTATGTATGAGTAAATAAGAACGGAGAGAATAAACATACTAGGTGGGGGGGATAGGGTAGGTGGGAAGAATTTTCCATGTGAAATAAGGCCTGCTGAATAATACAAAATAGACTTTTTTTCATTATTAAAGGTTTCTGCCTCAAGAAATATTGAAGTGACCCTTTAGCATGGATTTCTGATATTTTAACACCGCCTCCCTCAAGAGGAAAAAAGAATCATTTAACAGTGTGTGTTCAGATTCAAAATTCAAAAAGCTCAGGTCCCATAATGTGTCCTATGAAGCAAAACTCTCCGTGACTATCTCTGCACATGTAATTGGTGGTTTCCCTCCAAAGTCAAAGTTTTGAAATGTTGTTCTACCAGCCAACGTTGTGAGCAGTTCACTCTTTCTCCTAAATGATTAATCAAGGAAATTGGCAACGATAGCCACAAATACAGTAGCATCTTCCATGCTGATATTACCTACGATGAGCTGTTATTCCCATCAAAAGCCAAAGAAATCATCTTTTTTTTTCCCCTCGGAAAATGTATCAGGGTCAACGCGCATCTCAATACAGCAAAAGTGATGAGGACATTTTTTTTTGAGAATGCATTGTACGAGAGACGATTTAGAAACATTATTTTATGTAATTCTTACAAGCCTGCAAGCTAGGAATTGGAGAAGGTTGAGGTCTGGAAAGTTGTCCAAATCTCTTAAGGCCAACGAGGAGCAAAGCTGAATTTTGAACACTGATGGGCAGGATGCTAAAAGCCCTGTTTGTTTGTTTGTTTGTCTGTTTCCATCACTTCCTGATGCCTTTTTGACAAATAGCTTAGTCGCTCATAGTTTATGGACCACAAAGTTTGGGGACTTCAGCTTGGACACATCTGCTTCTCTGACCCTTCCCCGACTCTTTCATGCTGACAAAAACACAGGTAGATATATTCTACCACTCCTTCCAGCAACATAGATAAACACACAGTGTTCCAAAATAAAATCACCATGAAGCCACTTTGCAACTTGCGCTCTCTTTTGATACGTATAGATCAATCTTTTTAAAAATGTCTTAATGTTTTATTTATTTTTGAGAGAGAGAGAGAGCTTCAGAGCACAACCAGGGAGGGGCAGAGAGAGAGGGAGACGCGGAATCGGAAGCAGGCTCCAGGCTCCGATCTGTCAGCACAGAGCCCGACGTGGGGCTCGACTCACAAAACACAAGATCATGACCTGAGCCAAAGTCGGACGCTTATCTGACTGAGCCACCCAGGCACCCCAAGATCAATCTTTCTTCATGCCTGTTTATTATGACACTGAACCATGATTCGTGACATATCTGTCTATCAACATTTAGATCATTTTTTAATTTTTATTTCTTTCGTTATTGCAAATGATTCCACAATAAATACAAACGTTTGTTTTTGCGAATTTGCACAAACGTTTCTGATCCCTAGCATTCAGAATTTTGGGCATGTGAAACTGCATGTTGGAAAATTTGAAGGCCATTGCTAAGTGGTCCTTCAAAAAGTCACAATAATCTTTTTAAAGTTTATTCCTTTGTTTTGAGAAAGAGAGCACAAGTGGGGGAGGGGCAGAGAGAGAGGGGGGAGAGAGAGAATCCCAACCAGGATCCACACTGTCCTCACGGACCGTGAGATCATGACCTGAGCTGAAACCAAGAGTTGGTCTCTCAATCGCTGAGCTGCCCAGGGGCCCCAAAAAGTCACAATGATTTTTATTCCCATTTATACTGTTGAGGACAGCCTGTTTCCAAGTTCACTGGCCAACCTTGGTATTATCAAACTTTTTACAAACATCAAAGGGAAAAATGTGATTATGTTTTTATTGTGTTTCTATTTTTTTTCTTTTTTTGACCTTTAGGGCTATTTCATAGATATTTTGACTACTTATTTTTTTGAGAAATATCTGTTTACATCCTTTATTTTGCTTTATTTATTTATTTGAAGGAACCAATGATGTATTATAGACATGAATGCTTTCTTAATCTGTCTTGATTTGTTTTTAAGCTCTCATTAAATGTTTTTAAGCTCTGGGGCGCCTGGGTGGCGCAGTCGGTTAAGCGTCCGACTTCAGCCAGGTCACGATCTCGCGGTCCGTGAGTTCGAGCCCCGCGTCAGGCTCTGAGCCTGTTTCCGATTCTGTGTCTCCCTCTCTCTCTGCCCCTCCCCCGTTCGTGCTCTGTCTCTCTCTGTCCCAAAAATAAATAAACGTTGGAAAAAAAAATGTTTTTAAGCTCTTTAAGCTCTCTTTAAATTTCTTTTTTTGCTATATAATGAGACCAAAAAAAATGTATAGTCAAATCAGAGGTGATGCTTTTCTAAGCTCTGGATCTATTATATAGGTTCTATTATTGTCTGTGTCATGTGGCTAAGAAAACTGAAGCACCCAGAGACCTCCCTGCTAACACGTGACCCCAAGAGGAACTCCAATGGTCTGACCCCAGGCCTGCCAGAGTGCATGGCCTTTCTGTGGATTTCCCATCGATGGCTTTTCAGTTGAAGAGAATTCAAAGATAGTTGAGTAGAATTATTAAATCCTAAGCTTCCCCGAATAAGAGAGAAGGCCTTGGAAGTCTCCTTGTTTCCCACAAGAGGTTAGGGCTCACGGTTGTAGAGTCTGTTGGCCTTGACTGGAGCTCTGGTTTGACCTTTCCATGACAGAGGCTAAATAGCCAAAGCGGGCATGGATGAGTGAGTCAAGGTATGTCTTCGGAGCATAACCTTGCAACTAGCAATATATTTAAAAGACCCCCATACACAGACATGCTCCGCACAGACACACACACAGTGACATCCTCTCCTGTAAGAAGTTGGCAAGGGTGAACATGGCCAAGTGGACACGCAGAGCAAACAGAAACCTCCAGAGCAGAAACCTCAGGCTGCTAGGGAAGATGGTGGGAGACTGCTCTCCGTTGAAAAGGATTTGGCTGTCGGGCTGCAGCCTGGAGAGTTGAGAGGCACGTTTAAGCAGCTTTGTCTGCCCTGAGATACTTGCCCAAGAGCCTGGGAGTGAACTTGACTTGACTCTGGCTGTTCCTTGCTCCCTGACCCCACCCACCTTTGGAATCTTCCTCTGATCTCTGAGGGCCAATGAACTCTCTGCTTAGGCGACATCCTCCTGCCCAGTCACTCGGGCAGACCCCCCAGCTGGTTTCTTCCCTTCTGTTTTGACAATGCGTCCAACTAGAGCTCACGGGGTCCTGCCAGCAGGAGCCCCCAGACTGTGCCCCCCGGGTCGGTCCTGCTCCTATCTGGTTAGTCTCAGGACTCTGACTCCTCTTTTCCTTCCAGATCCCTCTGTGGAGATCTCCTTCAGAACCCCAGGTCCACCTGTGTGGACCTTGTCTTGCTGTCTAAGGACAGTAGCTAGTTTTCTCCTATGACACCTGGTTTCCCAAATATTTCCCAATTCTGTGTGATCTCATTAAAGCATATCTACCTGCTGTGTCTAATCAGTTAGTCTGCACGAATATGATAATTGGAGACAACAGTTTAATGCCGTTCTGTCCTCCAAAGGAACAGATAGAGATTCAACAGGACCCTTCAGCAGATATGCCTTCACCCCCTCAGATGACTCAAGTATGGGGACCCTAAGCTTCCACTGAAGGTGCATCTCTCAACATTCGTGAAGTTACCCTGGGTAGGTGGGCCAACCCCCCTGACTCTGCGTGGAGCTAGGTCTAAACCTACTATTTATGTAGGTCAGGGAATTTTTTTTAATCCCTTTCTCCTTTCACAAATGCGCATTGCTCTTCCTTTTTTGTGTTTAATGTATCAACGCCAGAAAAATGTCCATAATTCTCCGCTCTGCATAGCTTGTTACACAACTCTCAACACAAAATTTGATATGTGAAAATTGGTTCTTTTGAAATTTTTATTTGTATTTTTTTTGGCAGGCTTTTTGAAAGGCCCGTTCTCTGGCACGAAAAGTAGCCAGTCTTGGCGTGAACAGCCCCTGACAATTTCCAGCATATGGTAAGAGAAGACGCTTCTGCCTACCCATCAGGTAAGTGCTATCTTTCTGACTGGAGCAATGATAGATGCCGTGCTTGGAGAGCAGTGACTGCTGGGAAAGGTGCCAAGCAGCCAACTGGCCGATACCACTGAGCAGGTCAGAATGTACCAGGCCTCTGGGTGAGGCAGACCTGCCCATTCCCAACCACACTGACGCCATGCTCTGGAAAAACGTACACAGGGGGGTCCTGATTTGGGCTGCGGGGCTGAATATTGTCATTTGTTTTGTGAACGTAGCTGCAGAGTATTAAAATGAGAAGGGTGGGATTCCCGGTGAAACATCCATGTAGAGAGCATGGCTTCCGCAGTTTGGTGAGGACCCCTAAAACTTGTCCCTCTCGTGTATGAAATGGACTTAGCCGTCTCAATAAAAGGTGAGACGTAAAAATTAGAATTCCTGCCACCCAGCTTATCAAAGCATTTACTTTCAGCATTGTCTGTCCAGTGTCGGTCATGGGGTCAATCTGATTGTTCTGGAAACTGCTCTGTTGTTTCATAAAATATCTATATATCTATATATAGATGTTCAGTGTAGAAAAGCGCAATGAGGTAAAAAGTATGAAATGCAGAAAGATCATTCCAAATACCATCCACCTAGCAATACTCACAGATAATGCTTTGAAAAATAGGATTATAGAAATCTTTCCATTCACATATTCACAGTATTTATGAATCAGTTCATGCCACCCATGCTCACTCATAACCTGCATTTTCCATGCAATGAGATATCATGCGTATTATTTTTTAAACGTGGCGTCAGAGACCATGGCATAGGTGCACAAATATTTGCCTAAGCGGTCCTCTAGGGAGGACATTTGCATCGTATCCAATTCTCTATTATAGCAATGCTGTGGGGAACTACGTCTTGTGCCTAGGCAATCATCGCATTAGGAAAAATTTCTAGAAACGGGGCTGTTGAGTCAGTGGTAGTAACATTTTGACCTTTGGTGTGTGGTGTTACGCTTTCCAAAATAACTGATAGTTTATTTATTCAGCATATCTATTAACGATTGGATTTTATAAAATGCCGTCATATTCATGAATTGATTTTTATCTGCAGTGTGACAAAAAATAGCAGCCGGTAGTTTTCAGGTAACTGGAAGGGAAGGGCATGCCAAGGAGATGGATTTGGGGCCCTTTGGGTGGTATTGGTGGGGCCATTGGTAAGAAGCTGGCAGAAATCTCTGCTGAGAATTTTGGGAAGTAAAACTATAGTATCACCAGGATCATCAGCCTCAAGCAGAACTAGTAAGACACAGCCCCACTGTTCTGTCTTGTTAGCCCTCCCACTGTCCCTAAGATCATCTCATATTCTTTTCTCTCCTCAGACTTCTCATTCTTGTCTTTCTCTCTTCCATTACTCCCGTGGGTGAATTCTTTTAAAACTTTACCAAGACAAAACACAAGCCATCAGAAAAAGGCTTTTTTTTTCCCCCATCACATTTACACACACGAATAGCGATGGATTTGTGTGTGTTACATGACTTTTTCTTCTTTTATTGCATTGGCTAGGACATCTACGGCAATGGTGAATCGTGTAAGTAAGAATGCATAGGTATTAATGGGGATAGTTTTAATATTCCACCCAAGTGTAATGATTGCCTTAGGATTCTGGTGGGTACCTTAGTCCCATGATTCTCCCCAGAGGCAGTGTTGCCGACCCCACCCAGAAACATTTGGCAAAAGATCTAAAGATGACCCCTACTGGAATCTAGTTGGTACTCAGTGATAGCTCTGCTAATCATGTTACGAACCCTCCACAACAATGATCTGGTTCAAATTGTCAACAGTCCCAAGGGTGAGAAATCTTATCCTAGTCCACGGGACCGCTCAGTCTTTAAGGGAGTAGACTTGGGAGATAGACTGCCTGGGTTTGAATCCTGGGTCTGCAACTTACAACTAGTGGGGTTTTATCAAATGAAGCTACAATATCGGTAACGTCTGAATTGTGTATAGATGGCCTGTCGTTGCTTTTGAAGATCCCACCACATGCTAATGACAGTGTCATTAGAACACAGCATTTGTAAACCAAGTAATAATTAAGGGGATCCCATTTGTTGTCTGTCTTGCTACATTTCGGGAAACGCTTTTGGAAGGAGTTTGAGGTAGATTTGCCCTACAGGCACAAAACAAAGTCACGTGGCAATAATTGGAGTCGGGCATGAAATGGTCAAACTGAACCGTAGTGAAGAACTGCTAGAAGCATCCCTCTGGTACTTTTTTTTTCATCCGGACTTCAGTCCCCTCCAAAGTAGAGAATCAATCCTGCGGTTCCACATTCTTCTTGTCATGTTTCTCTCTATTAGCAACTCTGCCTGGATGGTACTTTGAAACGACAAAAATAAGAAGCTCATTTTCTCAGAAGCCAAGGAGGGTGGGTATAGGCTAAGAACAAGTATCCTAGCCCTCCGCATAGCATGCTCCCCCTGCACTTAAACTCACCTGGGAGGATTAGAATGATTTCTCCAAAAAGTGGGGGTGGGCAGACGGCGAGAAGAATGCCATGGCATCTTTCATATTGCTTCATTTTCTCTCATTTTCCTCACATCCTTTGAGATGTGTTCTGGAAGAGTTCCCTTGGTTTTTTGCCCACTGAAAATTGCTCCTCAGCTATGTGCAGTCTGTTTATCCCATCCATTAAACTTCCCATTGATGAGACTCCATTTCTTTAGTGTGACAATCATGTTTTCTCGTTAGCTTTCCTATACATCATACAGCAGTGTTAGCTTCAGCCGTCACGTTGGACATGACGTCCCTGGTACCTATTTATCTTGTGACCTAGAAGTTTATACCTTTTGGCCACCATCATCCAATTCCCTCTTCCCTCAATTCTGCCCCTGGTAACCACAAGTTTGATTTTCTTTTCTATGAATTCGTTCTTTTATTTTTATTCCAAATGTAGGTAAGATTTTACAGTATTTGTCTTCTCGGTCTGACTTATTTCACTTAGCACATTGCCTTCGAGGTCCTTCCACATTGCCACAAATGGTAGGATTTCCTCATTTTTTTATGTCTGGATAAAACATGTCCATACATTTCTATATATGCCCATTGTATATAAATATATGTATTTATAAATGTACATATATATTTATCCATATGAATGGATACTTAGGTTGTTTCCATGTGTTGGCTATTCTAAATAATGCTGGTATAAACATGGGGAGGGAGATATCTTTCTGAGTTAGTGTATTTGTTTCCTTTGGCCATATTCCCAGAAATGGATTTCCTGGGTTATATGGTAGTTGTGTTATTTTTTTTTTTGACGATCTTCTATATTGTTTTCCACAGTGGCTGTACCAATGTACAATCCCACCAGCAGTGGTTGAGTGTTCTCTTTTCTCCACATCCATGGCACCATTTGTTATTTCTTGTGTTTTTAATCATGGCCACTCTAACAAGCATGAAGTGACATCTCATTGTGATTTTAATTTGTGCTTCCTTAATGACGGCTGATGTTGTGCATCTTTTCATGCACCTGTTGCCCTTTGCGTATCTTCTTTGGAGAAATGTCTATTCAGGTCTTATTATCACTTGTTTACTTTTTATTTTATTGCTTGTGCTTTAGGTGCCATGGCCAAATAATCATTGCCAAGACCCACGTCAAGGTCCTATGTTTTCCCCCCAACCAGGAGTTTCATGGTTTCAAGTATTACATTTAAGTCTTTCATCCATTTTGAGTTTAATTTTTCTGAGTGATGCAACATATAGGCCCAATTTTATTCTTTTGCATATGAATATCCAATTTTCCCAGCACCACTTATTAAAGAGACATTTTTTTCCCCATTGAGTATTCTTGGCTTCCTGGTCAAATATGAGTTGAGTGTATATGTTTGGATTTATTAGTGGGCCTTTGATTCTGTTTTATCGGTCTATTTGTCTGTTTGTATACTTGTATTATACTGTTTTGATGACGACAATGTTATAGTAAAGCTCGAAAGAAGGAAGTGTGATGCCTCCTGCTTTGTTTTTCTTTCTCAGGATTTATTTGGCTATTTGGGGTCTTTGTGGTTCCACATAAATTTTAGGAGTGTTTTTTTCTACTTCTATTTAAAAATGCCATTGGATTCTTGATAACCATTACATTGAATTTATAAATGGCTTCTGATAGTATTGACATTGTAACAATATTCTTTTAATCCATGAACATAGGATACCTTTTTATTAATTTGTGTCTTCGTTTTCTTTCGCCAATGCATTATAGTTTTCAGAGTAGACAGTTTTCAGCTTAATTTGTGTCTCTGGGTATACCTGCTGGTAATGTCCTTGAGCAGATGGAATCTGCTATTATGGCCTCTATTGGGGTAAGGCAATTGTTCGAGTTCTGAGGACAGGGATGGAGGTGTATGCCGCTTGCTAAGAACCATTAGAGAACTGCTGGCGTGGTTCCCTACCGGAATGAGGCTATAGGATGGGCTCTGTGTTTGCCTGGGTTTTCTGGTCAGGCTTACTAGATGGTCAGAACCAGCTACTGTATTCAATAATAGATGGGGCTATGAATTAGCTTTCCTACATGGCAGGCCAGCAGGGCCCTGGCCCAGGGCCTATACAACTTGTTGCTGGGGACACAAATCAGTCCGGAGTGTATGCTGAATTCCTTGGAAATGTGAGACCACCAGTTTTGCTCTACAGATGGGAGATGCCATGGGCTATGTTCATTGTTCAAGTGCCACTGTACTTAGGGTTATTGAATGGGACACGTAACCTATTGTGTGCTCTGGTTAGATTCCCTGGTTTGACAGGCTGAAAGCAGTATTCAGTGATGAGCAGGGCTAAGAATTGGATTCTCTAACTGAGTGCAGCAGGAGAAGCAGCTCCAAAGCTGGTAAGAGCTCTTTGTTTGTTGTCTTAACTCAAGCCCACCTGCACCTCAAGTTCCCTGAGTAAGCCGACCACAGGCTTTGTTCTTTCTGCAAACTATAGGCTATGCCTGTTTGCATCCTGGCTCAAATTTCACGGAGTAGCACAGCTTCAAGGAGTTGTCACCAACCCTTCTGGGCAGATGGGACCAAAAGACACTCTCCACAGTGGATGGCTTTGTTTCAGCTCCCTTGCCTCGGTGGAAGGGGAAGGGACTGCCTGAGGCTGCTCTCGGTTTCCCAATTAGGTTCTCTGGTTGTGAGTGGCTGAAAGCTACCCTTAGCCTTGACTGCCCTGAGCCTTGACTTAATCCTCCAGCCTGTCCATAACACAGGAATATTCTACACATGGTACTGGCTGTGCCCTGGGGGCTATCAACTCTGCCTGCCTGACTCTCAGCTGAAGTGCCATTGGACCCATAGAGATTCCAGGAATTTTCAGCAGCCCTTTTTAGCCAGGTGGGGCTGGAAGACATGCTCCATGGTGGGTGAGTAGTTCAGTTCTTTGCCTGAGTATGAGCAAACCCAGCTCCAGGACGCAGAAAACTCGTTTCAAGATTTCAAGCAATCAGCTCTGTACTCCACCAAGTTCCCTGGTCAGAGGTATTGACTTGGTCCTTTCAATGAGCAAAACCTCTGATTAGGGTTATCACTTGGGCGCTGCATGTATGAAGTCAGTGCCAAGGTCTATGTGTGGGTTGTTGTAGGCCCTTCCCTCACTCAGATTTCCAGTGGTTGAGCCCAACACATTCCCCTGCAGTTTTTACGGTGTGAGATAAGAGTAGGGGCTCCCACAAAGCAATTCACAATGTTGAGTGTAGCTGGTTGTACCCCCTGGGTTTTCTTTCCCCAGTGGAGAAACTGGAAGCTCAGGGAAGACCTTTCTGTGTGCCCTGGGAGACGGGCAATGTGCTCAACCTGTCGCTGCTCCTCTTAGCCTTCCAACGCAGGCTGTCTTGCTCTCTGTGGTGCAAGGGGATGATTCGGCCTCACCTCTGCATGCTAGGATTCACTCAGGGGTGTCTTATTCTTAAATATTTGTTGTTCTTATGATGGGGAGCGAAGTCAGGAACAGCCTGTGTCACCATCTTGATGACATCCCTCCCTATGTTTCCATGTTCAGATATTTAATTATATATAACTATATATAATATAGATTAGATAGATATAGATATAGATATAGATATAGATATAGATATAGATATAGATAGATATAGAACTAGTATATTCTATATATATTGAAAATGAAGGGATTAGGGGCCACTGGCCCCTTGCACAGTCGGGAAGCTCTGTATAACTTTTGTCTCCCCAGGTATTTAATGGTTGGCCAAAAAACTTACCGATAGCATAGTCAGTTAGCACATATTTTTCATATTATACGTACTATATACTGTATTCTTACCATAAAGTACCGAGAGAAAATAAAATGTTATTAAAAAATATCATAAGGAGGAGAAAATTCATTCCTCTATTTATTGAAAACAATCTGCATATAAATGGAACTGTGCTGTGTACTTCAAACCTATGTTCAAGGGTTGACTGTAGATTTGTAGATTTGTATATTATATATTTTACATATATACAATATAATATGCAAATGTATATAATTACTATACATTAATACAGTAATTAAATATAATATATATTATATAGTAGTAATATTTATTATATAGTAATTATATAATATATAGTAATATTGTAGATTATATATAATATATATAGTATATATGTATATAATTACTATATATAATATATAGTAATACTTATTATATAGTAATTAAAAATAATGTATATTATATATAATTAAAAATCTTGAAATATATCCTCTTCATATTTAAAGTATATGATACTTTTTTCTCTCTCTAAAAATGTTGTTATCTTTTAGTTTGGGTCCACATAGGGGAGGTATGAATATGTGCATGTGTTGTGTTGCATATACAGTAAAACCTTGCTTTGTGAGCATAAATCGTTCCAGAAACATGCTTGTAATCCAAAGCATTCATATACCAATGCGAATTTCAAAATTCATTGGCTCAGTTGTGATCATGTGACATCCGGCATTATGTACTACTTGTCTTGCAAGACATTGCTTGTTTATCAAGTTAAAATTTATTAGAAATGTTTGCTCGCTCGTCTTGCAGAACACTCGCAGAACAAGTTACTTGCGATCCAAGGTTTTACTGTACATCCGATAGCTTTAACCTCATCATCTCCTTCCATGATTATGTCAAGAGCCTCCTATTTGATTCCCTATTCTGTCTTTTGTCAACCTTTAATCTCCAAAGAATGGCCAGGGTTATTTTTTGTTGTTGTTGTTATTTGTTTTGTTTTGTTTTGTTTTCAATATATGAAATTTATTGTCAAATTGGTTTCCATACAACACCCAGTGCTCATCCCAAAAGGTGCCCTCCTCAATACCCATCACCCACCCTCTCCTCCCTCCCACCCCCCATGGATTATTTTTTTTTTATGTAAATTGGATCATATCACCAAACTACTTTGAATACCTCAGTGGTTTCTTGCTGCACACGGGACAAAATCTTTGTTCTTTGTCTGATGAAGACGAGCACTCTTACCGGTTTTTGCCCCCCTTTGGACACCCCAGCCGCAATGGCGTTTCCTCAGCTTTTTGGATTTACTGAGCTCTGTTTTGCTTCAAGGACTTTAAATATTCTGTTCCCTTTCTCTCCCCTTCTCAGGCTGGCTACCTCCTAATTCCTTTTAATGTCTAAGGTTTGAAAGTCTCTTCCTCTGAGGACACTTCCTGGAATCTTTAAGTCATTCTCTCACTATTATATTATTTGCACTCTCTTGTTTTTTTCCTGCTGACAATTTACAGTAAGTGGAAAAAAAATCATACGTGGTGGGTGATTATGTTTACTGTCTACCTTGTCCTTGCGGGAAGCTCCATTGGGGTGGGCTGGACTTTATCCTGAACACCTAGCTTGAGTCTGATCCCTGTAAATGTATGAATACACAAATGGTCGCCTCGACGGTTCCATCCCAGAATATGGGTGTGAGATTCATTCCATCTCCCCAGAAATGCATTCCTGGAGGTTTTCCTCTCCTGATCTTGAAGAATGGTGTCTTTCTATTGTGTAGCGCATGACCACTTGCATTTTGCTACCAAACTTAACCAAATTAACAAGGAGTTCATGCTCGCTCCCTGGCATCTTTAGGTGAGGGGTCATTTAGGAAACCCCGTTAGGACGGCCCACTGCCCTACAGCTTTTGTCCGGAGGAGGCAATGTGCTCAGGGAACGGGAACACCAAGCTGTCTCCAGGTACTAACACTCACCGCCACCTTGGGGGCCTGCAGTCAGCAGGAAAAAGGAATCTGTTCTTGAAGTCCCCTGCCTGGCTTGGCCTTTCTGCAGATCTCATCAGCAGACCCACCAATTAGCGCTCGTAATAAGGGTGTTTGGGGTTTTTCATTTGTTTCCTTCTCCTGATGTGGATACCAGGCTTGGCAAGAGTGGACTGGGAAAGCAATGTGTTTCAGGAAAGGACACCTTGCGGGGGAGACAGCTGCTTTCCAGACACCACAGAGTGAGACTACTCCACAGTAGTAATGAGGACTTAATGAGGACTGTACCCAGCAGACGCTCTCCGCAGAGGAAGGGCTGCGAGCCGGTGGGGCCGCAAGCCGCCATTGGACCCAGATGTCCTCCTGCACGTTGGCTATGAGGAGGGTCCCCCTGCCACAGACCCTTGTCACTCTATAGGGACTCCAGATTCCACGCAGACTATGGTGAGAGGCAGTGGACGCACTCTAAAGCTGGGATGGTTACACATTGCTAAACTACTCGTCCTTTTTGGATATGGCGGGAGAGGCTGGTCTGAGTGAGTTTCCTGAACTGGGCTCCATCTGCCTTATGAGTCTTGTGGGAAAGGAGTTGAGAACAATGAGCATTTGTCCTTTCTTTACCGCACCCCTGCTCCCCTGTTTCTACCACCTGCAGTCTTTTGCAGAATAAGCCTTACTTTGGCTTACACAGTTTCTATGTTGCCTGAAACAGCGCCCTGCGGATGTGGGTTAAAAACCAAGGCTATCCAAGAACACATACTTTGGTGTCAGGAGATGTGGGCTCCGGTCCCAACCATCTCAGTTCCTAGCTGGGTGACCTTGGGCTCATCACTAAGCAATGTGATCATCAGGTTCTCTGCAAGTGGAACCAAGGCAACTCTGCCTGAACTGCTTAATGGCAGACAACTCTGTTTATTGGCAACCCCTATGCACTGAATGCACCCCTGCCTCCCAATTCATATGTTGAAATCTTAACCCCCAATGTGATGGTATTAGGAGGTGGGGTCTTTGGAGGTGCTTAGGTCATGAATGGCACTGGTGCCCTTATGAACAGGACCTCATAGCTCTCTTGCCCCTTCTGTCATGGAACCACACGGCAAATGATGGCGGTCTATAAACCAGGAAGCTCTCACCAGATAGTCACTCTGCCGGTGCCTTGATCATGGACTTCCCAGTCTCGAGAAGCGTGAGAAATAAGTTTCCGATTGTTTTCAAGACACCCAACAACCCAGGCAGACTAGGAAACGGGTAATGATATGTGCGATCTCTCTGTAAATCTAAAGAAACTATGGCTATAAGGCTTTGTAGAGGGGTGGTCAGTTACTTTTCTACCAAAAGCTTTATTTACGAAGGCCCATAGTTGAAAGAAGACAGCACACTCTTGATACCAAAACCAAAGCAGTACAGAGAGAGAGAGAGGGAGAGAGAGAGATACCAACCAATATCCTTCATGAATATAGATGCAAAAGTTCTTAATGAAATGTTAGCAAATATATATACCCTCTAGAGACATAGTAATGGAGTTGCACTGAAGTGTAAGCGGCTGTTGACAAATCATGACTATCAGTGTCATGTACCCAGAAAAGAGGCCCAGAGGTACAGCGGGCAAGAGGGAGGGGGTACCAGGTAGTGAAAAACAGCCCCAGAAGAGAAAATGTAGTCACAGAACATGGACAAGCTAGTGGGTGGTTCTGCCTCCGAGGGGGCCTGTTTTCACACTCAGTCTGGACTTATTATCTATATTTGAATTACTGAGTTGTTTTATTAAATATGTTTTCGTTTGTTTGTTTGTGTTGCATTGACAAAAATGTTGGGGAATCTCTTTGCTGGGACTTCCCGCTACTTTTTCTTCCTTCTTCTTCTTCTTTTTCTTCTTCTTCTTTTTCCCTAGACTGACATGGCACACACCACATTTCACTTCATTTTTCTCTTAAGACCTGGTCATAGCTCTGTGTATGTTGAGGTCAGTCTCACCATCCCTCTTTCCTAGAGGATGTCTAGCCTCAGCGTAGGCGGCCGAAATAGCCTCCCTTCTGGTTGACTGAGGACGCATCAGTGAAAACAGACCCTTTCGCACTACTCGGGTATCAAAAGGAAAAATGAAGCGAATTAGTGCTATTGTGATGGGTGACCCAGGAGATCCAGAGATGCGCAAACCAACGTTCTGACTCCGAAGAGTCGGTGATCCATCTAATGGGGAAGAAAAGCTAAGTTACAAAAAATGGGTGTAATTCGCCGGGGCGGTGAGATAAATAGGAACACCCTTTACGGTGTGGATTTCAGGGGAAGTAGCTTCCAAACCAGACCTCCAAGGTGGGTCTGATTTGGGGAGATGGGGGATGGACCGTTGAGGGTTTTCCAGGCAGAGGGAATTGCATGAGTCTGACCTGCCTGATCTGGCTCCCGGACAGACCTTCGCCTGGGCATTTCCCCCTCTCTTCACCAGGTCTTCTGAGCTCAGCTGCGAAAATCTACCTTCCTGCTGCTTCAACGCATCTTGTCCTTCTCCAGGAGCAGCCCGGACTTGAACCAAAGGGCAGCTCCTCTGGCCTGCGCTTGTGAGAGTAAGATTGTTCCCCGCCCCCGCTCTTCTCTTTTCACTAGTAAGGGGTAAACCCAAGCCCAGGTGTTTTCACTTCAGAGCCTTCAATAGCCACCATACGCTCAGCCCTTGGAAGGTAACAAATTTGCTATGTCACAATTGATAATCAACTCTAGTAAAAGAATGTCCAAATCAATTGAGCTTTAGCAAGGGCAAACCAGCTGGACGCAGGCGGGCTCCCAGCTAGAGCTGGCTGGGCTTGATAAATTTGCCCTTATTATGGCTATTGATGTTTAAATTTCTTCAGGGATGTTGTTACATGGGTGCCTGGTGGTGACAGAGGTATGGTGACCTCCTTCGATCCTTAATCTACACCTGTTAGTTGGCTCCCTGGTTGCCTCTGAGTATACTCAGGCTTAAAGGTTAACAAAAGAAAAACAGGCCAAGTTTACGTGATGGTCGCAGCGGATCAATGCAAGTAAATAACCTTCTCTGTCTTATTTCCCCAAGCATTATTGATCCAAGTTCTTTGTTCTTTGTCATGTTTCTGTCTTCTTTTCCCAGGGGACACTCAACGATCAGCTCGTATTGGACATGTTAACTGGCGCATTATGACAGTTACCATTTTGTCACTCAATGTGGTGACATATATATATATATATATATATATATATATATATATATATATAAATTATTTTACTTCTCTGTTGTCTAAGCTGGAGTCTGGTAAGTAGATCTCTGACACAATTTTTTTTTTTTTTTGCTCCAATTTCTTTTCTTTTCCTTCTGTAGCAAGCAGCTAAATTCTGTGAGCCTCTACCGTAGGAATAGGTTTATTTATGATTTTAAATACCCATCAAAATGCAGAATGAGCGAAAGGATTCAAACTAAAGGCACTAATCTGCTGAAGTTTGCGGCATATTCTAGGTGAGTTATGCATGCTGAGGTCTGGCGTGGACCCCCAGGATTTAGGCTTCTTCAGAAACTGGGTCCTTTTCTTTCCTTTCCCTGGTAGTTTTTAAAGGCTGTTTTTTCATCTTTCCTTTGTTATCTCTGTGGAACGCTAAAAGGATGTGGCAGGGATAGCTCTGGCCATGCTGCATTCTTCTCTTTTCTCCAGTAGGATTCTGCGGGTACCCAACTAAGTAAGATTTGCGCGTAAAGGGGTGAGTGTTATTTTGAATGTATATAGCTTTCTTATGCGAATTCATCGGTTTCTTTTCCTATGCATATGATGGATGTATAACAACTGCAAAATAGAACTGTCCACTTAATTACAAGAAAAAGTTCTACGGAGGCAGGAGATCTCTTTGCTAAAACCCATTACACCTTAACACATATTTGTCTAGTTAAAAAGAAAAAAAAAACATCTTTCACTTCTGGCTACAAAATAAATAAAGCTAACTGAATGATAAGATCATGACACTGTTGTATCCCCTTTCTGTGTGTCTTCTAAGTAAGTTGTGACGTACGGCTTAATTCCGAAATAATACTTGAAAGAACTTAAGATATTTTCATGCTTGGCATCTTGGGAAGTAAGCCCACTACTTTTCATCTAAAAATTAAATTAAACGGAAAAAAGCACTAGTATTTGCCAGTGTTGGCCTTGAAGTGAACATAAACTATGTCAAATGAAACAAAACCAATGCTAGGGGCACCCAGTTGGCTCAGTCAGTTAAGCATCTGACTTTTGATTTAGGCTCAGGGCATGATCTCGGGATTCATGAGATGCAGCCCCGCGTTGGGCTCTGTGCTGACAGCATGGAGCCTGCTTGGGGTTGTCTCTCTCTCTCTCTCTCTCTCTCTCTCTCTCTCTCTGCCTCTCTGCCTCTCCCCCACACATGCTCTCTCTCTCAAAAGAAGTAAATGAACTTAAAAAAACAATACTAGTTATTTTGCAAAGAATAAAGGAGTCTGTTAACGACTAGATGTTGCCGTATTTCCTCTCTAGGCAGCTTTAAAAAAAAAATGAAACTTACATGATTATCCAAAGCCTTTACGGTCAAATGGCATAAAATCTTGGTTCTTAAATTATTTGCCCAAACTTCACTCAGAGCTGTATGTAAATCAAGTGTTTCTCTCTTGCATTTGTCAATCATTAACATGCCCCACGTATATAATTAATACCATTGTAAACTCCCTTGTCCCCCAGTTTCCAATTTAGCATTCTGTTTCATCCACTGAAGAGTCACCTTTTAAGCGATGTGTTAATACGATATGAAAGCTCATTTCTATCATTTCTGTACATGCAGAAATCACTGCAGGCCTTGCTAGAGAATGTGAAATTGGTAATCATTAATGTTTAGAGCTTTTCATCCTTGGTGTGCTTTGCAAACACTAATTAACAAATCCTCTTATGACACTCACACCAAATGGAGTTGTTAATGGTCTAGTCAACAGATCGGAACCCTTGGCTTCTGGCCACTTAGTTAACTTACCCCGCTATTTCAGAGACAGCAAGCAGGACAGGTAATAAACCCTGGACCTTATGCTCTTGCTTTTTCGTTTTTTCATTCATTTTTATTTTTTAAATGTTTATTTATTTTTGAGAGAGACAGAGAGACAGAGTATGAGAAAGGGAGGGGCAGAGAGAGACACAGACACACACAGAATCTGAAGCAGACTCCAGGCTCTGAGCTGTCAGCACAGAGCCTGGCACGGGTCTTGAACCCACGAAATGTGAGATCATGACCTGAGCCGAAGTCGGACGCTCAACCAACTGAGCCACCCAGATACCTCTATGCTCTTGTTTCAAAAAAAAAAAAAAATATATATATATATATATATATATATATGTTTATTTATTTTTGAGAGGGAGAGAGACAGAGAGAGACAGAGAGAGAGACAGAGAAATAATGGGCAGGAGAGGGGCAGAGAAAGAGGGAGAGAGAGAATCCCAAGCAGGCTCCATACTGCCAGCACACAGCCCAATGTGGGGCTCAATCCCACAACCATGAGATCATGATCTGAGCTGAAGTCAGGAGTCAGACGCTTAACTGACTGAGCCACCCAGACTCCCTTGCTCTTGCATTTTTGTGTGGTATACTGATGTTTCCTGAAATGGAAAATGTGTCTTCCTCTTGGATGCTCTCATCTTAGAGTATCTCTTCTTGTCTTTTTTTTTTTTTATCACTAAGCTTGCCATCCTTCTGTTCAATGTAACCACGGCATAGTACACCATCACGAACATTTGACTACATATGTCATTCAGAAGATTATACAATATAGCCTAGAGACCATTTTGAAATTAGTCCTTGTTTTTATTTTTAAAATTCATCATTAATGATAAATCTCTGGCCCTCCTACAAAGGTCAATGAAGTTTGAAGAAAGTGTGATCCAACGTGGAACAGAAATAAAAGTGAAATCAACTGAAAGCATTTCAACCTTTGGATTTCTGCTGTGTGACCTCTTCTGTCCTGTCCCCCCAAGCTGTTGGTGGATGTTAAAAGCGACAAAAGAACTATTTTTGAAGCTTTAAAGTATTTGGTTTTATAGGCAGTGTCTGTTTGGGGATTGTTTCTCCCCCAAAATGAGAATTTTGTCAGTTCGCACCATACTCTGCAAGAACCAAAAGTTTCCAAAAATGGCATTGAAAGACATCTTTAGTGTAAAAAATGCAAACATAACCACTTGCCATTTTATGATTTGCTGCAAATTTACATTTTACTACAAGGCTTCTATTTATTTGTTTTCTATCCCTTTCAAGATCTACCTTTCTTATAGGAGTTTCGGCGTTAAAATAAACCTTGCGGAGTGTTTAGATATTCCCAGGGTTTGCTCTTGTAAGAAACAGATCCGTAGATGCTTTGCTTGGCAGATCTTATCAGTGTCAGAAATTCCAGACACTTACATAGCATAGCATCATTTATCCGGAGAAAGTGGAATACGTTTAATACACGAGATGTTCCATTTCTCCAAGATAGCTCAGTACGTTTGTTACGTACTTGCATTTGCTGCAACAGGAGGTCCACGCTAAATAAATCTTTCAACGCGTATTATACAGGTGGGCACCTCTGGGTTCTCTCTACTGGTTTTCCAATGGAAGGCCAGGCCAAGGGTTCCCATAGAGACAAGATGTTCTGGTTGATGCCAATTAGAGCACATATAATTATTATAACTTTAGTCCCATGCAAAGAGAGTCTACAAGAACCAGAGGGGTCATTGATTAGAAACACACAAGCACGGCACCATAATTCATCTGCATACAATGCTTAGTAGATGATAACTATCATGAACGTTCACACGGAGCATGACCTTATTATCAGTGTACCTCATTTGGTGCCCTTCTTATCTGTACAATAAAGGCCACCGTGAGTCTACTTACGTACTTGCTTGTATCAATGAAATGATTGTGAACATCGTGACAACAGAGGCTGTGTCGTGATCAGTTTCGTATTTCCCGTGCCTTGCCGAGTCCGCCCCCAGAAGATGGTGCATAAAACTGCGTGAAAAGTGATACTCACAGCCGCCGGCATGAAATAATTATATTCCTTTATCACTGTTGGCAGTTATTACTAATGCTATCTGGAACATCAGGAATACACTAGGCCACCGGGCCACCTAAGAAAGGGCCTGAAAATTATACAAATCAAAACCACACTCAGATACCACCTCACGCCAGTCAGAGTGGCCAAAATGAACAAATCAGGAGACTATAGATGCTGGCGAGGATGTGGAGAAATGGGAACCCTCTTGCACTGTTGGTGGGAGTGCAAATTGGTGCAGCTGCTCTGGAAAACAGTGTGAAGGTTCCCCCCAAAATTAAAAATAGACCTACCCTATGACCCAGCAATAGCACTGCTAGGAATTTACCCAAAGGATACAGGAGTACTGATGCATAGGGGCACTTGTACCCCAATGTTTATAGCAGCACTCTCAACAATAGCCAAATTATGGAAAGAGCCGAAATGTCCATCAACTGATGAATGGATAAAGAAATTGTGGTTTATATACACAATGGAGTACTACGTGGCAATGAGAAAGAATGAAATATGGCCCTTTGTAGCAATATGGATGGAACTGGAGAGTGTGATGCTAAGTGAAATAAGTCATACAGAGAAAGACAGACACCATATGGTTTCACTCTTATGTGGATCCTGAGAAACTAACAGAAACCCGTGGGGGAGGGGAAGGAAAAAAAAAAAAAAAGGTTAGAGTGGAAGAGAGCCAAAGCATAAGAGACTGTTAAAAACTGAGAACAAACTGAGGGTTGATGGGGGGTGGGAGGAAGGGGAGGGTGGGTGATGGGTATTGAGGAGGGCACCTTTTGGGATGAGCACTGGGTGTTATATGGAAATCAATTTGACAATAAACTTCATATATTGAAAAAAAAAAGAAAGAAAAAGAAAGGGCCTGGAATCACGCACTTGAGCGTTTGTGACAGCTCCAAGCTTGAGGGAAGCAGGAGCCAGATTTGTGAGGTCACTGCTGAAAGTTGCCTCACTCCTTGGGGGGTGGGGGGGGGCGGAGTTTGGACCGGGCATGCCCAGATTGAAAACCAGGGCTCAATTGTGCCCCATTTTACCTTGCATTTTGCAGTGCCGCTGGGAAATGGATATGACTACGTAAAATTGAAGGAACGTGGTTCTTTCTGAAGATTCTGTTCTTCGTTTCCGGATGGTGGTCCTGTAGCTTTGTTTCACTGTGGCTCCACTGCTGCCGACTTCCACAGCGAGTATGACCAGTAGAATTACCTCACGAAATACCTATGGTTTAAAGGATGATGGTGTTTTCTTTCTCACCTTTACGCTACATGCCCACTATAGGTCAGGATGGTAGGGTGAAGGCGCTCTGTTTATTAGTCATGAAGCGACTCTGGCTGCTGGGGAGTCGCCATCTTGACCGTTGCTATTTCCATCCCAAAGCAAAAGACAGAACTCTGGAGGATCTTTCATTGGCTCTTAGAAGGGAAGCAACTAGAAATAGTTGACAAACAGCTTAAATGGCCACTGGGTTTACTTTGTCAGGCACACATTTGTGTGCTTCCCCTTATTCCCTGAGCTGTCTCTACCAGTGGACTAACCACTCACTCATTCTGGGGGTAGCCGGCTGTCCTTCCCAATGTTGGCAACACAACAGCTAAACAGCCATACCTTGGGGTACCAGGACCTTGCCACCACGGTCAGACTTTGAGTGCGGCGTGGAAAGCCTGGCATCCCTAAAAGCTGCAGAAGGGAAATGATGATGCCAATCAGAAATGTGTTTGGGGGTTCACTCCACCATGGAGTGGATTTTGGCCAATGACAAAAAGAAAATTTTTCTCTTTCCTATCTTGCAAAAACTATTCTGAGATTTTACCTTGGAGCATTACAAGCCTGCTGAGTCAACCGCTGTCTCTCACAGTGGCTCTTGGCCAAGTAGCAGCCGGCATCATAAAGTATCACTTCGAATCACCTCACCTTTTCTCTTGCCTTAAGTTTCTCTTCCTCATCTTCATCAAATTGGGCTTGCACCTCCCAAACAAAGGACTAGCCTTCATCTCTGCTTGAGGCTCTGTTTTCTCAAAAACTTGGGTTGAGACATCTAATCGCATTTGCTCCAGGTATCAGGAGGAAAGCCTGACCAATCAAAATGGATTCAACATGGAACCTGACCAGGTCACGTTTGTTTAGTAGTTGACCGCCAGTGGACCTCAAAATTGCCACACTAATATTTTTGGTCATTTTCATACTTGACAGCTTGAGCAGTGAGCTTATTTAATTATACCAATAACTGATTCAATAATAATTAATTGTTTTTAATTTTTTTAAATTTTTTTTTCAACTTTTTTTATTTATTTTTGGGACAGAGAGCGACAGAGCATGAATGGGGGAGGGGCAGAGAGAGAGGGAGACACAGAATCAGAAACAGGCTCCAGGCTCTGAGCCATCAGCCCAGAGCCCGACGTGGGGCTCGAACTCACGGACCGCGAGATCGTGACCTGGCTGAAGTCGGACGCTTAACCAACTGCGCCACCCAGGCGCCCCATAATTATTTTTTTTTAAATCGTCGTGGCGCCATTGACATTTTGGAGTGGATAATTGTCGGTTGTGAGAAACTGTCCTGTACGCTGTGAAATGTTTAGCAGCATTGCTAGCCTCTACCCACGACATAACCAACAGCACCTCCTGTTGTGATAACCAAAAAATGTCTCTAGACCTTGTCATATATTTCCCGAGGGGCGAAAGCAGTCCTAGTTGAGAATTGCACCTATGAACATTTTGGCAGCTTAAACTGTCCAAGGTAATTACTTTTTAAGCCATGATTTAAAGACATTGAGTTTGTCTTTCATATTGTTACCCTTAATATGAGAATACTATTTACGTAAATATGAACTGTCTAACAACTTCTATAGCCTATTTTCCCCAACAAATTAAATACTAGTAATATGAAAACAAGGAGCAATATCGTTCTAAATTAGTGAAGATACGAACTGTAAGACTTACATAGAGGGGTAGAAAAATGATAGATAGATAGATACATAGATAGATAGAAAAGAAAGGATAAAAGAAAGAAAAAGGAAGAAAGAAAGAAAGAAAGAAAGAAAGAAAGAAAGAAAGAAAGGATTACAATCCACCAAGAGTATTTATAAACAGATGTTATATTGAATATGCTTAAGGGCAGATATCTCTTAAGTGCATAGTCACTGTATTTTTATACACATGAATAATGCTAATTTTTTTGAAAGTTATTTGTTCTATTCAATTCTTTATCCTGTAGCCCTGAGATCTTCTTGGGATAATATTTTCTTTTCCTGTTGGGAAACTTTTTTTTTTCTTTTTCCCCTAGGTAATGAAGAAGCATACCTTGTTCAAATGGTCTTGAAATTCAAATGAAGAAGTCTAAATTAATGAGGTTTTACTATGCTTGAACATATGCCGGGGACTGATATCAGATCATCTGCAGATTCTGAACCAATAGCAATTATGTTTGTATCTTCAGCAGTGTCAACCTGAATTAAAAATTGGCCAACTTTATTAAGAATGCCCCAACACACTGCTTAATTAATTTAGAGATACAATCACATAATGTAGTTCACTGCAGCTTCTAAAATGATAATGGAGAAACACCATGCTACCTTTTCTTACTTTATTATAAATTCAAGCTTTCTTAAAGTAGATCATAATAATTGCCCAATATAAGTTAGACCCAGTGGGAAAAACTCACATGGCAGTTTTTTGTTCAAACGTGGTGCTAATTCCTTTATCCATGATGTTCGTTTGTTTACTGTTAAATTTAATTTACACTCATCAATTGCATGCTCTATGTGTTCTACCTAGCCCTCTTCAATGGTCAGACTGATGGGTTGGGTTTCATTAAATTGATTCGCTTGCTTGAGTCACTTTTTCCATGTACATGGTCCCTTGCTAAAAATAGGTTCAGATAAAGCTGAAGATACGTGCGGGTGTAGACAAGATGGAAAAAATGTGTGTAACATGTCTGAAAGGATGTTTCCTACATGATTAACAGAGGCTCTCTCTGAGCGGTGGGATTCAAGAATTCTTCTTAACGTATTCTTTATACTTTATTGTTTGAATTACTTACCAGAGCTGTTGCCCATCAAACTTTTAAAAATATTCTTTCTGGGGCGCCTGGGTGGCACAGTCGGTTAAGCGTCCGACTTTAGCCAGGTCACAATCTCGCGGTCCATGAGTTCGAGCCCCGCGTCAGGCTCTGGGCTGATGGCTTAGAGCCTGGAGCCTGTTTCCGATTCTGCGTCTCCCTCACTCTCTGCCCCTCCCCCGTTCATGCTCTGTCTCTCTCTGTCCCAAAAAAAAATAAACGTTGAAAAAAAAATTTTTTTTAAATATTCTTTCAAAACATTGTTTCATGATTATCAGAACATTATCAGTAAATAACTTTTCCAAAATGCTATTAATTTTCTATTTTTATTTTTAATATATATTTTTGAGAGAGAGAGAGAGAGAGAGAGCATGTGAGCGGGGTGGGGGCTAGAGAATCTTAAGCATGCTCCCGGCTCAGCATAGAGCCTGACATAGGGCTTGATCCCATGACCCTGAGATCATGACCTGAACCAAAATCAGGAGTTGGACGCTTAATCGACTGAGCCACCTTGATGCCCCTATTAATTTTCAATATACATTTAATTTTTTTCAAAATACTCCTTCAGAAATGAAAGATGGTGCCCTGTATTTGAAAATAGTATGCATGAGTATAATCATAGACATTAAAGTAATTTCTTCTCATGCTTTTATTTAAATTTGAAATTATGCTAGTTGAACCAAAAAAAAAAATCTAAGAATTTAAAAAAATGTAATGCTGCCATTTTCCAACATTTTTTTTTAATTTTTTTTTCAACGTTTTTATTTATTTTTGGGACAGAGAGAGACAGAGCATGAACGGGGGAGGGGCAGAGAGAGAGGGAGACACAGCATCGGAAACAGGCTCCAGGCTCCGAGCCATCAGCCCAGAGCCCGACGCGGGGCTCGAACTCCCGGACCGCGAGATCGTGACCTGGCTGACGTCGGACGCTTAACCGACTGTGCCACCCAGGCGCCCCAACATTTTTGTTTTATTTGGGCATTCCGGTCTTCATCTTTTCACTTTTTTCCAAGTGTATTTTTACTTTCAATGAGATTAATTTGGTAAATATACAGATACAAATGCATCCTGTGAACAGCAGCAATGATGTCACACATTCTTTGAGGAAATTTTGTGATTATAGACATAATACATTTTTTAAGTGAACATTATATGTAACTAAATAATATATAATTGTATGACAAAATGTTTTCTGTGTATTTAAAATATAAGTATATAAAATAAAATGTACATTATATATTATATAAAATTATATATCACATAGATTATACAATATATATAAAATACTCATTTCTTTAATGCATTGCTCTCTATAATACATAGAACACACATACGTGGATGATAATACATTAAATAAATCAGTTCTCAAAGGACATAGTATTGAATTAAGCCATCATTTTTTTCATCAGTTTTATATTATTACTTAAATACATACAAATATAAAACTAAGTACAGTATCTTTATCCTTACAATTTCTTTAAAACTAAAAATTCTAAACAATTCTAAGTGCATTAAATGAAGGCAAAATCATAAAGCCGGTAAAATTCAATATGGTATTATTTTTAACATGGTAGACGATTTTATTTTGGTAAAACTAAAAAGGGGAGGTACGCAGTAGAAATATATAGCCTCAGATACGGCTCCACATTAAATCTGTGTCTGTATTTCAACTTAAATATTGTCATTACAGATTTTGTATGTCATATAATAATCTATGTACTGTGTATAAAACAATTGCTCTAAGACTCGATTTGCCACTCCGGGATTATTGAAACTCAAACTTTATCCAAACTTTACATGTAAGCAATGTGCCAATTCCAATTGTAATGAATCATTGGCTATATCTGTGAGGCTTTCTTGTTCACTTAAATATAATGTTGGTGTTGCTGCACTACTGATAACTGCATTACGGGCATCTAAATCAATTGTTGCTCAAAGTACACGTAGAAAAATCCTCCTTGTCTTGGTGTCACATTGACTGCTAATGAAATGGAGGGTGTTGTGTCACATAAAAGCAATGTGTCACATAAAACCAATGTCCATGGAGACATTCTGTCTCCATCACAAATGTGGCCTTCATCCTTAACACACTTTTGTTTAAACAATAAATTAAAAAATTACATAATAAATAAATAAATAACTCAGATGCAATTTGCTTTTATTTCAACTTAATCCATCAGAAACAAAAAAAAAAAAAAGTGCAAATTACAGCACTGAACTTGAGTGACGGAACTTAGTTTACAGACAGTCCAGTGTATGTTCATGCTCTCTTGTTTATAGAAGCATTAAAAAATTAGAAAGCTGGGGCGCCTGGGTGGCTCAGTCGGTTACGCATTCAACTTGAGCTCAGGGCGTGATCTCGCGGTCCGTGAGTTCGAGCCCCGCGTTGGGCTCTGTGCTGACAGCTCAGAGCCTGGAACCTGTTTCAGATTCTGTGTCTCCCTCTCTCTCTCTGACCCTCCCCCATTCATCCTCTGTCTCTCTCTGTCTCAAAAATAAATAAACGTTAAAAAATAATTAAAAAAAAATTAGAAACTTATTGTAGAGGATTAGAGGTCTCCAGAAAATGAGTGGGCAGAATGTGTTCCAGGTTACAAAATCTTAGTTTAGTGGGAGACATGAGTTTAAAACTTAACTTTCCAGTCATTACTTCAAAATTGTTACTGAATGCCTCGTAAGTCCTAAGAAAGTGTTAGGTGCTGGTTGAGTGGAACAGACATGTTCCAAGCTTTGCTGGAACTTGAAATTTAAAGGGAATTAATGTAATGGGAGGAAAGTTAGACTCTTTCACTTACAATCTGACTTGAACAAGCTATTACTTAAACTCTCTGAGCCTCAGCTTGGGTGGCTGTACTATTACCATCAGAAGATGATCCTTTAACATTTCAAATTTTTTTTTAATGTTTTATTTATTTTTGAAAGAAAGAGACACAGGACGAGCGGGGAAGGGGCAGAGAAAGAGAGGGAGACGCAGAATCCGAAGCAGTCTCCAGGCTCCGAGCTGTCAGCACGGAGCCGACGTGGGGCTCGAACCCACAAACCTTGAGATCATGACCTGAGCGAAGTCGGGCGCCCAACCACCTGAGCCACCCGGGCACCCCTGATCTTTTAACATTTTCAAGTCTTGGCCCAAAGGAAAACATTACCAGTCAAGCTTACGCCAAACTAAATCAAATTCAGGATAACTACTGGTAAATCCATTTACAAACTAGTTCAATTTCTATCATAGTGCAACCATTACGGTCAGCAATATTAATGATTTGATAGTTTGTGTTCCCATCGAGACTAGCCTGTTTGAACTCTCACTCCCAAATAATGGTTCTGATGACATTGGCATGCTTGTTATTGAAATCGGTCCTGGCTGGAGTGTGACAGGCCAACCGTCTCGCAGTGGGCTGAGGCACTCCAAATAGATGGGGGTGATAACAGAAAAGCAACTTCTTTAGCTGAAATTCCAAGGAAATTTTCAAGAGAGGTAGCAATTGGTTTCCTAGCTTGGAACAAGGAATGAGAATGACTGGGCATCTTGCTCGGGCGGAATACAGCATGGGTGCTGTAATGATCATCCTGACTTCCATCTGAAAGACATCACCTCTCACAGCGGGTGATGGAATGCTTGCATCACGACACATGAGGAATTAGCAAGGCAGTAAATCATTGCAACACTTACGTTAGGACAGGCTTTGCTCCGTTTCGCTTTTGGTACAGAAAAGAAAAGAGTTTGAAGAGTTTGAACTGCTAACGCCCTCAGCTTACTTTAGCTCTAAAACCACTTCCCCTAACATTGGTGGATTTGTGCTTAGAGAGTACTATCTAATTTTAATATTAGCTGAAGAAAAACATAATTACGAAGGTAAATCTGTTGAGGGGACAATCAAATTATATCTTCCGTGTGTGTGTGTGTGTGTGTGTGTGTGCGCCTGTGTGTGCATGTGTGTTTAACCAGATGCCCCAAATGATGACCCTTCTTCCAGTACAATGATCAGCACATAGTAGGTTCACAATAAACATTTGATGAATGTGTGAAATGAACTCTTCTAATATTCAAAATAATCAAAAGATGAATGCTAGCACTACCGATGTCTAAAATTGCCTGAAATTAGTGTTGGGATCAAGGCAGCGTTTATACAAATAATTTTAAATGACATCTATTTTGAAATTTTTAAAAGACCAATCCACCTTTTTTTTTTAAGTTTACGTATTTACTTTTGAGAGAGAGACAGAGAGGAAATGCGAAGTGATTTCTGTGCTGACAGCAGAGAGCCTCATGTGAGACTTAAACTCGCGAACTGTGAGATCGTGACCTGAGCCAAAGTCAGCAGCTCGACCGACTGAGTCACCCAGGCGCCCCTATCTGTTTTGATTTTTTAAACCAGTATATATTATTTTCCGAGTTTGAAAGCAAAACTGGGCTTCACCAGAAGAAAATTTAAAAATATACAAGAGTCACGACAGGATTGGTAACTGTCAGTAATGGGCTTACCCACTGATAACACTGTAGGATTAACGCTTGTATGCAGTTCCCAATTTTTATGCATCTGTGTAATTTAAGTCACACCTATGTGTGCAGAATATTACAATGGTGTCGTGGATTGAACTAGGCTACTTTGCTGTTGCTGCTTCCGGATGCTACCGAGATACCAATCTACTCTTACTGGGAAATAAGGCAAATATTTTCCATAGTAAGTCCAGCTAGAGCATCAAGCAAATATATTAAATTAAATTAAATTAAATTAAATGTTTAATATAAAAGCACATTAGCATGCTATGTCTTTAAGAAAAGTCTACTAAGCCAATTTAGTCTTGGGTCAACACAATTCATCAAGAAAGGGCATACAGGACTAAAAATGCTATAAAATGGCTTCTCTCCCCCCCACCACCCCCCCACCCCCGCCCTCAGTATAAAATATTGCTCATTTACGTCCTTTTTATTCAATCTCATTCTTCTGGCTTTGCCGCAGAAGGCAGAGATGCCTGGAAACCTTATTTAAAAATTTGGGAAAAGGAGTGCAGGAAAGTGTAAAGATATTAATGTGTTTCATTAATTGTAGAGAGTATAACCTCATTTACTCAACTGCCCTGGGGACATTGTTGCTGCTTTAAATGGAGAAGCAACTGGTAAATTGGGAACCACGGGTCTTAATGCTTAAAACAGAGCTTCTAGTTCAGAGACAGAAAGTCATGTTCCAAAGAAAGCAGAGTTTCTGCTTTGCCCATTTAAAGCTGAACAAAACGCAGTGCAACCGAAAAATGCAGGGGGATGTGAAACCGCTGTGAAATCCCAAGGGGGAGAAAAAAAAAGAGTCTGAGTAAAAGTGGAATTTTCGATAACCGCGTCAGCATTATCTTTCCCAGTGGTGATTGCCAAAACTGTATTTGTTTATAGTTAGTTGAAGATAAAGAACGAACTTGGAGCCACGGGGAAAAAAAATATTCTCTGTTTCCCTGAGAAATAAAAGTGTGCAAGATTCTCTTGCAAAGTCTGGAGATCGTGCCTGCCTGTGGGGTATTTCCTGCCTAATGTTGCAGTCCTGAGGGCTCGTGATGGGCTCCAGAAAAACGTCAATATTAAGTTGTGCTATTAATTTGAGAAAAGTTCGGGGGTGGGAATGACAGACTCAAATGCAGTTTTGCCTCATTAGACGTGAACCTGAACAGCCGAGTGTCTTTCTCAGGCTGAGTTTCTTCAGATCACTCTTGTGGTTTGGGGGGAAATACTGATGACCCATGGCTTGTGAGCCTGTAATTCGTTCCCCCGTGAGTCATGAAATCTCCGCCAGGTTCTGTGTATTTCTTTATTTCTTTATTTTTTTATAGAGCTCTGAATAAAAACAAAGTCAAACTCTTTCGTATGGTGTGCAGGATGCTCCAAGCTCCGGCCTTGGCTCTGAAGGCCTTCTTTGTCTTTCTCAGTATCTTTCTCATGAGCCAGTAACTCTGACCGGCTGGTTTACTTCTGGCTCTAACTGAACCCTGCTATCTGGATGTGCAGATGGTCCAGAGCTTCGTGGCTTCGGCACCTAACACAGATCTTTGCACTCAGCAGGCATCAATGCCTGTGTTTACCCGGCCACCACGAGCAAATGTGAAATGCTCATTGTCAAACACAGACGCAGCCCCTGTGGATAAAAATGGCCTGGTGCCCCATTTTGGAAACGTTTCATAGGACCCAATTTGCTTTCATACAGCATATGTATGGTGAGCATTTGTCTTGCCTTGTGATTTTCTTTTTTTTTTTTAATTTTTTTTTCAACGTTTATTTATTTTTGGGACAGAGAGAGACAGAGCATGAACGGGGGAGGGGCAGAGAGAGAGGGAGACACAGCATCGGAAACAGGCTCCAGGCTCCGAGCCATCAGCCCAGAGCCTGACGCGGGGCTCGAACTCCCGGACCGCGAGATCGTGACCTGGCTGAAGTCGGACGCTTAACCGACTGCGCCACCCAGGCGCCCCTGCCTTGTGATTGTCAAAGGAGACAGTCTAACAATATGGAAAAACACCCAGGGTGTTCAGTCAAGCTACAAGTGAAAGAGATTCAAGGACTTTTTGTGAGCTCCTATTCGAGGCCGTGTACGGTGTTTGCTAACGATGAGTAGGAAAGCATTCCTTCCTTTAAGGAGCTTACAAGAGATGGGAAAAGATAGACGTGCCCGCTACCGTTGATTTTATCAGATAGACTGTGCTAGGTACTGTTGGCAGGCTGAGGAAGGGTGATTCATTCTCACTGGTTCCACCGAAACCTGGCACTGAATGGTGACCTTGAAGGACAGGTAGATTTCATAGGTGGAGTCAAAGTACGGGGTGTATCAGGAGGAAGAGATAAGGTGGGCAAAGATCCAGGAGGGCCAGAGGTTATCTGTAGCTAAGCACCATTGGAGGGGGGTAAAGATTGTCAGGGAAAAATGTTGAAGGAGTAGAGAATGAGCCTTCATTTTCCCAGGGGCGTTTTTGGGGATATCACAAGGATGCGATGGCTACCGTTGATGCCGAGGAGGCAAAGCTGGAAGGACTCACCGTTCTGTGATGCTGTCGGGGTCCAGAAGTGGAAGAGTCGAGGCTGTTACGGAGCAAGAACCCAAGGCCACGGAGGTCCGCGGGAGTGCTGGACAGTCGGGCTGTGCCTGGCGTCCACTCTTCCCTGGGAACGCAGAGCAGGTCACACGATTTAACACAAGTCTATGGACGGTTGATTCATCCACGGAATGGTTGGATGCCATAGGGGGAGGAAAAGAAAGTATACAAGAAATGTGCAAATTAACGAGCTTACATTCTAGGTGGGGGAGATGTAAGACGCACACACGTTAATAGTTTGTTTCCTCCGCACGGAGCCAATGAACCTTTCCTGAGCACAGCTATGGCGTTGAAAGTAGAAACTCAGAGATCAATCTACCACTTGCCTTTAAGGCTCTCCAGGTCCACCGGGGAAATGTGTATATGGAGACAAGTTGTGATTTGATGGGACGGGGATTTTCAAGGACTTTGCACCCTTAAAAATTACTGAGGATCTTTAACAATATTTTGTGCGTATGGATTATATCTGTCAATATTTCTCAAATTAGGAATTAGAAGGAAAAACCGTTGAAAATATTTATTTACAGGGGTGCCTGGGTGGCTCAGTCGGTTAAGCATCTGACTCTTGATTTCCGTTCAGGCCATGGTCTCATGGTTCGTGTGATGGGGTCCCACATTGGGCTCTGTGCTGGCAACCTGGAGCCTGCTTGGGATCCTCTCTCTCTCTCTCTCTCTCTGCACCTTCTCTACTCATGCTCTCTCTTTCAAAAATAAATAAATGAAGATAAATACATAAATAATAAATAAATAAACATTTAAAATTTATTTACAAAACTTATCTTTAAATGATAATTACAAACTCATCACATGTTATATCAGAGTGATGATATCATCCCATCTCATGTAGCTTCTGGAAAATTCCACTGTACGCTTGTGAGGGAATTACAGTGACAAAGGCAAATCATATTTTAGTATTTGTATGAAAATAGTATGGACCTCACAGATCCCCAAAAGAATGTGAGGAACTCGGACAGCTTCTTGGACCACAGTTTGAGAATCATTACAACAGGATAAGAGCTCTAATAGGAACAAAAAATGGGCACCATGCCGTGGGAACCGGAATTAGGGAACCATTTATACAGTTTGTAATACACGAACTAATAAGAAATGTTACAGGTCTCAGCCCCATATCATGTCATTTAGTATTCAGACAACCATATCAGGTGTAATTCAATACCTGTAGTTTACAGATGGGAAGCCTTTGAAGGTTATAAATATATTGGTCAGAGATAAACAGCAAGTTTGTGGCTGGTCTGGAATGCAAAAAGGCACAATGATGATTCTCTCCAGCAGGTCAGCGTATAATTAAATAGCAACATCCGATTCTTAATTAGTCCTTGATTAGTCCTTGTGAGTCATTGGACTAAGCTTTTTATGTCCACCATTTGTCCCATTTAATTCTTGCAACAATAGAAGGTAAAACCTATTATTATCTCCATTTTATGTGTGTAATGCTCTGGTAGAGGTCAGGTAACTGGTCTGAAGTCATGAAATTACAGAAGAGTAGACCTACCGTAAATATCCGGATCTTTCTGATGACAAAACTAAGTTCCCGCGCTATAATTCTGCCTCCTTAAAGAGTAACTACCCTAATCAAATAATAATAAAATAATAGCTAAGGTGCATCAAGTGCAAAACCTTTTCTATGTAAAACGAAACAAAACCTCCTTAATTCTAAAAAAACAAAACTACAAACAAAAAAACTACAAACAAACAAAAAAAAACACTTTCCTATGTTTACTCCTATTTTGTAAATGTGTCCTTGTTGAAGATTCAAAATGCTGGAGGATCAAAGGAGTAAGAGACCCGAATGGCACATAAGAACTGAAAACAAACAAAAAAGTTGGGGAAGTCATGGGTCAGGAAAAGACCATGTGTCGGCCAGGTGTCAGGTGTGGGTCGCGTTGCAAACGGGACGGAGGGGACTCTGATCTCCCTACTGGAGGAAGCAGGTAGCTCATGGTTTGAAAAGAACTGCGACCCTCATATTTTCAAAAATCAATATCCTTTGTGTCATTCAAAAGGGGACCGGTCCAATTTCTGCCCGCCCTATTCTTTCCTTTCTTCCGCACTCAATCTGACTGCAAAGTGGATTTCTCCGCCCAGAGCTCTAACCGGGGAAGATGCCTCGGGTTCTGCTCCGGGTGGCGACATGTCACCGCGGTCGGCTATCTGCAATGCAAATCGCCAGGCTTTGGCATCCAAGATTGATGTCCCCGGCAAGAATGTACTTAGTTGCTGGGCTGGAGCTGAGTGGAAGCGACACAGCCCTCTCCCCAGCCTCGAGTGCCTGTCAGAGGTAACAAAGCAGGGCTGGGGGAGATATGAGCCATGTACCTTTTTTAACAGCACGTGGTATTAATGCATCTAAATTTGGTTGGGGCCTCCAAGTCTGGGCCGAGGGCAGATGGCATACCCGAGCTGGGGCAGAGGGCAAGGGGGCTTTCCACAAACTATTCTAGAGACTGGTGAGAAGACACAGAGCCCCGTGAGGCACAGCACCTGTCCGGGTCAGACTCCCATGTACATTCCCAGCGTTTCTGGGCAGCTCCCAGTGCTGTCCAGTGGTCTTCAGGCAAGGACCAGAGATCCCCGGGAGGCCGAGCCTGACTGCTGACATCCAGCCATGTGCTCTCCGTGCAGGGAAGGCGGGGAACTTGAAATCGGGCCAGGCCCTTCAGGTGCAAGAAATTCACAAGAAAGCCTGGAAAAATTAAAAATCCATCTGAAGCCCGTCTTTTCCTTTGGACGGTAGTTGTGGCAATTTGGGGTGGGGGTGGGGGAGGGAAGCAATGGATTTCATTTAATCCACTGCCGTCTGTGGTGCTTTCGATTTGTTGGCAGTGATGTGGGAGGAAGAAATTCTCTTCTGCCAGGGCCCTGGAGATCACACTTGTGTAACCATGTCTTGGCTCATTTTCGAGTGAATCTTTCCTTAGAGGAATGCTTCTAAGCACCCCAAGAGAAAGAAAACGGAAACTAGTGTGAAATAATGTATAACCATCTATCTCCTTTGGTACTTATAAATTACAGGATCAATACAGAAAACCGAATATCAGTAGAAAGAAGAAATCACTTGTTTGGGAAGTCACCAAATATCTAAATATCTAAAAGCAATGGCTGCGAAAATTTTGCGCGTGGCTTTCTAAATACACACACGCATATGCATGGAGCTTATAATACAGCATGGACACGTTATAATTGCAAAAAGCAGGAAGTAGCAATTTTCTATCAGCGCGTCCATCAGGGGCTGAGCATTCGATTGCACACATGTACCATGATCAGGCTAACGTTCTCCCAGAGCTGTGCGCTTGGATTTGTTTTGCTATTAAAAAAAAGACAAAACAGGGGCGCCTGGGTGGCGCAGTTGGTTAAGCGTCCGACTTCAGCCAGGTCACGATCTCGCGGTCCGGGAGTTCGAGCCCCGCGTCAGGCTCTGGGCTGATGGCTCGGAGCCTGGAGCCTGTTTCCGATTCTGTGTCTCCCTCTCTCTCTGCCCCTCCCCCGTTCATGCTCTGTCTCTCTCTGTCCCAAAAATAAATAAAAAACATTGAAAAAAATTTAAAAAAAAAAAGACAAAACAAAACACAGTAAATATTATTGTGCTTTCATCTTTAGGCATTTCTCTGGTTAAATATAAAATTTGGGGGGGGGGTGGTAATTTTGGACTCTGTTATTTTCTGTAGACCTTTCTTATTTGTCCTCATGAATCCCAGACCCGTTGAGTAAAATGATTGATTTGGAGGAACTGTTCTTTTCTTGGTCAACTTAAAATTGACAGCATTTCTACCAACATTCCAACTTGGACCACCTTGGGAACATGCAGCAGGGAAAGGATGATGTAAATGATGAAATCCCGGTGCGGGCGCCTGGGTGGCTCAGTCGGTGAAGTGTCGGACTCTTGATTTCGGCTCTGGTCGTGATCTCACTGTCCGTACTGCTGGTGTGAAGACTGCTACAGATTCTCTCTCTCTCTCTCTCTCTCTCTCGATCTCTCACCCCACCTCCATGCTCTCTCTCTTTCTCTCTCTCCTTCTGTCTCTTTCACCCCATCTCCTACGTTCACTCTCTCTCTCTCTCAAAGTCAATAAACTTTAAAATAATAATAATAATAATAATAATAATAATGGTATCCCAGCATTGTTGTTTTTCTCCTGCCATTTGCAGGTTGAGTTTCCATATCTATTCGTGCATGTACCATGTGCAAATGTGTTCTCCCCAAAACTCATTTGTAAATTGGCCGGTTGGCACTGGAAAAGTGTTTTTTCTATATAATATAAAAAAATGTGTCAGTCTCCCAAGAGGGTGAAACAAAGCATACAGAAGCCTTGCAATGATGATATTTAACATTATTGAACACCTTCTATTTGCTAAGCAATGGATACATCAGCTCTCCTCTGAATGGGCCCTAAGTTATAAAATATATAATATATATTAATTTTATATAATATATATAAAATATATATTAATTTTATATAATATATAAAATATATAATACATATTAATTTTATAGAATATAAAAATATATAATATTATATAGAATGTATAATTAATATATATTATATATTTATATTTTATATTATAAATATATATTATATATTATGATTATAAGTATACTTATATTGATAAGTATACTTAATCAATTTAATGATGTATTAGAGGACATAAAATATTTTGAAATTTGCTGTTCTGCTTTCTCCATTCTTTTATTCTCCTAAAGCACTAAAAATAAAAGATAGTGAGATTATATGGGAAAGAGTTTTATTTACCAAGAGAAATAAAGGGGTGAATTTGAGGTGGAAAGTGATCCTGTGAAGATTCTAAAGAGCCCCTCCCCCTCCCCCTGAAATACTGTCAAGGACGTAACTAAGAGCCAAGACCAAGGATAACCCTAATCCTTCACTATGTCGCGTTGTCCTTTACAATTTTTGAAACTTTATTCCTTGATTGAACAAGTAACATATGTATGCTGCATACCATGTGTGATAGTAGGCTTTCAAAGACACATGGGTTAAAGGCAGACTCTCTTTTGATCAAGAAAAATAGTCTCATCTAATACGACTATATACAGTGGTACCTAACATACAGTAAATTCCCATTAAATGTTTCATATTTTTTGCATTTATATTCAATTAATAGTGGCTCCCCCTACCCCCCCAAAATGTTTCTCTTGTTCTCCTGTCTTTATTTTTGTTTCTCCTATTCCCTTCCCAGTGTTCCACCCACCCTCTTCTTTGCCTCCTTTCCTTGGGTTCATGTCCTTGAGTGCCTTCACCAAGTATTGGCGTCCTCATTCTCTCTCCCTCTTCCCATGAATGGGGAAGATGGGCAGAGGGAGAGAGAGAGAGAGAGAGAGAGAGAGAGAGAGAGAGACTCTTAAGCAGGCTCCATACTCAGCATGGAGCCCAACATGGAGCTCAATCCCTAACCCTAAGATCATGACCTGAGCCGAAATCAAGAGTCAGAGTCGGACACTCAACTGACTGAGCCACCCAGGCACCACCCCCATAAACACTGTATTTTATTTATTTATTTATTTATTTATTTATTTATTTATTTTTGGTCTTCTCACTATCTTCTCTGATGTGACCTCTTGGCTCAGTGGGAGAGCAGAGGAGAGAGGACAGGAGGAGACATCTTAACGGGAGCCTAAGACCATACTGTCGAATGCTCCAGAACTTCTAAATGAGTTTTAAACTTTGTAGAAGCCTCTTCTCTGACTATAGGGTTAGTATTTTTAAATTAATTTAAAATAATAATCATAAAAATATGCATACCTGCTTAAAACATTTTATTTCATCTTAAAGAATGGAAAACTATCCAATGAATGAAGGATATAAACCACATCGAAATATATTATCAATGATTTTTAGTTTCACATTCTTTAAAATGGTGCAATAACCTACAGAGCTTGCTAAGCAGAATTGCAGAGCCTTTTCTTTGTTTTTACTATTATTTTCCATGACTGCCATCACCCATACTGAGTTCCCAAGAAATATATTTTTAAGTTTATTGATTTTGAGAGAGACAGAGGCAGAGCAAGGGGGTGGGGCATAGAGAGTGAGAGAGGGAGAGACAGAATCCCAAGTCACATGGGGCTCGAACTCACAAAACGTTGAGATCATGATCTGAGCTGAAATCAAGAGTCGGCCACGCAGTCAACTGAGCCACTCAGGTGCCCTTGAAAAATCTTTTTGATAATTATTATAAACTGCATGCTTGTGCCCAACCCCATGTATATGTTGAACCCCTTATGGGATGGCTTGTGGAGGTGGGACCTTTGGGAGATGGATAGGTTTAGATGACATCATGAGAGTCCAACCTTCGTGATAAGATGAATATACTTATAAGAAGAGGAAAGACACAGAAGAAATTAGCAAGAGGGCTCTTACCTGGAACCGAATTGATCTGTACCTCGACCTTGGACTTCTCACCCTCCGGAACTGTGAGGAATAGATATTTGTTGTTTAAGCCTCCCCGTTTGTCTTGCTTTTGCGAGAGCAGCCCGAGCTAACTAAGACAGTGATTTTCCTATTGAATTTTCCGGTGAATTTCTATATTTTTCCCTCAAGCCATCAACGTAGTTTTCATAGTAGCAACAACCCATACTCCTAGTTCATCCATTTATACATTCATTAAAGTATGTGTTTGCAATGGGATAAACCTGGAATACAGATTTAGAGCAAACATACCTGACTTTTGGTCAGCATAGTAGTCAAGAAAGATCCTCTTCTGAATGTTGCTGTTAAGCAGAAGTATGCTGGCCCACTATGTAGTCTCCTTTGCACAGAAACATAGGTGCATAGGGGGAAGTGCCTGATATCCTGCAACTCATCTGGGAGTCTGGTTCAAATCTTACACTCCTCTTTTTGCCTTTGGGGGTGCCAGATAAAGGAAGGTTCTGTTCTCAAAGGAGGAGCGATCAAGAAAGGGAAATACTAAGTCTTTCCCTATGAGGTAGCCTACATTCTCCCCCTATTGCCTGTAGAAGTACGTGTGTTTCCAAGAGGAGTGAAAAAAGCCTACAGAGGATCCATGAGACAGGGGCATGGAGAGACCAAGAATGAAAAGTGGATGCTTCAGTCTCCAATGGCTGTCCAGGTGGAAGATAAACCTTTGGGAAAGGGGGATAAGAGGAATCACTGATAGAAGGCGGTGTTGACAAGTAACACTCACAGGAACGGGTTGGGTGGAGTCAGTCCTGCTATGATGGACGTTAGAGAATTCCTATAATGAAACCTTTATCACAAAGTGAGTGTTGAACTCAAGTGGGTCTAGACAATGCCCAACGACCAGAGGAGAATGAGGGAAGAGAAGGAAAAGATTGGGAAGCTGACTTTGTAAGATCGCGTAACGAGTGATTGTGATGAGTTGCTTTGGGTATCCTGATTTTGGAGCCCGTGTAGAGCATTATTTTCCTTTAATACTCAATAATAATGCAATAATACTCAAGTTGCTTAGTACTTGTCCGGATTCTTTAAATCAAGATGCTATTTAATAATTTTAGTACTTCTGTGAAGGTTATGCAATTACCATTCCTGTTATTAATTGATGGATCTGAGGCTTACAGAGTTTTAATAACCCAACACAGATATCCTGAAATGCCAACCAAGGTCCCTGACCCCAGACCCCTTGCTAGGAGCCGCTGTTGTACTTGGTACTGTCTACACTAACATGTACCCTGAGCGTCCTGGTTTTGTTTTTAACGCTTAATTTAGGGGGAATAGAGGCATTTGGGGGGACAGAAACATTGAGAGACGTGCCCCTGGTTGTCCGTTGGTATACAGCCAAAAAGCATTCCCCTTCTGCCTGGCAGAGAGAGTGGATTCTAAATTCCAGTCCACTCTCTCTGTGGTCTCTATTAGAGATTCCGACAGTTACTAGATAAAGTTAAAGACTCATGTAGTGATCCTCACACTAATTGGACCGTAATGTATAGCCTCGGTCAAGCACATCTTTCCCAGCACTTCTCTCCGCAGACGGCAATCGAGCCATTTACAGAAGATGCATTGGCTGCCAAGACCCTAGAGCAACCTTAAGCTGCACTGGCCTTTTAGTGGAAAACACAATTAATTTTTATACTGAAGGGCAATTAAGAGCGGGGTTAAAATAAAAATCTTTTGGAACGTTGAATGCCAAAGATTACATAGGAGATGTCTTTCCCACCTGTATTTCAGAAGCCCGCGAGCATACCAACTTCTGGTCGTTCCAAGTCAAGTTGCCAAATGTCCGTTTCATTTCGGTAAATGTGAATTGAAATAAATAGCTGTGTTAGCCGTGTTGCTATTCTGAAAGGAGATCACTTACATCAAGTCTTTTACCAGCAGTAGCTCTGAAAAACACATGTGTGCCCGGACACCTGTTACATTCATACATTTGTAGAAACAACTACACAGATTTTTTAAACACATGCACACATCCATGGATAACACACCATGTGTTACAAGTTGCTTTAGCTAACTTCAGCACAGAGAACATCTTCCTGGGGGGAAAAATGTTTTTGTTTAAATAAAAGGACACACCAAAAGCAGGGGGAAGACACTTCTTTTATACATCATTTAGAGAAGCAGAGATTTAGCAACTGCATGATTAGTTGGAAGAAAAAACAATGTAGTAGTTGAGAAAACCTGGGGGTAGATTTTGGAAGATGTACATTAAAGCTATATTGGGTCACTTGTTAGCAAATTGTCTAACTACCAGTCAGTCACTTAGCCTCTCTAACTCTACTGGTTCTGGGAATTTACTTTTCCGTGAATTTTCTGCTCACATGTATTTTCCCATTTTTAAAAATGGATATATATTTTTCTTAACAACTTATAGAAGGTTTTATAAAATGTGTACCTTGGACACTAATATTTTGTTGAATGCATACATGGTAAATACATTTTCCCAGGCTGGGCTGTCTGAGTACATCAATATATGATTAGGATGCGGATAATATCGGTGGAAATGCACCTTGGTCCCATCCATTTGAGCTGGATATTTCATATGCTCTAATGCAGAAATGTTATGAGATACACATAGAAGTGTTCCCTATAGCATCGTTTGTAATAAAAGCTAATTCTTGCCAAGGACTTATTATTTCCCAAGAACCCTTTTAAGCTTTTCATTTGTATTATGTAATTTAATCTTCAAAATGACTCTGTGTGGTATGAACTATGTCATGCCCGTATAAGTAAACCAAGGCATTGCAGTTAAACAATTTCCCCCAAATAACAGAAAAAAATAGAGGTAACCAATACGGATTATTGCCCAGGAATTCTGGCTTCAGAGCTCACATTCATAGCCTCTATGCCAAACTGTCACGGGCATAGGACTGAATACATACGTTGCAGTTGATTATTCAATGAAATGTCATTCTTTTAAACAGTAGATTTACATATATCAGCGTAGGTAAATGTCAAAATGACAATGCCAAAGTGAAGGAAAACTAGTTTCAAAAAGGTATAAAAGTAAAATATTTAAAGGAGATACAAAAATATTATGTAGATATAGATATATGCACATACATGTTTCATTTATGCATTCGTATGCAAAAATGTGCAAATATGGAAGCATTAACATGTCAACCACAAAAGAGGGGTAAGTTCTTCAGAAGGTGAAAATGAAAGACAATAAATATATTTCTTTCCTTAAAGTAATAAATCTGAAGCTAATATGGCAGAATATTACATCTGTTAAATCTGGGAAGGGGGTACAAGGACAGCCAATATATTGTTTTCCCTACTTTCATGTTTAAAATGTTTCATAAACCAAGAATTTAAAGGACACAAAGAGGTATCATGTGAAGGTCCTTTGTAAAACCTAGCATGATATACACATGGAATTTATTTATGTTATGATCACCAAAAGTGAAACAGAAGGGCTTGGTTTCCAAATGGTTGAGTAAAGATTTCTGAAAAGCCACTTTCCTATAAAAGCAAAATGAATTGTAGAAATTAAAGCCTTGCAACAATTCAAGAAATGTTTATTCAAGAAAAACAGCTGAATGTTAACAAAACCCGTGAGGCTTATACTACTTTGGCTTGCCATTATCTCATCACTGTCCTTCCAGAAACGAGATAGTTTAAAAAGCAATAGTCTCACAACGGTGGTAGCCGTGAAATCAAGGAGTGTAGCAGGCACTGGAGGGGCCAACACAGGTTGGAAGCCCCTAAAAGTGCGAGGGAATTGTCTGAAAGTCCACTTTCCGTGCCTGACTCAGAACCCAGTCTCTGGGAACAGCACTAACCTGCAGGGTATTTGCTGAAAAGAAGCAGTAGCAATTGTTTAATACCATAGTTGCCTGAGGGAGGGATGCTAGTCAGAGGTAAAATCTTAGGGCCTCCCCAGGCTCTGCACAATCCGGAAGTGAAGGCTAAGGGAGACTGCTTGTCAGACCATTGAACACAGGCCCAACAGAGCCTCTCGCCAAAGACTGGGAGACTCCCTGGTTCAAAGCACTCAAGGATTTCTCTGTCTAATCATTAGCTTTCCACTATGGTAACTAAGCGGATGTCAGTTACTACACATGATAAAGAATACAAACTTTAAAGAAATAGTCAAGAATATCACTAAAAAGCAATAAAACAAGTACCTGGGAACCTGAGTGGCTCAGTTGGTTAAACATTCAACTCTTATTAATTTCAGCTCACATCACAATCTCATGGCTCGTGGGTTTGAGCTCTGGTGACAGCTCGGAGCCTGGAGCCTGCTTCGGATTCTGTGCCTCCCTCTCTCTCTGCCCCTCCCTCAGTCTCACTCTGTCTCTCTGTCTCTCGAAAATAAATATACATTTAAAAAAATTAAAAAAAAACGGAGTTGGCAGGCTTATTATATACAGGCATAACTGGGAGATACTACAGTTTTGGTTCCAGACCACCACAATAAAGCCAATATTACAATAAAGTGAGTCCAACAAATTTTTTGCTTTCCCAGTGCCTAAAGTTATGCTTACATTATACTGTAGTTTATTAAGAGTGCAAGAGCATACATCTCAAAAAAATGTACATGTCTTAATTTAAAAATGACGTATTGTTAAAAAACGCTAACCATCCACCGAGCTTTCAAAAATCATCATCGTTCTGCTGTTGGAGGGGTTTGCCTCAATATTGATGGCTACTGACTGATCTGAGTGCTGGTTGCTGAAGGCTGGGGTGGCTGTGTCAATTTCTGAAAATTAGGGGCGCCTGGGTGGCGCAGTCGGTTAAGCATCCGACTTCAGCCAGGTCACGATCTCGCGGTCTGTGAGTTCGAGCCCCGCGTCAGGCTCTGGGCTGATGGCTCAGAGCCTGGAGCCTGTTTCTGATTCTGTGTCTCCCTCTCTCTCTGCCCCTCCCCCGTTCATGCTCTCTCTCTCTCTCTGTCCCAAAAATAAATAAAAGTTGAAAAAAAAATTAAAAAAAAATTAAAAAAAAATAATTTCTGAAAATTAGATGACAGTAAGTTTGTTGCATCGATCTTTCATGAATGATTTCTCTATGGCACGTGATGGCTGTTTGATAGCATTTTACCCACAGAAGAACATTCTTCAACACTGGAGTCAATTCTCTCAAACCTGCTGCAGTTCTAGCAACTAAGTTTATGGAATATTATCAACTCTGTTGTCATTTCAACAATCTTCACACCGTCTTCATGAGGGGTGCATTCCACCCGAAAACCTACTTTCTTTGCTCACGCATTAAGAAGCAACAATTCAGTAATTCAGACCCATCTTCAGGTTCCACTTGTAACCCTAGTTCTCTTGCTATTTCCCCCACAGTTGCAGTGACGTAGACCAATGAGATCTTTCTCTTCAATCTACAGTGAACTTCTTACAATCCCCTGTTCATGTCGATATTCTGACCTCTTCCTAGGAATCACTAATGTTCATACTGGCACGTAGAATGGTGAATCTTTCCCAATAGATTTTCAATTAATTTGCCCAGATCCATCAGAGGAAACTCCATCTATGAAAGCCATAGCCTCGCACAATGTATTTCTTCAACAATAACACTTGAAAGTCAAAATTACTTTTTTATCCCTGGGCTGCAGAATGGATGCGGTGTTAGCATCCATGTAAACAACATAAATCTCGTTGCATATTTTCATCAGAGTTCTTGACTTGTCAATAAGCAGTAATATTTCGAAAGGAATCTGTTTCTGAACAGTAGGTCTCACCAGTGGGCTTAAAATATTCAGTAAACCATTTTGTAAAAAGGTGTGCCTTTCATTTAGGCATTGTTGTTCCATTGACAGAGTGGGCAGAGTAGAATCTGAATAATTTTTTTTAAATTGTTTAATGTGTATTTATTTTTGAGAGAGAGAGAGAGTGAGCAGGGGAGGGCAGAGAGAGGGAGACACAGCATCTGAAATAGGCTCCAGGCTCCGAGCTGTCAGCACAGAGCCTGATGCGGGTCTCAAACCCACAAACCATGAGATCATGACCTGAGCCATAGTCAGGTGCTCAACCGACTGAGCCACTCAGGTGCCCCGATTTACTATAATTTTTGAAGGCCCTAAAATTTTCAGAATACTAATGAGCATTGGCTTCAACTTACACTGAGTAGGGCGGCCTGAGGAGAGAGAGAGAGAGAGAGAGAGAGAGCTAGGACAAAGCAAAAAATAATAAAACAGGGTCTGCCTCAATTTCACTTCCAGTGAAAAGCTAGAAATGATTACGCTTAGTGAGGAAGGCACTTTGAAGGCCAAGATCAGCTGGAAGCTGGATCTGGAAGCTGGAAGCCTCTTGCCCCAAAGAGTTAGCCGAGTTATGAAAGCAAAATAAAAGTTCTGGAAGGAAATTCAAAGTGCTACTCCGGTGAACACACCAATCATAAGAAAGTGAAACAGCCTTATCGCAGATATGGAGAAAGTTTTACTGGCTTGGATAGAAGATCAAACAGCCACAGGACTCCCCGAAGCCAAAGCCTAACCCTGAGCAAGGCCCTAACTCTCCTCAGTTCTCTAAAGGCTCAGAGAGGTGAGGAAGCTGCCAAAGAAAAGTTTGAGGCTAGCCGAGGTTGGTTCATGAGGTTCAACGAAAGAAGCCGTCTTCCGGGCCCCAAGATGAAGGGGCAAGTGACGATATAGAAACTGCAGCGAGCTGGGGCGCCTGGGTGGCTCCGTCGGTTGAGCGTCCGACTTCGGCTCAGGTCACGATCTCACGGTCCGTGAGTTCGAGCCCCGCATCGGGCTCTGGGCTGATGGCTCAGAGCCTGGAGCCTGCTTCCCATTCTGTGTCTCCCTCTCGCTCTGACCCTCCCCATTCATGCTCTGTCTCTCTCTGTCTCAAAAATAAATAAACGGTAAAAAAAAAAAAAAAAAAATTAAAAAAAAAAAAAAGAAACTGCAGCGAGCTATTGAAAATTAACTCAGGAAGGTGGCTCCGCTAAACAACAGATACAGATGAAACCATCTTTTATCAGAAGGCGATACCCTCCAGGACTTTCATAGCTAGAGAGGAAAAGCCAGTGCCCGGCTTTAAGGCTTCAAAGGACGGGCTGACTCTCTTGTTAGGGGCTAAGACAGCTGCTGACTTCAAGTTGAAGCCACTGCCTATTTAACATCCTGAAAATCCTTTAGGCTCTTAAAAATTATGCTAAATCTCCTCCGCATGAGCTCTATAAATAAAACAACAAAGCCTGGATGGCAGCCCATCTGTTTACAACATGGTCTACTGACTATTTTAAGCCCACTGTTGAGATCCATTGCTCAGAAACAAGGATTCCTTTCAAAATATTACCGTTCGTTGACAATGCAACTGGTCACCCAAGGGCTCTGGTGGGGATGTACAATGAGATCATTGTTGTCTTGTTTTTGGCCTGCTCACACCGCATCTGTTCTGCAGCCAATGGATCAAGGAGTCATCCTGACTTTCAGGTTTTATGATGCGAGAAATGCATTTTGTAAGGCTAGAGCTGCAGAGGTAGCGATTCCTGATGGATCTGGGCCTAAAAATTGGAAAACCTAGAAAGGATCCCCCATTCTAGGTGCCACTGAAAACATGGTGACTTATAGGAAGAGGACTTTACCTTTTGCAACCATTTTTTTTATTATTTTGCTATTTTTTAAAACTTTTTAATTTTGTGTAAGACACTGTTATTGGGCCTCTCTAGATTGTTTATGGTGAAAAGTTTTACCTTGATCACACACACACACACACACACACACACACACACACCCCACAGTGCAGATATATGACACTTTTAGTTGGTATGTCAGGAACAGAGGGTAATATAAAAATAAAGAAAGCTGCAACATTTCAAAAACATGTTTAACAAGAGAAATCTTGCTCACACAGCGTGTATATACACCAGATACCTAATTTATAGACATACAAAGGAGAATTGCCTGATGTATCAAACACGATTCCAAAAGGGATTAATCTGTGAATTTAGGGTTAATCTAATAAAAATATCATGAAGTTTGAACAAGGTGTCGTTTATAGCATTTTCCCAATTGTTTTTGAAAACTATTCAAAATCTACTCGAGTAACGTTAAATTACTTTTGTAGACTTCTGATACATGCTCGTGTGTTTAAAAATGGCATAAAAATACACAAAAATGTTCATGTCATAAAAAAAGGTCTTTATTATAATTTTACATGTTTGTATCTATGCCAAATTTCAATGGTTAAAATAATAGTGGACCTTTTATTTTTTTTTTAATTTTTTTAATGTTTATTAATTTTACAGAGAGAGAGAGAGACAGAGCATGAACAGAGGAGGGGCAGCGGGGGGTGGGGGGGGTAGACACAGAATCTGAAGAGGGCTCCAGGCTCTGAGCTGTCAGCACAAACCCTGATGCGGGACTCGGACCCACAAACCGCGAGATCATGACATGAGCCGAAGTTGGGTGCTTAACTGACTGAGCCACCCAGGTGCCCTTGGACTTTTATTTAAATCAAAATACAATACTTTTATTATCTAACTCTAGAGGGTTTGATGATGTGGAAACAGTATATTCATAAGAATTACATTGAATAAATATTTATTAGAAAAATGCTACCTGAAAATTGTAATGCTAAGTCTACTTGACTAAGAGCAATTGTAGCATCAATTAAATAACAATATCTGAATCAAAAAGAGATGAGTCAAAATGACTTTATAAAGGCAGAAAACACATGCGGACGTTGTGCTGTGGTTGTGGGAGCTCAGGACCCGGCCGCCTCCAGCTCAGCCAAACCTGCGGGTGTCCCCGGATGCCTGGGTCCCCATGGCCCGACTCTTTTCCTTCCTAGGGGTGCTGACGATGCAGGGGATCCCCTGGGGACACTGCTGGGCCTCTGGGGGCTCCCGGTGGAGCAGCAGGAGCCCAGGGGCCGCTCGGAAAGGGCTGGAAGTTGGACTCTGCGTTGGCCAGCAGGTGCCTGCTGTGATCGTTTTTCTTCCGAAGCGCCTGGAGGTGTCCCTGTGTCAGCACAACTGCCTTCCAGCTTTCTTGAACGATTTTCTCACGGAAGAGGGTCCCCTTTCGACAGTAGGAGGCGTTTCTCTCCAGTTCTCTGCCCATGTCTTCGGCCATCGTCTTGTATAAGTTTCGAATCGGAGACACGGACTTCATGTTTCTCCGCGTGGTGCAAAGTTGCTTCTCGATTTCGAAGCAGCGCGTTTCCTCCTCAGACAGTTTTCTCTGGAGTCGCCTGAGGTTCTCCGGATACAAATCGGGCAGAATTTGAAGCTTCAGCTTCAGCTGCTGAATCTCACTCTCAAGCTGCGAATGTTCCTGCCGCAAAGAGGCTTCCTCAGCTTGCAGGCTTATTATTTGCCTCGTGAGCTCTTCCTTCATTCGCTTTTCTTCCCACAATTGTCTGGCTATTTCCCGACTCTTCGCTTCCGCACTTTGAAGGGACCCGTTGAAATCAGCATCCTCAGCGACGCCCTTCGGATCGGCCTTTGACCACCTCTGAGCGTCTCCTGCTTCCTTCTTTCGCTCGACTTCCCCGGGGACGTGACCCAAGTGAGCTCCAAGGAGATCGGGCCAGGGGCTGGTCTTCGGCAGGTGTCCAGTCCTTGATGCGAATCGGCTGGCTGTCGCTTTCAGAGCCCGCTGCATCCGTGTGCGCCACGGCTCCGCCTTCTTTCTCCTGCTCCTTCCCCCCCCCCACCCCCCCACCCCGCCCCCCCACCCCCCGTGTCTCTGCTTCCGTCTCGCAATTTCTTGGGCAAGCGGTTCCGGACCTTCTGGAACGTGGGAGTTTGCATTCAAATCATCCATTATTTTCTTCTGAAGTTGTTCTCCCTCCTTCTCTGACGCTTTGAACGTGGGGGTGTCACCAGTCACCTGGGGAAGCTCAGGAGGCTGGCGCTTCTGAGCCTTTTCCAGAAAGTCAACGGGGTCCTGGAGTGACAGGCACAAGGTTTGTATTTATGGCTGACAGGCACAAGGTTTGTGATGGGAGAGGACTGGCCTCCGCCCCAGGCCGCCCTAGGGCATCGTCAGCTCGGGTCATTGGTCCCACACTCCCACTGCGCGTTCCACAGACCTCAGTGTGGGCAGAACACCTTTTGCCTAGTGCCTTGACACTTCCTAAGATGCGTCGTCTCTTCACTGCCAAAAATAGCACCGCCATACACACCAGGATCTCCCAGGGGAACTCACGGGGACCGGGACGTGTCTCCAGCCTTCAGAAATCGCCCGCAGAGCATCCCGCAGGTGCTCCAGGACCAGCTGGGAAGCGGATCCGATGGGGCAGCAGGCCCACCATGGCCACGGAGGGCTCCATAGCTCTGCCTCCGAGGGCCGGGGTCCCGTGGGTCTCCGCTGACGGCTCAGAACCCTGGGGAGTGTTCCGTCTCTAAGGTAAACAGGTGCCTGACAACCGGAGCAGGTCAGTTGGGCTGGGGGAGGGGGAGGCCAGCCAGCTTCTGGAAGACAGTTCCCCTTAATTTGCTCTGAAATAGAAAGCGGTCTCGCTTACACAGGCACTAGGGGGGTTGGAAAGGGCTGATTGCAACTGGGAGCCCAGCCACTCTAGGCCAATGTGGCCCGACGGCAAACCTAGGCCAGGCCATGACCCTTTCTGTGCACAAGAGCAAGTCAGGGCCGTGGTCTGGGCCCTGTCCCCGAGTGAGGCTCACTCTCCGGATTGAAAGCTTCCTTCTGACGTAGGGAAGCCTGGAGCTACTCACAAAAGTCCCAGGGATCTGTCTCCTCTGAGCCTCCCTCAACTTTGTGTGAGGTCACCTTCGGCAGGCAGGGGCCCAGGAGTGAAGGGTCTCCCCAAACGCATCAACTAAGAGACCTGGATTCCAATCCTAATAAGTCCGGAGAAATCAGTTGGAACTGGCAGCATGTTACGATTTCATGAGTTTTCTGTGGAGCCAGCGTGTCCCCGTTCAATCCAGGAAGGGATTCATCCTGCTCTGAGGGTCATCACAGAGGTCCATGTGGTCTATCCTCGACCCATGCCCCCAGGGTGGCCCCCAGGAGTGTCTCCAGCCCCAGAAGTCATCTTCAGACGTGGGCCTCCGGGCAGGGGGCGGGTCCTTCTTTGGGCTTCGTTGGCCAGTTTTTATTTCGTCCAAGCACATCTCACTCTGCTGGCGTCTCTCTGGCAGGCTCAGCGCAGAGCCTCCTTGTCCATCCCCTGGGACCCCTTCACGAGCAACCTGTCCTCAGTCCCTTTGCTGAGAGGGGGACAAGAGAGCTGCCCGCTGAGGCCAGGCTGGGGGTCCTGAGGGCTGCCGGGGCTCAGACCCCAGAAGCTCCATGGGTGGAGAAGACAGGAGCTCCGACCAGGCCTGATGGTGTAGGGAGGAGGCAGCAAAATCTCACAAAGAGAGTTGTTTTCCTCTTTTTTAACTAGGCGATTTTTCAAAAAGCAGTTTTAGGTTTAAAGAAAAAATGAGCAGGGACACGTGGATGGCTCAGTCGGTTAAGCGTCCGACTCCGGCTCAGGTCATGATCTCGCGGTCCGTGAGTTCGAGCCCCGCGTCGGGCTCTGTGCTGACAGCTCGGAGCCTGGAGCCTCTTTCGGATTCTGTGTCTCCCTCTTCTCTGCCCCTCCCCCGTTCATGCTCTGTCCCCCTCACTCTCAAAAATGGATAAATGTTAAAAAAAAAGGTTTAAAGAAAAATTTGAGTAGAAAGCAAAGAGCACATATACAAGCATACTATGTTTTCTCATGCGGCCCTTTATTGTGCTTTGCTGATAATATTTTACACATTGACGTTTCACGGACACCCTTTGCGGAGCAAGTCTATAGGTACTATTTTGCCAGCGACATTTGGAAGCGGCATCTGTCTCTGTCACATTCTGGTGATTCTTGCAATATTGAAAGCATTTGCATTACCTATTTTGGTGATCTGTGGTCACCGATCTTTGATGTCACTATTTGTCATTGATTTGGGGTGTCCCTAGCCATGCCTAGAGAAGATGGTGAGCTTAATCATAAATGTCGCGTGTGTTCTGACAGTTCCACCCACAAGCTGTCACCCCATTTCTCTCCCTGTCCTCAGGCCTCCCAATTCCCTGAGACACAATATTGAAATTGGGCAGTGGCCTAATTCCGTGGCCTCTAAGCATTCTAGGGAAAGGAAGAGTCCCGCGTCTCTCACTTTACATCAAAAGCTGGAAACGATTAAGCTTAGTGAGGAAGACAGGTCAAAAGCCAAGATGAGCCAACAGCTAGGCCCTCCTGCCCCAAACAGTTGGCCAAGTTGCAAATACAAAGGACAAAGTCTTGAAGGAAATTCAAAGCGCAACTCCAGTGAACACACTGATAATAAGAAAGCGAAGCGACCTTCTTGCAGATACAGAGGAAGGTTTACTGGTCTGGATAGAAGATCAAACCAGCCACAACATTCCTTTAAGCCAAAGCCTAATCCAGAGCCCCTAACTCTCTTCAGTTCTGTGAAGGCTGAGTGAGGCGCCAAAGCCGCAGAAGAAAAATCGTGACGCCAGCAGAGGTTGGCTCATGAGGTGAGGCAGGCAGCCATCTCCGTGACGCCCAAGTGCAAGACGAAGCAGCAAGTGCCGATGGAGACGTTGCGGGAGGTTATCGAGAACATCCAGCTGCGATCCTTAATGAAGGTGGCTCCAGTAAATGACAGATTTTCAGTGTGGACGCAACAGCCTTATATCGGAAGAAGATGCCATCCGGGACTTTCATAGCTGGAGAGGAGAAGTCAGTGCCTGGCTTCAAAGCGTCAGAGGACAGGCTGACTCTTGTTGGGGGCCAATGCAGCTGCTACCTTGAAGCCAATGCTCAATTGCCCTTCTGAAAATCTTTAAGGGCTTTAAAGATTATGCTAAATTACTCTGCCTGTGCTTTATCAATGGGTCAACCAAGCCTGGAGGACACCACACCCATCTGCGACAGTTTACTGAATATTTTTTAAGACCACTGTCAAGACCTATTGCCTAGGGGGGAGCAATCCTTTCGAAAGAGTACTGCTCATTGACAATGCATCCGGTCACCCCAGAGCTCTGACAGAGATGTACCATGAGACCCATGTTGTTTTCATGCCAGCAGGCCGACATTCATTCCGCAGCCCACGGATCAAGGAGTCACTTTGACTTTCAAAGAAAGAAAGACATTTCGTAAGGCTGTAGCTGCCACAGAAAGTGATTCCTCTGATGGGCCTGGGCCAGTAAATTGAAAACTCTCTGGGAAGGATTCACCACTCTAAGGTGCCAGTAAGAATGCCGGTGATTCCTGGGAAGAGGTCAGAATGTCAACATGAACAGGCGTTTGGAAGAAGTTGATTCCAACCCTCATGGATTGTGGCTCAAGACTTCAGACGACGAAGTCGCCGTGGATGTGCTAGAAACAGCAAGAGGACCAGAATCAGGAACGGGGCCTGAAAATGGAACCGGATTGCTGCAGTTTCATGATAAAATTTTAACAATTTTTTTTTTAACGTTTATTTTATTTTTGAGACAGAGAGAGACAGAGCATGAACGGGAGAGGGGCAGAGAGAGAGGGAGACACAGAATCGGAAGCAGGCTCCAGGCTCTGAGCCATCAGCCCAGAGCCCGACGCGGGGCTCGAACTCACGGACCATGAGATCGTGACCTGAGCTGAAGTCGGACGCTTAACCGACTGCGCCACCCAGGCGCCCCATAAATTTTAACAATTTTTTTTAATGAAATTTGCTTCTTGCGGACAAGCAAAGAAAGTGGCTTCGTGAGATGAAATCTACTCCTCCTGAAGACGCTCTGAAGATTATTGAAATGACAACAAAGGATTTAGAATACTCCATAAGCTTAACTGATCAATCAGTGGCAGGTTTGGGAGGATCGGCTACAGTTTTGAAAGAAGCCTGCTGCAGAGAGATCGGCTGTGAAACGCAGAGTCAATCAATGTGGCGAATGTTATTGTCATCTTTTAAGAAATCGCCAAAGCCGCTCCAGCCTTCAGCAACCACCACCGTGATCAGCCAAGAGCCAACAACGGGGAGACAAGCTCCTTCACCAGCGAGATTCTGAGTCACTAAAAGCTTAGATGAAGGGTGGAATTTCTTAGCAATAAAGTATTTTTAAAAAAAATTTTTTTAAGAGAGACAGAGCACAAGCGGGGGAGGGTCAGAGAGAGAGGGAGACACAGAATCTGAAACAGGCTCCAGGCTCTGAGCTGTCAGCACAGAGCCCGACGCAGAGCTCGAACTCACAGACCGTGAGATCGTGACCTGAGCCGAAGTCGGACGCTGAGCCCACTGAGCCAACCAGGCGCCCCTAAAATATTTTTAAATTGAGGTACGTGCATTGTTTTTTTTTTTTTTTTTTTTTTAGACATAATGCCATTACGTGCTCAATAGACTGTAGTAGAAACGCAACTTTCATATGCACTGGGAAACAAAACATTCCTTTGACTGGCTTCACTGCGATATTCACTTCATCGAAGTGGTCTGGAACCCAACCCGCAATATCTCTGAGGTATGCCTGTAGCTGCATAATGGAATGTTACTCGGTCATAAAAAGGAATCAAGGATAAAAGGATATTTGTACACCATAGGTGAACCTTGAAAATGCCATGCAATGTGAAAGAAGCCAGGTGAAAAAGGGCGCGTATTATGTGATTCCATATAAGTGAAATGTGGCAAATCCATAGTGACAGAAACTACACTAACGGTTGCCCAGGGCGGGGAGCAGGAAGACTTAGGAGTGACTGCCAAGTTTTCTAGAGTTTCTTTTAGGGGTGATAAAAATGTTCTGAAATTAGATAGTGGTGATCTATGCACAAATTTGTGAATATGCTGAACATGTGAATATACTAAAAACCCCTCTCTGGTGTGCCCTACACTAGGAAACCGGATGATATGGAATTATATGTCAATGGACCTAGTATTTAAAAAAACAAAACAAAACAAAACAAAACAAAAAAACATGTGAAGCTGGGGGCACCTGGGTGGCTCAGACGGGTTAAGCCTCTGACTTGTGATTTCTGACTTTTGAGTTCAGCTCAGGTCGTGATCTTGCGGTTCATGAGAATGAGCCCTGTGGGGGGGGGCCTGGGCTGAGCATGAAGCCTGCGTCATCTCTCTCTCTCTCTCTCTCTCTGCCCCTCCCCTTCTCACACTAAACAAACAAACAAACTTTTTTTTTTTTTTTAATATGCGAAGTGGACTCGTCTCACGTTGGGATGGAGTGTCTGTTTGCACTGTGAGTCCCGATCAAATTAACTTTCAGCGACTTCGTGCCATGGGGTCGGGGCTCCAGACCCCTCGTCTGTAACCACACACGGATCTCACGCTACTTTGCAGTGATTTCAAATGCAGGCATATGAGACACAGGTCGAAGAGAGCCACGCTGCCGCAGTCCTCGTGGTGTGAGAAATGTTCCCATCCGAGTTGAAAGTCAAGTCTGACCTTCTGGGGAGGTGGTATTTAAGAGGAATGACGGGTCCGGGATAGGAGACGAGGGTAATTGTTAAGGGGCAGTGGAAATGATAACGTGTCTGAAGCCCCAGGCTTGCATAGACCACTGATAAAATTCCTGCTGCCAGGGTAAAACAACATCCGGGGATCCAAGCTCTTCTCTCACGTGCTACAAAGTCTGCATCTCGGGCTGTGCATCATCAGAAAGCTGCTAAGACTCGTCAGGAAGCAGTACCTATGAAAATCCCATTCTTACCATCTGATGGCCATCGTTCTCCAATGTTTTTGATGTGAGAATTGCTGTCTCAATCGCTATTAGCACAGCGAGAGATACGGAGTCCTGTCTCTAAGTTTGTGTTTTTCATGTTGAAACTCAATCCCGGTAGTAAGCCTCCATCCTGCCTGGCTTGCAAGATAAAATTAATATATCTTTATCAAGATAATTGGAAGTCAGGTTCACTAAAATGTCCTTGGGTGGAAGTCCTCAATCTTTGGGGGTATGGAACAGCGGTTCCTTGGGATCTTACATCACTGACATTAGGAGGCACAGACGGTGAGAAAATATCACTAATCCAGAGAGTTTATGAAGTTGGGCTTCCATACGATGCATGAGGGAGGAGCGGACGTCATTCTTGTTTATCATCAGGGCTTCACCCTACTGTCCTGTCTGCCCCATCATACCGTAGTTCCTGCTAAATAAAGCACATGGCAGAGAACCTGTGGGCAGAGTACCTGGGACAACTCGGACCAATCTTTTCTCTTTTGCTCTGAAATGAACAAAGACAACATCTATATGACTTCCAGCCACCGCTTGGGATCTCAGGAGGGAAGCCAATGTTACTTCACCGATACCATTCTCTTCCGGCCAAAAGCAGAAGAGCTTGACATTTTGGTTGTCCTGTACCTCGTGTCTCTGGGCAAGTGCATAACTTCAGTCACGCTCTTTGAAATATAGGAAAATATAGTTCCTGGATTCTTCTTGTTTCCTTCTCAAACCTTTAGGGATCGGAGCATTGTAGGTCAGGAATTGCTGGTGAGGTGGAAAGAATAAAAAGCCCTCCATTCTATTCCCAACCATTAGCAAAAATTTCTAGCTTGATAATGATGTAAAGCATGGGAAAGTCATTATAAAGTTATGACCCATACCCCAGTATACAATGCAATCATGAGTAGGGCAGGGTTTAGAACGTCAATCTTGCTTTTTAAAAGTAAAATTGGAATGCATAGAATCATGAAAGCTTGGATGAATTTTTTTTGGATGAATTAGCTTAGATGATGGTCCCCAAAAGGTATGTCCTAATTCTGGGGACCCGTGAATGTCATCTTATTTGGAAAAAGGGTATGTTCAGATGCAATTAAGTTAAGGACCTAGAGATGAACTCGTTCTGGATTATCTGGGCAGGCCCTACATCCAGTGACAAGAGTCCTAATAAGAGACCCACCAAGGATTCAGAGAGAAAATGAGAAGACTGTATGAATGGAAATGGAAAGCAAAATGGAAGCAAAGACTAGGGTTTTTCAGCCCCAAGCCAAGGAACACCTGGTGCCATTTAAAGCCTAAGAGACAAGGAAGGGATCTCTTCTAGAACCTTCAATAGGAGGGCAGCTCAGCCAACACCGGGAATGGGGATTTTTTGACTCCAGAATATCGAGATATACATTTCTGTTGTTTTAAGCCATCATTTTTGTGGTCATGTGTGCCCTTAGCCACAGGAAACTAATATACTTGCTTCAACACCTAATAAATAGCTCTTTTATACCTAGGTTCTTTCTAATTCTATGGTAATGGCATCAATACTGAGATAACTTTGTGTCATCCGGCATCCCAGGATGACATCTTTTCAAGATCTCCTGCAAAGTGGCTTAGCGTATCAGCTCCACATCCTGGTTTAGGTATGTTTCTTTTCACAAGTCTGTGTGGGTCCAACTACCACTTACTGAGAATCTTTAAAGCAAAAGTGATAACCTTAACCATCCCTCACTTAAACAAGAGGGTATTGCTTTTTTTCTTTTTAATGTTTATTTTTGAGACAGAGAGAGACAGAGTATGAACGGGGGAGGGTCAGAGAGAGAGGGAGACACAGAATTGGAAACAGGCTCCAGGCTCTGAGCTGTCAGCACAGAACCCGATGCGGGGCTCGAACTCACGGACCTCGAGATCATGACCTGAGCTGAAGTCGGCCGCTTAACCGACTGAGCCACCCAGGCGCCCCGAAGGTATTGCTTTTAATCATGATACTCAAGGCAACGATAGTACTGTGTTGTACCAATATTTAAGTTCTTACTGTTAGGCCTTGGACCAGTAACATAATCTTCCTGTGCCTCTGTTTACTCATCTGTAAAATGCGGTTATTAAGAGGGACATAATTGGTATTTACAGTGTAAACTTCGTGCCGAGTTCCCTAGCACAGTTCTCAAAAATGAAAGCCTTCCTTCTCAATATCATGACCACACCATGAATTAATTAAAAGAAAAAAAAAATTGAAACAAATTCATTTTGACTTGAATTCTCTTGGGTCCTCTCTCAGCCAGTATAAAATGGTTCCACCTAGATTTAAAGAGTCAAAAGTAGATTAATGTTACAAATGTTACCCCACTACAAAACCAAATACAGTAAAACCATGGTTCACAAGCATAATTCGTTCCAGAAACATGCTTGTAATCCAAAGCACTTGTATATCAAAGTGAATTTCGAGAACCCATGGCTCAGTTGTGATCATGTGATGGTCGGCATCACGCAGTACTTGTATTACAAGACGTCGTTCATTTATCCAGTTAGACTTTATTTAAAATGTTTGCTCGTCTCGCAGAACGCTCGCAGAACAAGTTCCTTGCAATTCAAGGTTTTACTGTATAAGCAACCCCTACCTTCAATTTCACCGCTCCCTAATAATTACCTCTGGTTCTAATCTGGCCACCACTTCTCAGATTTAAGATACAATTTTGGTCATGTTTACCCCACCCCACCTCAAAACCTTCCATGTTTCTCCCTGCCTGTAGCAAGAAATACAAGCCATGGAATATGCCAAGTCGTTATGTCTTTGTCTGTTCTACTGGGAATTTGTGTGCTTTTCTTGTTTCTGGTGAATCTTGCTTATGTTTGTTTGTTTGTTTGTTTGTTTTGTTTGTTTGGTTTAGTTTTTTTTTTTTTTTTTGTAATTAACACTCCAGTATCTGCTCTTTATTTATTTTTATTTTATTTATTTATTTTTTAAGTTTATTTATTTTGAGAGACACAGAGAGCAAGTGAGGGAGGGGCAGAGAGAAAGAGAGAGAGAAAATCTCCAGCAGGCTCCGCACCATCAGCATGGAGCCCGATGCGACGTTTGAACTCACAAACCGTGAGATCGTGATCTGAGTCGAAACCAAGTCGGGGGCTTAACCGACTGAGCCACCCAGGCGCCCCTCTTTGTTTTTAAATGGACTAAATTTTTAGAACAGTTTTATATTTAGAGACAAGTTTGGCAGATAGTACAGAGTGTTTCAATATATCCCAAACCCAATGTCCTCTATCACTAAGATCTCACAATAATTAGTATACATTTGTCACTATTAATGAACTAATATCGGTACCTTATTATTAACTAAAGTTCACACTTTATGCAGATTTCCTTAGTTTTTACATAATGTCCCTTTCCTCTCCTGGGCTCCCACTCACGACACCACATGGCACTTAGTTGTTATGCCTTCCTAGGCTTCTCTTCAGAGTGACAATTTCTCAGGCTTTTCTTGGTTTTGATGACCTTGACATTTTGAGGCGTAATGGTCAGATATTTTAAAGGACTAACCTATGTTGGAGTTTATCTATGATTTTTCCATGATAAGACCCAGGTTCTGAGCTACTGGGAGGGAAAACAGAGATAAAACACTATTTTCATCTCATCATGTCAAGAATGTGCATTATTGACATGATTCATGGCTCTTGATGTTAACCTTGATCACCTGGACGAATAGTGCTTGTCAGGTGTCTCCACTATATTCCACCTTCCTTTTTTACATTTTTTAAATTATTTTTTTAATGTTTTATTTATTTTTTGAGAAAGAGAGAGAGAGAGAGAGAGCAAGCACCAGTGGGGGAGGGGCAGACAGAGAGGGAGACACAGAATCTGAAGGAGGCTCCAGGCTCTGAGCTGTCAGCACAGACCCCAAAGAGGGGCTTGAACTCATGAACCACAGGCTCATGACCTGCGCTGAAGTTAGATGCTTAATGACTTCACCCAGTGGTTAAGCCACCCAGGTGTCCATGAATTGATGGTTTTTTTAAAAAAAAGTACATTTTCTGCTCAAATTCAGTAAACGTTTACACATTGACCACATCTGGTTTATGTAGTACCATATGAGAAGGTCAGAAACAAAATAGATTAAACTTTTTTTTTTTTTTAATCTTTCTTTATTTTTGAGAGAGAGACAGAGTGTGAGCAGGGGAGTTGCTGAGGGGAGGGAGACTCAGCATCAGAAGCAGGCTCCAGGCCCTGAGCCGTCAGCACAGAGCCCAACACGGGGCCCGAACTCACGAACCGTGAGATCGTGACCTGAGCCAAAGCCAGACGCTCAACTGACTGAGCCACCCAGGGCGCCCCAGAAACAAAATAAATTTAAAACGCAGAACTTAAAAAGCAGAGGTTCCAAAAATTATGCAGCCCTCGGGGCAAAATCTTCGTGCGGCTTGTTTTTGCAAAGAAAGTTTTATGGGAACTCAGCCAGGCCCATTCATTTCCATCTCGTCGATGGCTGCTTCTGTCCTGGAGCTTGTATAACCTACGACGTTGAAAATATTTACCAGCTGGCCCTTTACACAAGAAGTTCGCGGATTTCTGTTCTAAAGCCCTTCCTTGATCGTGGAGCGTCACATTTGTCAGGCACAGACAGTCCCCCACTTACGATGGTTCAACTTAGGATTTTGAGTTTGACTCTACGATGGGGTGAAAGCAATACGCATTCAGTTAGAAACGGTACTTGAAATTTTGAACTTAGAGCTTTGCCTGAGTGAGCACTAGGCAGCGTGATCCTCCCTTGTGATGCCTCACTGTGGCAAAGACCCACAGCACCCAGGTAGCTGTGCTATTATGGGGATAAGCAACCGCTACACTTACCAGCCTCCTGTACCCATGGAGTTGTTTTGTATTTTTCACTTTCAGCACAGCATTCAATACATCACGAGATGTTCAACACTTTATTAGAAACAGGCTTTGCGGTAGATGATTATGCCCGACTGTAGGCTAATGTCAGGGTCCTAAGCACGGTTCAGGTAGACCAGTCTAAATTATGATGCTCAGTTGGTTAGGTATACTAAGTGCATTTTCAACCTGCACCGATATTTTCAGCTTACAATGGGAATATTGGGATGGAACCGCATCATAAGTCGAGGAAGATCTGTACTTACAAAAATAAAAAAGATTTAACTCGAAATGGGAGAGCTGATATAAGGGCTTCCTATATTTTTGTAAGAAGTCTTTGGTTTACCTGTAAATCCGGAGGAAGAACTGATCGCTGTAATCAGGAGTCAATAAACACATATTTATTTATGAAAGACATATTACGGGCCAGCACAGTGTTGAGAGCAAGGGATTTATTGATGAACAAGACAGACCTCTGCCACAAAAGAGTATAAATTTTAACGGGAAAGGGCTGCCCTACCCAGTATGGTAACCACTAGCCAAATGTGTCTGGTGTGCACTTGAAATCTGATTACTGTGAGTTGAGATGTACTGAAATTATAAAAGAGCCAAGAGATTTCTAAAGACTCAGTATGAAAAAAAAAGAAGTGAATTATATCATTAAAGAAATTGTAATGTTAACCACATGTTTATTTTATTTTACAGGATCATGTGATTACATAAGAAAGTATATCATTAAAATAACTTTTATCCTCATCTCTCTCTCTCTCTCTCTCTCTCTCTCTCTCTCTCCCTCTCTTGAGTTTTTAAAAGTGGCTACTAGAAAATTCGAAAGTATAAAATGTGTCTCATATTATATTTCTATTGGACTGTGTGCTTCTAAACTTTAGAATTGTTCTGCCAGGGGCATCTCGGTGCTTCAGTTGGTTGAGCAACCAACCTCTTGATTTCAGCTCAGGTCATGATCCCAGATTCATGGGATCAAGCCCTGGGCTCGGGCTCCATGTCCTAGAAAAATATGAGAAGGTTGCCTGATTTGTTTTATTGATAATGACAAGCATTCTGTTAAGAAAGTAAAGAACTAAACATAAAATGGGAAACTGTCATCAGACAAATGTATCTGTGGTTTTAGAGGTGAATTCCTTTCAAGGGCAGGTCTTTGCACAGGCACATTGGTTTGCTTGCAGGGGGACAAAAAACAAACAAACAAACAAACAAAAACAACACCTTGAATAGCCAATAGATGAATACTTAGGAAGAAAGGGAAGTAACCTCAGAACAAGAAAACGAGGACAAAATACTGCTGCACATTTAGCTCGAAGGTACTGTAGGGAAAAGTATGACATCGGAACTATTTTTTTTTAAAAATATGCATTTTGGAGTATTTTGACTAGAGGACCTATGTAACCGTATTGTGCATTAAATGGATGAAACATCTTTCCCTGGGTAGGGAGAAAAGTCATTCTAATGGCGAGAAGCTGTATTTCTTTACGACCGCTGTTAGTTTCAGTGGCAGATGTAATATCAAGCCGACGGCCTCACAAAATATGCCAGAATTAGAGCATCTCTTGGTGTAGAAAGAAGGGAAATACACACGCTAAAGGCATGAAACTAACAGCACTAAGGAGAACTATATCTGGGCCCCAGAGCTTGCTCCCTGGTGACAAGATGATGAGTTTTGGAGCTTTAGAGACTTGAGTGTGAATCTTATCTCAATGACTCACTGGGACTGGTATAAAGATATCAGCACGGACCAAGCTCTTACTATACGCCAGGCAATTTAGATGTATTCTCTCACTGAATCCTCCCCAAACCCTACAAAACATGTTCTATCAGAACCCCGTTTTGTGGAAGAACAAAATGAGGCTTTCCAAGATCAAAGGTCCTATTTTTTTTTAATTTATTTATTTATTTTGAGAAAGAGAGAGAGATTGCAAGTGAGGAAGTGTTGGGGTGGGGGTGGGGGGGAGAAAGAGAGAGAGAGAGGAAGAGAGAGAATCCCAAGAAAGTTCCACATGAGCTGTGTGGAGCCCAAGGCAGGGCTCAAACTCACAAACTGTGAGATCATGACCTGAGCTAAAATCAAGAGTCGGACCCTTGATGGACTGAGCCACCCTGCCACTCCTAAAGGTTCTGCTCTAATGAATGGCATGGGCAGGCTTTGACAAAATACTCAAGATCTTCCTCCTCCCCACGACATTTTACCCTGGCATTTATGTCTCTTGCACAACCTTAGACTCATTTTCTTCATTCAGAAAATAAGAATAATCCTATTTACCTTGGAGTCAGTATTCAACCAGAAATCCAAGCATTTAATTGGTGTAGTCATATGGTGGGAATGTTAGCGATGTCTTGCATTCATTGGAATAAGACAAAGTTGCTGAAATTCTTGAAAAACCAAAGTGTCTTTGGAAACAGACTGACACATTTTTTCTTGCTCATGACAGACCTAGGTGAGCATTTTGGCTGAGAGCAGACTGCTCCCCGTGGTCATTCATGGACCCCTTCCTCAATATCTGTGTGGTTCCACCCTGCCTGGCTTTCAACTTGTTGGAAAGAAAAGTGGGGAGAAGTCACATCCTCAATCATGAGGCTTACACCTGAAGACACACCCTTGTGTACTCACACTTCACTGGGGAGAGCGTACCTTTTGACTCTCACCTCTGAGAGGGTGGTTGGAAAATGCGGTCTTGCCATGTGCCCCATATCGATTCAACTACTATGGAAGGAAGAGTAGATTGTGGTGGCTACCTTGTGGACGTATATTTGTATCTCCTCAGAATTCGTATATTGAAACCATAGCCCTAACGTGATAGCCCTGGGAGGTGGGATCTTAAGGAGGTATTTAGTCATGAAGATGGAGCTTCCATATTGGGATGAGTATCCTTGTAGAAGAGAAAGAGAGCTCATCCTTCCTCTTTGCTCCCTGTCATGTGAAGATAGGATGTGAAGATGGCCATGTGCTAACCAGGAAGTTGGCCCTCACCAGCACATTGATATCAGACTTCCAGCCACCAGAACTGAGAGAAATAAACGTTTGTTGTTTAATCCACCCAGTTGATGGCAATGTGTTACGGCAACCTGAATGGAACAAGACAGGACCCAAATTCAGTCGTCAACAAGCCACCCTCTCTCTTCAGTGTGCTTTGGTTGCTTCCTTTTGTGTTTCACTCTCCACTCGTCTCTGCTCCTATCCCTCCCGGTTTCCAGACCTGCCATTTTGGACAGGAGTCCCTGTGAGGTCTGCTTGAACCTATTTCCTTTACCCCACTCTAGATAAATAACCCACTGGCTTCCTAACACTTATGAAACACTCTGGAACACCTTCTTATACCCCTTCCCCACTCTTCCTTGGCAATGGACTTTTCTGGATCCATAAGTGCCTTCCACTGTTAATTCCGCGTCCCCGGGAATAACCAGACTTAGAGCCTGCCAATACCACTTCCAACTTCTGGTGATGTTGGCCAAGTAACTTCCTTTCTGAGCTGAGTTTTCTGCATCTATGTAGGTGGAATAAGGTTTTTTTTCTCAAGGGAGTTTTATATGGGAAAATTGAGATGACGAATGAGAAAGTGTTTTGCAACTCGTAACACACAACACACTGTGACAGCGTGTTTTGAAATTACCATGAAGTACCAGGTAAAATAATTATTTGTTATTTTTTTCTGGGTAGTAAGGTCGATTCTAATTTTCCCAATTATAAAATATTTTATAGAAAGAATACATTGTCAATAGGTCAAATAAAGTGCCTTTGTGTTTAGCTTATCTTTTTGGTGGGGGATATAAATATGCTAGTGTATTTCTAAATCAGATAACATGAATCCTTCTAAGTTTTTCTCAGTATACTGGTAGCTTGCTTTCCAAAGTACTGATAGAAGTTCATACCAACTTAAACCAATGAGTAAGGGTTCTAATTTCACTTCTCTGTTACTTGGGTGGAAGTGATCATTAATTTTTCATACACTTCTTCTCACTTAATATGTATAAAATGGTCCAATATTACAATGCTTTGCATCCACTTGACAATATTTCAGCACATTTCCTTATTATTTTTTTTCCTTTGAATTCCTTCATATCATTATTACTTGCTTTTTATATACCTACATTTTTGTTTGTTTCTTAAAAATCTCGAAAAATAAGATCCCTAAATCTGGCAAATTAGAACCATGCCACATGGTCTGATTTCTCTCGAGTGGAGGAAAGAGGATGCCAAGGGAGAAGTGGAACCCCAGTATCCTTGTCTCCAGCAGACGTGGGTTTCCTTACTGATTGCCCAGGGCCGTATTCCCCTCAGCAAGTCTCTTTACAGGATAGTCACTGCTTTCTCTTCATAGAATTGTGCACAGCTCCTACAAGTTGTATGAAAACCACTAACTGATGTTAGATTTGCACAGTGGGTAGTTTTTATAAATGCTTCTCTTAAAAAAAAGCAATGTCCCCGGGAAATCCCTGGGAGGCATGTACAGCATAAGCCTCGCTAGCAGCTGCCAGAATATGCTGGAGGTTCCCAGGGTTTGAATCTATTGCTCCCAGGGATTGATTCAATTTCTGTTCTGTCAGCAAGCTTAACCGCAGACTGTGGTGTTGTGCTCCATGATTTCATAAACAAAAGGGATATGGCAGGAACAGAAGGCAGGATCCCAGAGAAAACGTGAGCCAGTGCAACCTCATGCAAATGCAACACATTGCTTGACCCCAAAATCTGCTGTGTGGGCTTGTAAACAGACAAAAGGGAGCAGGGCTCGAGGCTAATATCTGCACGTTAAAGTGAAAACATTACCCGTCCCAACTATTCAGAGCGGAAACAAAATGGAGGCAACTGCTCTTGCCGATAAAACAGAAAATTACACGTTTGCCTCAGTTGCCATTGAGTTTTCATTTTCATGCAGACCGAGCGCGGGGCAATAGGGGAGAGCTGGTAGTATGGCGGGCAGAGCCCTTGGTTGGGACTTGAGGCTGGAGGTCACTGCCAGCCCAGCAACTCACCAGCTACGTGGACTCGGTTGGTTCCTCGACTTTCGATCTTCCTTTACCGTAGGAGAACTAAGGTATTGCGCCAAGAAGTTTCTGGTGTCCTGGTGCCAACAAAGGAGGTGTTGGCCAAAATGTCCCTAAAGGAGTGCCTTTAGGGACATTTTGGCCAACACCTCCTTTTTTTTCTTTTTAAACATTATATTAGTCTTTTGCTAAATAAGAATTGTAAAGGACCACGAGATGTTCCTGTGTAATCTTGTGGGTGTATCCAAAGCATGGATGCCATAGCTGGACTTGTATTAGATTGAAACCGTTAACAACAAGGAGCCCTGCCCTCGAGGCTGATAGGTTGGAAAGACACTGCTACAGCACTTCTGAGAATTCATTCGAGATATGAATGAAAGAAGCCTACATACGGGCTTTTAATTTTGTTTTTGCTTCGAACTAGCAAAAGGGCAACAGATTCTAGGAGGAAAACTAGAAACCAGAGGAGCCCATAAGAAGCTCTACACGTTCCAAGAGCACCAGAGGGGATCTAGGAGCTATCGAAACATTTTCAAGAGACGCACAGAAGCCATACCTTCATCTGCAAAATTACGAAAACGCTGACATGACATGCTTTCGATATGGATGATACAGATTCAGCATGTCTGATCTTTTCTCATCCTGACCTTAAGCTCTAATAGGCCGCTTGACAGACTTTGGGTTAAGTAAGAAGGACAATTATCAAAGTAGGTTGCTACGCGAAATATTTCAAAGATGGGGCAGTTTAGTTGGGTGCCTACCATGGGGAAGGGCAGGAAGAAAGATATATGAAAAGGTGATGTCAGGACAACGTGCTATGTTCTACAATTGCTGTTTACTCCTGCTGGTCACAAAGGACAAGTCTTCTTGCTTGGTGTGGTCCTTCAGCAGAATCACAAAAGGCAACTGAGGAGTTACAAGGAAAGCGGTAAAGAGCTTTGCAGGAACACAAGATCATCTCGATTAAGTGCGAGAGGTGTTATGGACGTTGATGCATTTGGGGAGTTCCAAGCATGAAATTTGAGGAGGACTTGCTAAGAGATGAACCCGAAGAGGCAGCGGGGATGCGGCGGAGGGTTTAATGTGCTACGCCAGAAGGATTAAGCATTTTTGTGCGGACAAGGGGGTACCATTGCAAGGTTTTCGATGAGAGTTTGACAAGGCTGGTTTTATATGGTCCCCATAGGGGGAAGTAGAAAGCATCCTTGTCGTTGAAAATTTTAGAAACAATTCCCCTAAGTATTTAGGCAATTTTCCCCACGTTTTATTATTCCCTAGCACATCACATTCCACTCCATGCTAGCTGCCCAGTATGGCCTGCTCTGTTAAGCTACAGCGGGGTCAGTTAGTCTCGGTGTCTCTGTAAATTTATGGCCCGTTTGCTACACTGATCTCAGACTTTCTATTACTGAAGTCGCTATAATTCCAACTCCCTCTCCTCTTCCTAAAATCTGCCTAAAATTTCTCTAGGTTCCCAAAGATATCTCACTTTTCATATGATTGGTGTGTTCATTATCTCTTGATTGTGCTGAAATGTAGCAGTGTAAAACACTCATTGCTTATAATCTCATAATTTCCATGCGTCGAGAATCTGGGCATGGTTTACCTCGGTGCCTCTGATTCAGGGCCCCTCACAAGACTGTAATCAAGTTGTTGGCCTAGGTTATACCATCACGAGGCTCAATGGGGAAGAAGCTGCTTCCTCACTCGCTCAAGGGGCTGTTAGCAATTCTCAAGCCTTCACTGACTCTTGGAGATATCAGCTTCTTGCCATTTGAACCTCTTCAGGAGGCTCCACACAACATGACACCTGGATTCTTCCAGAGCAAAGCTCCAAGAGGGAGAACCAGAAAGAACGAAAAAGACGGAAGTCACAGTGCTGCTTTAACCGAACTCATAAATGAGAGCCCATCATTTTTACTGTATTCTAACTCATAAGAAGAGTAACTAGGTTCAACTTCTACTCAAAGGGAGGGAGTGACACAAGAGCATGAATGGTGGGAGACGGAGACATTGGAAGCCACCCTAGAGTCTTTCTACCGCAGGCGTTACTCAAAAGTTTCTGTTTCCCCAATATTATTGAAAACAGTCACAGTCCCATGCACACATGCTGTCTTTCCATGTTGGTATAATTCCTCAACCTCGAATGTCACCACTGAACTCCATTCCAACAATTCCAGCTGCTAGTCTGCGTGAGGGCTATATTTTGAGAATATTCACGTTTTCTGCCCTCATCTGTAAAGTGGGAATAATGATTGCTTCCTCACAGGGCAGCAATGATGAGTGAGGGAAGCTATATATTAGTATCATGAGAGATAGTGATACTTTGTAAAAGGGGGGGGGGAGGGATGCTTGTGGATTTCAATGCTCATCTCCCAGTTCAGTGACATTTCTTCGTCTGCATAGAGCCCCAAGGGTGAGCAAAGTTGAGCACTCTACGTGTGCTCAAAACTGGGAATGCCTGATCCAGTCCTCAGATCCTCACTCAGGATTGTTGAGTGAGTAAGGCTCTTTGCACGCAAGGTCTTTCATTGACCAGAGCCTACCTTCCTCTCTGGATCCACATTCTTGACTTTTCAGAGCTCATCTTAGAGTCTCTGCAACTGGAAGACAAGGGCCCGTGTAACAGAGAACATAGGCTGGCCTAGAAAAGCCACTTTCACTGCCCTGAACTGTGTTGCTACAGGAAATTACAGTCTCAGACAGTACTGTGTTCAGAAATGCTTTCCTTTAACTCCTGCATTGGCATTGTCTCTTGCATTTTTCTTGCGCTTAATACTGAACTCCTCAGTCGGATCGCAGCGTCCTTCAGGTAGGTGGCAAGTTTTACACTTTCTTGTGCATCTCCTTAACCTCTCGTGGGAATGCGAAACATATTGCTGGTATTGATTCAATCACATATACCGGGAATTTGCAGTTGAAGTCCAAATAAAGGGACATTTAGTCCCAGGAAGGAAGCTGATCTTACCATCGTCACAAAAGGTCAAACAGCAGCTGAGTGTGCCTTTGAATTGCTTCGGTTCTGAGAAACCAGTTTTGGAAGTTCTATCTCGGTGCAGATTACTGATTATTTGGGGCTGAAACCTGTTCCCTTTCCTTGACTGGAATAAACACAGAGAAGAGTGGTGATATGTACAACACTGAACAGGGTCATATTTTCTTCTAGATGACACGACTTACTTTCAGCTACTTGAGCTTGACATTGGTGCCTCCTCTGTATTCGTGTCTTTTTCTGGTTAAATACCCCCAGTTCCTCATACAGGAATTAACCAATTCAGCTAAAGATTTTGGCCATATTCGATGTAAATTCAGTAGAGTTATTTGGAATGGTCTCTTCACCACCAACAGAAATAACAACTGAATTCACTCTACTCTACAGCAGGGATGCTAGGTCAGCCAGAGAGCCACAGGGATCCTGAGGAAGGAAAATCAATAAAGTAATGATAGAAGCCAAAATCCTTGCCCTCATCAAGCTTATAAGTGAAGATACAGACTCTGTTAAACTAAAATAAGAATGCAATAAAATAAAATAAAATAAAATAAAATAAATATAAGCTAAATAAAATATAAGCTAAATAAAATAAAATAAAAGCTAAAGAGTAACGAAAAAATTGAAATCCTTTTGCAAAATTCTATAACGTTTTACTTTATTATTTTTTTAATTTGTTTTTTAACGTTTATTTATTTTTGAGACAGAGAGAGACAGAGCATGAATGAGGGAGGGGCAGAGAGAGGGGAGACACAGAATCAGAAGCAGGCTCCAGGCTCCGAGCTGTCAGCACAGAGCCCGACGAGGGGCTTGAACTCACAGACTGTGAGATCGTGACCTGAGCTGAAGTCGGACGCTCAACCGACTGAGCCACCCAGGTGCCCCTATAATGTTTTATTCAGAATATACTTTGTCTTCCTGGCAATCAGCCTGTTTGTATAAAAATATTCTACTGTAACCAATGATGCCACTTTTTATTTGTTCAACATATATTTATTGATCCCCTATTATGTGACCGGCCCTGATGCAAGCATTGAGGATGTGACTTGAATTGAAAAACCAAGTCATTGCTCTCTCCTGAAAGCCTTTCTAATGGAGTGGATGCATGAAACAAAGATACGAGTAAGACAGCTCAGTGAGGGTGTGGTCCTTTCTCAATTCTGTCCTCCTGGGCAGCAGATGATTTCTGAGAAGGAGCAGGGGAGAGAGGAGGGTAGGTTTTATGAGGGACCTAGAAACTTATCAACTGGGTTTGTAGGAGTTGGAAATCTGGTTGAGTTCGGGATGAAACCTCCATCATTTCTGTAGTCGCCTGGGGGCTTTGAGATAGATATCATCAATCCTCACTGTTTGGAAGGCTAGAAAGTTCAGGCTCCCAATGTCCCAAACTGAACAGGAATGTGGTCTTGGGACCTTGGTCATAAAGCTACTTTCTGTCTTGGGACTGGATCATAAGATAGGAAAACAAACAATATTAGAGCCTAGAAGGACTGTACCTTTGCTACAGTTCCCATACCTGCTAAGACAGTGGCTTTATGCTCTGAAAAGGGATCACCAGCTTCCTAGGATTTGACACAACCTTTCTGGGTCGTGTCTCTCCTCTCACCCTCTTTTCACCCAAACTGCACTGGTTTTTCCAACTCTTACTTCTTTGTCCCACCCTTTCCCTTTTTTCTAAGTGCTTCCCTTTTCCTGATCAATTTTTGTTTTGTGTCTTTCTGTAAAAGTCTTCCTTCAAAAAATAAAACCCAGTAGAAATATTTTCTTTAACAAAAGATGAACAATTTAGGATGAGACCCATTTTCCAACCCCATAATGACTTTGTTAGCATCTTCCCCATCCCCCTCCCCCACCCTTGATTCGTAAGAAACCCAGCAGCATATAAAGCAGGGGGAAAAAATCAATCTAAGTGTAAAATTTAAGTATAAAATAAAGGTCAATGTCGTTCGGCATGTTCTACGTTCTGCTCCATGGTTCCTGGGGCTTTATTTTTTTTGGCTCAATCATATCTACTATCTTTCCTGTTTAACATATATAATTACCCAGGATTTACATTTGTGAGTTGAGGTTTATCTTGCAAGTGACTTCTGAGAATGACTATCTCACCTAGTCTATCAAGCCAGTCCTCATTATAGCAGGCACAGGGGTAATGGTATTTATTTATTTATTTTTTATAAGAGAGAGAGAAAAAAGAGGATTTGCCATTTCTTCACTGAAAATCTGGGTAATTTTTTTTAATTAAAAAAAAATTTAATGTTTATTTATTTTTGAGACAGAGAGAGACAGAGCATGAATGGGGGAGGGTCAGAGAGAGAGGGAGACACAGAATCTGAAGCAGGCTCCAGGCTCTGAGCTGTCAGCACAGAGCCTGACGCGGGGCTTGAACTCATGGACCGTGAGATCGTGACCTGAGCTGACATCAGGCGCTTAACCGACTGAGCCACCCAGGCGCCCCGAAAATCTGGGTAATTTAAAAGATTTTAAGAAGCTAGTAGCTTTATTTATAGTGTAACTCTTGGAAGGAAAAAAAGAGAGCTGAGGTTGTGAATGTGAATAGCCATTCAAAGATAGAGTCCAATCAAAGGAATAGAAACTAGTAAGAGAATCTCTTTCGTATAGTTCCAGGACCTGGGCCCTTTATTTCCTTTTATTTTATTTTTTGATTATTTAAAATTTTTAATTTTTTTTTTTTACATTTATTTTTGAGAGAGAGAGAGAGAGAGGGAGGGAGGGGCAGAGACAGAGGGAGACACAGAATTCGAAGCAGGCTCCAGGCTCTGAATTGTCACCACAGAGCCCGATGCAGAGCTTGGGCTCATGAACTGCGAGATCATGACCTGACCCTAAGTTGGATGCTTAACCGACTAGGCCATCTAGATGTCCCTATTTTTATTATTTAAATTCTTTCTTTCTCCCTTTCTTCCTTCCTTCCTTCCTTCCTTCCTTCCTTCCTTCCTTCCTTCCCTCCTTCCTTCCTTCCTCTCTTTCTCTTTCTTTCTTTCTTTCTTTCTTTCTTTCTTTCTTTCTTTCTTTCTTTCTTCTTTCTTTCTTTCTTCCTTCTTTCTCAGAGAGAGAGCAGGGGAGAGGGGCAGAGGGAGAATCTCAAGCAGACTCCATGCTCAGCACAGAGCCTGATGTGAGGCTCGATCCCATAACCCTGGGATCATGACCTGAGTCGAAATCAAGAGTCAGACGCTCAACTAACAGAGCCACACAGGCGCCCCAGGAGGTCTTTTATTCCTCGTATTTACTTACTGACGCTTAAAAGAGAGAGACATTTAAAAACTGGAGAAATGAAAGACCCTGACCAATACTTTATATGTTCAAAGTGATTCTAATAATCCTACAACCATTTCCCTCAAATCCGCCCTCTCCCTACATTTAGTAACAGATGTCAGACTATAGAGAGGCTGAAATGGTGTTGAGCCAGAGCAGGGTAAACGTCAAAAATCCAGGGGGTAAAAGTTTAAGTAGAATATTTGCCTCCACAGTGAGAATTTAGGTTTTTAGGTATGGAGGGCCATTTTAGAGAGGTAGAGAAAATGCGGACGTGATTAGCAGGTGATTATTAAACATGCTTATTAAAAAAAAATAATGAGGCTAATTAAATTACAGATTCGACTGAATCAAGAAACAACAATGAACAGCACCTACAGAAAGAAGATAAAAGATGAAAGCAGAAATTAATGAAGAAGAAGAGCAGTAAAAATTGGTTATTCTGAAACAGATCTTTTGAAAGATCAGTAAAGGCTGAGAACAGTTTCTTGAAAAGATAATCTGTGAATGAGAAGAACCATGGACAGTCTACATGGAAATAATGAGTCATATCTATGATAGAAACCGATAGACCTTTTATAAGAAAATATTTCAACTCAGGGGTTACAAGTTTGAACATTTTGTTAAACTCTTTTCTACAAGGAAATGGGGGTGCACAAATCGATTTGAGAACTGGTGGAACATTTTTTGACCAACAACTCCGGAAGGAATTTTAAAATTGGTCCAAATACAGCATCTAGTGTCCAACCAAAGGCATAATAAACCCTTGTTGATGTTACATGTAAGTCTTTTACACCTCAAAAACCAGATATTTATGCCGTTTTCCAGAGATTCGAAACATAGAGAAAGTTTTACAATTATCATCATGAGATTACAATCTCCACTGCCAGAACAAATTGTGTGGAGCTGGAAATCAATGCTATATACTTAAAGAACACCAAGACAATAGCGTATTAATAGTATCTACTATCCCATGATAGTGTTTATCCTATGGACACGAAGATCATTCCATGTCGGGAAATAAATTAATATGTTATATCGTCAATCCATCAAGGAAGAAATACATCTATTCCTCTCAAAACCCACCAGAAGCTTATAATAGAACTCAACATACATTTGCTATGAACGTTCAAAAATAGGTTAATTGAATAACATTTCTTCAGCATGATAATAATGTATTTTGATAAAATAGTAGCCAATAGTATGCCCACCCCTAAAACACTGGAGACGTTCCTAGTAATCTGGGGAAGAGAAATTCCAATAATTGCTATTATGTAACACTGTTTTTGAAATGCGAACATGACACGAAAAAATATAGACACATATATATGAAAGAAGGAAACATATTTATTATATTTTTGCCAACTGTCTAGCTAGAATATCTAAGACAATGAACCAAAAAAAAAAAGTCCTACTGGAATTACTAAAATAAATCTGTAAACTGGCTAGTAATAAAGTCAAATCATAAAGTAAACATTTTCCTATTAAGCAACGATACCAGTTAGACTATAACATCAAAAAGCTACCGTTTCTTATAAAATCAAAACTGTAAAATGCCTAAGAATATTTGTATCAATAAGCTTTCTTAGGATCCATTTAAAAAAATTACAAAAATTGGGTCACCTGGGTGGCTCAGTCAGATGAGTGTCCGACTTCAACTCAGGTCATGATCTCGCGGTTTGTGAGGTCAAGCCCCGCGTCGGGCTCTGTGCTGACAGCTCGGAGCCCGCAGCCTGCTTCAGATTCTGTGTCCCGCTCTCCCTCCACCCCACCCCTGCTTGTGCTCTGTCTCTTCCTGTCTTTCAAAAATGAATAAACAAAAAAAATTTAATTACGAAAATTTTCCTAAAGAATATTTTAATTATTTGTTAACTGTTTTAATTTTGAGAGAGCACAAGTGGGGGAGAGGCAGATAGAAGGGGACCGGGGATCTGAAGTGGGCTTTGCTCTGACAGGTTGACAGCAGTGAGCCTGATGTGGGGCCCGAACTCACAAACCACGTATCATGACCTGAGCCGAAATCGGATAGCCTGAAGAATATTTTGAAAGACTCCAATTAAAATCCCAGAATGACTCTTTCCACAATTTGGCTATTGTTGAGAGTGCTGCTATAAACATTGGGGTACAAGTGCCCCCATGCATCAGTACTCCTGTGTCCCTTGGGTAAATTCCTAGCAGTGCTATTGCTGGGTCATAGGGTAGGTCTATTTTTAATTTTCTGAGGAACCTCCACACTGCTTTCCAGAGCGGCTGCACCAATTTGCATTCCCTCCATCAACTGATGAATGGATAAAGAAATTGTGGTTTATATACACAATGGAATACTACGTGGCAATGAGAAAGAATGAAATATGGCCTTTTGTAGCAACGTAGATGGAACTGGAGAGTGTGATGCTAAGTGAAATAAGCCATACAGAGAAAGATGGATACCATATGGTTTCACTCTTATGTGGATCTTGAGAAACTTAACAGGAACCCATGGGGGAGGGGAAGGAAAAAAAAAAAAAGATGTTAGAGTGGGAGAGAGCCAAAGCATAAGAGACTGTTAAAAACTGAGAACAAACTGAGGGTTGATGGGGGGTGGGAGGGAGGAGAGGGTGGGTGATGGGTATTGAGGAGGGCACCTTTTGGGATGAGCACTGCGTGTTGTATGGAAACCAATTTGACAATAAATTTCATATATTGAAAAAATAAATAAATAAATAAATAATAAAATAAAATAAATAAATAAATAAATAAATAAAATAAAATCCCAGAATGATTTATTTGAAGACTGGGTATTTGACAAAATATTGTAAATTTCATCTGAAATACTTTGTTAGAATAGCCAGGATTTGTATTTGTCTTTTTTTTTTCCCCCTACTGAAACATGTGTGAGCTATAAAAGTTCAACTACTTTATTAATAAAACATTAAAATGGAAGCTGCATAAAAATGTGTCTGTGTGTATATATATATGTGTGTGTGTGTGTGTGTGTGTGTATACACATTTTTATGTAGCTTCCATTTTATATATATATAAATATATATATGATGTTCATTGTATACATATGTGTATGTGTGTGTGATGTTCATTGGCTTATACACTGATGTGTTTATGTGTGTGCATGTGTATATATGTATATATACACACATATAAATACAGATATATGATTGTAGGCTTTTTATTGGTAGCAGGGAACCTTGGCATGACTTTTGAAAGGCATACTTGTATACTCATTGGCTCAGCATTTCTCCCCACAGAAGTTTGTCTAAGGAAATAATCATGGGCATTCATAATGTTACAGATAAAATTATATCCACCCTAGGTTGTTCATAACTAACCAAAGTTAGAAAAAAGTGTAAGGTATCATATACGTGTGAATTTATGATAAGTCACGATACAATCATTGAATCAAACATTATGCACACATCAAAACCAATGGGCAGGAATATTTAACGAAACAGATTTTTCTCATAAGGAAAAATTAAAGGCATAATTACAAGTGAGGGCACCAACAGAAGGCCGATTTGGGGGATTGTTCTTGTTCCACATGACTTAAAAACACCCTAATCTGCTGAAAACCACAAAACCCATGATTTAAGGAATTCTACGATAGTTAACAAGGACTTTACGTGATCTCTTTCATAAGCCATTTTTACTTCCTCACCAGAAGTCCCGATCTTACCCTCAGCTGGGTCCTTGAAGCTCGCCATTCTTGGACTGTGTGTGTTTGCCTTCTAAACAATGTCGGGATAATGGGGTCTGAGCTAAAAAGTAAACGTGAGATACGGTGTGAGTAAAAGATTTCAGAAAGATATCTGAGGGTAGAAACCAAAACCAAACTGACAAAATGTGTTGAGTGGGGCAACGGACAGTGTTGAAGTTCACCTCTTGGGGTTCTTAAGGTGATATACACATTCTTACAGCATGTAAGGTGTTAATCAAAGTAATTTTCTTCTAAGGAGGGGAAGATCGAAAATGCCCTAAGACTTGATAAACCAATTTGTTCTTTTCAGTATTATTAATGAAATATATATATATATATATATATATATATATATATGTGTGTGTGTGTGTATGTATATACACATATACATATACATATACATATATATACATACACACACACACACACACACACACACACACATATATATATATCTCCAATAATTGAGGATTACTAAAGGCAACTATGAGATTGAGCCCCACATTGGGTTCTGCACTGATAGCGAGGATCCTGCTTGACATTCTCTTTCTCCCTCTCCCAGGGCCCCTCCCCCCTCTCAAAATAAATAAACAAACATTTAACTAATAAAGTAAATTCTGCAATATCCGATACTGGAGTATTATGCAGCTACCATGAATATTTGAGTGTTCGTAAACAGGAAGGCTTATGCTTCAATATCCTACATGAAAATATGAGAAGTCGTACATGGATTGTGATCTCCATTTTGAGATTTACCTCTGGGGAAAATATCGGCAAAATTCAGAGAACTATGTATTTTCAGTCTGTTCGGGGTGGAGTATCAAATCTCAGTGCCCCCCCCATAACTCGCTATTCTGTGTATGACGCTGAACCCCCCGGAGAAAGTGAAGCGTAACTCACTATTTTAATAACTTGCCTTTGTAAGGGAGATAGTGAGGCATGAAGGAGCTCAGTCATTCTGGTGGAGACCCCCCCCCCCCCCGAGGAGGAGAGGCAGAGCTGGGATTAGGCATGAGTCTGCCCAAATCCAGCCCCCCCCCGTTCTTCTTATTTCCCCCACACCCCACTCGAACACCCCAAAGTATGGGTATGTGTGCACCTCCAGGTGGTTTAGCTTTTTATTCTTGATAAGCCGGCGCATTTTCCAAATTTCCTAACGTGAGTTTGTGTAGCCTGTAAATTAAGAAGGAACGATTCGTTCTGCTTTTGGTTTGTTTTCTTAATAAGAAAAACAGTGAAGGGTGTGACATCAAAAGCAGGGTAAGGGCTGCTGATAGAAATGATGTTGCCAATCATAAACTCTCAGCTACCCGTACAATTTAGCTTTGGAAAGCAAGGTATTCTTTGTTTCGGGTATAAACACACTTTAAAATTGGGGCGCCTGGGTGGCTCAGTCGGTTGGGCGGCCGACTTCGGCTCAGGTCATGATCTCACGGTCCGTGAGTTTGAGCCCCGCATCGGGCTCTGTGCTGACAGCTCGGAGCCTGGAGCCTGCTTCAGATTCTGTGTCTCCCTCTCTCTCTGACTCTCCCCCATTCATGCTCTGTCTCTCTCTGTCTCAAAAATAAATAAACATTAATTTTTTTTTTAAATATTTCTTTTTGGGGGCATCTGGGTGGCTCAGTTGTTTAAGCGTCTGACTTCAGCTCAGGTCGTGATTTCATGGTTTGTGAGTTCGAGCCCCTCATCAGGGTCTGTGCTGCCAGATCACAGTCTGGAGCCTGTTTTGGATTCTGTGTCTCCTTCTCTCTCTGCCCCTCCCCTGCTCATGCTCTCTCTATCTCTGTCTCTCTCTCTCTCTCTCTCTCTCTCTCTTTCTCTCAAGAAATGGATAAAAGCTTTTTAAAAATTAAAAAAAAAAAGTTTCTCTTTCAGGGGCTCCTGGGTGGCTCAGTCAGTTAAGCATTCAACTCTTGATTTTGGCTCAGGTCAGGATCTCCCGGTTGGTGAGTTCAAGCCCGGCACCAAGCTCTGTGCTGACAGCATGAAGCTGGCTTCAGATTCTCTCTCTCTCCCTCTCTCTACCCCTTCCAGCCTGCGTGCTCCCTCTCTCTTTCAAAATAAATAAATAAACTCTAAAAAAAAAAAAAAATTCTCTCTCTGATCCCAAAGTGGATCAGTTTGTGTTCCGTGACAGTCTTTGACTCGAACATATGGCCTTTAGGCAATGATCTGGCTAATGTCTCTGAAGTCCCCCCGCTTGGTTGCTTTAGTTAAGGCTGCAGGACAGGTTTGTGCGCCTTGTTTCGTTTTGCTTTATTTGGATGCCTTGTGGGCCTTCCTCGGTCTCCGGCATGGCCCCGGCTCAGGAGAAAGACACTCTGGAAGGGACCAGAAGCCGGAAGGCCTGGTTGCACCACTGGTCCACTCAACCTCTAGCCGTTTCATTATTTTCGTCTATGAAATACTTCGGCCGCGTGCCCTTGAACTGGGCAGCCGAGAGGACAACGTGGTACATTTCAACTAAGCGCAAATGCTCTTAGTTCTCTGTGTCCCCACTGACTTCTCCATTTACCTGATTTGCTCCTTTTCTTCCGTCTCCTTTCCGTTTTTTTCTTCTCCTCTGTGACCCCGCGCTTGGGCTTGCCCACAGGAGTTGCTCAGAGTGAAGAGTTTCTTCTGCTGACCCGGAGCAGGTGCAGGGATCGTGATGACTCCTCTGCCCCCACCCCCCCCATATCTAATTCCTCCCCCCCATCTTGTGTGTGGAGCCCTCCCTCTTTAAGGCAAATACTACCTCCGATGTGTCCTCCCATTAGATCCGACACGTGAGGAGTGACAATAATAACTCAAAGGCATTCGCGTGTTCATTTATGGGCTCCCGCTCATGCCACGCCATCCTCTCAACTGTCTTGAAAAGCCCCAGCTCGTTGGCTTGGCTGCTGCACGACGCATGCCTCGTCCCCAAATCTTGCCAGGCGGCGTGCTCCGGGATCCCGAGTCCCCTTCCGAGCAGGGGTCCCGCCTGCTTATGTGCCTCCGAGGCCTCGTTTGCAATCACCATAAACCGGGAGGAAGAGCCACAGGGCTACCATCAGCCCTGCAGAGACGGTGGAGATGAGGAGCCTAATTACGGAAATTAAGGTCTGGAAGAGACACGGTTTCCGAGTGCAAGATCTGTCGGCACCTGGAGAGCCATCGTCCGAGTATCTGTGGGTCGGGAGAACGGAAATCCGCTCGCGTTAATTAGCCTGCCTCGCCAGAAGAGAATCATTTAAATGCAAGAGATAATCTCGCTGCCCTTTGGATGGGGGAAAGTTGTCCTCGATTGAAAGTTTGATTCCTGTAGCCTGCGGGCTGGTACCTGACTGCAGCACGGGAGGCCGCAAAGGGCAAGGAGGGACCCACCGTGAACTTGGGCCGCTGACCGCGCCTCCCTGAGTCCCAGGTTTCCGTTTTCTCCCTCGGAAAAGTGGTGACGAAAGTACTCGGTTGAGGAGACGCTGCAAGGATTAAATAATACTGAAGTCGATACGGTTTATGGCGGATGAGAAAAGTCGCAGGCACATTGTATCCTGCAGAAACAGCTGGGCATTTGCTGTGTACGTGGCCCGGCGTCTGGGCACGGATAATTTTTCACCAGCTCCTTTTCATCTTGGTATTGCCAGTTAGCCCGTTCTGCTAGCTGTTATTAAAAGGCTTCCCGACACAATAGCGAGGGACGGCCAACAAAGGAAAGCACACAGCCCAGTGAAAGCTATTGAGAAATGTACATTCACCCTCCCCACACCCCTGACCTCCAGAATCAGATCAGTAACTTCTCTCCTCCTCATTTCCCCTTCCTGTGTCCACAGTGAAGGGAAGTTGGTTGCAACCTTTTGCAGATAATGTGACACGGGGCACACAAGAGCGGAAGGGAGAAAGGCATTTCAACAAAAGCCTGGAACTTCAGTTTAGGTAAATTCAGGAAGGAGAGCAATAGGAAATGACAGCGACCTTGCCAGGAACGAAAAGAAAAGGATCCCGGCTTCAGCCCCGGAGCAAAATGTTAGGTCATCTATAATAAGGGCTGGGTGAAAAACCTTCAACTCAAAAGGAAAGATACAATGACACAAAGAAACTTCTCAAGGCAACTTTGAAGGTGGTTCAAGAAGCCAATCCTTCTTTTCTAAAGAAAAGTCCTCTGGCGTGAGTTTCGCCGATCGGCGGTGCACTGAGCTCTCTGTGCAGGAGAAACTCTTCTCGATCTCAGGAGCCAAACGTTTGAGCCAAAATCTTCTTAGTGATGAGGGAAAGGAAAGGAAACAGAAACTTACCAACAAAATGGAGGAGATTAAGCTCACTTTTCCCCTCAATTAAATCTCTTTAACAGGAAGTGGCTATTTCTGACCAAATGTCTTGTCATTGAAACTTGTCACAATTATTATAAATGGCACTGACAGAAAACAGTCGGTAGTGATAAGTGAGCCAGTTGAAAATGTGAAGAGGCGCACCCCTCGCCCATAAATCACAGTCCGTTAAAAACCTGAAGATGAGAAAGATTGAGAGACACAGAGACATAGAGAGAGAAAGAGAAAGAGAGAGGGAGAAAGAAAGGCAGGGACAGACCGAAGAGAGAAGACAGAGAAACAGACTGAGATGTTCAGGCGGAGGAATACATTTTTTCTAGACCGGTACACATTTTCCTCCTTCTGCCCCTAAAACTGCTGAACTTCTGGGAGACACGTTTGTCCTAAGATCAGAGCTGAGTCATGGTGGACGAGGACAGGCTAATTTCACACATCCCAGGTCTGAGATGATGGACTTCCTTTGCCCCTAAAAGTTGACTCCAATTAAACATGAAGAGACTCACAATTCTACATTAATTTCAGATTGTTTCCCAATCAATCAATTATACATGGGCCAGTCATCTTGCATAAATGTTATCCAGACCTAATGCCTTAGAAGAAACCTCTTCTTGGTGGGGATAGCGTTCTGATTTCCACCCTGGCTGCTTAAGTTTATCATCTCAGCAACTCAAATTCTTTTTGTGACAGGGTCAGAAAGTAAGATGTTATAGGGGCGCCTGGGCAGCTCAGTGGGCTAGGCGTCCGGCTTCGGCTCAGGTCACGATCTTGCGGTTCATGAGTTCAAGCCCCGCATCGGGCTCTGTGCTGACAGCTCAGAGCCGCAAGCCTGCTTCAGATTCTGTGTCTACCCTCGCTCTCTCTGCTCCTCTCCCCACTCATGCTCTGTCTGTCTCTCTCTCTGTCAAAAGTAAATCAACATTCAAAAAATATTTTTAAAAAGTAAGATGTTATCAATCCACAGTGGGAAAATCCTGGGGTTAACATACCCGAGGAGAGAGCAAAAAAACATGCACACACATTTTTGTCCTTAATAATCTTCCCAGTTTTGTGGTAAGGTACATGGAAAAGTTCTGTACCTGGTTGTGCTAAATCACTACCTAGCCACTCCTTGGGGTTGATAAGGTTGATCATTAACCATCAGTAAGAGGGTCAACATACTGGGTGGAAAGTCACTCGAACACGCTCGGGAGCCTTCTCTTTGGGCTGCAGGCCATACCGACCGAGAGTTTCAAGTTCCCCTCTGAAACCACGGACTGTCTTCATGTTTTCCTGGGGCTTATTGAAGCCCCTCGAATGTGAATTTTCATCCACGCTGCTTGGGCTACATTTTAAGACCTTCATCTTTCAGTGCGGTAGAAATCCACCTGGCCGTTTTTCCACGATGCAGCCAACGACACATTTTTAGAAATGTTTTATTTACGCAGACAATGATACCCAGCACCTACCACGCACAGTCATCTACACGGTTTTCCATTTGGGCTTCATGTTGAACCTGCTGGGTGGGCATTAGCGTCTTCGCTTTATGGATGAGAAAAATTTTGACTCGGGGGAATTTAAGAAACTTACCCCACGTTTTCATGCCAGTGACAGCTGAAATTTGAGCACACGGTTTTCTGTTTCCAAAGGCTGTATTCTTCTGTCGTTACATTCCACGGCCTTGTGTTTTGGAAACTTCCCCTCAGTTATAAAAGTCGCATCCTACCTGCTGGTCGGCCCCCAGCTTCCCTCTGTCGCTACACCAGTACCCACCCCCACTCTTCTTTCCATATTTGAATCACCTGACTCATGCTAAACATGCTACTCGTTACAGTGGCCAGCTACGTGCTCCCTGGCAAAGTCTTAAACTCTAGAAACTTAAATTAGAAAAGGCCTTTGCGTAGGAATTTTGGCTTTTTCTTTCTGTCACTGTACACACTGTCGCTAGACAACTCAAAAGAAAAACGGGAGTCCCAAAAGGCTCGAGGCATAAGTGACTTGAGTAAAATTATTTAGCCATTTAATGAGAGATTTAGAAAATCCATGTGGATTTCTCTCTATTTGTAGTCAACCCTGTCCATAGCTACACAGAATTGTTTTTCATTTTTTTTTTTTTAACATGCATTCATTTTTGGGAGTGAGAGAGACAGAGCACGAACAGGGGAGGGGCAGAGAGAGAGGGAGACACAGAATCGGAAGCAGGCTCCAGGCTCCGAGGTGTCAGCACAGATACCCACATGGGGCTCGATCTCACGAGCTGTGAGATCGTGACCTGAGCTGAAGTCGGACGCTTAACCGACTGAGCCACCCAGGCGCCCCAGATTTTTTTTTAAATCAATTTAATTATATGCATGAAGCTCATCTATATGCCCCAAACTTAAGCCTTTGGAATACAGATTTCCCATTTCTCCCCACCCGCTGACTTCACTTTAAATTCTTCTCAGCTGATGTGGTTTTAAAGCGAAGTATGTTTTCCTTCTTTCATAGCTTAATGTTACACAGGGATTTCTCTGGCTCTTCGGATCCCGTGCCACACATGACATTTTGTCTCCATCAAAAATCAGATCATTTCTGGGGCGCCTGGGTGGCTCAGTTGGTTGAGTGTCTGACTTCAGCTCAGATCATGATCTCACAGCTCGTGAGTTCGAGCCCCGCATCGGGCTCTGTGCTGACAGCTCAGAGCCTGGAGCCTGTTTCAGATTCTGTGTCTCCCTCTCTCTGTCCCAACCCACTCGCATTCTGTCTCTGTCTCTCTCAAAAATAAAAATAAACATTAAAAAAAGATTTTTTTTTTTAAAAAATCAGATCATGTCTCTCAAAGAGAGCTGGCATTAAGAGAAACCTTAGAGATGAAAGGAAGGGTTAAGTTTACTTCCAATATTAGGGAATGATTCGGAAATAAATGTCGAGGTTAAAAAGTCCAGATGGTAATTTCAGTGTATCCTTACTCTAAACATGATTTGATTTATGGGAATTGCTAATGGTATCTCAGTTTAGATCTGGATGGTTTTGCTTTCTCTCATCTGAGTTTTAAATTCGTCGGATTCTTTTACTCCCACTATCAATCCTTCACTACAAAGAGACACTCCTAATCAAGAATTTGGGAGTATTTTAACATGCAGAAATTGATAAATGTTAACAACCCTAATCCATGCAAATTACTGTCTGTGGTCGTTATTTATAACCTGGCGGATGTGCTTATTCCAACGATTCTCAAAGAGCTCTGACAATTCATGCTTCTAGTTGTGAATCATCTTTTGTTCTTTCCCCCTCTTTCATAAGGGATCACACTGAATTAGTTTGCACTTTTTTTCTTTGCCTGACATGGCAATTATTAGCTTTCGTGGCTTTGTCAGAAAAAGGAAAAAAAAAAAAAATCCACCGGAAATGTTTATCTCCTGGGGCAAATCTCAGGGAAACAGCATGTTTATCACTTCAAGGGTCTGTAATCCAAAGGCAGCCCCAGGCCCACCGGTTTTATAACACAAGAACGGGAGGAGAAACAGACACATGATTGAGCAGCTAGGGTACAATAATCCTCTGTTGTGAGTCTCAAGGCCTCCCCAGCCCGTCTTTGTTCTCTGACCTCTGCTGATTAAATGTACAAGCTGAAATAATACTAATTTCATCTCTTATTTGCATCTGACTCTGCCAACTAGCAAAGTAGTGGTCTGGAGAGTGGACATCCCATGAGATTAGGTCGCTTTCTTCCATAGTGTTTTATGTGGTGGCTAATGCTGACTAATACCTAATTTAAAAATGATACCAGGAAAGAAAGTCATTTGAAATAGAAGGATGGCTGGAATGATCAGATCAGCTGCATTTTACTTAATCACATGTGAGGATAAACACAACCAAAGGGTCTTTTCTATGATGATGGACGCAAAATTTTGTGTCGCTCTTGATGTTCTTTCAAGATTCAGTTCTATTACCATTTCCATTACGAAACTTCTCGGTTTCAATTTACAGAATCGAAGCTGAGAAACTACTCCTTCCCCTGTGCTCTCAGTGAGACTGTGGACGCACTTTGATTCCTTCCACATTCAACACCATTTTTTAAAGTTCTAGGCACTTGCTAGAACTTGAAATATAATCAGGACCAAGATACAGTTTATACACTCCAAAGAGAGAAGAATGGGTAGTCGCAATAAATCATCCACAAGTTGTAAGCTCAAGGTATGACAGGGGCACGTAAGAAGGGCATCTTCCTCGTTGGGTTAAGGACGTGACCCTCCAGAGCTCATAAAGGCAGTCTAGTCCCAGTGAGTAGGAGTAGGGAGAAGGCAGAAAAACCCTTCGTATAAGGAAAAGATGCACAGTGCTTTGTCTTTCCAGAAGTGAAAGAACAGTTTTTGTGGGAGAATTGCAAATGGGAAAAAAAAAGAAAAACGGTTCATGGGTAGAATTCCATACTGAGAATTGATTAAAACACACACTGGACAATTGAGCAGAGATCAGTTCATAAAAGTTAAGGATTTACATTTTATTACGAGGACAATGGCAGCTGGGCCTTATAGGTGGTGATCATGGAGATCTGAATACAGTAAATGGTTATGGGAATGGAGAAGGGCGGAGAAAGTTGGCGTTTCTTACGAGACAAAATCAAGAGATTGTTGACTGTTTGGGTAGGGGAAAAGAGGGAGAAGTAAACACAAAGGATGATATATGTTTCTCAGGTTTCTGTCCTGAGAAGCAAAGAGGCGGTGACAACTTTGTTGGGAGAGAAAACTGAATGGTAGGAACGACTCTGGGGGAGAAGATTCCGAGTTTGGTTTTGGTGTTGAGTTGAAATGGCCTGTGAAACATTCAGCTGAGATATCAAAGAGAAGGATATTTCCATCAGAAGTAGTGGGATTCCCTTCAGAAAGACATGTAGACTGGAGATAGGCATTTGGGAGCAACCACCTGTCCGTGGAACCGGCAACTGGTAAATACAACTATTTGGAATTGTGTAGAGCCTGGGAAGCCAAGAGGGCTAAGGCTGGTACACTGAGGACTAAGAACTAGCCAGGCAGGTAAAACCAGGGGGGGATTGATTAGGAAAAAGAGCATTTCGAGAAGGAGGTGAGGGCAGGAGCTGTACATTTCAAGAAAGTAAAGTAAAACCAAGAACTAATAAGCATCAATGTAATTTTTGGAAGTAAACTGAGTCCTTGGTGGACTTTGTTGGAGCATTTCCACGGGACTGTGAGGGCCAAAGACAAGTTACAGAGATGTGAAGAGTGAGGGCAACACAGAAACACATAGAATAAGTTTTCAGAAGACTCAGATGAGGAAGATAAATACCTTTATTATGAATCAGTAGTTCCTTTTACTGCACAGAGTGTCCCCATGTCTCAACGTCCCAATCCACAATACTAGATTGAATGTTTGTAGTCAGCTGAGATTTGTATTTATTTAGAGATTCTCAGTGACTAACCTAGTGCCTGGAGCTCCATAAATATTGTTAAATAAATGAGCGACTGGAGCAGAAGTAATGAGTATTTTTTCTACCACTACTTTCCAGGGAAACTCCAATTACTTGGATGGAAATTATTTGGGGGGACTGGAGTCCAAATCTATTTGAAGGGAATTAAGTCTTCATAAGGCCAGGATACCATGTATTTAATTACACTTTTGCTGAAACTCAGTGATAGCCTTCTCTCTGATGGAAAACTGGCTTTCTAAATAATTAAGTGAATTAAAACTTGTGTATGACAGGATTATTATACCAGCAACAGTCCCACTGCAAATACACGGGACTGTCGTGGCCATAACCGAAGAACTAAAATAGATGTCGGTGTAGACAGCTCCACATTTACTGCCTGAGGCTCAGAACCAATCATAACTCTAGGTGAACTCGATTCCTCGAAGCACCAAGGGAAGCCCGAAGAGCCTTCCAGGTGACCTCCGGTGGACTGGCTTCTGGGATATATATATAGCACAGACTGAAATGTGCTGTCAGAACTCACCATTTAAGTATTCTCAACTCCATGAAAATATTCCTTTCTTTTAACGTTTATTTATTTTTGAGACAGAGAGAGACAGAGCATGAACAGGGGAGGGGCAGAGAGAGAGGGAGACACAGAATCCGAAACGTGCTCCAGGCTCCGAGCGGTCAGCACAGAGCCGGACGCAGGGGCTCGAACCCCCGGACCGCGAGATCGTGACCCGAGCCGAAGTCGGCCGCCCAACCGACTGAGCCACCCAGGCGCCTCGAAAATATTCCTTTCAAAGAGAAGGCACTGTAGAATGACTGCAGGAAGGGTCTGTTGTATAACTTTGGGGATGTGGAGCTCAGGAGGAGCCATGGTGTTGGGAGATGTGGATTTAGATGTGACCAATAAGGACATGGCGACCCGAGCAGGGAGAGCATTGTATCATCGTAAGGGGAGAGGACTGTCCTTGAGATGTGTCTTCCAATACCACCTCTTTCCTTTAAAATATTTCCCATTGTTGGGGCGCCTGGGTGGCGCAGTCGGTTGAGCGTCGGACTTCAGCCAGGTCACGATCTCGCGGTCCGGGAGTTCGAGCCCCGCGTCGGGCCCTGGGCTGATGGCTCGGAGCCTGGAGCCTGTTTCCGATTCTGTGTCTCCCTCTCTCTCTGCCCCTCCCCCGTTCATGCTCTGTCTCTCTCTGTCCCCCAAAAAATAAATAAACGTTGAAAAAAAATTAAAAAAATAAAAAATAAAATATTTCCCATTGTACTGTATTTATTGTTTTTGGACTTCGCCGTGAATGTTCAGCCACAATTTATTGAGCGCCTACAATATACCCCACATCCCACGCAACGGCTAGATTACTTAAACTTGCATCATCTTGTATAGCGCCCACCATCATGCAGAGGTGAGGAATTAAGGCCCACGGAGAAAACGGTCCTGGATTATGCCCCCTGTCGGAGGCAGGGCCAGAATCTGAATCCATACTTTCTGAATCTAATGATCTTCCCATGACGATCTACGTGGCTGTTTGATGCCTGTATTACCCAGAGAAATCATGTTTTCGTGCCTTTCTCAAAATTTTAAGATTCCATGGCTTAAAGAACCAGTCACACCATTATACGGGGACGCTGTGAATGCTGTAAAAGGCGTCAGATATATAACCCTGCCCACAAATGACTTCTTCAGAGTCTGCATGAAAACAGACCGGACGTAGAGGGTTGGCTGATTGTCCTCTGAACTTGGCTTTCCCCAAATTCCAGTATCTAGAAATTCATGAAAAAAAAAAAAAAAAAAAGGTCTGTATTAAGCCCGCCTGATGTTAAACACGTGGAATCATAGTTCACATGTGACGTTGCAAATATAGCTTTACGTGTTTTAGAAAGTGCGTTGGGCATATTTTGCCTTGAGGCATAATCTCTGACAATCGGAAATTCGAGTCAGTTTTTAATCTGTAGGGGGTAGCTCAATTACATCTTAGGAGAAGATTTGCAGTTTAAACGAGGTAGAACACACTAACCCCGTGTTTTGACATCTCCTGCAAGAAAAAAGGAATCTTAAGTGGCACCCCATGTTCATAGAGCATAAGCTACCCAAGTCAGATTTCAGGAAGAAAAGAAAGGGAAAAGCTAGATGCTATCAGGTTTCCGAGAGATCAAAGAAGAAGAAACCCCCTTTTTCTCCAGAAAAGCGTGGGTGGAGAAGGCTGTGGAAGCCACTCTATGATCTTTAGGCAAAGTGACGTGTAGTTGAAAAGCCTCAAGTGGCTTGACAACCTCAGCTCTTCATCCTTATTTTAAGGCTTTAATTCTTGTGGTTATAAAACACACATACAAAAAAAAAAAAAGTATCAGTGACACATACAGAAGAAATGAATGAACTGTAAATACACGCAAGGGTAATAATCAGCATCCATGATAAAAAAAAAAAAAAAAAATTAGAATGCTCCTCGTTCCCAGCAAGTTCCTTTCCGGTCGCAGCCCCCCTGCTTCCTTCTGCTCAAAATCACCACTCTTTTGACTTTTGAAGGAATTATTTCTTGTTCTCTTTATACGTGAACCACGTACCAATGCATTTCTAACGTGACAGCTGAGCTTCGCCTGTTTTTGAACTTTTTTTCACACGGACCCCGTTTTATCATTTTGACTGCGAAAAATGTATTTTACCTATTTTAGGAAGTAGGGTTACAGAAAGAAACTGTATTCTTTTGTATCTGGCTCAAGTTATTCGTACTATGCTTGGGAAATTCAAAGATTTTGTGGGTAGCTGTAATCCATCAATAACCTTGTTGCGTATCCCACCATTACAGGATCATAAATTATGTGCTTACTGTATTATTGGAGGCTGTTTGGGTTATTTTTGTTTTGGTTTATTAAATATGTGTGTGAATTTTCCTTTATCTGTTTCTTGGTGCATATTTGAATACACATCTCTTCAATGCTAGAAAAAAACGCTGAACAGTTCTCCAAAGTTGTTGTGACCAATTTGCACTCTTAGCGGTAGTGTTCGAATGTTTTACATAGTGGTTTTTATTTATCTGTTTTTAAATTTTCTGATGGTTGTTTAGTGGATTCAGCTTGTGGTTTTAATTTTATGATGTAAGTGATGACCTTGAGCATTCTTTAGTATATTTATTAATCATTTGGACATAGCCTTCCCAAGTCCCATGTCCGTTGTTGTATTTGGCCTTCGTTTTCTTATTAATGATTTACAGAAGTTCTTTATATATGGTAGACACCAACCATGTGATATTTCTCTGAATTTGGTTGGTAGAGGGCAACTAAAATAGTTTTTTATTGCTTGATTTGTACCAAACTATCCTGACAAACGTAGCTAATGATTCTAAAAATGTATTTGTTGATTCTCCAGAAGTTTATATAAAAATCATGTCATCTGTAAGAATGACGGTTCGATTAACTTTAATCCTTAGGCCTTTGATTTAATTTTCTTGTTCATTTCTTGGCTAGTACCCATAGTAAGCATATTTTTATTGTTGTTGCTTTTCCCAGTCTCAAAAGGCAACTTGAAATATTTCACCAATAAATACGATGTTTGATGTAAGTTCTAACATCTACTCTCTACTAAAAAAAGGAATTTTTTTTCTATTATTATCATGCTCGTATTTTTAAAAATATTATGAAAGAGTTTGATCTTTAACAGATTCATTTTTTCATCTATTAGAATACTATCATCTTAAAAACTGACTTAGCTGTTGCAGTAAATAACAATAATTTTAGATTTCAAATGCCAAACTAACCTTGCATTCTTGGAATAACTCCAAGTTAGTCATATTGAATTTCCTAGGTTTTTTTTTTTTAATGATTTTTAAATCCACATTAATCAGTGACATAACTTGACGATAATTTTCTGTTCTCCTGGTGTTGTTTCAGGTGGTACCAAGGTTACACTGGCCTCATAAAACAAATGAAAGATTATTTCTTCTTTATTTATTTTCTGGAATATTCTGTGTGAGACTTTCCATTTGTCCTAACGTTCTGTGGAATTTGCTATCAAAACTACTTTGGGGGGCGCCTGGGTGGCGCAGTCGGTTAAGCGTCCGACTTCAGCCAGGTCACGATCTCGCGGTCCGTGAGTTCGAGCCCCGCGTCGGGCTCAGGGCTGATGGCTCAGAGCCTGGAGCCTGTTTCTGATTCTGTGTCTCCCTCTCTCTCTGCCCCTCGCCCGTTCATGCTCTGTCTCTCTCTGTCCCAAAAATAAATAAACGTTGAAAAAAAATTAAAAAAAAAAAAAAAAAAACTACTTTGGGTTTTTCTTGAGACAACTATTTCAAATCATTGATGCAATGTTTTTTGGTTTTTTTTTTTTTTTAATAAATGGTATTCAGCTTTTCTGTTATTTTCATATGCATTTTGCAACATAGTATTCCTGTAGGAATTTGCATCTATCATCTGAATTTTCAAATTTATTGGCATAAAATTCTTCAAAATCTCCTTTTCTCTTTGAATGTCATAGGCTTGGTTAGTGATGGCCCTGACATAAATTATTCATTTCGTTTCACATATTTCTTTATCAAACTGACCACAACTTCTGCAATTTTATTATTTTTCCCAATAAATAAATTTTACTTTGTTGATCCTTTCTATTACATAATCATTTTCTGTTTTCTTACCTTTCACTCTTTCCTTATTTCATCCTTCGTATTTCCTTTGAGTTCAGTTTCTTGTTCCCTTTCTAATCTGAGGCGGATTTTAAGATTACTTTGCAGCCGTCCTTACAGATGTGCATTTAAAAGGCTATAAATTTTCCTTTAAGCATGGCTTTAGCTGTCTTCCAGGAGTTTTGGGATATTATATTTTTTTATTATCACCCAGTCCTAGATACTTTTTAAATTCTCACTTTGATTTTTTCCTTGACCTCTGGATTATTTCTTCTATCTCCTAGAATATAGCAAACATGCTTACTTTACATTTCATGTTTGATGGCTCCAATCAATATCTCAAGCCCTTAAGAGGCTTTTTGCAATATCCAAAGTTTCTTCGGGTTTTTCTTCAAACGGCTTTCTTTTATTTTTCTGAAAGTATTTAAAAAAATTTTTTTTTTACATTTATTTATTTTTGATAGAGAGAGACACAGCACAAGTGAGGGAGGGGCAGAGAAAGAAGGAGACACAGAATTGGAAGCAGGCTCCAGGCTCCAAGATGTCAGCGCAGAGCCTGACGTGGGGCTCGAACCCACAAACAGTGAGATCTGACCTGAGCCGAAGTCGGAGGCTTAACCGACTGAGCCACCCAGGCGCCCCAAATTGCTTTATTTTCTTATTTACCAGTCCAAATTGCCTGGGTTCACCATTCTTAGAAGCAGAAGCCCAGCCAGAGATGTTTTCCTTCCCTCATATAAATAAAAGACAAGAGTCTCCTTGCTGTGGACGTACCAATTTAACTAGGCAACATAAGTTACCAGGCTTAACTTACTCAGTGTCTTAACTTTTGTCCTGATGCAATTGAATCTTCACTCAATTATATCCCCGTAGCATATTGCTCCTAGTGACTTTTCCTGCTATAGGCAGATGGTGTTGTTAGTTCTACTGTTAATTCCCTTCCACTGGACTTGTTTAAAACACGCTCATTTTCAATCGGGAACCTGGATTCTGTGCGCATTACACTCTAAAATGCCTGGCTAGCTTCCTCGGGAGACGAAATTATGAACTGGTCATTTAGATTTGTGTAGCTTTTCTGGGACTTAATGCAGATTTATCTAGAACCAGCTATAGGAGCTCCCTCTCCTGGGAAGCATTGCCCCCGCCCCTTTCTTCCTGGGGGATGACTCTACTAAAGCACAAGGAAAATGAAAACGTGGGGGCCTTCACCTGAGAGAAGGTAAGACTCTAACATTGTATGAAATTAATCCCGAAATTAATTCAGGATTTTCAATGAAGAATCTGGAGTCATCCACTCACGTATACGTCACAGTTGTGCAGATGACCCAGACTTCCAGGAAGCTGCCAATCAGAATGAGAGAAAAGAAGTCAGTTTCGAAGACTGCCGGAATAAAAATCCTTCTTTTTTTCCAATTCTGGTTATAGGGAATATTTCTTACCCTTCTTGGACTTCTCCTTTGGTTTGGAAATCTCCTCCTCCCTGCTTGGATTCCCCTTCCCGTTTTAAACGTGTGACCTGAAATGGTGCCTTGGTCAGTATACTTCCGTGGTCATTATATTTGATCTGGGTGTGGATACATCTCACACTCTGAGGACTGCATTTTCCTCTCCCCAGACATTGCTTGAGTCGGGGATACGTGACCTGGGTCTGGCCAATCAATCCAGACCCTGTCTAGGATTATGTGATTTAACCCAATTTTATTGATTTTTTTAAAATAAATTTTTAATGTTTATTTATTTTTGAGAGACAGACAGAGACAGAATGCGAGTTGGGAAGGGCAGAGAGAGAGAGAGAGAGAGAGAGAGAGAGGGAGACACAGAATCCAAAACAGGCTCCAGGCTCTGAGCTGTCAGCACAGAGCCCAACGCAGGGCCTGAACTCATGAACTGCAAGATCATGACCTGAGCCGAAGTCAGATGCTTAACTCACTGAGCCACCTATGTGTCTCTAACCTAATTTTGTACATCTTTCTCTTTGTGATGGCAAATCCAGGAAGATGTGAGCCCAAGTATCTGGCGAATGAGACCATCAGAGGTAATGAAGCTCACACAGAGAAAAGCAAAGGTGAATAATAACAGAGCTTGTGATGATGGCAGAGTACCACACCCCGCTGACCAGGAGGCCCCAATACCGTTCCTTGCCCTTCCATCAGAGGACAAATGGTCCATTAAATTCCTCTCTTTTGGTCTACGCTACTTTGAGTTGGATTCTTGTCATTTGTGACTAAATGTACAAGGCTATCAAATAAAATAGAAGATGCCCAGTTCAAGTTGGATTTCAGACAAACACCAAATAATTTTCAGTTTTTCTCCCAATGAAATCTTTGAATTTGAATTAGTTTCCAATTAAATATAATGTGGATAAACAGAAAAAAAAAGTGTTTCAGTATCAGTATTCCCCAAACATTGCAGAAAACTTAATACAAGTATTATTTTGGTTTATCTGAAGTTCATGTTTGGCGAACATGACAACCTTGACTTCAAAGAATCTTGACCAACGCGTGGGTCATATTCTGGTTGTGCGTCTTGAGCTTTCATGGATAAAATCCTTTTCACTAAGTCTGTGTTCAAAATACATAAGTAAAATTGTGCTCATTTTTGTTCACTACCTTATTCTTATTATGACTGGTTTGCTTTTGCTTAAACTCCATTTAACAGTTCTACTTTTATTGAATTTCTCCTGTGTACAAGACACTGTACAGGTTGCAGTAGGGATAAAAATAGATGTGCAATCCGTGTTTCTGAGGACCTTAAAATCCAGTTAAGGGAGAAAAACTAAATTTGTGTCAGTAATTTGTGAAAAATTATAAAATGGGACAATATCATCTCCCAATTATTCAACACTTTATAATGTATAAACTATTTTTCAGATGAATGTTCTCATTGAATTCTTACAACTTTGGAAAGAGGACTATTCTATTTGTTGTCTCTCTCTCTCTCTCTTTTTTTTTTTTAAGAATAAATTGAAGTTCAAAGATGTAAAGTGATCTCCCAGGTAACATGTACCATAGCCAAATCTTTTTTTTTTTTAATTTTTTTTAATGTTTATTTATTTTTGAGACAGAGAGAGACAGAGCATGAACGGGGGAGGGTCAGAGAGAGAGGGAGACACAGAATCTGAAGCAGGCTCCAGGCTCTGAGCTGTCAGCCCAGAGCCCGATGCGGGGCTCGAACTCATGGACTGTGAGATCATGACCTGAGCCGAAGTCAAACGCTTAACCGACTGAGCCACCCAGGCGCCCCTACCATAGCCAAATCTTAATTCTAGTTATTTTTACCTCCACGTTTTCCACTCTATTACTGTACCAATAATTATCAGGAAAATTTTGGAATATGAGGCATGGCGTATAGACCGAGGACAATGTACGGAAATGTTTGGAGGGTCAGAAGACAACGTTAAGGAGGAGACAGGATGTGAGAAGTTCTTCAAAAAATGGATATGATTTAACGGGGCGCCTGGGTGGCGCAGTCGGTTAAGCGTCCGACTTCAGCCAGGTCACGATCTCGCGGTCCGTGAGTTCGAGCCCCGCGTCAGGCTCTGGGCTGATGGCTCAGAGCCTGGAGCCTGTTTCCGATTCTGCGTCTCCCTCTCTCTCTGCCCCTCCCCCGTTCATGCTCTGTCTCTCTCTGTCGCAAAAATAAATAAACGTTGAAAAAAATTTAAAAAAAAAATGGATATGATTTAAACAGCAGAACTCAGAAGATATAAAGGGTATTTCAGAAGAAGGAACACAAGAGATAGGAGGAAAGACAGAGCAAGTATTCAAAAGAGGCCACTAGAGTGAACAGCCCTTCAGGGTAGACGTCCAGGAACGTTATTAAATTAAAACTTATGAACCTCTGTCTACTCTGTGTCTGAACTCACATGGGTGACAGAGAAAGCAAGGCATCCACTCAAGTCACTGATGGGAAATCACAGCATATGCCAGACCACTAGCCCGTTGACTAGGCCAACGCTACTCGACCACCATTTCATGATTTTTCCTTCTTCTGCAAACTTCCCACCCACCCTTCTCCATTCTCACTCTCAAATGATGCCCTCTATTTCTTGTTCACTAGAAAAATGGGAACCACTAGGAGAGAATTTGCGGACGACTACCAAATATCAATCTTTAGACTCATCTTTGGCCCTGACTCCGTCCTGGTATATATATCTAGTTCCCTACTCATCGCATCCATTTGGCTAGCCAACAAGTTTTCCCAACTTCCTGTAACCAGACTCAGATTGCTGATTTTCTTCCCCCAAGCCTGCTCTCAGCAAATGGCAACGCCATCATTCCACGTGTTTAGGCCATTATCCTTAACTCTCCTTCTGACACTCGGCATCTTATCCATCAAGAATTCCTTTGGGTGCAATACTTAAGATATAGCTAGAACGTAATTGTTTTTCACCAACTACGATTTTCTTCATTTCCCCAGGCATCGTTATCATCACCTGGCTGTTGCCATTGTCTCCTAACTGGATTCTCTTCTTCTAGGCTTGCCTCCATTCAGTGTACTGACAACAGGGCACCTGAGTGACCCATGTTACCTTTGTGCTCAGAACCTGCCGGTCCCATCTAGCTTCTGCACAGCCTAAATCCTTCCACTGGCCTGCTAGATTCCAAAAGACCTGGCCTTCTCTTGCTGTTTCCACAACCTCAACTTTCCTCACTTTCTTGACCTACACTCCAACAACCCCGGTCTTGCCATATACCAAAAACAGGTGACCTGCTTCTGCATCAGGGCCGAGGGCTGCATGTTTTCTCAGCATGCATTTCCTTCCCCAAATGCCTTGCTCTCTTTCTTGCGTTCCATGACACTTCAACTCTCTTACTCTCCCCCCAAACATTGCAACTCCTCACCGATGCTTGGATTTCTCTATTCGTCTTCCCTGCTCTCTTCACCATTACTACATTTATTATAATAGGATACACTGTATGTATTTCACTTACTTATTGTCTATCTCCCCCCACTGGGACACAAGCTCCATAGGGGCAGGGACATTGTTTTGCCCATTGCTGGCTTCTCAGCCCTGAGTAGTGTGCCTTTCACGTGGTGGACTGAATAATTATGTGTTAAATAAATAAATGACCGTGGCCATACCGGCCAGACTGCCATCTATGACAGTTTTTTTTAAATCAGGCAGCAAAGTATAACGACACTGAGCCACGAAGGTCCTCGGCGAGATGAAAATATATGGGAATTCGCATGGCAGAAACAGGTAGGCTATATGCTAGATTGGAGAAATTAAGATAATAATTAGTTATCTGAGGGAAACGTAGCGGTGACAGTGTCTCTTAGGTCCTACGTGGGGCCAAGGAAGAGGACTTTCTTAAAGTGTTCTCAAAGCTACAGGGTGATTGAGATATAAGACAAAGAGACCAGATGGGAAGCCGTCACAGTATTCCAGGTTTGCAAAGATGTGGGTATGAATCAAGAGTGTGACTGGCAAAGGGGAAGACAGAAAACACAAATCTGAGAGATGGTTACAGAAAGATACATCCGAGTGAAGGGGAAACTGGAAATAGAATGGACTTTGCGGGTGATCGATGACCTTGAGGTTTCCAAATTAGGGTACTGAAAAAATAATTGCGTCCGTGAAACAAGAGCTATCCGGCCAGGCTACAAGGTTTCTTTCCCCGTTTTCTGACTTCTTTTCTACTTTTCGTTGGAGAGAAAAAGCAACGGTAGGCAAAGGAGGAAAGCCGAATCCATAGTCTAACGGCTTCCCCCTTTTCCAAATTTGCGAAAATTCATTTAGAGACCAGGCAAATACTCGAACACTCTCTAGGTGCCCCAGACCCTTTCGGATAACGTCAATTTGTGCTCCTCGGCACGGCACAATAGGGCCACATATTTCCTGCAGTCTTTTTTTTTTTTTCTTTTTTAACAAAAAGACTTTTTTCTTATTGTTGTCATTCCATTACGCTACCAGTAAAGGTGTGTTTGGGGGCCCTACTGCAAAGTGAAGTCAAGGTCACCGGGGAACTTTTTGGCTTTGCTGGGAATTCTCACTCACTAAACTCCCTGCAGTTGTGATCAGAACAGGTCACTGTTACGGTTTGTCAGCCATGCTCAGTGGTAGAAACTTGCACACCATCTGTTCTCAGATGCCTGGTTTTGCCCAGAGCTATTTGTTCCTCTTTTTTTTTTTTTTTTTCTCTCCCACCAATTTCCACAAATACCAAGCAGGAAAATCTTAACACATTTTGCTAGTATTGGAGTGATTGAGTGTTACATGAATTAAACTTGGGAGACCAGCTCATTGAGGGACCGTGCTGGAGATCAGACATGCAGAGAAATAGTAATTCCCATGCAAGCAACAAGAGCTTTCCTTTCGGTGCCTGTACAGGCTTGTCTTAAAAGGTCGGAAGAAAAGTGGGAAGCGGTTTCCTCTTCCCCGGGTGGCTCCTTTCGCCCACCACTAAAAGCTGAAGCAAGGAGGGGCATCGGCCTTGGCACCTCATGGTAATTGCCTGCCTTTACTGAAAATTCTCATATGGGGATCTACACCAGGCCTTTTATACATATAAGATCGCAGGGAAGAAGGAATTCACTTGGTTCGGTCAAATCATTCTTTTCAAGATCCAGCTCCTCTTTAAGGATTAAAGAACACAACGGCCTTCCTCCTCTGCTGACAAATCTACTCCAGACGAGAAGCTGAGGAGTCTGTTTTTTTCAACAAGCACTCCGTGATTTTCAGGGTTGAGCAAGGGTGGAAATTACCGCAGAGGGGAATTGCTAAGGTAACAAGCCAGGGAAACCGGTGTGAGGTCCGGCTCGACACGCCCCACCGAAGTCACTTGGGTCCGGTCAACCTCCATGAATCTCGGACTCCCAATTTCGGAAGTGAGAGGAAGGGCATGAATCCTTTTAAAAAAGAAAAAAATCTCAACTGCGGAAGGATCTGGTACCCCATCAATAGATAAGAAATTAAACCTACCGTTAACAGTTAGACGACATAAAGACTTTCACACTTGTGAATTACAAGGCGGTTCAAGGAGTCATAGAGCTGAGGGTCAATAATCGTGTGCCACTTAAAATGAAAGCCTATAACCGTTTAAAATCACTGAGGTCCTGCTGTCGGACTCGCCATGGTAGACCACATAATTAACTAAAGCAAATCGAGAGCTGTGCCAAGGTCAGAGAGTACAGACATGCAGAAAATCCAAAAGACAAAGATAAGCCATCTGGGGCTTGGGATACACTATTAGACATTTTATAACATTTTTACCACTTGCTTATCTTAGCTTGGGGAGCTATTCTGAGTATTATATAATCCACGATAGGCCATTTGGAATGAAATTTTAGACAAATGTTAGCTAAAATTTTAATGGAAGTAAAGTTTACCATACTAATAATTGATTTTCTCTATAGTCTTTCATTGAGCGAGTATTTATGTAGTTCTTTGAGACATGCTGTATAGTGTTGGCCACTGGGGAAGCGTACAATAACTTTCAAAATATGGAATTTATAATTTAGTGGCGACAGGAGGAAACAAGCCAGAAAGGGCCATGTTCAGCGAAGGACAGCAAAACTTACAGTTTCCTCCCTTGGAGATACTAATTTTTGCCCACATATAGTATACGTATGAATGCATCATAGGCATTAAACGCGTATTCGTACCTCTCCCAAGATTCCAGGTGTACATATGTAAAGCCAGTCAAATAGTGTTTAAAGTTCAGCATTGGTTTTGGCCCTGTCCACACTGGTTCTGCTTCTCCAAGTTTCAGGCTGAGCCTTAGGCTCTCAGAAATTAAGGAATGAGACAAAGCAGTAGAGGCGAGAGTTTGGGGCTGGGATCCTTGATGGGCAAGTTTGGGAAATGAATGTATATTTCCAGTCAATTTAAATATAAATTTATATTTTTCATTTCTTCATCTGTAAAAATGGGTAGTCTCCAGTGAACCATCCAGAAAGGCCTTATATACCGGGAAAACTGCCTGTTTAGTGGGTAAATGCAAAGTCCTTGCTACTCTGTAAACTGAATGGCTATTTAATGGTAATAAGGAATCCCTGATATAAACTTTTAGAGTGATGATGTTGTTTATTGTTGTAAAGAAGTCTTACCCTTGGCAGAGATATACTGATACATGTGGAGGTTCAATATTGTATTATCTCTACCGTAATAGACGTAAATATCAATTGAAAAGCATATACATTTACAAATTGATATATTCTGTCCCAAAAAAACTTTTTAACACAGCAAGCTCTTTGAAGCATGGCGTGAAGAAAATGCTTTTTCCCCAAACCAAAGCGTTTTTTTTTTTTCTCCCTATTTTTCTCCTGGGCTTTTGTTATATATTCAGAGATACATTGGGTAAACATAGGCAACAAAAGGAAGAACTATGGAAATAATTCCCCGGCATTCTTAAACTAAAAAGGGAAATCATTGTACACTGCCAAAATCTGGGAAGGCCCTCTAGCTTCCCCACCCCGGGTCCCCCTTTGATGGCGCCCACTACAATGTGGATTTATGTTCACCAGAATATCACCTACTGTATAACAAGTAGAGTATAAAGCGCCATATTGGACTACCATATGTCTACTAACCTCAGAGGTTGGTAGCAACTATCAATGTAGAAATTTGAGAGCAGAATGAGCCTCAGGATAGAACCAGTTCTCACTCAAGCATGCTATATAATTGGCTGTAGTGAGAAAGTAAAAAATGTCTCAGGAACCAGATGGATTTGAAATGTTCCATTATTCATAAACACTTTTTTTTTTTTTTTGCATTTGTACTTGTTCCCATTCCCAAATATTCTGCCACAGAAATTTGCTGAAGAAGGTGTGAAAAGGGACAAAAATCTTTGCTTGCTTTTCTGGAAGGTGTCCCTGCAGCCACGGTACCCAAGGAGCTAGAAGAAATGGTTGTGGCAGTTTGCTTAGGAACTTCTCTCCGCCTGTTTGTGTAATGCGTGAATGTGGGGGGAGGGGGTCTTTGACGGAGGGAGGCTGATCGTGAACGTGGTCGCAGGTGACCACGGGCTCTCTGAGCTAAAAGCTGTGGAAGCTCGTCTTCTCCACACTCGGCTGCTATTTCCCCCTTTTTGATCATTCAAGTGATGGCCGCTGGATGTCCTTCTGATAGGAAGTGGCTTCCTAAGGGGAGAAAATCACTCAGTCTACTTCCTACCTTCCATTCCGCTCCCCATTCCCCTCTCCTTTCCTCCAGCTGAAGAGAGAAGGCAGGGGTGCTTCCACTAGAGGTGGAGATTTTTTTTTTTCTTCCAAATAAATAATGTGCTGAGCAACAAAGGAGAAACTCATCAGTGACAAGCATAAACAATGAAGGGTTATAAAACCCTCTCAGACAAGCAGCTTGGCAGTTTGGTAATTTACATACCAGATGAAATGCAAGAAGGAGAGCACCTTTCAAAAGAATATTTGTTTGTGAAAGAAGAAAATCCAGGCCCCCTGCTCTGTAACGCGGTAATGGAGGACGCAAGATTGTGTAACAACCACGGGACAGCAAAGCCATGGGGTCTTGTCAGACATTTGCCCTCTCCTTAGAAATAAAGCGTCTACCCTGGGGAGGTGGAGAAAATGTCTATCTGAGGCAGTAGTGTAATTATTGGTTAGGGGGGCAGTTTGTTCCGTGTGATTTATACCGAGAATTAAATAATGGGTAGGTCTGAGGTTGGTAATATACAATTAGTCGGAAAGACTAATCCTATCCATGCTTTCACACTTAAATCTTACTCATCCCAACTTCAGTTGATCGTGTGGAAACTTGCGGGGTATATAGCAGGACAAGATCCACAACTGGAGATTTCAACGTAAATGCAGTGAGATGGAACGTTCGCGGTGATAAAATACAGTGTGAGTTTTGTTGGTCGCTGATGACTTTACTATGGTTAGCTAGAATTTTTATATGTCTGGGTCTCTTCTCCTTTATGGAGAAGAATGTGCCTTTAGATGACTCGATAAGACATCACCTCTGAATGACCCAGCTGTAACTTGAGAGCATATTTAATTGTTTACAGGTAATTTACTTTTTCATGATACTCAATAATAAAGATATTGTAAAGTTCTGGGCAGACACTTGACAATAGCAATCCTTCAATCCAGCCTTCTAGGCTAGGGGACTGCTGCTGTCCCCCGAACTTTTCTTTGAAACACTTCTCAGGGATATGGCCACTCTTACATTCTCGGGTATTTGCTTTCCATGATACGCGTTGTCTCGGCCATTGTCTTTACAAACTCCCGATCGTTTTTGGCCCGGGAGAAATCTTAAAGACCATCTCGTTCCATCTCCTCTTTCTAGAAACTACAGAACAGCCAGTGACATGCCCAGGGTCAGAAGCTATCCAAGAAACTAGGAGCAGAAACCAAGCGAGCACAGATTTCTCACATGACAACGGTACCATCGTAGTCTACTCTGTCTTGTCATCCGATAGTCTTGTCATCATCCAATTGCTTCCATTATGACTTACTTCCCAGGTTGCAAAAGCTTTGGTGGCTGGGAAACTGTTGTTATCGATTGGCTTTTTCTCCCAGAGTGCAATGCTGGAAATTCATACTAGAAAAGAGACGACTATGTTGGATATGTTGCCCCCAAAAGACACCTGGTGTCCTCCACCAAGCAGTTACTCGTCATTCTTCTCCATTCAAACTGTGGCAACTACCAATCTGCTTTCTGTCTCAATGGATTTATCTATTCATGATATCTTGTAGAAACAGAATCAGATGCTATGCGACCTCTTGTGTCTGATTTCTTTCATTTGGCATCGTTAGAGCTCCATCCACATCGTAGCGTATGATCGTTTATCAATGCATCATTTATTCATATGGCTAAATGATATGCCATCATAGGTGTCCACCACGGCTGGTTTGTCCGTTCATCCAGGGATGGACACTGAAGTTGTCCCTACCTTTTAGCTCCTGTGAATAGTGCCGTTATGGAGATGAGTGCACATAAATTTGTTTGAATGCCCATTTTCAATTCTTGCGGGTATATACCTACGAGTAGAATTGCTGGCCCATATGGTAATTCTATGTTTAACTTTTTGAGGAAGTGCCAAAATCTTTTTCACAATGGCTGAACCATTTTGCATGAGGAATACAATTTTGGGTTACAAAAGTATAAAATATAGTATGAGTTTAGTGTACAAAAAATACCCCTCGACAATTTGGTAAGAACTGCTGTGCAGTCTGTCATTTACATGCACTCTCTATTTATAGGTGGAGGCTCTGACATATCCAGGTTTTATAAGAGGCATGGGATGAATTTTCCCGGGATGCATTCGATTCATGGGCCCTCACCGGCTCATATAAACGCCTCAGGTCTGATCTCTTGGATAAACAGTAGGGTGCTGTGTGGTTGTTCAAATTGTTTGCCACCTATACTGTTTTCTGCTACCCTGACTAGGGAATAGTTGGTTCTTTAGGCTCCAAAATTGGTTCTTTCTAATGTGAGGAGTTATCGGTCTACCCTAATGTTCTCAAGTCACCCTTTGGAGTCTAAATATCTACTTACAGTACCCACCCAATAAGTAGAACAGCTCTAATATCATGCAGACCCACAGGACACCCTGCGTTCCACAGGGTATGAGGGATGGGTCTTACCCTCAAGGAAGTTAAAGGTTAGATGAAGGAGGCCCCTGGGTGGCTCAGTCAGTTGAGCGTCTGACTCTTGATCTCAGCTCAGGTCTTGGTCTCAGGGTTGTGGGTTCAGGCCTCACACTGGACTCCGTGCTGCGCATGAAGTTTACTTTAAATAAAAGATTATATGGAGAATGAGACTGACATGTTTGCAAATCTGCTAACCGTATAGAGAATAAATGCTCAAAAATTATACGAAGACAACAATCTGGCTAAGCGATTCGAGACAATGCACAGAAAAGGTAAAATTTGAATTCAGTGCTCAAGAAGGAGTAGTAGTTAAAAGGCAGAGAGGAAAGGGGCCGGCATTTTTAGTGTAGTGTAGAGTATGCAAAGGCATAAAGCAGGTCTAAGTGTGGGTTTAAACAGAAGACAAAATTTACCCATCACAGTAGTGGGAGGTAGGAGTTTGTAACCACCGGTTAGTCTGGAACCACTGGCTGAAGATTCTGGATGTCAATCTGGTATTCATTGTGATGTGGAGTCTTCAAAAGGGCAAAGATGATGAAAAGCACTCTCTTTGATCAATTACTCCTACAGGATAGATTGGAGAAGGAAGAAAGTTAGGAAGCTTTCATTCGTCTCCAGGCATCCCATGATAAGAAAGAGTCCGAATTAAGTTAGAGACAAAAGAAACTGAAGTTATGTGAGAGAATCTCAATGACCAAATCGAGAGGACTTGGTGACGGATATGGTTTAGGATGAAGAGGAAGGAAAAGCAGTTGTTGATGGTGCCTGTGAGGCTTCTAAGCCTGGAGGATCCAACAAATCCTGGCAATCTTCATAGAGTCAACTCATCTAGAAGGAGGGGGAGAAAAAGATCTTGGGTTAGCAAAGACAGCGGGGCATTTAAGGAGAAAATACGCTAGATCGTCATTGTAGAAAAGCGTCTGTGACTTGATAAACCTCTCACCTTTTGAGAAGAAAAGTTCTGGCAAGTTGTCTTAATAAACTGATCATGTGAAGGCATTTGAAGGCGAATGAGATCTTTGAGTATGTGTGCCGAATCTACCAATTGGGGGACACCCCTTCTATCTAGACCAGGCGATTTTTAAAAAAATATTTTTATTACAATGAGATGTAGCCTTCAAAGAGGCGAAACCAATGGGTCTCCCACTCATCTCTCCTCACCCTCATTGAGAGCCATGTTGAGCAAAATCCAGATATTATCCCTACTGCCTCCAGCACACTCAACCCTAACCTTTCCATCTTCTAAATGATACCGAGAGCCAGAGCTGGTGTCGCTGATTTGGTGGTGAGGAGGTCAGGAACAAATTTAGTCAAGCTCCTTTGGAACCAAACAGCTACTGATTCTAACATGGATAAGGGCTCATCTGACTCTTTTTCCCCGGGGTGCTCTTTGAGATTCCACAGGGACAAAAAATAATCAATGAGCATGTCACTTGGCTTCATTTGGCATAAAGATGGACCAGCTTTAGTCTTCGTGACGTGTCTAAGGAGCTGGATGACAGGAAAAGCAAGTAAGTAAAGGAAAATCAGAGACTTTAAGATAATTAATCCTTCCACAGTAGTATCTTTCAGACCTGACAAATATTGCCTAAGAGAAAAAAAAATCATAATCAATGCATTAGCTCCCCCAAACAGGTAAAATTGTCATAATAGCAACACAAATAATAACAATTTTAAACCGTTTCTCTGCGTAAAGTCCTGTGGTGGACATTATTTTAGTTAATCCTCACAACTATATCTATGATAATTAACCCAAATTTATAGATGGGAAAACTCAGTACTAGAGAAGCCCAAGTTTCTAAGTCAAAGAAAGAACAAATAAGATGCTTTCAGCTTTAGCACATTTTCTTAACCATATGACCATTGGGAGAAAATGTTTAACTGAGACTGGAGGAGAAAATACTAACATAGAATTAACATAGAATTAACCCTGAAGGAAATTTTTTTCAAAGTTTATTTAATTTTGAGAGAGAGAGAGAGAGACAGAACACGAGTGGGGAGGGACAGAGAGAGAAGGAGACACAGATCCAAAGCAGGCTCCAGGCTCTGAGCTGTCAGCACAGGGACTGACGCGGGGCTCGAACTTGTGAATGGCGAGATCGTGACTTGAGCTGAACTCGGACACTCAACCGACTGAGCCACCCAGGCGCCCCATGAAGGAAAATTGTTAAGGAGATTGTTGTATTAAACATGTTCACATCAAAGGGGGATGCCAAGGAGGATACAGATTAACAACAGACATGAATCTGGAGAAAAGGAAGTCACTGGGTAGAACTTTGAGAGAGTACGTTTTTAGACTAGTCATGACAGTAGAAATGAGATGCAGGAAGCTCAGGTATGATTGGGTAATGAACATGTGGTAGAACTTGGGGTTAGTAAAAGGCAATCTGGAAGTCTTCCAGTGGAGAAGAAAACATGGAAGCCATCACTGAAGAACCAAGTGAGCTGTCCTCACTACAAGGACCTTGTGCATGAATGAAGGCAGGCATGGACCTGTCAGCTGAACAGAGAGCCAGAGGGAAAAGGGATAGAAGGGAGATTTGAAGAAAGACCTGAGATCGGAAGCTTGCATCAAGAGATAGGTACTTCGGGGAAAGACAAACACCCGTCCTGGTAAGACCAGAGGAGGGCAAAAAAAGGAATGAGTGGCTAAACATGAAATTCGTTACTATCCCCTCACAAATCTCAACAGTTGATGTATTTAGTTAGTTAATTAGTTAGTTAATTGTTTCGTTGTTGTTGTTGTTGTGTTGTGTTGTGTTGTGTTTTGCTTCAATGGCAAACATATCCCTTTCCTACCATGGATGTTTGAGAAGTTTTGCCCACCTTTGACCCCATCCACTGTCTCCATTCAGCTCCTGGTCTTCAATGGTCACTTTCCTATTTGACAATTCTCTTCCATCCCCCCCAGTACGTGTAGCCCCACCACTAGCTTGTAGCATTTTGATAATAATGCTATCAACAGAACCCCTTCTATGTTCCAGGCATTGTGATAAGTCTCAGAACAGCATAGCTGAAGACGGGCATTATTATATCATTTTGTGGGAGGACACAAGGGTTTCAGGGTGGAAGGAACTTACTTGAGCCCACGTGTCTATAAGTGAAGAACCAAACAGCGAACTCGTGCTGTCTAACTGAAAAACTGAAAAATCACACTCTTGAAAGCACATGCCTCTCCTTGTACAGGGCAAAGAAAGCCCTTGTAAGAGATATGGTGGAAACCAGACTAGAGAATCAACAGAGATAACAATTAGTACTGACAGCCCCCCTGGGTTTGGACAGTGTGAGGCTGCAGTGGCCACTTGTACCCAAGTCAGTGACTTCACCAGGAAGGGACTACAGCCTGGAGGTGAGAACATAAAAGAGGTGATAGGGATCATCACAGGGAAGAATTGACATAGCAAGGACAAGGAAGGTGGAACCGAAAAGCCGAATCATGGTCTTGGGATTGAAGGAAAACATGATTGAGCGCAGAGGCAAATGGATGACTTCCACCTGAGGGCCCCCTCTGCCAAGGCCATTTGGAGTGGCCTTGAACGTGTAGTTTTGTTCCCTAGTTCTCAACACTGAAGGTGTAGTTTTGACTCCTGGTTCTCAGGTGCTGGCCTCCTGGAACTGAGTCCATCGATTCCCCTCATGTCAAGCTTTTAATTTTACACTAAAATACGAGTACGCATTTATATTTATATATAACATAAGCACCAAACTTCACTACGAGAACACATTTACTGTTTTCCAGTTTTTCACTTCCTCTCCAGTCCTTGTACAGAATCACGTCGAAATTGTAACTAGTCCCAAAAAGGAAAGAGATCCCGTATCTTATGTGTGTTTCACTCTTCTTTACTTTTCACAATTTTCCATTTCCAGGGAGGCTAAGACTCCGTTAAGTTGCCCTCATTTTTACCTAATTGATCCCCGCTGTTGGACGTTTAGGCTGCTCTCAGACTTTTATTCTTGACAATAATACTGCAAGAGAATATTTATGAAGAAAGCAATCTCCTTCTTTTGAATTGTATCCTTTGTTGAAAATTACAGAAGCAGAGTTACTGGGTACAGAGATTCTTATTTGTAAATAAGCCTTTATGTTCCCATTCATTAATGTTTCATTGTTCTTTGTCACCACTCCATGTCCAAGTTAATTATTTCCCCAAATGTGGATATTCAAAGACACAGTTGTAGCTTTGACATTCATATCATTCCTATCATTGCTCAATAGCAGTTTTTGTAGAATGCATATATAGTTGGGGGTTACCTATAACTGCAGGGCATAGTGCTTATAATATTAAAATAAAATCTTATATCCCTTTTTTTTAAATTTTTTTTAACATTTATTTATTTTTGAGACAGAGAGAGACAGAGTATGAACAGGGGAGGGGCAGAGAGAGAGGGAGACACAGAATCGGAAACAGGCTCCAGGCTCTGAGCCGTCAGCCCAGAGCCCGACGCGGGGCTCGAACTCATGGACCGTGAGATCATGACCTGAGCCGAAGTCGGACGCTTAACCGACCAAGCCACCCAGGCGCCCCCTTATATACCTTTTTTTAAGTTTATTTATTTATTTTGAGAGAGACAGAGACAGTGTGAGCTGAGGAGGGGCGGAGAGCGAGGGAGACAGAGAATGCCAAGCAGGCTCTGAGCTGTCAGCACAGAGTTTGACACAGGGCTTGAACTCACGAAACTGGGAGATCATGACCTAAGCCATAAACCAAGAGTCTGATGCTTAATTGACTGAGCCTCCCAGACACCCTTACATTTTTTTTTAAGTTTATTTATTCATTGTAAGACAGAGAGGGAATAAGAGTGGGGGAACAGCAGAGAGAGAGAGAGAGAGAGAGAGAGAGAAACCCAAGAAGGCTCTGCACCGTCAGCACTGAACCTGATGCGGGGCCTCAAACTTGTGAATCACAAGATCATGACCTAATCCAAAGTCAGACACTTAACCGACTGAGACACCCAGGCACTTGTATACATTTATACGGTGCATTATACACATTATATCTGTCATACTATTAGCTTGCCTCTGCCGTCTTAAAGATATGAGGGCATGCATCATGTTCCTATGTTGGATATCGAGGCTGCTTTTCAACATGTGAAAGGAAGTAGGGGACTGAAAAACACTAATACCACTTTGCAACTAAAATGCATATTCCAGGTTTCTCTTCCTCTGCACTTTTCTACGTAGATGAAGACTCTACGGTATCCACGTCAGTGTTAAAAGTGAGTTCTTGCGTCCTCATAATCATCTAATTGATGCGTGCGTGTGTGTTTTCTATTACGGGCAATGGTTCCTGCCGTTTCAACTCTTTGGCAACCTTGAACAACCCGACCATCGCTAATATTCTGAACATCTTTTGAAGCTTCACTGACCACCGCCACCAAAGAATGGACACATGTGCTATATGGATCAGCGTTTCCTCCTGACTATTTAACAAAAACCTCCCTGTGAGGTTGATAAGCAAACAGACATCAACAAGAGAATGGCAGCTAATTCCTCAGAGAGCCTGTCGGAAGTCATACTTCCCAAGTCAGGAAAAGAAAGGCAGGACACGAGTGGTTCAGAGAAAGGTGCAGTGTTCCAGGACAGGCAGGAAGCAGTGACATATGGCAACTGAATCAAAGGGGAATGTGGAGGCTCTGTTCAATTGTTTGAGTTCACAAAATCCACAATCCTTAAGCAATGTGGTCCTTTGACCATAACTTGAGAGAAATCCAAAACACTGGTTGATGGCCGTGTCGGTGAATGAAACAATATTGCAGACGAAACGAGGCTTCCTTGTCAAATGAATAAGAATGAGAAACGTGGCCTTGATTTTAGTTGAGGGTCATATAGAGACATCTTGCCCAAGAGTTATGACTTGGTTTTTTTTTTTCTTGAAGATTAATTTCCACGACGATTTTGAATATTTACAGATCAGGTAGTAATTTAGAATCCAACTGAGTTGAATTCCAATTAAGAGCTAGAGAAGTCATATGTTGAGGAATGAAAACGTGGGAATAAAAACATTTAGTGAACTTTAAATCATGAGATAGACAGTCAGAGTAACCATCCCACCGTAAAGGTTCAGAGTCAGGGTCACAAATCTCTGGATTTGGTATTTTTTGTACTATTGCAGAGGACATTAGGTTATAGGGAAAGTAGATGGATACCTTTAAGTGGAGGGGGACAATGGTGAGAATGTGGGACCCAAGAAAGCCAGCTCCTGGAGGCCTATTCTTCTTGGTCTGCTCTCCCTTTTCGGTTTCTGGCCACCACACGGGAGCCACCCATCTCTTCCCCCTCTCCTGAAGTCACTCAGATAAGCCTCTCTTCCTTAGAACCAAAAGGAGTCCCCATTCTCCCGGCTCCTGTCCCAACACATATCCCATCACGTTTACCTTGTGCCAAAGGTACACCTGATCTTGGAAATCATATTCTGATCTTGTGCATGTTCTCACAAGCCCGCAAGGGGAAAGAAAGTAGCAAGAAAGGCACACGCTAGGATATGTGTTACAACACGGATTAATATGAAGGTTATAGGGAAATGGAAAACACATCTGATACTCTGCATTCTTAGTTAAAAGGAAAACAAGCAAGCAAACAAAAAAAAACAATAACAAAACCTAGAAGCTCAGAGGGTTGTCCCCAAAGACAGTGTTCCTTTCCCTGGCATTTTTATTCCTCTTTGAGATTTAGTTTCATTTTCAGTGATTTCTTGAGTGTGTAAAATAACATTTCACTCAAGAGTTAAAAGGGGTCAGTTTGGGTCTTGTCAGGGTGCTTTGGATCTTTCTCGCTGACCTGAAATTAGTGCCTGTGTATCTAAGTGCTACTGCAACCAGCCAGCACACCATGAAATATGTTTTCCGCTACAATGAAATTGCTGTCAGTGCATAAAACAAATGGACTCGGTTAGAAATAGTCTGACGACACCTTTAAATGGAATCTTCTGGATGTACGTTACTTCGGAGAGGACTTTCAAAATTTGCTGTTATTAAGGCTTGATTATAATTTTACTTCCCATCCACAGAAGCTATTTATAACTCAGGTCGTCCTCATAGCAGCCTCAAGGGGGTGAGTTCTGTATTGTAAGCCCCAATGCCCAGATAAGAAGACTGAGGTTCAGAAGCGTTCATATCGTGCCCTGGGCCTCAAGCTCATAGCTGGAGGATTTGAAACCCAAGCCAAAGCCTGGAAACCTCTAATCTTTGTGTTTGTTTGTTTTTCGCCCCCCCCCCCCACTCTGACGTTCTGACTCATCTTATTCAAAACTGCACTGGTTAGGCTTTGGCTGTATACAACAGATGATTCAAATGACCAGAGGTTAGGCAAGATAGACCTTTGTGTTCTCCCTATATCACAATAAGTCCAAAGCTAAGCAGTCCAGAGCTCATACACAGAAATGAGTTCAGCTTCCCCACTGCAATCAGGCACATGAAGGCAGCTGCAATTCCAGCCATCACAACTATCATCCAGGCAGCAGAAAGCAGTTAAAAACAAGGGAAAGGAGGGGTTCCTATATCAGGGAAGCACCATTTTTCCAGAAATATGCAGAAATGACCAGGAATGTGTTTCCTATGATCACCATAGTAACCACTATGGCATCCCTAGAGATGCATTTTTTTTTTACCTTATTACATCGCTTCCCCCACCAAAACAAACAAACAAACAAACAAACAAAAAACAGGGATTCTGTCAGTCAGAAGGAAAGTGGGAATGGATTTTACATAAGTGTCCAGGGATACCTGTCCTTCAAGGTATCTATATTTCCACTTCAAAAATAATCAACTGTTTCCTTTGGAGCATTTTTGTCCCGGTGGTATACTCCTATTCCCTATTATACGTTTACCAGCTGAAAGCATGCACACATGTTGACCAATTGTCACTGTGGCTGGCTCTCTGGCACCTCTATATAAATTATCCAGATGACAGGGCACCTAGGTGGCTCAGTCGATTCGAGCGTCAGACTCTTGATTTGGGCTCAGGTCATGATCTCACAGTTTCATGAGTCTGAGCCCCGCATCGGGGTCAGCCCACTGACTGGATCCTGCTTGGGATCCTCCCTCTCTTCCCTTTGGCTTAATCCCAGATCATGCTGAATATGCACCAGAGAATATGAACTATCTAAAAAAATGTATCCATTTTCTAACATAGAGGGGAGGTGGGGCAGGACAGGGAGAGAGTCTGAAAGAGGAGATGGCAGTAATGACCGGAAAGAAATGGCCAGTGGAACCGGCGGATGGCCACAACAGTGTGGTAGCTCCAAACCCACGCTAGGAACTTCGAGAAGACTGGAGGGCTCTACGATGATGAGTAAGACAGTAAAACAAGCTCATCGCATCTGGAAGTGACGATGTAACCCCCGAGCTTGCTAAAGTCATTTCAGAGGGCTGGTGGTTGAAACAAACAAACAAGCAAACCAACGAAAAACACACCTGTGTTCAGTAGGGATGTAGAGAAAAGGGAAATTTCGGCTACAGATGTTAATGGCTAACGAGTCATTTTTTCAAAAGCTTTCTTGGTGAAGAGAAGGAGACGGCGATGGTGGGAACCAGGAATATACATAACGGTGGTGGAGTTCATTTCCATGGTAGAATGTTAGGTACAGTTTTAGCCTGTGGGAAGGTGGTTCTTAGAAGGATACCGGTGAGTTTGCAAAAAGATGGAACAAGGGCTGGGAGAGATGAGAAGGCTGTTACAACACATCAAAATAATGTTTAATTAATGTCATTGCTTTTCGATAACCGTACCAATAAATACAGAACATTCACCCCCAAATGTAGATGGAGTCTATACACCTGTGTATACACATACCTTTGCATAAACCATAGAGATGTGAGCTGTTACCATTCTCAGGGTATAAAAAGTGAAACTATAACACGGGCGATTTAGATAGAAAGTTCATTATTTAGATGATAATAAATAAGACAATAATTGACACAGGTGATGGTGTAGATAATAAGATAGTAAAAATGTCTTTTAGAATCCCTTTAAAGGTTTACCCATCCCTCCACATATTAAAGAGCATGTCTTTTGGACATTTTGATCCATTTCCACTTTCCAACTGCACACACCATCAGACATAGAGGTTCTACAGCTGTTCCGAGACATACAGATAGAAAAAGGAATAAGAATATACAGCCTTATTTTATTTTTTTTAATTTTGTTAATGTTTATTTTTGACAGAGAGAGAGAGACAAAGCATGAGCAGGGGAGGGGAAGAGAGAGAGAGGGAGACACAGAATCTGAAGCAGGCTCCGGGCTCCGAGCCGTCAGCACAAAGCCCGACGCGGGGCTTGAACTCACACACCGCGAGACTATGACCTGAGCGGAAGTCAGACGCTCGACCAACTGAGCCTCCCAGGCGCCCCATAGCCTTACTTTATTTTTATTATTATTCTTTTTTATTTTAGAGATAGAGACAGAGAGTGCATGCACGGGTCGGGGAGAGGGGCAGGAGGAGAGAGAGAATCTTAAGCAGGCCCCACACTCAGTGCAGAGCCCGACATGGGGCTCTATCCCACAACACTGAGATCATGACTTGAGCCAAAATCAAGAGTCGGATGCTCAACCAACTGAGCCACCCAGGCGCCGCAACATAGCCTTATTTTAATATCGCATTGACATTAGAAATGGTAAGATTTATAGGATGATCGTTAGTATTTTGTGGACAGTATATAGCTCCAGAATGTTTTCATCCTCTCCTCGTATTAGTCATAATTATTACTGTCCCTTTTGGGTATTAGTGTTCTTTTCTTTCAAGAAACTTTTGTAAGTGGAAAACTAACTTATACTTTGAACGAAATGAGTTCATTTTGCCCTCATCCTGGAATGATAAGTTAACTGAGAATGGAATTTTAAGTTGGTCATTATTTTTCACTCATACTTTGAAATTTTCTTTCTTTCTTTCTCTCTTTTTCTTTCTTTTTTTTTAAGCAGGTTGGGGTGGGTCGATTTCATTTCTCATCTGAGATACAGTAAACACACTGAGAGGAGTTGAAAACACGATCCATGAGGTTCTCCCCCATTCCACCACCTCCTTTTCTTAGAAATAGCAGGCAAGGCAGAGTTTGTTTGTTTTCCATCACCATTCACTTCCAACCTCTTTGAAATGATCATTGCATTGCCTTATGTCCATTATCACCCTTGTAAAAACTTTAGGGTTGAAATAACTCATGGGTATGCAGTTGTAGGTAATTTGCCTATTCTCAACGATCGCTTTACGATTTCCTTTCCTTTTCTCGTCCTTTCCCGAAATTTTACTCCGTGTATAGTCTGAAGCGATTTCTAATCATGCTTCATTTCATGCTTCTCAAACCTAAAAAGCAAGTCCTTTGTAAAATGGTGAACCTTTATATTTTCAAAATATCCTTTCCCCCTTCCCCCTTCCCTTTTTCGTTCTCTCATTCTTTTCTTCATATAATTTTCTCCTATCTTCATACTTACCGTCTCTTTGTTTCTATGCTGAATTCTTGGCCACTGTCTTCTAATAAAATCACTAATGCATTTTTTACAAATGTCTAGCTTGCCATTTAGCTCTATTATCTGCTATTAAAAGTTTTAAAGACCGCATTTTAAAATTATAATTCTATTCCATTCTTTTTTTCACATTTGTTCTATTAGCCTTGCTTTTTGGCGGGATGTTTTATTCTTATATATTTTAAATCTGTTCGGGCTCTAAAGTTTGTTTGTTGTGTTTCCTGGTTATTAGTTTTAGTACAGTTTTTTTCCCCTCTGTTTTGTTCTCTTGTTAGACTCTGGAGTCAGCTTCAATAAAGATTTGTCTTTATGTTGTGGGATTTACAAAGTCAACTGTAAGTTTCAATTTTGCACAAAGACAATGGGACATAAGACTCAGTTGTTTGCCTAAAGGAAAAAAAAAATATGTCTAGGTCATTGGTTTACTCAGAGCCCAGATGGAGGCCAGCTCCATTCTTAACCCTCCTATTAAAATGAGCACATAAAAATTAGAATTGGGATATGCTACAACCCTATTGAACAGCCGTTAGGAGCAAGTGTATAAACCCCCTGCCCTTACATGTAATTCTGAATAGAGACCGGATAGAACCTTACCAAATCATTCATTTGTTCCAAGCACCCAACGAAACGACAATTCCATTTGCATCCTGGTGAGGCCTTGTGGACAAGTTCGTATCGATGGAGATCTGTTTGAGTGAGAAGTGCCTCTCAAGCGCCTACAAGCTCAAGACAGTTAAGGGCATGAGTGCCCTCTCTGTGCCCTTCTCCCTACCCCAGGCCCCCCTGACTATGTGTGGAACAGAAGTTCTTTGTCCACCACCTGCCCCCCAACATCACCATCACATCAGACTGTGAGATACATAAATTATCAGATATTCGTGCTTTGCTTTACCACTGATTTGGGGGTTTATTTGTTACTGCAGCATATCCTTGCCAGCTCTGACTAATAAACTTTGTGTACAAGGCCCTCCACAATATATGTCTTGCCTACTTATCCAGGATCATTTTATATCATTCTCCCCTTGTTTAGGAAACTGCCAGCGTGTTGGCATTGTTCAGTTTCTTAAATACAGTTACTCGTTTTTACTTGGGGCTCCTGCACATGCTGTTCCCCTGTTGGACATGTTCTTCCTTGCCTCTATCTGCAATCCTCAGGTAATACATCAGGTTGTTTTTTTTTTAATGTTTTGTGTATTTATTTTGAGAGAAAGAGAGAGTGTAAGTGAACACGGGTGAGCAGGGGAGGGGCCGAAAGAAAGGAAGAGAGAGAGAATCCCAAGCAGGCTCCACGCTGCCAGCCTAGAGCACAACACGGGGTTCGATCTCACGAACGGCGAGATCACGACCTGAGCCAAAATCAATTCGGATGCTTAACTGACTGAGTCACCCAGGTGCCCCCATATACCAGTTTCTTAAGGAGGCCATCCTTTGTTCTCCATTCTAAAACACATGCTTCATTGATTTTCTTTCATAGAGCCCTATCTTTTTCCTCGATAGCATTTTGTTCAATATTTAATTATGTGTTTATTTGTACATCTTCCCTCACCAGCCTGTATTCTCTGCATGTGCAAGGAAAGGAAGTGTTTTCTTTGTTACTATTTACATGACACAAGATTTTAGCTCAATACACATGTTTGTCGATTAATATGTATTAGCCGTTGAATGAATGAACTGCTCATTTCAAACATGTGCATGGGCCGAGCCCCTGGATGAAGAACGTCCATTACATACTCTTCTGTGAAATATGAGGAAGAAAGTATTATATAGTGGATAGTTTGAATGAGACAGTATATGTGTAAGTCTCCTGAAACTTACCTTATCATATTCAAATTCTCTTTGGCAATTATTATAACAACTAAACAATACAATCCTCGACAATGACTGGTGGTGTTCTATCAGTAGATGCCGGGATTATTCTTTACATAATACAGTTTTCCCTGAAAATAGAAAATCAAATATACAGTTACATAACACCTAACTCTATAATATGTAAATATTACCTGGGTAGAAAATATATTTCCTTGTCGATTGCATAGTCATCATTTTCTCTCTCCTCTCAGGAGGAATTTGAGGACAATTTTTTTTTCTTAATTGTCTCCTTATCCCTGGTAATTTGCAGCATAATGTTTATCGCATAGTAGACGTTCAATCTGTTTTATGAAAAATAAATGAATGGCTAAATACATGAATTTTGATCTGATTAATAATAGTTAGAATAATAAAGTGGTGACCGCCAAAGAAATCAAAGATGAACAATGATAAGAATTTAATCCTGAATTCACTTTTTTTTTTTTTTTTAAGAGAAGAAGCTCCTCCACAGGTGCTTGGTGTAATGAGATGATTGAATAGGTAAAATCGTCCTGAGAGGGGGGAGTTTCCGAGACCCTGAATCCAGTCCAGGCAAACATAAATAACAATGAAATGATAATACAGTGCATGACCTATTTGATATTTTTATTACTGCTCTGAGAAATCCCATCACCGGATTGATACTATAGTGATTCCAAGCCAGAGACATCTTGACAATTGGTTTTAGTTTTGAGTATAATTACATTGTTCATTTAAACACGCAAGATAAAGCTGTTTAATCAGAACACGACTGCTTGTTCGAAATAGATGTAGCAGCTATTTCTTTTCCGTCCAATGCCGGATCAGTTGTTTTTGCTAATACAGACAAAAAGGACTCGGTGAGATCATTCTCATGTAAAATTGAAGAGCTGATTAGGAAAGGTGTCCCACATGGGTTCATTCTGGCTTTTGGTCCCGCGGGAAACAAAGGGGAGGGTGGTACATGTTGAACAAAAGAAAAAGATGAGTAGAAAAGGTGGTCCTGAGAGTGGGAGAGAGCTGTGGAAAATCAAAGTTTAATTAACACATGCAGGTCTTGTGTTAATAAAACCCAAAGCTGCAAATTCTCAAGAGGTTAAAAGAGGGCTTCCCGTGTGTGTGCGCGTGTGTGTGTGTGTGTGTGTGCGTGTGTAATAATGGTTTACAGGTTAAACACAGCAAACTCCATCTCTCCCTGAGAAGGTGAAACGTCACACCCACGTTTACACCCCGGGGCTGAAACTGATGGATGTGTGACACAGTGAAGAGGTAAAATTATTTCTCATTGTCAACTGCATCCCTGTCAAGTGTCGGACGTATGAAAGGTGCAGAATTGAAGAGAATCTGAAAACCGAGGCCCAAACAGCTTGGAAGGAATCAAATATATTGAACAGAGAGAAGAGCTGGGGTACTTTGCTGTCAGGCTGAGCTGCACGTTGTAAACAAAACAGCTTTAAACTCCCATTTCACACTGTTAACTAATCTGGTCCCTGACCTTGTCCCCATTCCTGGGGCTGGGGGAGGTCCTGTCTGGAGACAATCTCACCTATAGTCATAACAGGGACTTGCCTCCCCTTAGGGGGGCCACTTTCTTCAGGGTGATTGCTTCCTTGTGCTTTAAACCCCTGACCCATTCCAGCTTATGATTCATTATTCATCAAATTTCTGAGTCCACTTAAAAAAAATAGTGGTGAGGTTGCTGCTCAAATATGGGGGGGGGGGGGGTGGTGTAAGGGGGTAGGGAAAGTGGCATTCTGGAAAAAAAGGACAACCCTGTCAAAACATGACAGCTGATCCAATGCCTGTTTTATACTATTCATAGAAAATGCCAAATTCTGCAAATAGTAACCACATGTACATTGGCTTCGCAGACTCAATGTTCTGCTGCAAAATGAGACGTGCTTTATTTTCGTGTGTCATCAAAGGAGGCGAAAATATCATTCTAGCCTTCTAGGCTTAACCCTGTGGGCTCTCGATTGCTAAAAGTTCAACATGAGCAGCACACGCACGCACAGGCGCGCGCGCACACACACGCACACATGCCCAGGCTACATGAGCCCTTGGCCCAGGCAGCCCATTCCCCCTCCCCCGCCCCCCCCCCCCACCCCCGCCTCCAGAAAGACGATTCAATTCATAAATCTGTTCCTGGGCCATTTTTATTCATAGCCACAGGATCATTACAGCGACAAGCTCACATCTGACGTTTATGATCTTGCTTGCTTTGCCAAAGTGGAGGAGGGGAGAGGAAACAGCGTGGGGCGGGGGGGGGGATCTGTAGCAGGCGGGAGGTGGTACCACACAGACTCCCATGAGCTCAGCAGCCAAAGCAGGGATTCTGAAGACCGAAGACCATTTCTTGCCCCGATTCCCTTGGCTGGTGCCTTCCGCGTTTTGTTTGGATACATCAGGACAGCTGTCTTAGTTCCAATCTCCTTTTGTGGGGGGAGCCTGGCTGGTATCCCCTCCCACTGATACCGTGTGTGCAGAGGGCCTAATCCAACCGCAACCAACTGGTGCCAGGCCGGGCCCTGTTCTTGCCTAGGAATGTTTCTAGCACCTTCCACATGACCACCGGCTCCGAAGCGGCCTCCTGTTTATCTTCTCCTCCATAACAAATAGCGTCTGTAGCTGCTGCAGTAAATCTCTTTCAGTCTGGAAGCCTCAGCCCTGGGCTGAGCTGGCTTCCACCCCCTAGACCCGCATGTGTTCTGTCTTTGACAGTTATTTCAAAATGTCCGTGCTTGGCCTCTTGATGAAAAACAAAAGATCCCATAAAGGGCTAGGAAACTTCCCTGTCTTCCCATTCGGGCCTCGGTACACGGGCAGGACAGTATGTCCCAGGGAAATGGCATCCGTCTGCTCTGTTTCCCCACTGAAGGGGACATAATAAATGGCAGAGCCTTCTGCCCACAGCCTTCGTGACACAGGACCCGGCGGATCCTTTCTAATGGCAATAAATAAATGACGGAAGTTTTAGGCACCAGACTAGTGAATTGGGTGGTTAAGCCTCGGGCTTTTATCTCCCTGACCCCTGTTTGAACTCAACCTTGGTTCCTAAGTGCAGGGCAGACAAAGTGGGGTGGGAGGAAGGCTTCTTATCGACATGAACACCCCTTCCAGCTCAACATAAAGAAATACGACGCCACGTGTGTGCCTGTGACTCCGGGGGGGCGGGGAGGGGGGGGCGAAGGTGGGGGTGGGGAGGGATTTGTAGGAACAAGACGTGAATAGAGCAAAATACCAGCTATTATTTCTTGATGGTTCCCGAGTTTAAGAAGGAGCATATTAATTGATTCCACCAGCATTTACTGAGCGGGGGTGGGGGTGTGGGGTGTGTGCAAGACACAGGGCACGTCGCTGAAGATACAGGACGGAGTGTTTTAGGAACTCTGAAATGAATGATCGCAATGCCGACACCGACCATGGTGCGTATTTATTGTCATAAATATGCCGCTTGCTGCGTGAATACGCTTTACACGCATTATTTCACTTAATCCTCACAATGCTATGAAGCAGTAGGTACTATTACATTGGCTAATTTTACAGATGAGGAAACTGTGATTTCAAGGGGCTACGGGGAGCACCTGGGTGGCTCTGTTGGATAAGCAACCAATCATTTCAGTTCAGGTTATGCTCTCCCAGTTCATGAGTTCGAGCCCCTGGTCGGCTCCTTGCTGACAGTGCAGAGCCTACTTGGGATTCTCTCTCTCTTTCTCTCTCTCTCTCTCTCTGTCTCCACTCTCTCTGCCCCGTCCCTGTTCTCATTTTCAAAATACATAAATAAACTTTAAAAAAAAAATAAAGGGACTGTGTGATGTATCTGAGCTCACACGCCCAGAAAATGCTGCAGCGAGGACAAAAATCAGACCCAGATCTAACTCCATCTTATATCAGTTCCTTGAAAAAGAACTTAGCGCACGAGGTTCACTGGTTTGCTAGATGATGATCGCATTTCCCAGGGCACATCCCCTGTGCCCGTCTTGGCAATTCCAAAAGTCTCCATGAGGCATACTGATCTGGTTATTTGAGAATAGGATCATACTATCCCTGCCACCCATTTCTTCGTCTGAAAAACGAACATGACAATAACGATCTCCAGGATTTCAGATTTCAGATTCAGAGGGTTTCAGAACAGTTTGTTGGTTGAATGACTATCGAAAAGCAAAACAAGGGTCAGATGCCCTTTGAAGGCGGCTGGTCACTGGACCCTCTACCAAGATTCCCAAATTCATCGTCAGCATAGGGCTTTCTGTATTATTGGTCACATGTTGCTGTAGAAAATTTCTAGTTAGGAATTTGTGACTGATAGGCATAAGGCCAAGTGGGTGCTCATGTAGTTTTGTGGTGGTTACTATGGAGGATGACCAAGAAATGTTGGTCATGTGGAGCAGTGAACACATTTGGGAAGGAATTGCAGAAAGCATTGATTTCCAGTTTAATGGGAAAGAGCAAGTAGGCATTTTAGGTGTGTGGATTTATGACGTCAAGAAAACTTATCACGTCGGGGCACCTGGGTGGCTCAGTCGGTTAAGCGTCCGACTTGAGCTCAGGTCTTGATCTCGCGGTCCGGGAGTTTGAGCCCCGCCTCGGGCTCTGGGCTGATGGCTCGGAGCCTGGAGCCTGCTTCCGATTCTGTGTCTCCCTCTCTCTGTCCCTTCCCCATTCATGCTCTCTGTCTCAAAAATAAATAAACGTTAAAAAAAATTAAAAAAAAAAGAAAATTTATCATGTCAAGGAAAGGTTTGGAGACTTAGCTCTCAGCGGATTTCACCTTATGTTCCTGGTTGCTCTTCTAAAAGCCGATCCGTTTTCTCCAACAAGATACGCCTACAGGTATGAGAATTGTGATTCTCCTAAGCAGCGCAGCTCAGGAGTCAACAAAGAATGATCTGTAGGCACAAAGACCCAAGTCTTAGGGAGTCTTTGAAAGGGAACAAAAATAGCTTAGGAATTGGAATATACCAATATTTCATTGCCCAGGAGAAAAGCTGAACCCCTATGTGCCCCATTCCCATTTCACCTCCACAATTTACACTCTTGCCACGCCGACCAAACTACCCCTAATCATGATCTCCATTCTACTGTCCTAGGGTGTTGCCTTTCTCTCTCTCTCTCTGTGTGTCTCTGGCTCTCTCTCTCTATCTCTCTCACACCTGAAGGTCCACGACTCATTTTCCTCTAGATTTGCATGAACGCACATGTCATCTCTTAGCCTGGCCAATTCCATCTATCAGGAAGCAGCACACTATGGTGGGAAGTACCTGGGCTTAATGTCAACTACACTTCAGTTTCAATCCTGAAATCCTGGCCTTGAGCGTTCTGCCTTCGTGTCCTACGTCAGATTCTCTAACCTCGTAAAATCTCAATCCCCTCATCTTCCAATGGCATGGAGAAGTTGCAGTTACATGAGATAACATATACAGATTTCTTCCAGTAGGTACTCTTTAAATGTGCTTTTTTAGGAGCGCCTGGGTGGCTCAGGCGGTTAAGCATCCAACTCTTGATTTCAGTTCAGGTCACGATCTCACGGTTCATGAGTTAAAGCCTTGACTCGGGCTCCTTGCTGGCAGTGGGGGGCTGCTTGGGATTCTCTCTCTCCGGCTCTCTCTGCCCTTCCCCTGCGTGTACTCTCTCTCTCAAAATTAAATAAGTAAACTTTAAAGAAAATGTGCCCTTTTACTATTTATATTCAGAGCTGATGGGTATGCTTTATTTTGTTCTCCATATCCCCTATGAAGGAGATACAAATCTTTATCTTCTATACGATTTGGTACACGAATCATCTTTTTATAAACACATTGCTAATGAATGGGATGGAAGAAACACCTAATAAGTCCCTTCACAGACACAAGCAGTTTTCAATGATGTATCGACATACAACCTCTTTGGCAGGCAGGGCAAGAGACTGAACTTCTTTTTTGTATTATTTGTTTTCATTTTTATTTGTTTAATTTAAATCCAAGTTAGTTACTATATAGCGTAATAATGATCTCAGGTACAGAATTTGGTGATTCATCACTTACATATAACACCCAGTGCTCATCCCAACAAGTGCCCTCCTTTCTGCCCACCGCCCATTTATCCCATCCCCCCACCCAACACCCCACCAGCAACCCTCAGTTTGTTCTTTGTATTTAAGAGGCTTTTATGGTTTTTCTCCCTCTATGTTTTTCATCTTATTTTTGCTTCCCTGCCCTTATGCTCATCTGTTTCTTATCGTAAATTGCACATATGAGTGAAATCATATGATATTTGTCTTTCTCTGACCGACTGCTTTCACTCAGCATAATACATTCTAGTTCCATTCATGTTGTTGCAAATGGCAAGATCCCATTCTTTCTCATTGCCAAGTAGTATTCCACTGTGTACATATACCACATTTTCTTTATCCATACATCAGTTGATGGACATTTGGGCTCTTTCCAAACGTTGGCTATTGTCGATAGTGCTGCTATCATCATGGGGGGGTGTCTGTACCCCTTCAAATCAGCATTTTTACACCCTTTGGATAAATACTCAGTCGTGCAATTGCTAGGTTGTAGGGTCATTCTCGTTTAACTTTTTGAGGAACCTCCATACTATTTTCCAGAGTGGCTGCACCAGTTTGCATTCCCTCAAGCAGGGCCAAAGGGTTCCTCTTTCTCTGCATCCTCGCCAACATCTGTTGTTGCCTGACATGTTAATTTTAGCCATTCGGACAGGTGTGAGGTGCTATCTCATTGTGGTTTTGATTTGTATTCCCCTGATGGTGAATGATGTTGAGCATTTTTTCATGTGTCTGGGAACCATCTGGATGTCTTCTCCAGGAAAGTGTCTATTCATGCCTTTTGCCCATTTCTTCACTGGATTATTTGTTTTTTTGTGGTGTTGCGTTTGAGAAGTTCTTTATAGATTTTGGATACTAACCCTTTACGTGTTGTGCCATTTACAAATATCTTCTCCCATTCTGTAGGTTGCCTTTTAGTTTTGCCTCGCTGGGCAGCAGCTTTCTTTTACCTGAAAAAAGTTTCTTCATATTTCTTCTTCCTGTAGTAATAATAGTAGGATTATTTTATATGGAAACTTTTTTAAAGCTGCAATACATAATTATGAGTGAAATAAATTCGCTGGGAACGAAGCAAGGTCCAGACGTGTGAAGGTCTTCCCTTCGAATGGTTTATTCCCTTACTCTGCCGCAAGATTGGTATTTCTCCTGCAGGATGGGTCTGGGTAAGTAAAGGGTTCAAAGTGTATCCAAATGAGCTGAACCATTTGGAAATGCAAACCCAAGCTTGTCACCTAGACAAGCTCAGAGGAATTCAATTCTGGTTCTTTTTCTAGACTCTAGAAGAACAAAGGTCCCTGTAATGTATTATTGGCAAAGCTATAAATGTCTAATAAAAGCAACTTGATTATGAGCATTTTTATTTCAAGTTTCAAACAAATGTCTAGGCAGAGATTTTTAGATTCTTTACGTTGAACATACTGCCCCACTTTCCTGGCAATGTATTTCCATGTTTCCTTGAGAAGTCATTCAAGAGTATTTTAAGTAACATTTTAAAGCTTGCCTCTGTCTTAAAGAAAGAAAAAAAAATCATAAAGTTGCCAAGGAGAAGTGAGGTGGCTTTCTGGCTCCTGTAAAAATTGGGGATTATGTTTAATAACAAAAACCAAGTGGGAGTGCTTAGCCTAAGTTCCACACAGCCATGTCGATGGCCAAATTCTTGGAAGTGTCTCCCTTGCTGCACCAATGAGGTAGGGGCCGGTCCAGCTACTGAAGGGGCTTTTTTGGGACCCTTGGAGATTTGCAGCTAGTAAATAGAAAGCTATGGAGTGAGTGACAACCGGGCCCTTGCCAACAGTATCACACAGCAGAGAACATTTTCCTTAGCTCTGACCGGGCCTCGACAAAGAGGACAGGAGTGGGGTTACAGAGTACCCCAAGGCTCCAGACCCTTCTCCCCTGGGTCACATGCTCACCTTCGGCTTGTGTCAAAGTCCTTCCCAGAACGCCCATGCGAGGAGAGTGAAATTTATACTCACACAGCCTGAAAACGCTGACATTCCATGTTTACACGGATTGTTTACACAGAAAATTAATCAGTTACGGTTTTAAATTTTCATTAAAGAATGTTTTCCGGTGTTATTGCAAAACAGACAAAAGCCCATAAATGTATATTCGACTGCTCTTGTGTGTTGTCTTTGGATCAAGGCACAGTCTTGAGATCAATCATGCGTGATTTCTTTGTGAACTTTTCTTTTAACAGAACGACCTTCACATAAATTAGGTTCATTAAAAAATACCCATCAGAATAAGAGTCATTCTGAGAAACTGCCGGTTGGAATTTCCTTTCTAATCAGCAACAAACTACTTTGTACTTGTTCTATAAATAATAATATGGGAAGGAAACAAGTAAACACTCAACTGTGCAACAGGCTGCTGTTTTCCAATGAGCTAGAAGAAGCTGTATAGGAAGTTACATATTTGATTCACATTTTTGGTCAAGAGAAAACTATCGGGTGGCTGAACATCGGCCCAATGGAAATAGTTTGGTTTCAGATGGTGCTAAGGGCTACACATTTTTAAGAATTCTTTTGCGTTTTTTTTTTTCTATTGCAACATCTTCTTTACCTTGTTTGATTCCTCTGATTACAAAAAATATAACTCTTATATAAAGAGGAAGAAAAGAAGTATATAAAATCAGTTTTTAATAATCTCTTAATAAAGGCAATGGTTAACACCTTTCTGTATTTTTTCAGTGTATGTTCTAAACTTAATTGTGTATTTTTTTTTTTTTGCTTAAATACCATATAACGTGCCATGGAGCACATCAAGTGTTCATGATCCTTGCCCATCGAGAGTTTAAAATCTAATACTAAATAGATAAGAATAGTTACTATAACATCACCTCAAATTAAAAGTGTATATACTAGCAAATAAAATTTGCAGTATCTTAAAAGTAAATAGATTTATTCCAGAATATTACCGCTATAAGAAACTAAAATGGAATATTTTATGTTGTTACATATTATATATTATTTTAAATTGTTTAGTGATCTTGTTTTTCAACGTTTTTTTTTTGTTTTGTTTTGTTTTTTGGGGACAGAGAGAGACAGAGCATGAACGGGGCAGGGGCAGAGAGAGAGGGAGACACAGAATCGGAAACAGGCTCCAGGCTCCGAGCCATCAGCCCAGAGCCCGACGCGGGGCTCGAACTCACGGACCGCGAGATCGTGACCTGGCTGAAGTCGGACGCTTAACCGACTGTGCCACCCAGGCGCCCCTAGTGAACTTGTTTTTCATTTAACAGTGTATATTAGAGCTTTTCCCAGGTCAACACATATCCTGAAATCCCATTCTTTTTAACCACATTGTAAACTGGATGAATCCTTAAGCATACCTAAGATATATACGTATCTTCCCTTTTGATATTTTTAAATTCCATGTGTATACTGCTTCTTTTTTTCTTTTTTCCAAACACAACAGGCGGACCAAATACCACAATACACTGCTGGGTTCTCCCGATTCAGCTTTAAGAATCACCAACCAATCGCCAACCAATCGCCAACCAATCACTTCTTCTCACTCTCACCCAGGTTACCCCCTTACCCTTTTCTACTTTGAAGCAAATCCCAGGCATATCTTTAATAGGTAAGGATGATTTTAACATAACCGTTACACAATTATCACATCTAAGTATTTTAAGAATAACATCAATATCGCCGAATATGTTGGCAATGTAGAAATTTAGAATTAATTCATGAATATCATGTCAACAATTTGTTGCCATTTTTTAAAAAAATAAGGATCTAGAGAAAGTTAACACATGAGAGTGGTTGATGTTCCCTGTTCATCTCTCGTGCACTGCTTCTCCGTTTCCTCATGAAATATGACAAAGAAATTGCTACTATAGTTTCTAGAAATCGGGATTTTCCTGATTGCATACTTGCCAGAGAATTTAGTATGTTTCTTTGTTTTCTCTATTTCCTGTAAATTTGAGAATTAGAGTTTGGATCTGGGGTCTTGACCAAATTCAAGCTTGCCCTTCCCTTGTTCCTTCTTTCTCCCCTTCGTTCTTCCCTCTCTTTCCCTTCTTTCCTTCCTTCCTTCCTTCCTTCCTTCCTTCACCCATCCCTCTCTCTTCCCCCTGTCCCTCTTTCATTTCTGGTCAAATTCATTCATTATAGATTTCCCATTCTGCCATCAGAGGCCACAAACTGTTTATCTATCTTAATGTAATATTAAAGCCGAAAATGTTTTCATACCTAGAGCCATAAGTTTCTCATGAGTTGTAAAATGGAGATATTCTGTCATTTTTCTTTCATTTATTATCTGGAATACCTCCATAAATAATTATTGTCCTTAATCAAATATTGGATTATTTGGTGCTATAATTCTTTTTTTTTTTTAATTTTTTAAAATGTTTTTATTCATTTTTACGACAGAGAGAGACAGAACATGAGCAGGGGAGGGCCAGAGAGAGAGGGAGACACAGAATCGGAAGCAGGCTCCAGGCTCTGAGCTGTCAGCACAGAGCCCAACGCGGGGCACGAACCCACAGACTGTGAGATCATGACCTGAGCCGAAGTCGGACGTTCAACCGACGAGCCACCCAGGCGCCCCGGTGCTATAATTCTTATAAGGAAGGCAATCTAAATGCTTGATTCATTCCTTCTGCTAACCAATTTTCAAATAATGAGATGGATCTCTAGAAGTTTGCCATGATGATTTCCCAAAGCATTCTTTTTTAGCATAAACTCAAAGATTCAAACATCTTTTATATGTTTACATTAATTGTAGCTACTCTTTTCTTAAAATTTTTTTAATGTTTATTTACTTTTGAGACAGAGAGACAGCATGAGAGGGGGAGGGGCAGAGAGAGAGAGGGAGACACAGAATCGGAAGCAGGCTCCAGGCTCTGAGTTGTCAGCACAGAGCCCAATGCGGGGCTTGAACCCACGAACCGGGAGATCATGACCTGAGCTAAAGTTGGAGGCTGAACTGACAGAGCCACCCAGATGCCCTTAATTGTAGCTATTCTCAATGATTCTCACATTTCTTCTTCTTTTGCCAGAGGAAAAGTTTCACACTGAAGTCACTTTAGTTATTTGGATATGAACCTGGCAGCCTTTGACAGTTTCCTGGTTATCTGGTACGACAGGATGTTCTAAGATCATCTTGTCTGTTTCCTGCCTGTGTCATGGAACCATGAGTTTCTGCAAGAAGAACAGATTCCATTGAGTGGATAACTGTGCGTGGAGATCACAATCTCGGAGCTTGGAGTTCTTCTTATGGGTTAATTGTTGTTTCTAGGTCTTTTCAGTGGACAAAACTGAGAATATGTTTTACCTTAAAGATATGCTATGAGTTCATACTAATACTTCCTATTCAAATTCAGGACCACAGCATTTTTAACTGACCTCAGTTTCTTTTTTCTCCTATGGAGAACTCTGATTTTCAAGATCACTAAGGATGATAGGATTAGAATATCATGTTCTTATTGACCTAGTGCTTTGTTTCACACTACCCTCAGCCCTGTCTCAGAATGCCAATGCAACATGACCATCCAAAATATGATTGGTAGAAACAGTGAACACATTTTTTTAATGGGCCTTAACGCAGTGTGTGCCCTTAGGTTGTATCCCACTAGAATGTGCAAAATTACTGACCTTTTAAAAAAGGTATGGCAATATATACTATGTCTGTGTTTAGAAAAGGTCTTCATATTTATTTATCAATCTTGCCATTAAAACTCCAAAACTTTTCTTTTTAATTTTTTTTTCAACGTTTATTTCTTTTTGGGACAGAGAGAGACAGAGTATGAACGGGGGAGGGGCAGAGAGAGAGGGAGACACAGAATCGGAAACAGGCTCCAGGCTCTGAGCCATCAGCCCAGAGCCCGACGCGGGGCTCGAACTCCCGGACCGCGAGATCGTGACCTGGCTGAAGTCGGACGCTTAACCGACTGCGCCACCCAGGCGCCCCGAAACGCCAAAACTTTTAAGTAATGTTCAAAAACCCAGGCAAAAAACTATTTTCAACCCACATTTCCTATTTATGACAGGAAGAATTAGAGCTAACATAATTGACCCAAAATATGAAAGTGGTTAATAAAATTGTGATCATTTATTTCTTAGAATAGTATGCATCTGTTAAAAATACGTGGAAACAAAAAGCACCAATAGAATCAAATGATATCAGCATCTTTGTAGAAGGAAGGTGAGAGAGGCAGAAGCTGACCTATCTAAGAATAGGAAGACCCCAGGGGGTGCTTGGGTGGCTCATTACGTTAAGTGTCTGATTTCAGCTCAGGTGATGATCTCCTGGTTTGTGAGTTCGAGCCCTGGGCCTGGCTTTGCACTGATAGATTTGCAGAGCCTGCTTGGGATTCTCTCTCTTCCTCTCTCACTGCCCTCCCACACTTGCACTCTCTCTCTCTCTCTCTCTCTCTCTCTCTCTCTCAAAACAAATAAATAAATAAAAATAAATAAAGAACTTAAAAAGAAAAGAATAGGAGGGACACCTGGGTGGCTCAGTCGGTTACGCGTCCAACTTTGGCTCAGGTCACGATTTCACAGCCCGCGTCGGGCTCTGTGCTGACAGCTCAGAGCCTGAAGTCTGCTTCAGATTCTGTGTCTCCCTCTCTCTTTGCCCCTCCCCTGCTCGCATGTTGTCTCCCTCTCTCTTCTCTCTCACGCGCGCGCTCAAAAACAAATAAACATTAATTAAAAAAGAAAAAAAGAACAGGAAAGCTCCAAATTACCACTGGAGAGCCCTGAATAGCAACCTAAGAATGTTGGGTGAATTGGGCTCAGTACCACCATGGTCTCCATCTCAAGCCCGCTGGGGTAAGGTCTGAGAGTGCTGAGGGTGTCTGGACTATGAACTCTTGCTCTGTTTTCAATTTTAAACTCTTCGCTGAGAAATCATTTTGAATGCAATGAAGAGTTTAAAAAAATAGTACCAAGGACACCTTTTACCCACATTCATCTATCCTTAGCATTTCATCCTATGTTTATCACGTTCGTTTATTCTCTGTCCTCCATATTTATTTTCAGTTGCGGAGATGTGTCTCTACCTACATATACAAACACGATATATCCTCTTCTGAACCAACTAAGGGGAAGTTATATACTTCATGGCCAATTGCTTTTAAGTTAGTTCGTGTGTATTTTTTTAATAATAGGCATATGATATTATAATATACTGTATGAGGGATGGGTGAGGCTGTCCATTGTACCCATTTCTTTCTTTGAATTTTCAGGCGTAGTTTGGCGGTGCAAGGACTCTGTGACATTAACAAATTCAATAAAAAGTAAATATGTGGAAAAGATAAATAAAACAACTGTGATTAATATGCTAAGAGCTCTAGCATGCAAAAATAGATACACAATGTAAGCAGAAAAATGGAAATCCTAAGAAAGAACCAAAAGAAAATGCTAGGGATAAAAAACATTCTAACAGAGGTGAAGAATGCCTTTGATGGGTTCATTAGTAGACTGGACATGGCCAAAGACAGAATTTCAGAGCTAGAGGATTTATCAAAAGAATCCTTGAAAACTGAAAAACAAAGAACAAAGACTGAAACACACACACACACACACACACACACACACACATCCAGAACAGAATATTCAAGGACTGGGGGCCAACTACAAAAGGTGTGACGTATATGTAAAGGGAATACTGGAAAAAGAGAGGCGGAAACAGAAGAAATAGTTGAAACAATGATGACTGAGAATTTCCTCCAAATCAATGTCAGACATCACACCACAGATCAAGGAAGCTCAAAGAATACCAGGCAGAATAAATGGCAAAACAAAACAAAACAAAACAAGATGGAAATAAAACAAAACCAAAACACTACCTAGACATAGATTTTTCAAAATACAGAAAATCAAAGATAAAACAAAACAAAAACAAACAACAATACCAAAACACATGAAAAAACCTGAAATAAGCTAAAGGCAAAAAAAAATGCCTTACTTTAGAGGAACAAGGGTTAGAATTACAACTGACTTCTCAGAAACCATGAGAGCAAGAAGAGAGTGGGATGAAATATTTACAATGTTGAACGAAAATAAAACATCAACCTAGAATTCTGTATCTTGTGAAATACAAAGTGAAGGAAAAATGAAGGCTTTCTCCGATGAACAAAAAAAAATTGAGGGAATCTGTTGCCAATAGACCTGCTTTTTTTCTCAACTTTTTTTTTGGGGGGGGGGGACAGAGAGAGACAGAGCATGAACGGGGGAGGGGCAGAGAGAGAAGGAGACACAGAATCGGAAACAGGCTCCAGGCTCCGAGCCATCAGCCCAGAGCCCGACGCGGGGCTCGAACTCCCGGACCGCGAGATCGTGACCTGGCTGAAGTCGGATGCTTAACCGACTGCGCCACCCAGGCGCCCCTAGACCTGCTTTTAAAGAATAGGAAATAATATAAGTCAGAAGCCCAGATCCATGTAGAGTAAGGAAGAGCATAGAAGGAATAAGTGAAGGTAAAAGAAACTCTTTTTTATTTTTTCTTATTCTTAACTGAGTTAGCCTATAAGCGTGCTTTTCAAAATAATACTATCACCGTCAGTAATGTAAATGTAAATAATAACATACACTGCCATAATGCAAATGTATTTGATTATGTGTACACACACATATATACACTATATATGCTTATGAATGCTTATATATCAGTTAAATGAATGGCGGTAATGACAATGATACAAGGGATGGGAAGGAGAAATTTGGATGATTTTGTCCTTATAATGTCCTTATAGTACCTATGAAATATTATAGTGTTATTTGAAAGTGGACCCAGGTCAGCTGTCAATGTATATGCAAACTCCTAGGCAACCATCAAAGACAAAAAACAAACAAACAAAATATGTGCTTAGCATTGATATGCTAAGAAAGGAGATAAAATGTAATAATAGATAATACTCGACTAACACCACAAAAGGCAAAGAATGGAAGACGAAAATAAAAACAAGTGACAAGGGCAGCATAGAGTAAACAGTAACAAACATGGCAGATATTAATATAACCATATTGAAACCATTCAAAGTGACTACTTTGAATATCAGTGGTTTAAATGCACCAATTAAAAGACAGAGATTGTCACAGTGGATCAAAAAACATGACCCAACTATAGGGTGTCTATAAGAAATACACTTTAAATATAAAGACATATAGATTAAAAGTAAATGGACGAAAAAAATAGACCATGCTAACACTGACCAAAAGAAAGCAGACATGGTTGTATTAGACAGAACAGAATCCAAAGCAAGGATACTTATCAGGAATAAAGACATTGCATAATGATAAAGGGATCAATTCTCCAAGAAGATATCACAGTACTTACTATGTATGCACCTAATGGCAGGTTGTCAAACTCCATAGGCAGAAACTAATAGAATTACAAGGAGGAATTGATGAATCCACTATCACATTTGGTGACTTCAGTACTCCAATATCAGAAGTGAACAGATCCAGCAGGCAGAAAAGTCCTTTCAAGTAATCTTTTATTTTAGAAAACTTTCGTGAACGGGGCGCCTGGGCTGCTCAGTCACGTAAGCATCTGACTTCAGCTCAGGTCATGAACTCGTGATTTGTGGGTTTGAGCCTTGCATCGGGTTCTGTGCTAATAGCTCAGAGCCTGGAGCCTGCTTCGGATTCTGTGTCTCCCTCTCTCTCTGTTCCTACCCAGTCACACTTTGTCTCTCTCTCTTTCTCAAAAATAAATAGAGGTTAAAATTAAAAAATAAATATTAAAAAAGTAAACTTTCTTGAATTATACATATATTTTTAATCCTTTTCCCATTTTCATTTCTTGGTTTTCTTCTTCCAGGACTACTGTTATATGTATTTTGGATTTTCTTTGCCTGTTTGCTATTTCTTTCATGTTTTCAAATTCTTTTTATCTCTTTGTTTACATCATTCTGACTTAAAAAGTTTATTAATTTTTATACCATAGGTCTCTTGAGGCATTATCTGTTGTGTTCATTCTTGTGTTTTAAAATTCACTGTCTCTGAACGTCATTTTTATCTTTCCTTTTAATTTTTTTCTGAACTTGATCATCTTTTTGAATCTTCTTTTTCTTAGATTAAGTCATCTCTGAGTTTGTCAAATTTGTATTATTCACTCACAGCATCTAAAATTTCCTTAATTTATCTAATTTTAAAATACTAATTTTCACCTGATTAAAAAAATTTTTTAATGTTTATTTATTTTTGAGAGAGACAGAGACAGAATGCGAGTGGGTTAGGGGCAGAGAGAGAGGGAGACGCAGAATCCGAAGCAGGCTCCAGGCTGCGAGCTGTCAGCACAGAGCCCGACGTGGGGCTGGAACTCACGAGCCGTGAGATCATGACCTGAGCTGAAGTCAAATGCTCAACCGACTGAGCCACCCAGGTGCCCCTTCACCTGATTTTTTAATATGTCTTCCTGGCATGTCCACCATTGTCTGTTCCTTATTGTCTTTAAGGTAGAATAACTGTGTGTAGAATTTGGCAGCCATCCTTTTCTATTATTCCATTTTTAGACGGATTCTTTTTCCTTCAATATTTTGATGGTAGGTCAGGATAGGCATAGCTTATTCAGCTTCATGGTTCTAGAGAATCATCTTTTGTTGTTTTCACGAAGAAATAAGAATATATGCCTCATTCTGAAATCTCTCTCCCCTGTTCTTCTACTCCTTTTATCTAGACATCTATTTCTGTTTTGTGTTTACTATCCCTGTCCCTCTTCAACTAGTATTGTATTTCTAAAACTTCATTCATGGGGACACCTGGGTGGCTCAGTCAGTTAAGCGTCCAACTTCGGCTCAGGTCATGACCTCGCAGTCTGTGAGTTCGAGCCCCGTGTCGGGCTCTGCGCTGACAGCTCAGAGCCTGGAACCTGTTTTGGATTTTGTCTCCCTCTCTCTCTGCCTTCCCTGCCCCGCTTGCGCTCTATCTCTCTTGCTCTCAAAAATAAGTAAAAGATAAAAAAAAAAGCTTCATTCATGCGCATTTTTATAATACGTTCACAGTCTTTTAAAAGGTTATAACAAGAGTTGGAATTTTAAATCTCCTGCAGGTCTGCAGATTTCTAGTATAGTGATTCTCAATCTGACAATTCCCACCGTGCCTGGTTCTGATGTTCACCTTGACTCTTCAGACTGTGGGGTTTTCCCCCCTTTTGGCATACCTTGTGATTTGTTTCTTTATAGTCCAAATGATGTGTGGGTAAAAGGAACTGTTGTAAATTGGTCTTCAGTGATCTGATGGTGGGGATGCTGGGGAAGGGGAAGCATTCTCCAATCCTATGGTTAGATCTCAGTCTTTCAGTGAGCCTTTGTCTCAGGACTGGGAACTTCACGAATGTCTCAGGGATTTTTTCCTCCCCACTTAGGTAGGACAGAATGGCTAGGGTCGGCCGACTTGGCTATTACCCTTCTCCCAGGTCACCGAGGCTGTGATAACACCCCAGCAGGTTAGGCTTTGGTTAACTCACCTCCCTTGAAGGTAGGCCTTGTTGAGAGAAACAGAATGCTCTGGTGTATTACAAAATGGCTCCTTCCCTCCCCCACTCCCCTGAATTGTGGGGTTTTTCTATGACTGGATGACCCTAAAGTTTTACCTCTCAGACTTGTCTGCCCTGAGACTCCAGCAGTTCATCAATTACAGTTGAGGTTTCCCTACCTTGATATCAGTTCCCATGGAGGTTTCTGCTCTTGAGGCTCTGCTCTGGTCCACCATGACACCCTGTATTCACCTGTCTGTCTCTCTGATGTGGGGATCAGCAGCTTGCCCTGTCCCCTTCCTTCCGTTATGGATTCAGGAAGAGTTATTAAATTTTGAGCCTGTTCAGCTTTCTACTTGTTAAGACTGAGCAGGTGACTTCCAAGGTCTTCACATGTGGAACCGATATGAATCTATATATTAATATTTCATTAATAAAATGAAATATAAACTAGGACCTTTGGCTGCATCCCACTAGGGTGCATGAGTTTCAAAGTCTTACCATCCAGGACCTACTTTCTTTAATTACTTCAAATGAAGAGACCCTGGCATCAGATAAAAATAAGAGTATTTATAGTTGAAGTCATGAGGAGAATGACAAGGATTTTGTGAATACTTGGGAGATAAACATCGGAGATTCAGTCACTGAGAAAAGTGTTTTCTGAGGGATAAGTCATTAGGCATGAATAGCTAAGTATGGGATCTGGGGCAAATCATTCAGCTTTTTTAAGCCTCAGTTTTCTCATGTGTACAACAGGAATATTGATAATTTAGCTATTTTATAAGGCTGCTATGACGATCAAACCAGTTCATAAATGTGACGTTTCCATAAATATAAAAAATCAAATATTGCCTGCCAACTGTTGCTGTTTTCATAATTCAAAACAATGACGTTTTTCAGGTGGGTGGAGGTTTGGTTTCCAGATATAGAATAGAAATGACTGTTGGCTTCCTCCTCCAAGATTGATCCAATACAAATTTGAGACAAAAAATACCTTCAAGGAGAGAAAAACTGAGAAAAAAAAGTCCCCGGGTAACAGAGGACTGTTTTGAAACAGTGGGTAAGGAAATAGCTTTGGCCTCGGGTAGGAGGCATTCTGGGATAGCTATGAGATGTGGAAACAGAAAAGCACCTTTGGAATTCTGATATTGTTCTATCATTGCCTTGGGACGATAAAATGTCTGCCCCCACATTTATGGTTCCTCTTGCCCATATTTCTTCAAGAGTAGTATTGAGTGGGCCTTGTGCATAGTTGGGGGTGCATAGCTGGGGGTGCAAAGGGAATAACTAACTTCAGGTGTTACATTTTTCACGTCATCCATCAACCATCCCAGGGCTGGCATAAATAGAATCTAAGAAGGGTTTTCTTTTAATGAATCTCTTCTTTTCCCAGGAAAGGATAAAGCCTTACCTAAACAGTCGTCCTGTGGGAAGTGGTAGGTTTTTCTGGTTTCTGGAACAATTTACTCTTCAGTCTTCAGTTCTTCTACTATCTTCCCTCTCCCCTCATTTTCTTTTTTTTCTTTTAATTTTTTTTAATGTTTATTGATTATTGTGAGACAGAGAGACACAGAGCGTGAACAGGGGAGGGGCAACGAGAGGGAGAGACACAGAATCTGAAGCAGGCTCCAGGCTCCGAGCTGTCAGCACAGAGCCCGACGAGGGGCTCAGACTCACGAACCGTGAGATAGGGACCTGAGCCGAAGTCGGAGCCCAACCGACTGAGCCACCCAGGTGCCCCTGCCCATTTTTAAATTGAAGCGTTTTTTCCCTATTGTATTGTAGGAGTTTCTTACGTATTTTAGATATCAACCCTTTAACAGACACATGGTTTGAAAGTATTTTCTCCCATTCTGTGGGTTGCCTTTTCATTTTGTTGATTGCTTCCTTTCCTCTGAAAGTCTTCTCTTTGAGATAGTCCCACTGGTCAACTTTTGCTTTTAGTGCATATCCAAGAGGTTATTGCCAAGACCAATGTCAAAAAGGTTTCCGCCGTGCTTTCTTCTGGTTCTTTATTGTTCCGGGTCTTATGTTGAAGTCTGTAATCCATTATATGGTGCGAAGTAATAATATAATTTCGTTCCTTTGCATGTGGATATCTAGTCTTCCAATGCCATTTAGTGACGTCTATTTTCTCATTAAGTATTTTTGGCATCTGTGTTGAAGATTGGTTGACAGCATATGTGTGAACTTATTTCTAAGTTATTCATTCTGTTCCACTATGTCTACTTTTATGCCAGGATTATACAGTTTTAATTAGTGTATCTTTGTAATATATTTTAAACTTAGTAAGTATAAGGCCATAAGCTCTGTATTCCCCTTGCTGAAAATTCCTTTCCTTTTCAAGATCTTTTTCTCATATCAGTGTTAAGATTATTTATTTTCTATTTCTGAAATATGCCATTGGGGTTTTGGTAGAAATTACATTGAATCTGTAGATCCCTGTAGATAGCATGAATATTTTAGCAATACTAATTCCTCCAAACATAAACATGGGATATCTTTCCATTTATTTTTGTCCGTGTTAATTTTTTTCACGTGTTTTGTAGTTTGCAATGTACAAGTCTTCATCTCCTGGGTTAAAATTCTCAAGTATTTTATTCTTTCTTATGCTATTGTAAGTGTTAGTGGGAATGTGAATTAGTGCAGCCACTGTGGAAAAACAGTAAAGAGGTCCCTTTAAAAATTAAAAATAGAACTACCATATGATCCAGCAAAGCCTCTTCTGGCTACATATCTAAAGGAACTTAAATCAGGATCTCAAAAATATATTTTCACTCCCATGTTTATTGCAGCATTATTCACAATAACCAAGACCTCCAAGCAATCTGAATGTCTGATGGACAAATGGATAAAGAGAATGTGGTACATAGGTACCCTGGAATATTTTCAGCTTTAAAAAGGAAGGAAATCCCGCCATGTACAATAACATAAATGAACAAAAGGACATTATGCTAAGTAAATAAGCTGGATACAGGACAAATAATACACGATACCACTTATATGAAGACTCTAAAATAGTCAAAATCATGGAAGTAGACAGTAAAATGATTATCTCCAAGCACTGGAGGCAGGGATAATGAGAGGTATTAGTCAAAGGGTACTAAGTTTCAATTACACAAGGAGAATAAGGTCTAGAAGTCTACTATACAGCATGATGCCTACAGCTAACAATAATGTGTTAAGATCACAATGATTGCGTTTGAATTTTTTACCATCATCCTTCCAAAGCACACTGATTTAGAAAATCACCCATAGATAAGAGAGCCTTTGTGGAAGCTCAGGAGTCCAGTGAAGAAGTTCCAGCTGGATCAAAAAATCTGAGGTTGGATGCACTGAGGAAGGTAGAGAGTAGGATGATATATTCAAAGTGCTGAAAACAAAAACAAAAACAAAAACCTGCCAACCGAGAACACTTTACCCAGCAAAGGTTGTCTTTCAGAAGTGAAGGAGGGATAGATTTTTCCAGACAAACAAAAACTAAGGGAGGTCATCATCACTAGACCACCCTTACAAGAAAAGCTGATTAGTAACATGAAAACTAATAAAAATGTAAGACAGACTTATAAAAGTAAGGAGATATTCAAATTCAGAACACTCTAATATTGTCATATGGTGGTGTATTATTCACTTAAGGGTAAAGTATTCACAAAAGTATTCAAACAAATAGAGCTATAATAATTTTTTATTTGATACGCAATAGAAAACCAAGTAAATTGTGACATCAAAAGCAAAAAAAAAGGGGGTGGTGAAGAAAAACAAAGTAAAGGTTTTGTATGTGATCAAAGTTAGGTTGTCATCGGCTTAAAATAAACTTACATAATTATGTCAGCCTCATGGTAACCACAAAGCAAAACCTACAGTAGATACAAAAAAGGAAATCAAAGCTTGCCATTACAGAAAATCATCAATTCATGAAGATAAACAGTAAGACAGAAAGAAAGGAACAACAAGGGAATACAAGAGGCCAGAAAATAACTAATAAGAAGGCATTAGTAAGCCCTTACCTTTAAATAATTATTTTAAATGCAATAGATTAAATTCTCCAATCAAAAGCATATAGAATGGCTGAACAGATTTTTAAAAAGTACATCCCAACTATATACTGTCTATTAGAGACTCCCTTCTGTGTAAAAACACACATAGGCTCAAAATGAAGGAATGGAAAAAGATATTCCCTGAAAACAAAAACTTAAAAAAAAAACAACCAGAGCTATACTTCAATCAGCCAAAATACACTTTAAAAACTGTAATAAGAGACAAGTTATTACAAAATGATAAAGGGGTAAAGCCATCCTGGTGATATAATAATAAATATACATGCACCCAAAGCAGTGCTTAGAAGGAAAGTTATAGGTGTAAACACCTACATTAAAAAAATAAGAAAGATCTCAAATCAGTACCATAACTTTCCAACTGAGGGAACTACATCTAAGGCAAGTTGAAGGAAATATATAATTAATATACTATAATAAAAGTTAGAAAATTGAATGAAAGAATAGAAAACTTATAACAAACATTTAAAAAACCGAAATTAGTTATCTGAAAAGATCGACAAACCTTTATTTTTTTTTAGTGTTTTTTTTAATGTTGATTTATTTTTGAGAGAGAGAGAGAGACAGAGCATGAGCGGGGAGGGGCAGAGAGAGAGGGAGACACAGAATACAAAGCAGGCTCTAGGCTCTGAGCTGTCAGCACAGAGCCCAATAAGAGGCTCGAACCCATGAACTGTGAGATCATGACCTGAGCTGAAGTCGGATGCTTAACTGACTGAGCCACCCAGGCACCCCAAGATCAACAAACCTTTAATTAGGCTCAACAAGAAGAAAAGAACTTTCAAATTAATAAAGTCAAAACTGAGAAAGGAGACATTACTACCAAAATAACAAAAATAAAGAAGGATCTTGAGGGAATATGATAAGTAAATGTATGACAATAAATTTGATAGCCTAGATAAAAAATGGAAAATTCCTAGGAAGACACAAGCTACTGAAACTGATTCAAGAATTGCAGAAAATATGGACAAATGGACAAACATTAAGGAAATTGAATCAGTAAACTTCCGATTAAGAAAAGTTCAAGCTGGTTTCACGGGTAAATTCTACCAAACATTTCTTGAGAAGTAGTAACAATTCTTCACAAACTCTTTCCAAAAATAAAAAAGGCGAACAATTTCTAACAAATTCCATGAGGCCAGTATTGCTCTCATAGGTCAAACACTACAAAGAAATTACAAGAAGAGAAAACTAGAGACTAATATCTCTCATGAGTATAGATGTAAAAATTCTCAACAAACTACTAACAAGTGATTCCAGCAACAGTTAAGGGGGTTATGTAATATGACCAAGGGGATTTATTTTAGGAATGCAAAGTTGATCTAACATCCCCAAACCAATTGATGTAAATACACCAAGTCAGTTTTTTTTTTAAGATATTTCAATACACTTAGAGAAAGCATTTAACAAAATCCAGTACTCTTTCATGGTAAACAAAATTTTTAGCAAACTTAGAAGAAGAAATTTCTTAACCTGTTAAAGGTCAGGTGTAAAAATCTCACAGCTGACATCATACTTAATGGTGAAGACTGAATGCTCCCTCTTGAAAGAAAAAGAAAAAGACTTCGATAACCACTTTCACCACTTATATTCAACATTGTACTGGCAATTAGGCAAGAAAAGTCAATAAAGTAAAATTAAAATGCAGTTAGAATGAAAAGGAAGTACTAAAACTAACTCTTGGCAGGTGGTATGATAGTATCTACAGAAAATTAAATACACGTACACACACTAAAACTATTAGAAATGTACAACATGGTAACTGTAGTTAATAATACTGTACTGCATATTTGGAAATTGCTAACAGAGTAAATATTAAAAGTTCTCATCATAAGAAAACAGTTATAACTATGTGTGGCCATGGCTCTTAACTAGACTTATTGTGGTGATCATTTCAACTATGAAACCATTATGCTGTACATTTGAAACTAATGTTAAATGTCAGTTTTATCTCTAAGAAAAAAAAATTAGAGCTAATAAACAAGTTCAGCAAGTTTATAGGACAAAAGGTCAACTCACAAAAATACAATGTATTTTTGTTCACTTGAAATTCACTATCTAAAAGATGAAATGAAGTAAACAATATCATTTAAAGTAAAATTTGAGGGTGCCTGGGTGGCTCAGTCAGTTGAGTGTCTGTCTCTTGGTTTCAGCTCACGTGACAGTTCTTGGGTTTGAGCCCTGCATCAGGCTCTACACTTCCAGTGCATGGAGCCTGTTTGGGATTCTCTCTCTTTCCCTCTCTCTCTTCCTCTCTTTCCCCTTCCCCACTCATGCTCTCTTTCTCTCTTTCTCGAAATAAATAAATAAAAGCTTAAAAATAAATAAATAAATAAAATAGAATTTGAAAAATACTTAGGAATGAATTTAACAAAATAAGTACATAATTTTCACTATGGAAAGGCAAAGCGTTTTTAATAGAAATTAAAGACGATCCAAATAAATTAAAAGACATCCCACGTTAGTGGGTCAGGCAATTTAATCTTGTTAAGATAGCACCGCTCCCATAATTTGGCTTTTGTAGGTAATTCTGCTATAAACATCGGGGTGCATGTCTGTCTTCTGATTAGTATTTTTGTATTCTTTGAGTAAATACATAGTGTTGCAATTGCTGGGTCATAGGGTGGTTCTATTTTTAACTTTCTGAAGAACTCCATACTGTTTCCCAGAGTGGCTGCACCAGTTTGCATTCCCACCAGCAGGGCAAGAGGGTTCCCTTTTCTCCACATCTTCGTCAACATCTGTTTTTTTCTTGTGTTGTTAATTTTGGCCATTCTGACTGCTGTGAGGAGGTATCTCATTGCAGTATTTATTTACATTTCCCTGATGGTGAGTGATGTGGAGCACCTCTTCATGAGTCTGTTGGCCATCTGGATATCTTCTTTGGAAAAAATGTCTATTCATGTCTTCTACCCATTTTTTAATTGGATTGTGTTTCGGGTGTTGAGTTTTAAAAGTTCTTTATATATTTTGTGTGCTAGCTTTTTATGAAATACATCGTTTGCAAATATCTTCTTCCACTCTATGGGTTTCCTTTCAGTTTCATCATTGTTTCATCGTTGTGCCAAAGCTTTTCATTTTGATGAAATCCTGATAATTTATTTCTGCCTTCGTTTCCCTTGCCTCAGGAGACATATCTAGTAAGAAGTTGCTGTGGCCAATTTCAAAGAGGTTACTGCCTCTGTTCTCTAGGATTTTAACGGTTTCCTATCTCACATTTATTTCTTTAATTCATTTTTAATTAATTTTTGTGTATGGTGTACGAAAGTGGTCCGGTTTCATTCTTTTGCATGTTACTGTCCACTTTTCCCAACATCATTTGATGAAGAGGCTTTTTTTTTTCCCATTGGATATTCTTTCCTGCTTTGTCAAAGATTAATTGACCACACAGTTGTGCATTTGTTTCTAAATACAATAGTATTTAAAGAACTATTCTGTTCTTTGATCCATGTGTCTATTTTTGTGCCAGTACCATACCGCCTTGACTGTTGCAGCTTTGTAGTATAACTTGAAGTCCACTGGGTGGGAAGATGGGTGAAATAGATCATGGGGATTAAGGAGTACACTTGTATTGAGCACCTGATGTTGTCTGTTAGTGTTGAATCTACTAAATCGTACACCCGAAACTAATATTACACCATATGTTAACTAACTGGAATTTAAATAAAAAACTTCAAATATGATAGCACTACCTCCTAAATTGGTCAACAGACTCAATGCAATCCCCATTAGAATCCCACCTAGTTTCTTTCCAGAAATCAACCAACTGATTCTAAAATTAATAAGGAGACTCAAGAGACCTGGAAGAACAAAACCAATATTAATAAATAACAAAGTTATGACTCGTATTTCCTGATTTCAATAATTACTGCAAAACAAAAGCAATAGCATCTGTGTGATCATGGCATAAGGAGAGCTATATAAACCAAAACAATAGAATTGAGAACCCAGAAATGAAATTTCACATTTATAGCCCATTGATTTTTGACAACGTTGCTAAGACAATTCAGTGTGGAAAGGACAGTTTTTTTTTTCAACAAACGGTGCTGTGACAATTGGATGACCATATACTGAAAAAAATGAAATTGGATCCCTATCTCACACCATATACAGAAATTTAGTTCAAATGTTATCAAAGACCTGAATGCAAAAGCTAAAAATATAAAACTCTTAGAAGAAAGCACTGGTGTAAATCTTCACAACCTTGGATTCAGGAAGATATAATTTCTTAGATATGACACCAAAAGCATGAACATAAAGAAAAAGATAAATTCTATTTCATAAAATTAACAACTTGTGATTCAAAAGTCACCATAAAGTGAAGTTGTAACCGAATGAATGTGAGAATATATTTGTAAATCATACACCAAAGCACTTGTATCTAGAATACATAAAGAAGACTTACGTCTCAATAATTTTGTCTAAGAAGACAAAAAAATGAGAAAAGATTCTGAATTGATTTTTCTCTAAAAAAGATACACAAATTGCTAACCAACACAAGAAAAAAAAATGTTTAACACCATCAAGGAAATGCAAATCAAAACCATAATGAGATATCTTTTTATATAACACAGAATCGGGGTAATAAAAAGGCAGATAATAGCAAGTGTTGGGGAAGATATGGAAACAATCAAAATGCTCAAACTCTGCTGATAGGAATGTAGAATGATAGTATCACTTTGGAAAATAGTCTGGCAATTCTCTAAAAAGTTAAATGTAGAGTTACCATGTATCCTGGCAATTCCATTTCTAGATACATATCTATGACAAATTAAAATGTATGTCCACACAAAATCTTATACATAAATATTCATAGCAGCTCTATGCATAATAACCAAAAGGTGGAAATGACTCATATGTCTACCAATGAACTGACAAATAAAATGTGGTATATCCAAATAATGTATATCATTGAGCTATATAAAGCAATGACGTATTGATAAATGCTATAATATGAATGAATCAAAAAAAATTATACTCAGAAAAAGAAACCAGTCCTTAAAGACTGCATATTGTATGATTCTACTTAAATTAAATGTCCAGAATTGGCACATTTCTAGAGATATACAGTATATTCATGGTGGCCTAGTGCCAGGGGTTGGGAAAGAATGGGGACTGACAACTAATGAGTTTATGGTTTCTTTTGAGGGGTAGTGAAACTGTTTTAAAATTAGATTATAGTAATGGTTACACAACTCTGAATATATTTATAAAGCACTGGATTGTACACTTTAAATGGGCGGGTTGTGTGATATGTGAATTATATCTCAGTAAATCTGTTACCAAAAAATTGATGCTATCAACTATCAATATATTAATATCTTTGAAAACTTAGACAAAATGGATATATCTCTAGAAACGTATGGCTACTAATCATGAAGCAATGGAAAAAACTTAGTCATATGCTTTTTAAAAAATGGAAGAGTAGTTTAAAGTTCTTCTAACAAGGAAATTCCAGACATATTGATTTCACAAGTGAGTTTTATGAAATGTTCAATGGAAAGTTTATCCATATTTTACAACATGTCCAAATAATAAGAAAACAAAACAAAATGGTTACACACCAGTTCATTCTGAGTTGAGTATGTTTGCTGCCGAATCCAAAACTGGTAAAGAAAAGGGGAAAAAAACTATAAAACTACTTCATCTAATGAATGCAGATATCAAAATCGTAAGTAAAACATTTTAAATTGACCCAACTCTGAATAAAAAGATAATATAGCACAACCAAACTGGTTTGATCATATGTATGCAAGACTCATTCAACATTAGAAACTTCATTAATGCATTTCACCATAGTAACATATTGAAAGTAAAACATCTCCATAATTATCTAAATTTTAAAAAGCATTTAAAAAATTAACATCTATTCCTGATTAAAGAGTCGTAATTAGTTACAGAAAGGAACTTTCTTATCTTGGTAAAATAGTTGTTTTTAAAAACAAGATAAAAAACTTAAAATATATAGCCTTCTAAATAAGAATATGTGAGACTCATTATCTGAAAGCAGGAAAAAGACTAGTATGCTCACAAATTTTACTTCTAGTCAACGTACTACAGGAAGCCCTAGCAAACGAAAGAACACAAGAGAAATATAGGATTGGTTAAATGATTGAAACAGGCAAAATCAAAAGGTTGTTATTGCAAATCACATACTCATTTATATACACAAGCCAAAGTTAATCGAGAGACCAATTATTAGAAATAATAGAGTTCAGTGAGGTTGCTGGATATACATTATTGTCAAGGTCGTAGATTGCTTTCATGAGTCGTGGGCTCATGGGTGCTTACTGTTATTTAAAAATATCTAAATAAACGTAGGCTATTTGTTGGCCCACGATTCCAGCGTGTCGTAATCCAGGCATCATAATTAATTAATTTTTGTGCACCTGAGTCCCAAAATGGGTTGGGGGATCATTTTAGAATACTAAGCCCCTACCTAATATATTGTCATAGAGTAATATGTGTCACAGTGAATCTTGGTGATGGCCCATAAATCAACTTTGCTTATTTTTAGGCCTGAGCGTATGAGGTCATAGAGGTTTGTGAGATGTGCAAGAGTCAAGCACATGTGTTGTTCACAGGACATCAAAATATCTACTGATTTCATCATTCAGTGGAAAACAAGCAAACAATTATTTGGCACAAAGTAGACAAAAAGAAATTGTCTTGAGTTGGCTACACAAGCATCCCTTATGAATACTAATAATTATGAAAATCTTTAAATGGGAAAATGCACTGTAAATTTTGAATGGCTCCATTGTGAGTAAAAAATAATAATTGATGTCTATTCGAGTTCATTGGCTGAAAAGATATTTACTGCTCCAGCACCAACTCAACTCCCAAAAATTGTCCGGGGAGCTTTTTCTTCACTTATTCTCTAGCAGGGTTTAGACCTCCTCTATGCTCACAAGCCTCTGATACAAACATTAATCTTCGTATCAATAACACTTGCTTGTATTATTTACTTGCATTGTACTCATAAGACTAAACTAAACTATTTGATATTCTGAGTCATTCTTGTATCTCCAGAAGCAAGTAGAGTGCATATGAAGCATTCAATAATGATCATTTAATCAATACAAGAATGATTAAACAAATAAATAAATTCTCAGGTGGACGCCATATTTGATGAGAAACAACCCATTGTCAATAGATGATAGAACCAAGCCAGTTTAGCTTTGCCAACATACTCATATCTGGGACTAGCCCTCTTTATAGAGTTTTCCTTTTTGCGGCCACTGGGCTCCTATTGACATTATGTTCATTTCAGGACAGAGAGTTTAAGTGTGCATCCATGACCTTCTATATCGGGCTCTATCCCAGAGTTTTGTCCTAGGTATAGGCTATATCGTTGGAGGGAGGCACTGATGAAACAGTAAGAACAATGTATACAGGACTGGTTTGCAAACTTCACAACCCGTAGAACAAACATTTCACCTGTTCCTCACACCCCTGTGGGCCAGGATTGGGACATCAGGACTGCTTAGTTGGGGAAATCTGGATGATGGAGTTTTGTAACACATCTAACCACACTTTCATTTTGTCCAAAACACTGAGCCTATTTGGAAGGCCAAATATTTAGTTATTATTTTGTAACCAGGAGAAACTATTTAGCAGACCAGGGAATATATTTCCTTTCTCTAGCCTAGAGGTTTTCATAGCCTTCTGGTTACTCTCATATGATGTTAACCTTAAGGATAGAAATGTCACCTTTAAAAATATCTCAAGGATCTAAACTGAATTCACTTTGAAACTTTATTACTGGATATGGCCAAGCATGTCAAGTCCTCAATTAACAGATGAAATATTATCTCCTTTTTCAGTCTTAAATGGCTTCCAAAGCATTTCATGGACATGCAAAATAGTTGGTTGATATTTTGGGGAGTATCCACGGAAGTAATTGAGCGCACTGGTAAGAGTATTTTTTGCACTAATTAAATATTCCAAACTTCTATCAAGATTATTGTCACCTATTTAATGGCTCATTGAGTTTACGGGCTATGCAAGTTCTCTTTCATCAGTAGAGTTAGGACATCCATTCTTGAAATGATAAATTAAGGAGAAGGCTAAAAACATAAAAGAACATCTGAAGATTATTCGCATTTCAAATTTTCTGACATGGACCATTCTGTTCATTGATGAGATCAGAATCGGATGAGCTTGAAGAATTCATTTTCTTCAAACAGTTTACTTCTGCTTTTTTACACTACTTAGGGCATTGAAAATTTATACTGTTTTGTGCACTTAAAATGAAGCGTATGCAGAAAAATATGTTTAATGTAATTACTAAATCTTATCTTCAATAGAAGTCTTTATTACATGTACATAAAAGGGTTGAAACATGGAATCATAAATATTATTGCAGCATTTCTGGCATAAAGAAGGAACAGAAAGTTGGCGTTAGAAGTTGAGCATCATAAAGGATTCATTCGTTCATTCGTTCGTTCCCTCGCTTAACAAACACTGATTAAGCAATGGCTCTATGCTAGGGATCGTGTTGTGCCGTATGTATCCACTGAATAGTAAAATCAATGCAAAATATGCTTTCTTGTCTAGTTAAAAAGAATAGATGAACGCACATATAAAAATATACTGTGAGTTCATACTATTATGAACAAAATAGGAATGCGGTAGTATAAAGGAAGAACAAAGGTACAGTTGTAGGTGGAGTGGGAAAGACATTTGAGCTGTTATCCAACGGGAATAAGATCGAGCCAGGCAAAACCTAAGGGGAAGTGTGCTCGAGTCGTAGGGAATGGCTCATGTTAAGGCCCTAGATGAAAAAAGACTTTGGTGCCCTCAAGGGTTTGAAAAGTCAGTGTTGCTGGAGTCTAAAGGGCCAAGGAAGAGGAGTCAAAGATGGGGGAGAGACCAAGATCATACCAGCTTAATCAGAACTTTGTAGACCATGGTAGGTAAATTGTTCAGCTTTTATTCTAAGTGTAGGAAGAAGCTTCTACGACGTCGCTTGGGTTACTCTTTGAAAAATAGATTGGAAAAGCCAATACTTGGAGCTGGGAGAGAAGCAGGTTGATTGTTATTCATAATTTAAGGGTGAGACGCTGGTGGCTTGGACAAAGTGGGTGTAATGGAGATAAAGACACATGGACAAACCTGTGATCTGTTTTTGAAGGAGAAAGACTAGGAACTGATCATATGTGGGGTAGGAGAGAGTTGTCCCAGGTGGCAAAAGGGGCTATGTTACAGACAAAAGACAGATGTGTTTTGTATGTGCGTGCATGTGGGGGGCATTTTGGATGTCGAGAAGGCAATTGAGTCTAAAGTTCGGGAGCTCGGAGGAGAGTACTACCCTGAAAGTTATGGGAATATAGGTTATCTTGGAAAACAGCAGAGATCATTCAGACAGAAAATGTAGAGAAAGGAAGGAAACTAGCTAGAAGGGAGCCTGGCGAATGCTAGCATTTCAGGAGCAAAGGAAATGAGCCTTGAAAAGAAAAGAGAGGAAGAATTGGGGGGCAAGACGGGTACAGGAAGGGGAAAGGGGAATGTATGACAGAGGAGAGATTATTATTCTTGAGGATGGGAAAACAAACCTACTAGAAAAGTATAACAGGATTGATGGGTCATATAGCTTTATCATAGTTTATATAGAGATTTCCAATGTACAAAACACTTCATTCAAGTCCAGCGTTTATTTGTTCAGGAAACACCAGCGAGATCCAGTTTCAAATGATGTTCATGATAGCCTGTGGGATACATAAGCCAATACTATTGTCTGTAAAAAAAATGGCTCAGATTATATCTACTTCAGTGGAAATGGTTTTGCTACCATGAGACAGGAGAGATGTTCCAAACTGGATTTTCAGACTCAGAATTCCGTGTCTTGGGGCGTCTGGGTGGCTCAGTCGGTTGAGCATCCGACTTCAGCTCAGGTCATGATCTCGTGGTCTGTGAGTTCGAGCCCCGCGTCGGGCTCTGTGCTGACAGCTCGGAGCCTGGAGCCTGCTTCGGATTCTGTGTCTCCCTCTCTCTCTGCCCCTCCCCTGTTCATTCTCTCTCTCTCTCTCTCTTTCTCTCTCTCTCTCTCTGCCAAAAATAAATATACTTTAAAAAAAAATTAAAAAAAAGAATTCTGTGTCTTATTCCCCACGGAGGCATATTATTTAGATTATGTTAACCTTAAATAGTAATGGTAATAAAGCTAGATACTTTAGTCTCCTGTTAAAGTCTGGGTTGTTATGATTAAAGATAAAAAGATGCAAACAAGTCATTTTAAAAATACCAGCTCTACCATTTCTTATGTAATCCTTGCAGATTCAATGTCAGGACGTGGCTCTACACAGCTGTGACCAAACTGTTGCACGGGATCATACTTTTAGACTGACATGAATGGTTCGAGGCAGCTGAACAACCAATTTAGTTGATTTTGTTCTGCAAACTTGACTGGTCATTGGGCTGAACTGACCAGAAGGCACTATCATGCAAACACAGTGAGTTATGTTTCTCTAGAGATTGCAAGCTATGCATCAGAAGCTGTCTTAACTATTTCAGATCACTTGAGTAGTGCTCTGTCCCTGAAGTCACAAGACATTTTGAATCAGCTTTGTATGAAGAATATGGTGATTTTAGAGAGACCAAGTGAATATCTGGGTTTTCTCATCTACATCAATGGGTCCTCTTCAGTTGTAAACAGAAATTGATCCTGATATAAGAGAAAAAGAAAAAGAGAAAGAGAAAGAAGAAGAAAGAAAGAAAGAAAGAAAGAAAGAAAGAAAGAAAGAAAGAAAAGAAAAAGAGAAGACAAGGATGATAATTAAATTATGCAAAAAAGAAATTCCTGAGTGTTAAATAGGTCATATCAGGAAAGGTATGAGAATTGAACAAGGGTCAAAGACACAGAGCATCCAATCAGTGCTATTGACTGAATTTCTGGGACGGGACTGGACCAGAGTAGGTCCTTAGGAGTTTGTTTTCGGTGTTTTGGAGTGTGTGTGTGTGTGTGTGTGTGTGTGTGTGTGTGTGTGTATCAGGCTGATTATCTCCATTACTGTTATTACTACTTAGTAACAATGTTGGCACGTGACATCCTACATCATGTGGCATAATGAGATCCTACTCTCTGGTGCTAAGTATTTTATGTGCTCATACAAACCTAGGAGTCAGGAGTATGCATAGCTCCATTGAACACAAGAGAAAACTACAGCTTGGAGAAATTCATTTCCTGCAAAATCACATGATTGGCAGGTGGCAGAATCAGAAACTCAGTCTCTATAAAGTCCAAGCTGTGTTCTTAACTTCTATTCTAAAGAGTTCATCATGTCAACTTAAAATAATGATCTCTCTGGTTAGTTAATACCATTTACGGAAGGACAGCCTATAGAATTATTTTATTTCATTTTTTATTTTCCTGGCCATTTTTCTGTTTCCTTTAGACTTCTTACACGCCTGTGTGAATATATGCCTATAATTAAAAATCCAATGCATATGGGGCACCTGGGTGGCTCAGTCAGTTAAGCGTCCGACTTGAGCTCAGGTCGTGATCTCACAGTTCGTGAGTTCGAGCCCCACGTCAGGCTCTGTGCTGACAGCTCAAAGCCTGGAGCCTGCTTCAGATTCTGTCTCTCTCTCTCTCTCTCTCTCTCTCTCTCTCTCTGCCCCTCCCTGACTCATGCTCTGTCTCTGTCTCTCAAAAATAAATAAAAACATTACAAAAAATTTTTTAATCCAATATATATGATTTTCAATTTCCACTTAAATTATACTATGCACAGAGACCACCAAGGAAAATAAGAAATTGACCACAAGTAAAAGAGGAAAAGTCCTAAGAGGTCTACTAAGCATGAGTGAAAATCAGCTAAGGCTATGTAACATATACTATTTTGAAAGAATCAGAATGCTTCTCTTGCTATATGAAAATTATAAGCACCATTTTTTTTTTTTTGAGAAAGAGAAAGGCAGAAAGTGTGCTGGAGCCGGGGAGGGGCAGAGAGAGAGAGAGAGAGAAGGAGTGAGAGACTCCCAAGCAGAGTCCAACACGGGGCTCCATCTCCTGACCATGAGATCCTGACCTGAGCCGAAATCAAGAATCGGACGATTAATGGTACTGAGCCACCCAGGCGCCCCGATAAGCACCGTTGTAGAAGTGAAAGACCCCTGAAAGACATCTTCATTGCTAAAAAGTTACCCGCTCCAACACATAGCACTTGAAATGGGAACCACAGAGTCTGTAATGGCTGTGAAATTTGGAAAGACCAATAAAATAAGTAGATAAACAGAGAACAGACAGACAAAGAAAAATAGTAAAGAGAGAAATTAACCGTGGTAAACTTACCGTCAGACACATGATCAAAATCAGCTACGTAAGACTTTGGCCAAAGGAAGGCTGATCCTGGTCGATGCTGTTGGAATGTCTTAGAAGCAGCGAGACTTCTTTCCTGTTCGATTTGTACACCAGTCCTCCACTGTTTATATTTAGCTTCTGCTACACATAGAAAGTGAGGACACAAAATGTTTCTCACTGTAAATTAATTTCTCTATTTCATAAAGAAAAAAAAAGCCAGGACTTCGGGTTTCTCGGTAGGTAGAAATACAAATATATTCATTTCCTCTAAGGTAAGATATACAGAAAGATCTCCCTGTGTTTTGCTTTTGTTGTTGCTGTTGTTTTGTTTGTTTGTTTGTTTGTTTTCAAAATAGACTATTCAGTGGAATAAGGTATGACTGATACAAAAAATATATGCAGCTCTATTCCCTACATTTGGTTGAAAATATTGTTTGCGTTTGTCACCAACTGATGGCCCAAATTAAGATGGCAGAGACTTACCTCCAAAATAAAAGTTATTTACATTTCTATCTCTCACTCAAAATAAATACATACCTTCTGTCTGTATAATATGCAAAGTAGGATCATTTAAATGAGGGGGGAGAAAAAGTAGAACTGCCGAAAATAACGTTTTGAAAAGTTTTCGGGGAAGTGGTCACAGCCTCTTGGGAACACTTTGAACTAGAGCTCAAATAAATGAGATTGCGTCACCTCGCACAGACTCCTAATCAGGCTGTCTTTGTTCTGCAGCTCATATTGTACCTAGAAGTTCGTTTCCAATACCTGCACATATTATTCTATTCATATGTAAATGGGATTGAAGATGTTATTCTTTCTTCCCTACAATCTGCTCTTAAAGCAATAATAAAATTTATGAACGAGTGCCATGAGAGGTGGAGGCTTATGGACACTGGCGTGTTCTGACTTTGCACCGAGCCCACGGTGGCGATCTTGAAGGAACAGCTGTGTCTCCTTCCCTCAGGGATCTATTTGAACATGAAGGGGTTATCACTGGAGCCGTTATTGGCGTTAGACATTTCCACTGATATGACATTTGGATTCCAATGGCAGTTTTATGGCTCTCTAGACATCTTTGATAGGAGAGGAGGTGTGTAGATGGTACCGCTCCCTGTCAGGAAAGGGAAGAAAGTCTGTTGGTCAGAAGACGACGGGGAACCGCATACCCCGGGTTCTACTCCTGGCTTTGCGGGTCACCTGCTGGAAGCCTTGAAAAAGCCACATGAGATTACCGGGGGCTCCCTTTCTTCTGTGTGCAGATTAATTGCCTGTGGCAAATGCTGTGTGCAAATTTCAAGGGCAATTGAGTCCTGCGTGCTTTCCTACTTGCTCCTCTTTTGTTGTTGTGGTTTTTTGTTTTTTTTTTTTCCTCTCTCCCTCTTGTTTTTAAGGGCAGGAGTTGCCAATTTTATGTGCAATTAAGTTGTGCATACCCCAAGCTAACTAGGGTACCTCAACTCCACTTTAAAACTATCGGCTATAAACACATCCATGATATCTGATGTCTTCAGGGAGTAACCTAATTCTGCTTTGATGGAGACATTTAATGGGGGTGCTTCTTCCTATTTTCACAAGAATGCTGTAGGTATTAGTTTAAACCAAACAGGACATTCCATTCTTATGTGCCTTAGTTTATCAGTCTGTCAAGAGATCAGGAAACAAAGCACATCTCCGGACTGCCTCGATTTTTAAAGAAAGCAAAGGGTTAATCATGCATTTTTTATAAATACAGGATACCTATAGCTCTCGCTTCTAATGTGCCTTAGGTCGTGTTCCGTGTTTAAAACAATAGCTTTATTTATTAGTGTATAATAGTATATTTATTAAATATAAATATATTTAATATTTATTAAAGGATGTGAATCAACTATGTTCTCTCCTAGAAAGAGCTTTTTGTCAAGAGGGCTGTCTGGGATCAGACAACTGTGGTTCAATCCGTTTTGTTAACAAACAACTGTGATTTTGAGAAAGTTACTCTCCTATGAGCCTAAGTTCCTCCTCCCTCCAATGAGGGAAAACAAACAAATGTAAAAACAAAACTCACCTTGGACGATACCTGTTCAGGTGAAATTAGACAATACCAGCCTCCATCAGGCGCTCGGAAAACAGGGAGAGTGATTATTCACAGCCTCTCAAAAGTTCCCTTTCATTTCAAGAAGATCCTGTGCTGAGAACCAGGTAGAATCGTAGTGAACAGGCGCTAAAAGGACTGAGGGAAATTAACCAGGTTCTCGGACGCCCAGTTGGCCAAGAAAATAAATGTGGATTTCAGTGTTTCAACCATTTTCCTGCAGTCGCGGGGGCAGCATGGGGGTGGTGGTCGTCAGGCTCTTGGTCCCCTTACCAGCCTTCCCACCCTGTTACAAATCCCAGAGGTAGGGGGACCAGAATTCCTTCCACTGATGTAGGCGAAGATCCCTGCATCAGCGCTGGATGCGTCCATCTGTCCATTTCCTTATGGGCCTCCCTCCTCCTGTCTTCGAAATCTTCCTCTTAGCACTCTTCATATATATTTTATAAATATAATTTTATATTTATATTTTTTTATATTTTATAATATAAACTGATACTTTTATAAATATAATATTTTATAAATATAATTTTACATTTACAATTTTTACATTTTATAATATAAACTTATATTTATAATGTTATATACTATTGTATAAAGATAATTTTCAATATATGATCATAAATTATAAATCTTTGTAAACATAAATATATAAATATTCTACCTATTATATAAGCTTACAGATTGTATATTTATGTGTATATATTTATTATGTATAATTTAATATATAAAACATATAACTCGCACAATGTCAAATTTAACAAGTTATGCTAGAGATAATAAATCCCACCACTGCTATTTCTGTCTGAAAACTATGACACAGTGTGGTGAAAGCGCCAAATAGTCTGGGGCTTGTCCCTGTTTGCGAGGGCTTTTTCTTCGCATATTTTACTGTCAGTTTCTTGACATTTTTGTCAGCTCAGAACTGGAGGGCATAGGTGCCGGCGGCAGGTCTCACCACATTTTTATTCTCCATTGCATTTTCAGAGACTGTGGAAAAAAATAAAATAAAACCGGGGGGCCGGCGGGGATGGGGGGCGCGGAGGAAGAGCCGGGAAGAGAGGTGATGATGTCAAAGGCAGAGCAGCGTTGAGGGCCAGTCTCTGAAAGTCAGAACGCGCAGTTTTTCACTGGCAGCTGGCGCTCTGCGTACAAGGTGAGCCCCCCACGCCCCCGCCCCCGACGGTCCCCCCCACCCCCGAAGAATCCTGACACGAGACATGCCATTTTCTCATTTCCTCATTACGCCAGGCAGATAGAAGGGAAATCTATGAACCTGCTTGCAAAAGATATCTTTTTACTTTTTTTTTTCTTTCTCTCTTTTCTACCCCTCCTCCCTCCAGCCCCCCCCCCCCCAACAAACTGTGCATTTCTGGGCAGGGAAGGGTGTCTGCGCAGCACAGCTATTGTTTTCCTAGTAACATCAGCCCTGGCTCCAATCAACCCTTAAGGTTGTCTGCCCTTTAGAACTAGAAGCCTTTCCTTTTCTGGGTTTTGGTTTTGGTTTTTCTTTTTTAAAATTCATGTCGAAAATGTACAGAACGACATTCAAGAAGTGATAATGTGGAAACACCTTTTCTCCCCGCCCTCCCTTCTCACAGCTTTTGTAAAGAAAAGGGAAAAAAATAAATGAATAGGCCCTCATGGGCGTCTATTCAATTTTGGCCCCCAACAACAGTGAAATAACAATAAAATAACAGTAGTAGTAGTAGCTATATTCTATATAGTTCAGAACCATCTTCCCAAGGAACCCCATCTAAAATGTATTTTAGGGGTGCCTGGGTGGCCCAGCCGGTTAAGCATCCCACTGCCGCTCAGGTCATGATCACAAGGTCGGTGAGTTGGAGGCCCGTGTGGGGCTCTGGGCTGACAGCTCAGAGCCTGGGGCCTGCTTCAGATTCTGTCTCCTTTCTTTGCCTTTCCTCCACTCACACTCAGCCTGTCTCTGAAAAATGAGTAAACCTTAAAAAAATTGTAAATGTATTTTAATGTCTCTCTCTGTGTTTTTAAATTTTATTCTCCTTTGTCTTATTTCTTTCTATAAGAAGATATTTCCCAAACTCTTCATGAAGGGGGGAAAATGTGTTTCCTTATTAAGTACATTTGGCTAATGCATATTCCCAAAGTTTATTTATAACAGAATCTTTTTATTCATCAGACCATTTGTTAATATGGAAGGGGGTCACAGAGCTCTTAGGGGCAAGAGTATATAATTTCAGCAACATAGTTCTAACAGTTACCTTTCTGAGCATATTCATTATAGGCTTTACTTAGCGCATCTGATGATTCGCTTTCCTTGCAAAGGAAGTTCAAGTATTTGGCAATTTCCGGGACAGCCAAAAGTTACTTCACAAATCATTACCAGAGTATGCTGATGTTGTCTTGGATGTTTGACCAAAATATTGATCAAGTCTTTAAAAAATAGGTGGGGCGCCTGTGTGGCTCAGTTGGTTAAGCATCCCACTCTTGATTTTGGCTAAGGTCATGATCTCCGTGTTCGTGAGTTCAAGCCCCACATGGGGCTCTGTGGCCTCCCCCACTCATTCTCTCTCTCTCTCTCTCTCTCTCTCTCAAAATAAATAAATTTTAAAAATAAATAAATAAAAATAACAAAAAATATGGGAGACAAGAGTAAAAATAAATAAAATAGCTTTTAGTAGCCTGCCTAGATAGCCCTGCTCGCCTTGACAATATAAACAAAGTAAGGTGTGAAACGTGGTCAGAAGAAGCACAGTCCAGTATCCTGGTGAACATCTGCACACACATCAGTAGGGTGACCTCCTATCAGCAGAATTATTGAGTCAAAGGATTGCATTTTCACAAATTTGACAGATGTCACAAACTGTCTTCCAAGCGGGTCACATTGATTTATACTTCCCCCAAGATCTTTATGTGGAGGGCTCTTGTCTGTTAATTTTCTCTTTCATATTATTTCATTTCTCTGTTGGGCTCTAAATGAACTTTAGCTGATCTTTGGAAAGGCTTATAGCCAATCTATAAATTAATTTGGGGAAATTCACATCATTACAGTACTGAATCTTACTACAAAGGGGCACAAAATCACTTTTTTGCCCTTCGTGGAATTTTCGTTTTTCTTAGATGGGTTTTCAATGTTTCTTGAGGTGCTTGGGCATTGTATGCATTGCCTTGTTATTTTAATCAGGGGTTGCCTGTTGTTCTAAATAAAGCTTGCTGGAACACGGCCACGCCCATCATTTACATACAGTCTACACAGCTTAAAGTTGTATAGTTGCAGCAGAGACCATAAGACCTGCAAAGCTTAAAATAGTTACCATCTGGCCCTTTACTGAAAAGTTTGTTGACTCCTGCTTGAGATCATTTGTTTCCTTTCATTGTATTGTCAGTATTTACTTCCACATGGAAAAATTATTATTTGTAACATCTTACTACTAAATTCTCTCAATTATTATAATTTCTGATGATTCCCCTGAGGTTTCTAGGTATGTCAGGTGTCCTACGAAAATAGTTATAATTTTATTTTCATATTCTCACTATATTTATCCGCTATTTCGTCATTTGTCCCGTTTTATTGATAAATATATAAAATATTGAATCTGTTTCCTTTATTTATATAGAGTTATGTTTATTTCTCTCTATATACTGTTTTATAAATTTTTAATGTTTATTTATTTTTGAGAGAGAGAGAGAGAGAGAGAGAGCAAGCAGCAGAGGGGCAGAAAGAGAGGAAGACACAGAATCCGAAGCAGGCTCCAGGTTCTAAGCTGGACGCGGGGCTCGAACCTGTGAACCATGAGATCATGACCTGAGCTGAAGTCGGACACTTAACCTACTGAGTCACCCAGAACCCCTGATGTTACATTATTTATTCCTATTTTATTAAAATACATTTTAATCAAAAAATGGACATTGAATGTCGTCGAGTGTTTTCCCACAACCATTGAGATATTCATAAATACTGTTGTCCTCTGATCTTTGGATACAATTCATTTTATGAATAGATTTTTTCATTTTGAAGCCATTTGGGGATGAGCTCCACCTGGTTGGAATATGTTATTCTTTAATGATCAAGTTGAATTTTCTTTGCTAATAATGCATTGGTACTCTGCAACAATATTCAAAAGTAAAAATATATATATATATATTTCTGTATTGCTCAGGTTCTGTGGTTTGTAAGTTTAAGATGTTTTAACATCATATTGGGTCTATAAAAATAGGTTGACTGTCTCCCTTTTTTTTTTTTTTACATGACTTGGATTAGTTAAGAACATCAGAATTGTTTTTTCATGAATGGTTGAAAGAATATACCTATGAAACCATTTAGACAGTGGCTTTTCCTGGACAGTATTCCTGTAACACATCTGCCAATTTTCTATGTTGCTAATGTACAAAATGCTCTGTATTTGTGGGAAGGAATTTGGTATCTCATACCTTCATTAAAAACTAGCCATTTCACTCAGACTCTCAAATGCATTTATATAGAATAGATTTGGAAAATGCATTTTTCGCAGATCTTTAAGGATTTTACAAGTTTACTTGTTATGTATCTTGATGATATTACTTACATACTTTAAGAAAACTGAGGGCAAAATCAGAACAGAGAAGGACAGATAATAAAAGACATGATGGCAATATCCCAGGATGATTTACGGGATAGATTTCCCTGGATCAGAGCTGCCTAAAAAGGCAGTCGGCTAAAAATAAAATTAGCGGGTCCCTGGACAAAGAAAACAAATGAGTTCTCAGTAATAGAGAGGATACAAAAATGGAAGTTATAGATGAGAAGGTGAAGAGGCATCTTTCAAAGATAAAGGTAATTAGATGCTTAAAAATAACAAACAAGGTTGTACAAAGAGTATCTCCGAACAGTTAGGAATCGAACCATAAAAATGGCATGTTTTTGAGCTTGTTATACAGAAGGAGTTTAAGCGAAGAGAATGTGTGCAACCTGGAAATGAGGGGCGTTCTGCACTCACATGGGTGTTGTAAAGGTGAGTCACTCGAAAAGAAAATGTAGCTATAGCACCCCATTTGGTTCTGCCATGGTCAATATTTCTATAGTCATAATGTGTATTAGGCATTTTCGAATTTAGAATCAACCTATAGACAACACTTGAAAGACATCAATGGAGTCTGAAAGTGATTTGTATGTGCCGCCATGGAGAGAGAGAGGGGTGAGGCTGGGAGGGAGGAACAGAGGAAGAGAAGTTAGGGGCTTCAAATTCCCATCTTATACAGAGTCAGACTTTTTTTTTTAATTTTTTTTTCAACGTTTATTTATTTTTGGGGGGGACAGAGAGAGACAGAGCATGAATGGGGGAGGGGCAGAGAGAGAGGGAGACACAGAATCGGAAACAGGCTCCAGGCTCCGAGCCATCAGCCCAGAGCCCGACGCGGGGCTCGAACTCCCGGACCGCGAGATCGTGACCTGGCTGAAGTCGGACGCTTAACCGACTGCGCCACCCAGGCGCCCCCAGAGTCAGACATTTAACTGACTGAGCCACCCAGGCACCTCATCATATTCCTTATTAAAAAAAAAAAAAAAGAGGGACACCTGGGTGGCTCAGTCGGTCGAACGTCCGACTTCGGCTCAGGTCGTGATCTCACTGCTCATGAGTTCGAGCCCCGCGTCGGGCTCTGGGCTGACAGCTCAGAGCCTGGAGCCTGCTTTGGATTCTGTCTCCCTCTCTCTGCCCCTCCCCTGCTTGCGTGCTCTGTCTCTGTCTCTCACAAATAAACATTAAAATTTTTTTTTAAAAGAAGAAGGAAAGAAGAAAAAGCAAGTCATCTAATCCGTGATTGGCAGAACCCGCTGGACATCAGATTCACTTGGGTAGCTTAGAAAAAGCACAGATATTTTGAGTCCCCTCCTGGAAATGGCTGAGCAAGGCTGGGGGAGGACTCTAGGAATCTCACGATTTTAAAAGTATTCCAAAGGATTCTGAGGCACATTCAGGTTGGAAACCACTAGCTGCACGGTCCTTGTTTCCCTTTTTCCTGGCCGATAGGAAACTGTGAGTGAAATGAGCTCTTGTGAGATTCCACAACCCCTGTATCTTTTCCCCTTGACCTTGCTTTTCTTTTTAACATTTAGTTTATTTTTTCATAAAGGAGCCTTTTGTTTGTTTTCTTTCAAATTTTAATTTACAGTCTAGCTAGTTAACACATAGTGTGATCTTAGTTTCAGGCGGAGAATTCGGTGATTCATCGCTCAGGTACAACACCCAGTGGTCACCACAAGTGCCCTCCTTCAGGCCCATCACCCCTTTAGCCCATCCCCCACCCACCTCCCTCCACCAACTCTGTTTGCTCTCTATCATTAAGAGTCTCTTGTGGTTTGTTTCCCTGTCTTTTTTCCCCCTCCCGTACATCCAACTGTTTTATTTCTTAAACTCCACATATGAATGAAATTCTTTGGTATTTGTCTTCCTCTGATTGATTTATTTTGCTTAGCATCATGCACTCTAGCTCCATCCATGTGGGTCCAAGGGGTAAGATTTCATTGTTGTTGACGGCTGAGTAATATTCCATTGTATGTATATAGCAACGTCTTCTTTATCCATTCATTCGTCAACGGACACTTGGGCTTTTTCCATAGTTTGGTTATTGTTGATAATGCCACTATAAACATCGGGGTGAGTGTGCCCCTTCAAATTTGTATTTTTATATCCTTTGGATAAATTCCTAGTAGTACAATTGCTAGGTCATACGATAGTTCTATTTTTAACTTTTGGAGGAACCTCCATACTGTTTTCCAGAGTGGCTGCACCAGTTGGACTTCTCACCAACAGTCGAAGAGAGTTCCCCTTTCTCTGTTCCCTCACCAACGTATGTTGTTCCTGTGTTGCTAACGTTGGCCATTCTGACAGCTGTGAGGTGGTATATCATCCTGGTTTTGCTTTGTATTTCCCTGCTGCTGAATGATGTTGAGTATCTTTTCATGTGTCTGTCAGCCATCGGGATGTCTTCTTTGGAAAAATGGCTGTTCACGTCTTCTGCCCGTTTCTTAACTGGATTATTTGTTTGGGGGGGGGTGTTGAGTTTTATCAGTTCTTTATAGATTTTGGATACTAACCCTTTCTCAGATACATCATTTGAAAATATCTTCTACCATTTCGTAGACTGCCTTTTAGTCTTGTTGATTGCTTCCTTCACTGTGCAGAAGCTTTTTACCTTGATGAAGTCCCAATAGTTGATTTTTGCTTTGGGTTTCCTTGCCTCCAGAGATGCGTCTAGTACGAAGCTGTTCCAGCTGAAGTCAAAGAGGTTGCTGCCTGGGTTCCTCTCTAGGGTTTTTATGGTTTTTCGTCTCATATTTATGTCTTTCATCCATTTTGAATTTGTTTTCATGCATGATGTAAGAAAGTGGTCCAGTTTCACTCTTCTGCATGTCGCTGCCCAGTTTTCCCAACACCATTTGTTGATGATGCTGTCTTTTTTCCTTTAGATATTCTTTCTTGCTTTGTCGAAGATCAATTGGCCATATCATTGTGGGTCCATTTCTCACTTTTCTATTCTGTTCCGAGCTATGTGTCTGTTTTTCGTGCCAGTACCATACTGTCTTGATGACTACAGCTTTGTTATGTAGCTTCGAGTCCAGAATTGTGATGTTTCCGGCTCTGGTTTACTTTCTGAGGTTTGCTTTGCTATTCAGGGCCTTTTATAGTGCCGTACAAATTTTAGGATTGTTCGTTCTAACTCTGTGAAAAATGCTGGTGGTATTTTGACAGAGATTGCATTAAATGTGTAGATTGCTTTGGGTAGTATAGACACTTTAACAATGTCTGTTCTTCTAATCCATGAGCGCCAAACTTTCTTCCATTTCTTTGTGTCCTCTTCAATTTCTTTCATGAGCGTTGTATGGTTTTCGGGATATCGTTCTTTTATTTCTTTCTGGTTCGGTTTATTTTTGGATATCTTACGGTTTTTGGTGCAGTTGTAAATGGGACTGATTCCTTGATTTCTCTGTCTGATGTTTCGTTATTGGTGTATAGAAATGCAAGCGATTTCTGTATATTGATTTTATACCCTGAGACTTTGCTAACTTCACGTATCGGTTCTAGCAATTTGTTGGTGTAGTCTTTCAGGTTTGCTACGTACCATATCATGTCATTTGCGAATAGTGAAAGTTTGACTTCTTCCTTGCTTGGCCTTGATTTGTAAAACCTAATGGACTTTCTAAACAGGTGGTTTCGATGGAGTCTGTTTTTATGCTACTTTCATAATCCAAGCAAATCTGCTCTGCAAAGGTCTGTCTACAGCGGCCTGGGCAGTGGGAGCATAGCGGCTCACCTAGCACGTTCCCTCAGGGCTGCCAAAAAGACTGTGGTGTGGATACGGCAAGTTGGCCGTATGCCCAAATGCAGTGGTATATGAGTGTGAGCTCATCCGCCAAGAGCTATGTATTTGCATTATGCACGACTTGGAAAGAACAAAACTCTTGAGTAACGTGGGAGAGAGGCAAAGTTGTCTTAAGGAAACTCTCCGTGAGAATCTCACCGAGGGAAAGGGAAGGACGGCACTCAGAATCTTATGGCTCGCAGGGTGCTTCAATGTTCTGCGTGGAGAGGAAAAGTCATGCTTTGGGCTTTTCTGTGACACGGAGAGCTCTCTGTGGTATCTGCTTTTGTTATCTCGGGCAATTTAAAAAATCTGGATGTTGAGAGGTTACATGTCATGAGGCTCTCCCCTCGGTGGGCTCTCAGAAGCAAGCTAGCAAAAACTTCCGGAAGTGACGGGAAGGTGTTACGGCTGCCACTGCTTGCTCCAGTCTCAGAATTCTTTCTCCCTTGATCTTCAAAACCAACCTCCTTGTAATTGGCATGTTTACAAGACAGAAGGGAGAACAGAACTGGTTACCCAGAATTCACCTTGATGTCGGATTGTCTCACCCACACGGGTCACTCTTTCTTTCTGTCTTAAAAAGGCATTAGAGGCGGAAGGCAGTGAAGGGGTGGCGGGGAGACTTTCAGGTCCTGAAAGAAACTGTGTGGTAAGCAGACTCAGACAAGTGAGCTCCTCTGGAATCACTGATCTTCGACTGGACATCACGTGGGGGCTGCCGAGTTGGAACAATGACCCGAGCCTTCTGCAGCCCATTAGCCACAAAGCCCCCCGGGCAGGTGTCTTCAGAAGTATGAAGAAAGAATTAAGCATGAAAAGTGCGTTGTGTGTCCCGCTTGTGTTAGAGTTCTAGCTGAGACAAAGTGAGTTTTGTGGAGTCTTGTCCTCTCTTCCCTAGTGAGCTTGGAATTGGATATTAAAGAAGAAAAACAAAGAGATATTTGTCTTAAAGCTTAGAGCACGGAACAAAACAGAGTGTGGGAGGCCGGTTAACCCTTCTCGTGGGCTTCCAGAAAGCTGTCGCCTTGCTTTTTACATATGCATACGTGCTTATAGGAAACATGGAAGACAAATAGTATCACGCTCATGTGTATAAGTATTGACTTTATGTATATGTGAGACTTTAGTGTAGTCAGAAAAAAGAATGAGTGCATGGATTGGCTACTTCTGTAAGAAGTGTTTGCTTTCTAGAGCTTTTCTTGTGTCTGCAGTGGAAGGAAAGAAAGAAAGAAAGAAAGAAAGAAAGAAAGAAAGAAAGAACAAGAGAGAGAAAGAAAGAAAGAAAGAAAGAAAGAAAGAAAGAAAGAGAAAGAGGGAAGGAGGGAAGGAGAGAGGGAGGGAGGGAAGGAGGGAGGGGGAAAGAAAGAAGAAAGAAAGAAAGAAAGAAAGAAAGAAAGAAAGAAAGAAGAAAGATAAAGGAGGGATGGAGGAAGGAAGGAAGGAAGAGAAGGAAGAAAGAAAGAAAGAAAGAAAGAAAGAAAGAAAGAAAGAAAGAAAGAAAGAGAAAGAAAGAGGAAGGAAGGAAGGAGAAAGAAAGAAGAAGAGAAGAAAGAAAGAGAAAGAAAGAGGGAGGGAGGAAAGAAAGAAAAGGAAAGAAAGAAAGAAGAGAAAAGAAAAAGAGAAAAGAAGAGAAAGAAAGAAAGAAAGAAAGAAAGAAGAAAGAAAGAAAGAAAGAAAGAAAGAAATGAAGGAAGGAAGAAGAAAGGAAGAAAGAAATGCTTGCTTTCTGCCTAGGTCAAGGTAACAACATCCAGATTGGGGAGAAAATGAGACACAAAACAGCATTTATTTCTGATTGTCCCTAGATCCTGTGAGTGAGAGGAGAGATGCCATTTCTCCGACTAAGTTATATCATTAGCAAAAACACCAGTGGTGGGAGAATTCTCGACAGGCTTATTGCATTTAGGCGTATTTTTCAAATCTCTAACTTTATTTTAAATAAAAACATAGACGTGATACACAGCAAAGCAAGTTCTCACTCTACCCAAATGATCTTCTCCTTGCTCTATTTCTGTGCCCAGAGAGGAAAAAAAAAGTAATTCAAAGACTTCTCTCATGTTCAAAATACTAGAGGCTAAGAAATTCTAAGAGAACTTAGATAAATCAAGTATTCCCTCCCTTTCGTCTCCTACAGTGTGGAGGCTCCAGCAGTGACAGGAGTGGGACCCTAAATGCGCTAAATACACTATGGACCCTCTTTATCATCATTCAGTTGTGAGGATTCGCATCCTCAGAAACCAGGAATTCTTGCAAAAGAACAAGCCAGAGGGGACTGTGTTTTGTTTTGTTTTTTGTTTTTTTGTTTTTTTCACATCTCTGGGCAGCAACAGCTCTCTATAACAAAAAACAATGCGACCCTATTGCCTTGAATTGCCTTAGGTAGAAATCGTCTCCCCCACCACTCCACCCGCCCCCCCCCCACCACCCAGGAGAAATTTTTAGCCACTTGTCGAGTGGAATAAACGCAGTTTATCTGTCACTGCAATTTGTTCCCGCTCCTCACTTGCAAAGCCTAAAGCTTGTGTATTTCCAGGAATGTCCTCCTCTCCAACCCTCAAAATGTTGCCCTACCCCTCACCCCTTTTAGCCGTGGGAACATTACAGACAATTAAATGAAGTGTGTGTGTGATGGCAAGATATTACATTTACAGCCTTTTGAACTTGCTTCTATGGCACCCTTAGGTCATATGAGAACATCCGAGCAGGGACCCTGAAGAACAATAACCGAAGCCCTCTTTTCTCTTTGTTCGACCGCTTTCTCAGACGACAAGAAGTTCACGGTTTTGACGTATGAGCTTCCTCCCCGTGTCACCTGCGGGTTTCAGTAGTTGGTACCGAAACAGGACGCGTGTTCCCCAATCGGGTCAGCGAAGTTCTGAGAGTTAACTAGCAGTCCTGGTACGTGCAGGTGTTGAGTTGTTTTGCCCATGGTCGGGAGAACAAGGTCTTGGCTCAATAATGAGTGATCATTTATTGCCCATTTTCCCCATGCCAGGCAGGCCCTGGACCGACAGCCCCCCTACCTCTTCTGTGTACTCTTTTCAATAACCCGCAAAGTCGGGTGGTTATCCGCGTTTATGGGTAGGAACCGGCAACTGCACTTTATAGTAAGACGTGGTGGAAAAACGTGGGTAGATGACCCCCTAGTTGGCACACTGTTGGAAAGATTATACAGCAAATGTTCGAGAGCTGCGCGTACAGTATGTTTGGGATGCGTCATTCTAATTATAATACACATCGAGACTGTTTACTCTTCGTGTTCCTACAGCATAAACCACCACTAAGTTAGTGCCGTAGAACAATCCCCGCGTATAACCTGAGTTCTGTAGGTCAGAATTTCTGGCCAGGGCTCATCTGGGAGTCTCTGCTCAGGGTCAAACGAGGTTGAAATGAACATGGCAGCTAGGGCTGGGTTATCATCTGGAGCTCAGGATTTTCTAAGCTCATTCAGGTTGTTGACAGAACCCAATTCATCGTGGCAGTAGGGCTTATGGTGATTTGTCTCTTTGTGGCCAGCAGAAGGGGGGTCTGCTGCTACTCCAGGTCCCCATTAGCACTCATCTAACGAGGGCAGCCTCGCTCCGTGTACCCCCCCTCCCCGGAGGAGCTCTAAGTCTACTGATTATGGACCTTAATTGCATCTGTAGAATCTCTTCTGCTCTATAAGTTAACATAATCATGGGAATAATATTCCATCATGTTCACTGGTCCTGCCCACAATTAAGTGGAAGGAAATTATAAAGAGCACCTTGGCCAGGGGCTAGACTCCTAGTGGGGCCATCTTGAATTCCGCCCACCAAATAAGAGTGTTACCACCCTGTTCCTCCCGCCCCCCCCCCCCATTGGTTACAGTGTGGACATAGGCCGGCAGAACTACAGCTTGTTTTATTTATTTATCTTTTTTATTTTTTTATTTGTTACACGTATTCATTTTTGAGAGACAGAGACAGAGCACAATGGGGGTAGGGGCAGAGAGAGAAGGAGACACAGAATCGGAAGCAGGCTCCAGGCTCCGAGCTGTCAGCACAGAGCGCGACACGGGGTTTTGAACCCATGAACCGCGAGATTATGACCTGAGCCGAAGTCGCATGCTTAACCGACTGAGCCACCCAGGCGCCCCGAGATTGTTTTATTTTTAAAAATGCTTTCTAAGATGTGGTTCAGTTGTCCAAAAGCAGGTTTAAAATGTTCAGCTTTATGAAAAATGTGCAACTTGTATCTTATTTCGATAGGGATCTTCTCTTTTAATTTTATAGATGTTTTAAAGAATTGAAAAAATAACGTTTTTTAAAGTATATGTAAAAAATCATTCCAATTGAATGAGTGTTTTTTTTTAACACTTTCTTGATTCGCATTTGTGGGGAGACACTGTCGGCCGTGGCCTCTCATCGTCCCCACGTGGCCTTGCTGAGTGCACCACACTGCAAAGCCTACGTGCCCATCTCCCCGTGGTGGTTCCCTCGCGGGTCACGCTAACTAATTAAATAGGTTAAGTTCACCACAACATGACTCCCCTGGGTCTGTTCGGTTCTCAGGTGAATTACGTGAGGCTACTGAATGCCTTTTGATACACTGTTTGCCATTTGGATATCCCCGAAATCAATAAAAGACAGACTTGCCCAGTTTAATAAAAGGGGAAAAGCCTTGACCGGTCACTTGACAAATGAGCCATGATCCCCAGCCTGGGGATATGCTAGGGTTAATTAAGAAAACTGACTTCACAACACCAAATCCTGCTAACTTGGGCTCCATCAAAATGCAGGTTTGGAATGCCAGGGGACATGGGTGCCGACACCCAGCAAGGCTTCCGTCTTAAAAAGTTGTGCCACTGATTAGCAACTTGCAGATAGACCCAGAGAAAAATAAGACCATTTTATACTCCAGTTATGTCCCGTTCTGCCAACTTCATGAAATAGCACGGTCTTGTTTTGAGCTAGTTACACCTGTGTAACTATTACCGAAAAGCTGAGAAGAAAAAGAAAGTAACAAAATAAGCTAAGTAGTAGATGTAAAAAACCAAACTAAGCAATAATAAATGAACAAACGAAAACCGCTAAAATTGGTTTCGCAGATCAGTTTTGCCTCTCTTCCATTGGGATCTCAGACACTTATTCCAGTGTGTCACTTAAAACTTTTTGCTTGTATGGCAGTCATGGTCCCTGAGTAATAAAATGCTGACGACTTTGGTGTCCGATGAGCAGATATGTGTGTGGCAATTTACACAGAACGTAGTTTGAGGAAGATAAAATAAAACCAATTGCAAACGAAAATTGCACTCCTCAAACTTCTTCTCCACCACATGCAATTACCATGGGGTTTAAAAAAAAAAAAAAAAAAAAAAAAAAAAAAAAAAAAAAACCTCCTTCCCACAAAGACAGCCACTTTCCCAATGTCCCTTTCCCAATCAAGTTAAGAAACAAAGCCCTCTCGGGTAAATCATTGCAATGCTAATGAAATCCAGACAGGCAACTTGAAACTTGAAACAGAAAAAACAAAGTTATCCAATGGAAATCATTTATTAGCAGTCCCTGGTTCATTGAAACTAACAAAATGTGGAAGAAACATGACCTGAATGTGTCACGGATGATAATGATCTTATGCCTCTGCTGGGCTTTCTACCCAGATGGATCCAAAACACTTTTCTGAGTTTCCTAAGGGGTGGGAAATAAGCGGTTGACCATTAGTACAAATTAATAACTTCTGGGATAACTAACGGCATCGATTAACAACTGTATTCGTAGCTACCCAAGTTTCAAGAAATCAACACAACTCCAGCTGCACCCTGCCTCCACTAGACAACTGAAGAAAGAAAATGCCCTGCTAGCAATCCACATTCACAGCGGACCTAACACTTGCGTTTAGAACCAATCATACAAATAATGAAAAAGGCTATTGCCTCTGGTATGTTTTTATCTACTAAGTTCTTTCTAGAACTGCACTTGCAAATGCCTCCCAGAGTGAATCAGGTAAGCAGTAGCAACCCCATGCATTTTATTGTTCTGTTCAAATGCTGGCCTGTAGCTGTTCCTGCCTTGTCAACTCACACACACACACACACACACACACACACACACACTCACTCACAGATTTGAGCTCAGAAAAGGGAGTTAGCTTGGAAAAGTTATATTACAGCAATGAGAAAAAGGACAAAAAGGACGTACTATACAGTTAGAAACCACACTCCAAAGAAAAAGCTATTTTTGCTCATTCAACGTTTGTCCAATCGGCTTGTGAGACCATGCACCAATTGCCTTCTGGAAAATACTTCACCCACTTTACTTGGAGTCTGATGAGACTATGTTAATTAGGTGCCCTACTCACCCTTAGTGGAGGGGCAGGTACACATAACTTAAGTCAACCGAGAACCTTCTCAGAAGTTGAATGGTTAGTAGAGGGACAGAAAAGATCAAGTTTATATATCTTATTATAGCTTATATAATCTTATATAGTTTATATATAAGTTGAGTTATCTATAAGTTGAGTTTTGTCTGTTCTTAAACTTTCTACAAATTGATTCATGGTGTGTATTTGGGGGGAACCATCTTCTCATCAACATTGCGTTAGGAAATCCTTCCATGCTATCTTGTGCAGCAATTTGTTCTTAGTTTTTGTTGCTGAATGAACATACTGAATCTTATGTATTCAATTGTTGGTAGTCATTTGGGTTGTTTTCATTTGGGGGCTATTACGAATAATTCTGGTATGATCGTGGCCTTTGGAGTACATAATCATATATCTGTTGGGTGGATTTTAAGATTAACATGGCGAAGTCATGGAAGACGGGAATGTTCAGTTGTAGTAAATACTGATGACGTGATTCCTGAAGTGGTTGTCCCAATTAATATTACCATTATGAGAATTCTGCTTGTCCCGCCATTTATTAGCCGTCTCCATCCATTGGCACTATCAGATGCTTCCTGATTGTCTGGTGCTTGGAGGGTTGGTTCAACCTGTCTCATGGTTGTGTAGTGATCTCACATTGTCACTTTAATTTGCATTTCCCTGGTGACTGCAGCTACTGAGCACACGTTCATATTTTTTAGCCATTTGGATAGCCTCTTTTGTGAAGCGACTGTCTTTTGCCCAATTGTTGAACGAGATTCATCCGTCATTTTTTTTTTTGAATTATAGAATTTCTAAAGACTTCTATAGTCTACAAAGGAGTCTTTTATCAGCTATCTTTTTCTGTACCTTCCTCTCCTTTGTGACTTGGCTTGATAAACTTTTTGATTTTCATAAAATCCATTTATCAATCCTTTTCTATATGGTTAGTTTACGGAATAATTCTGCTTACATAATAGTGGCCAATGCAATTCGAATCTGTTTTCCCATTTTTTAAATTAATTTATTTATTTTGAGAGAGAAAGAGAGAGAGAGGGAGGGGCAGAGAAAGAAGGAGAGAGAGAAAATCCCTAGCAGGCTCCACCCTGTCAGCACAGAGCCTGACACAGGGCTCGATCCCAGAAACCGCATGATCAGGACCTGAGCTGAAACCAAGAGCCAGACACTTGACCGACTGAGCCACCCAGGCACCCCCGTTTTCCCCATTATGGTGGAAGATGGGGAAAAAAAACCTAGAAGATGATATTCCATCTAATTTGGGAAGATGACATAATCCCCTGAAAAGTATGCTTTTGCTTACGCTGGTATTATTTGTAGGAAGAATAAATTATTTCGTTGTAATCTTTAATGACACAAGAGATATTTTTTACTCACATACCTCTAATCTAAGAAATAATACATAGTCACACTGCCTGAATTATGGAACTGTAAGTCAAATCTGCTGTGTTTCTATTGCAAATTGCTTAGCAAGCCATGATGTCTTCAGCCAACAACAGCTCTGGTCAGCGGAGACAAGAAGTTAATGCTCATGGATTTCTTACCAAGAATGTTCCTCCACCACATTAGGCTTCAACAACAAAATTGAGCAACTGCTAATACAAAATAATCAACGGCCAGTTTTTCCTATCAAGTTTACGCGGGTAAAATTACCTAGATTATCCAAACACACACATACTTTTACCTGGATTTCTTGGGAGAACAACTCTTCTTGTCAGATCTCTATTATTAGGCACCTGCAGTATACTACATATGAAGAAAGTCACAGAGGTGAGTGTTTTTCCCTATAGACCATATGGCATGGAAAAGAAAATGGAGTACCATCTCCCTACTAAGAGGAAATGTAATATTAAGAACCAAAACCCAAAAATGCAGGGGCGCCTGTGTGGCTCAGCCGGTTAAGCGTCCAACTTCGGCTCAGGTCATGATCTCACGGTTCGTGGGTTCGAGCCCTGCGTTGGGCTCTGTGCTGACGGCTCAGAGCCTGGAGCCTGCTTCGGATTCTCTGTCTCCCTCCCAGCGTATATTGATTTAGAAAAGCCATATTTTATCGTGGCCAGCAGTATAGAAAATAGGAACTGTGGATTAAAGACCATTTCATGCAGGACACTTTCTAGGAGAGTTATTTTATTTAACTTGACATAGAAATTGACGGGATGAGCAGCATCCGTGCTGTTTTACAAGTGAGGCCGCTAGGGCTCAGAGAAAGCTAAATGAACAGTATGGCGCAAATCCCATAGCTGGCTGAGGTCCACCCGATGTGAAGGGCATGACCTTCGCATTTCGTCAAACTTTGTCTTCCCGTTGGGGTATTTCCTCAACTAGATGCAGACCCTTTACCCAGGAGGCTGGCCAGTTCACATTCGTGACTGCTCACTCTCCTAGCAGCGCATCCTCATTTAGCCCATTGGTCACAGCCACTGACACCCAGGGAGGAATCCCAAGCGTCAACAGACCCCAGAGCCACTTCTGCTGTGACAGAGGAGTTGCAGAAAGGCCATACCAGGTAGAGCTTCCCTGGGCAGTTGGTTGTACGTCTGGACGTACTTCTTGGGTTTTCTCGCTCTTCCGTCGAGGCCCTAGCCCTCTTTCCGGGCTTCATCATTGGATTTGCTCATGGGAAATTTTTCCATCTCATTAGCTGAATTCAACTGGCATCTCCAGGACAAAACATCCTTTGTTCACTAAGGAATGAAGTAAAGACTGTACGAGCTTTTAAACTTTCGACGGTCCTGGAACACTGGTCTTCATAATTATGTCCCGCGTGAATAATGAACACACCTGGACTACACCAGACCGTCCTTCATAAAGAGACCTATTTTAGTTTTCACTGTCTTTGTGTAAAAATGAATCATAATCTGGAGTGCGAAATAGCGGAAGGAGGGGATTAGAGTGGAAACAACATGGGCTTGGCCATCAGGTCACCATCCAACTCCAGGCCCTGCTTTCACTTGTCCTGGGACCTCAGGCACGTCACCCAAGGCATCCGAATCTGTTTCTGCACCTCTGCACGGTGACGGGACTACAGAAGTGTGTGGTGAGCCATGAAGAGGATAAGGCTAGAAAACCCTATGCTGGAGGGTGGTGTCGTTGTCGCTACCGTTGTTGTTGTTGTTGTGGTTTGTGGTTTTCAAATCTTTTTAAAGCCAAAATTCCTTCAGATAAGCCCCCACCTTGCCCAGGAGTCTTGGCCATCCCCAGATAGGAATCAAACAAACGTAGCAGCTCGGAGAATCCAGTAACGGGACGAGAAATGGCCAGGGGAGTCTGAGATGAATGTTATTGAGAAGGCCAAGCACACAGAGGAGCGTGAGGAGGTGAATTCAAGCCAGTCCTGGGAGAAGACAGAAGACTGCAAGTTACCAAACCCCAAATGCAGGATGGGCCCAAGCTAAGAAGCCTGACTTTGGAAGGCACTTCAATAGAAACTCCGTAGGCTTGATCTATCGTATGGGGCACCTGGGCGGCTTGGTCAGTTGGGCATCCGACTCCGGCTCAGGTCACGATCTCGCAGTTCGTGGGTTCGAGCCCCACGTCGGGCTCTGTGCTGACAGCTCGGAGCCTGGAGCCTGCTTCGGATTCTGTGTCTCCCTCTCTCTCTATCCCTCCCTGACTAGTGCTCTGTCTCTCTCAAAAATAATAAATGTAAAAAAAAATTAATAAAAACATAATAAATAATAAAAAAATCTATTATATATGCCAGTAAGCGGTCTTCCCCAGGTGCACATTCCTAGGTCTGCCCTGCCCACCCCCACCTGCTGCTAAGCTCTACCCCTAACCTGAATCTGTGCAGCGGCTTGTTTGTGGATCCCCGTGTCAGGCTTCATTTCCATCTGTAAGATAGAACCTAAACGATTTTCAAAGATCTTCTTCTAAAGAGGGAGAGAAGACTCCCTCCTGTTAATATTTCTCGTATCTAATCCTTATATTCAGGTTGCCAGACTTCTGACCAGGCTCATTAATTTACTTAATTATTAGATTTTAGAAATAATTGAACCCTCAATTTAAAAAGCCTCAGGCCATAGCTCCATAAAAACCTGCCTCGAAATATCAACGAGCATCTGCAATAATAACAAAAATACAATCTATCTGCCTACAACCGCACACTTTGCTCACGACTTTGTCCGGACAGACCGATTTATAAGCTTCGTTTAGCTTCCTGCTGCAAAATTACTTTGTCAGAGCACCCTCAGGCCTGGCCTACGCGGGTTGAAGAGACATGCTTTCCCCTGATACGTGATACCTTAAAAAAAGTAATGGGGTAAGTGTTGGGTCTGCCGGTGGGGAGGCACCGATTTATACATTGTGTACTTGGAGGTTAAGGCTGACAACATCACAAGTCTTAGGTGGCTCACATAATCCATCTGGGCCACACTTTCCAAATTTCAAGATAACGCTGTGGGAATAGATGACCTCCATGTTTCTTTCCAGCTCAAAAAATCTACGGGTCCGTAAGAAGGGGAGTGGATGGTTTAAGAGCAACAGAATTCTGCTGAGATTTTCTACCTTGGATATTATCCACCGCAGCCGGCTCTCCGACGCGTTTTCCAAACTCCGGAATCGGGTGGCCATTAGCGGTTCATATTCATTTGGAAGCCACGGGCCCGAAGTGATTTATGGAAGTTGATAAAACACCGAGAAGATGTGATCCCCTGCCCTTGATGTACTTACAGCACAACTTTTGTTTTGCGGTGCACTCAATTATAATAACTGACTCCTTCTCCAGATGCAGAAATATCTCCCAGAAATAATTAGCTGCAGACACAAAACAATTAGGTGGTTGCAACCTCATAAAATGTGGTTGTTAGTTAATTGGCTCATATTCACATTGTGATATTTGCACCTACCACCTTAGCACCTGCAGAATTCTAGCTCGCAAAAAATAGAAGCGGGGTTTCAGAAGCATGGCCCGGCAAGTGGAGTCTAAATGGCCAATGTGACCTGCATTTTCTATGGGCATCCTTAATAGCACTCAAAAATATTCAAGCATATGGAAATATAAAATGTTAATCTCTAGACCGCAGACTCTTTTGCAAGAATAATGACTACCAGGGGCTTAGAGCAGCACCCATATCTCACCTCTATTTTCTGCCCTGTTTTCCTCTGTGGGCTCATCCCCTGAGGCCTCTTACACCTAAGGGCAATGGGTCGGATTTTGTGTTTAGGGTTTTTTTGACAAATGAGAACACCGGTCCTGTGGCGAAGCCCGTGCCTGGACTGCGTCTCGGTAAAGCGTATTTGCTTTTTGGGGCGCCTGGGGGACTCAGTGGGTTCAGCACCCGACTGCGGCTCAGGTCATGATCTCTCACGAACTCACATGATCCGAGCCCCTGGCCGGGCTCTGTGCTGACAGCCCGGAGCCTGGAGCCTGCTGCGGATTCTGTGTCTCCCTCTCTCTCTGCCCCTCCCCTGCTCGTGCTCTGTCTCTCGCTGTCTCTCAAAAATAAATAAATGTTGGGAAAAAAAAAAAAAGCTTATTGCCTTGAGTGGAGTTTTCCCCTTTCCCTCGTGGTTTGATCTGAATTCATTCTCCCCAGTGACCAACTGTATATTAAGCACACCTAGTTTTAGAACCCCCAAACACAAGGTTGCCTTTTGTTGTTGCAGTTTTCCTTTATTCCCCTAGAGCCTGAGATTTGGAGCCAGAATTTCACCACTTAGCTCTAACTGATTAAGGTCACCGGACCAGATGCTCAATATACTGACAGTGACTCTCTCCATGACCTAACTTTAGCCAAGGCTCCTCTGAGCTCTCGCTCCACTAGGCTCCAATCTTTGTTTATATAGAATTGAACAGAACACCAAACATAGCTTCTACCAGCTCAAAGCCACATCCCCAGGATGACCCTAGTCCCCTTAAAGTGCCTGCCTGAGAAAACTCAGGACGGCCAGGGGAATGTTCTGTTTGTTCCGGACAGCACCCAAGGACGGGGGCCCCTGTCTCCCAGCCTCTCTGGGAGGTTGGGGCATAACTTCGAGAAGCGCCAGTTGGCAAACCCGGTGGGTTTCGCACGCACCAACCCCACTTCCTGCATCTTGTGGTCCTTCCCTTTCCTGAGCTGAGGCCCCACCCATCCCCTTCTAATCCTCATTCTCCCTTGAAGACACCCATTATCTCCGTACAGATTGAAGTTGAGTTCAGTTCCTAGCCGACTCTCTACCCTGTCACAATAGTATATTCTCGATTAAAACCTGTTCTTACCACTTTCGCTGGTATCAGGCTTTGTTTATCTCGAGCAGTACCCACACTTCAGTGCCCCAGGGCACATGGTACCCAGAAAGCTGAAACAGTCACCAAAGAGATGCCTTGGCCAAGCGTGTTCTGGACCGGCATCACCTCACCCACGTCTGGCTTTTGAATTACTAACCACGCCTCTCAAATCCAGAGTGACCCAGCGTGCGAGGGCCCACATCAAGGAAGAAAAAATCCTAAATGCTTCCAGAGAGATTTGCAGCCTGGAATCAGCATCCACCGAAGGAGGAGCTTTGTTGCCTGGAGAAACCCACAGGCTTCCCACCGTCTTCCCTGTCTTTCCTCCGTGGAGCTGCCTGGCATTGGTTCCGACCCCCTTTGATGACTTGTTTAAACTGCCGAGGTGAGTGTTTTCAACACCTATTTGTTCCGCAAAGCGTTGGCTCCTGGCCATCCGCTTTGGCGGGTCCAGATAACATCGGATTACAGCTGCGCCCGGTTGAGAATTCAAACTACTTCTCAGAAACCTGGCAGCTTTCGTGAGGCCTTGATACATGAAGACGTTCATTTCAAAGGAGGACGAGGAGGAAAAGGAGGAGGAAGAAGTGAAGACAAAAGAATGGGGGTGGAGGAGAAAGGGAGCAGGGAGAGGTGGGGCAAGGAGAAGGAGGGTGGGAAGAAGAGAAACATTTGAGTCTGACTTTGTAGCAAAGCTCGCTATTCAGCAAGCCTACGCTGCAATTTTTTGGGTTTTTTTTTTTTTTTTTTTTTTTTTTTGTTTTTTGCATTCACAAAGCAATGTGTTGGGGGAAGGAGGAGAAACAGAAAAGTAAGAAGGAACAGGGAGCCACTTTGAATATCAGAGAATGCCAGGAGGGGCCAAGCCAGATGCAGAGGGACCAGACGATGGCCCAGTGCGGAGCAACATGCCGAAGCTGGTGTTAACAATGAATTCAGAAGAGGGCACCTGGACAGCTGTCCCTTTACTCCACACAAGTTCTGTTTACCCTTTACTGACCAGAGAGCGCTCGCCATTGACACAGAATACACGCGGCTTCGAGACATTAGCAGACATATGCCGCGTTCATTTCTTCGTCGCGGGGTCAGGATGTGTTTGTTTTTAAAAAAAAAATTTTTTTAATGTTGTTATTTTATTTTTGAGACAGAGAGAGACAGGGCATGAGCAGGGGAGAGGCAGAGAGAGGGGGAGACACAGAATCCGAAGCGGGCTCCAGGCTCCGAGCCGTCGGCACAGAGCCCGACGCGGGGCCCGAACTCAGGGAGTGTGAGATCATGACCTGAGCTGAAGTCGGACGCTCAACGGACTGAGCCACCCAGGCGCCCCAGGGTGTGTTTAAACATATGATAGCAGAGATCAAAATTCGACTCTACAGATGGCAATGACAACATCTTCTGGAGCAGACGGGAAAGAGGATTAAGAGATGTGTGCAGTGTGAGAGAGGAAAAAAGCTGAAATGTCTTCTCTCAGTAACTATTTCTAGAAAATACAATGGCCAGAAATGTTACATGCCAGTGGGAGAGGTGATTGCTGTGTGGATCAAGGTTAACGGAGCTAAACGTTCTTTTTGTTTTGTTTTGTTTTTTAAGTTTATTTATTTATTTTGAGAGAGAGAGAGAGGATGAGTGCTGGGGAGGGGCAGAGAGAGAGGGAGAGAGAGAATCCCAAGCAGGCCCAATGCAGGGCTTGCTGTTAAGAACCATGAGATCATGACCTGAGCTGAAATCAAGAGTTGGGCACCTTCTTACAGTTGGTGAGTTCGAGCCCCCCCATATTGGGCTTCGTGTGGACAGTGCGGAGCCTGCTTGGGATTCTCTCTCTCCCTCTCCCCTCCCCCTCTCCCTCCTCCTCTCCCTCTCCCTTTCTCTCTCTCTCTCTAAAGACAAATAAATAAACTTTAAAAAGTTGGACGCTTAACCAACTGAGCCACCCAGGTGCCCCAACACAGCTCAACTTTCAAAGGAGGTGAGAGCTGGCATTTATTCCCTGCATTCCTAGTATAACTTGGTAACTTACTGTTCACGGAAAGGGAATAACTGGGAAATAAAGTGACGCCTGAAGGTTTATGGAACGAAAGGTGAAATACCGTCTCGGGTAGGCTACTGACCATATGAACTTTCTTCTTCTGCTTCCCAAACACCCAACACATGACACCCAAGGGTGATAAGGAACAAAAACAGATATACATGTACAAAACCCTGAGCCATCACAGAACCAGAGATTTTTCACATTTCTGGAAGCAGAAAGTGCATGGGAGTTGTTGCCAGGCTGGCTGGCAGGCTCCAGAGAGCTTCTGGTGTTAGAGTGGAAGGAAGAAACGAGCCTGAATGGGAGGGATTGCGTAATGATCTAGAGTGACTCTCTCCCTCCACCCCAGCAGGCACAACTCGCGATCTGATGTCTACTCCAGGCGAAAAAAAATCACACTGTCATTCTCCAAAGGGATATAACTGTCCAGAGTACATTTGGTAGCTGGTGAAGGTCTAGGTTTATAGAAGAAACCTATTCTTCTTATAGCCTTCATGGGTCTTTGCCCATGACCCTAAATCAGAGATTCAAGCCAAACCCGGGTGCTCAGAGATTCAAATCAAACGGATTCCTTTCTCGTTCTTGAAGAGGGACAGATCGGCATCGTCAGAAAGTTGAGGAATATTTCAGCATGAAGAAAAAAGATTTTCAAAAAGGAAAAAAGCCGAAAGAATTAAAAATGGACTCCAACAAGGGGGTAAGGGGAATAAGAGAGAAAATCTCTAATAATTATCCTTGGAGAAGTGTGGAAAGATATTGTATTCATCAAACAAGAAGAGGCTGTCATGAAGAATGAACTACCGTTGACCCAGAGGGTTTCTAGGAACTTAAGATAGGATTGCAGAGGGGAAAAAAGAGCGCAGAAAGAGCTGAGAAGGAAAGATAAAACCATGTCTCAGAATGTGCAGCAAAGGAAAAGAGGCAAAATGTTAGAGAAAAGGTAACAGGAGAGTTAACTCCCAAAGCGCAATCTGATCAACAGTTGCATCAGAGAGAACAGAGCAAATGAGGTGGGGGAGGAGATGATCAAATCAGTAGAAGTAGAAACTTTACAGACCTCAGGGAAACATGCAGTTTCAAAATGAAGGAGCTTGACAAATGCCAAGCGCAAGGAATGAAAATAACGGAACACCTACACACCTGAGTGTGAAATTATAGAAAACCAAAGATCAAACTGTATGATCTTAAAAGTTTCCACCGTGGGGAAAGTCGGCCATCTAAAAAGATAGAAGGAGAAGTGGGGGGTGGGGGGGCAGAGAGGAAGAGGAGAGGAAGAAGGAGAAACATTTTTTTTTGAGAGAGACAGAGAGAGAGAGACAGAGAGAGAGAGCATGAGTGGGGGAGGGGCAGAGAGAGGGAGACAGAGAATCCCAAGAAGGCTCTGTGCTGTCAGTGCAGAACCCAACGTGGAGCTTGAACTCATGAACCATAAGATCACGACCTGAGCTGAGATCAAGAGTAAGATACTTAACGGACTGAGCCCCCCAGGTGCCCCATTATCATCATCACCAGTATATGAAATATTTTGTTAGCAATAACAGAGGCAAAGAAATTTCACACAGATTTGGTCATTATTCCTAGACGTCACACACTGTAAGTGATGGAAGTTGCTGCAAAGATCCCCTTTAAAGATTATTTTATTTGTTTGTTTATGTGTTTATTTTTAATGTCTATTCATTTATTTTTGAGGGAGAGAGAGAGCGCGTGCCCAAGCGGGGGTGGGGACAGAGAGATAGGAGGCAGAGAATCCCAAACAGGCCCCAGTGCTCTCAGTGCAGAGCCTGAACCGGGACTCAACCCCATGACTGTGAGATTAAGACCTGAGCCAAAATCACAACTCGGACACTTGACCAACTGAACCATCCAGGCACCCCTAAATTTCATTTTAAAAGGCAATAAAGCAATCGGCTGTATGATGGAGAGCAGGAATTTTCTCGATGGAACAAAAAAACCAGACCTGGTAATTTGCAGTTCAGGATAGAATTACAACAACAGCATGTATGGATTCGAAAAATATCTACATTGGAAACAATATAGAAGTGAAGTTGAGGCTGAAACAACCTTTTGAAAAAAATTGTGCCATAGAAAGATCAAAGTAGGAATTTTTTTTCTAAATTAATAATATTGCCTACATGATGTACTTTTATAGATTCCGCTATCATGAATCTACTGAATTAAATATAATAAGTAACCAACTATCTTATGACATACACACACACACACACATATATATATATGTGTGGATATATATATATATGTGTGTGTATATATATTCAAGTTAGGTCATACCCTCTGAAAAAGCCTTTCACCTAGAAAAATAGTCTGAAATGATTTCAGAATATAATAGAATTATGTTATTAATATTAATAAATTAGAAATAATATATCTGACAGATATTGAAAGGTAAAAGGAGGAAGTAGATAAAAAAAGATATAGAGGTTTAATTATATTAAATAGAAGTACAAAAAGATAAACTAAGTTGGATATATGGAATCCTCATCTATCATAATGGGAATTCAACAGCTAAATGAAGAAATAGAAATAGCACATCATTGAATAATTTGAAGGCAAGAGCTTCTAGAATTCTCACAAAAAAAATGGGCAGAAGTAATTGCCTCTGGGAAAGAAAGAATATATTTGGGGAATTGTGGAATTACACTTGAGTGTTCTTCATGAAAATTAAGGCTGTTTTGACATCATAGATTATCGGGGCGCCCGGGTGGCTTAGTCCGTTGAGTGTCCGACTTTGGCTCAGGTCATGATCTCACAGTTCGTGAGTTCGAGCCCTGCGTCGGGCTCTGTGCTGACAGCTCGGAGCCTGGAGCCTGCTTCGGATTCTGTGTCTCCCTCTCTCTCTCTGCCCCTCCCCCTCTCATGTTCTGTCTCTCCCTCTGTCGGAAATAAACATTAAAAAAAATTAATGAAAAAAAATCATAGATTATATCCAGATACGCTAGGACATACTTATAGCCCTTATGGTAAACCTGAAAAATAGGTGTTATTGAAACTTTAGGTTTACAGAGACGAAATGGAGACTCAGAGAAGGTAAATGACCCGAACTAGAACAGCCTTACAGGTGGTAGAAATGAAGCTTTTATATAACCAGATTTTCCAAATGCTATTCTCTTTGGAAATCTCAAAAACAGGAGTGGATACCCTACACGGCATTCTGCCACAGTTTTTCAGACAATATTCTTTCAACAATGTAGTTAAATCCAGCCATGTGGTCTCTGTCACAATCACTCAATTCTGCCATTATAGTGCAAAGCTGCTGTAGACACCAGGGAAATGGATGGGTGGGGCTGCATTTGGCCATGAGCTATAGTTTGGCAATCTTCTGATCCATACATTAGCTTGTTCTTTTAATTTTTATTTTTCGTTTCACTTCTGGGGTCAGGGGTAGGAAAAAGTTTTCACTGAACCTAATCTTCAAACTTCTTCTATCCCCCGCCATTACTGTAGACACATAATGCTGCAAGTATCCTTGCCACTCAGGGCTTGTTTTCTTCTCTATAATTTGGCTTTGTATCCCATAAACCGATGGCTACCTAGCATTTTTTATGGGGGGGGTTGTTCTACTGACATATTATTTATCAGATACAATCTCAGTAAAAAAAGACTAGCTAACCGTTTTCAATGGTCAAGAGTAACACGGAAGTGGCAAATTTCATCAGTCTAGAGACTCTGAGGTAGGAATATCCTGTAGGGTAGGGGATCGCCGGGTTGTATTTACAGGATAAGTCACAGAAGCTGAAACAAAGGTAAGGGGCTATGCATTTGATTGGTTGATAGAGTCATGATTCATTTGAGATGACAGAACTGGGGCATATGAATGGCCCAATGGATTCAATAACTGGATTCTGGAAATGCCATCAAAACAAAGTAGGGAAGGTCACCTATAATGTGTCCAGCAATGGGCTGAGAACCGACGAACAGTCTCTTTATGGTACTTTCCAGAGAAGAATCACCTGTCTCTTTCTATACAGATTCTCTGTGCTAAGATTTAAATTCCTGGGACAGAGAATCTTATTAGCATAGCCACTGCCCACTCTTCAGGCAAGGAAAAACAGACACTATCCTTCGCGACTCTTAGACTATATGCAATAGAGCTGGACATTTCTTAAAAAAAAAAAAAATCAAGGTGCTGTTAGCAGGCAAATAGGAAATAAATGGTAGACAGACAAAAGCCAATGATGTCTATTATAGTCTAGAATACTCACTGTCAGGGAGCCTGGATGGCTCAGTCGGTTAAGCGTCTAATTTCGGCTCAGGTCATGATCTTGCCGTTTGTGGGTTTGAGCCCCACTTAGGGCTTTGTGCTGACAGCTTGGAGCTTGGAGCCTGCTTTGCATTCTGTGTCCCCCTCTCTCTTTGCTCCTCCCTCATTCCAACTCTGTCTCTCTCTCACTCAAAAATAAATAAATAATGTTAAAAAATTTAAATCTTTATAGAATACTCACTATTAAATTGTTAGAAAGATAAACACATTGCTTGTTTTAATATTCTGTCTCCCTAGCTAAAAAAGGAACAGTTCATTGCTTTGATATCATGTAAAGGGGTCTTTCTCCAAGTAGTGTTGGTTTTCCTTCCTTCCTTCCTTTTTGCCTTCCTTCCTTCCTTCCTTCCTTCCTTCCTTCCTTCCTTCCTTCTGAAGCTTGCTTTCAAGTATTCTTTTTCAGTTTCTCTGATCTGATTGAAGAGGTTTTTCAATTCTGGGGAATTCGGGGCCTTTAGATCAAGCAAGTACAGACTCAAAGGTGTCATCTAATCTAATCTACTCCTTTATATCTTTGTATTTATTTAAAACAGGCAAACAGCTGCCCTACCAACAGAGTTAAAGACATATGTGCATTAAGTGGAACACGCATTTTAGAATTTGGGATACAAATTGCGGACTTATCCAAATGAATGTTACTGAAGTTTCTGGAGTTTACCGCAGAAGTAAGATATGCTGATAGCATACCCCGCAAATAAGTAATGTGCATGTCAACGGAATGCATGCTGTTGCACATAGTTACCCCATTGGGAATGGTTCAGTTCCAGAGCAAAGGCCACACAGTTTCAGGATATGATAGAAAGTACATTTCTGGATTTTTTTCCTTCTCAGTGGTGTTTGGAATCCAGATTATCTGATTTGATTTGGACGTAGTGGCTACATAAGAAGACAAATTGGAGACCGGTGCAAAGAGACAAAGAGAGAAGTGCTGAATCCACGCTTTAAAAAAATAATAACTCTAAAACTTAATTTAAAAGAATCTTGGTTTGGGGGTACCCAGGTTGCTCAGTTGGTTAAGCTTCAGACTTCAGCTCAGGTCTTGATCTCACCGTTCGTGGGTTCAAGCCCCACGTTGGGCTCTGTGCTGACAGCTCAGAGCCTGGAGCCTGTTTCAGATTCTGTATCTCCCTCTCTCTCTGCCCCTCCCCACTAGCATTCTCTCTTTCTCTCTCTCTCTCTGTCTCTCTCTCACACACACACACACACACACTAAAAAATAAACATTAAAAAAATTAAAGTAAAAGCATCTTGGTTTCACTCTTGGGAGCAATTAACACATATTGTGTGGGACCTATGTGCATTTATCATTATTATAAACTTTGAGAATGGGAAGTAACTTCCCAATCTAACTTGAATCTTATCAAAATGCTTCAATTGGCTTTTTATGATTTGCTTACCTAAACACGTTCTATTTTTTTAATGTTGATTTTTCAGAGAAAGAGAGAGAGAGAGAGAGAGAGAGAGAGAGAGAGAGAATGAGCAGGGAGGGGCAGAGAGAGAGGGAGACACAGACATCTGAAGCAGGCTCCAGGCTCTGAGCTGTCAGTACAACACCTGAGGTGGGGCTCGAACCCAGGAACTGTGAGATCATGACCCGAGCTGGAGTCAGACACTTCACCGACTGAGCCACCCAGGCATCCCAAGATGGTCTATTATTTAACTGACTCTAGAACTATACGAATGTGTCAGATGACAATGCTTGAGGTCTGCACCCTCATTTGTATATCCAGTATTTCTCTAAGTGTTTTCTTTAGAGTACCAGCCCCTGAAGAAACCCCCACCAAAACAGAGTTTTGAACTAGCAGGTTGGGTAAAGTGGGAGATTCAGTATGCCAATTACTCAGTTCACTCATCAGAAGGAGCAGAACATTCCAATCAGCTGCTACTTTCTGTAGAAAATATTTTTGGAGGGAGAGAGGAAGTAAAACTCTACAGGAAGAGGAGGAAAGATAAAAGAAAGGCAGTGTGAAGAAACAGGAGAGTGGACGGAGGACGGTAGAAGAGATGACCAGACGGGAGCTCCCAAAGGTGAACAGCAGCCGTTCTGACATCAGAAAAGAGAAGGGCAAGGAATTTATTAACTGAGCATCTACTGATACAAGGTGCTGAATTGGACCATTTACTTTGTGAGCATTTGCCGTTGTCAGCAACCTTGCCGAGTGCTTATTCGAACTCCTACTTTACATATGAATTGAGGCTCTTCGTTAATGTTGACTTATTTATTTTTGAGAGACAGAGAGAGAGAACCACGTACGAGTGGGTGGGGGGCAGACAGAGAGGGAGAGAGAGAATCCGCACTGCCAATGCCGAGCCCGACCTGGGGCTCAATCCCTTGAACCGTGAGATCGTGTCCTGGGCTGAAATCAAGAGTCAGACACTTGAGCCACCCAGGTGCCCCTGAATTAAGGCTCTTAAGGGTTAATTAATTTGTGCAAATGTCATATATCAAGTGAATTTGCGACTCAAGCCTTATGACATAAATGGGCACATTCAGTCTACTAGAGCTAGAGTTAGAACATCTGGCCACAACATAGAGTTGTTCTGCCTGATTGTGTTAGCATAAGGCAGCCCACCGGAGTTCAAGTAAGATTACCCAGATGGGCATCTGTACCTCAAAGGCTGTGAAGCAGATATTCACATGATATTTTGAAAGGATGTCACTCCACGTGGTCCATGGATTTAAGGTGCAAAGTGCCGAAGAATTATGTTACGTATCCTCACAACGGAGATAACCTTCAACAGAAGTTCAGTTGACTCTATAAATTCAGGCAAATGCGTTATCAGTTTTAGAATGCTTTTCATAAACAGAATTACTAAAAAAAAAAGTGAAATGTAAACCACTTAGCTAACTAGATGCAGATGTTTATTCAAAATGACAACTAAGGCCGTTTATTTGGATGTCAAGTAAGATCATTTATTTTTTTTAATATTTTTTTTTGTCTGTAAATATATCTTGTAGCTCACGGACAATTTACAGTAAAAATATCCGTAGGGAGGATACTTGAATTCATTTTCCCACTGATGTTATTTGTGTACAGAGTTTTGGAGCTTCCCCCATCTATCCACAGTCTTTCTATCAATAAATACCTCTTACCGGGTAGGGAAATTTACAGATAGCAAAGCCCATCTGCCATTGCGTTTTCCTTATGGAAAACATACTAGATGCACAAAGACCAAGTCTTCTGGAGCACAGTAAAAACAAAGGCTTTTTAACCTAGGATACAGGCAGGTAGACAGATAGATGGACAGAAGAAAGAGAAGGAGGAAGAGAGAGAGAGATAAGAAGGAAAGAAGAAAGGAAGGAAAGGAGGGAGAGAGGAAGGGAGGAGTGGAGGAAGGAAAGGAGGGAGACAGGGAGAAACAAGGAACGGAAAGAAAGAGAGAAAGAGAAAGAAAGAAAGAAAGAAAGAAAGAAAGAAAGAAAGAAAGAAAGAAGAAAGAAAGAAAGAAAGAAAGAAAGAAAGAAAGAAAGAAAGAAAGAAAGAAAGTGCCTGGGTGCCTGGGTGGCTCCATCGGTTAAGCCTCCGACTTTGGCTCAGGTCACTATCTCACGGTTCATGGGTTCGAGCCCCGCCTCGGGCTCTGTGCTGACAGCTCAGAGCCTGGAGCCTGCTTCGGACTCTGTGTCTCCCTCTCTCTCTGCCCCTCCCCGCTCGCTCGTGCCCTCTCTCTCTCTGTCTCCAAAATAAATAAACGTTAAAAAAAAAAGAATTTTAAAAAATAACGCTATGCCCTAGAAGAAGAAAACATTCTTTTAAATAACTAGTATTTGCGGATTGGTGAGAGTGTGCTTAAGGGGCACTCACCCTGTGGTAGCAAATGAAGCAGCCACCGGCAGTCACAGGAGATGAGTTCTGTTCTCTGCCACAGACTTTCCAGCCTTAAACAAGCCTCTTAACCTGATGCACTTCCTTTTCCAACTTGAAAATCACAACCGAAAGGAAAGCATGCCGACCCGGCCTAAGCATGAGAGAATGTGGACATTCGAGAAGACCTGGAAGACTTAAAAGGCATGGCCAGACTTGGGAAAGGCTTGTTGGGGCCACATGTCTTCCCAGAGTGTAACCTGCAGGCACACACCTGGGCTCGGTCAGGTTACAGCTCACCCCTTCCCACCCCCCAGGTCAGGCCCGGCTTGATGATAGACCCAGGACCCTCCTTAATTAAGTATACCGATCACCTAAAGCAACAAGAGGCTATTAGGGAATATAGGATGTCGCTTCGTCTCTCTTTAGACTTCCTTTCCCTTTAATTATTTCAAAAGAAAAACACTAACTGTTTAAAAAAAAAAAAAATCAGAACTAACATAAGCAAAGCCCCTTAAAGGAATAGATGCCTGCAAAGATTCAGACGTGACTGCCTCGAGTTTTAACCGCCCTGCATTTGCTGCTAAACGTTAGGCTGACTTCAGGCAGCTCTGTATTATCTATTTCCACTTAATTTACCCCGAGTGAGGCGCATTTAGAAAGCATCAGTGATCGGTCGCCATGTGGCTTCATAAAATAAAAGAAAGAAAGAAAAGCTTGAACTTTCTTACTTGTTTTTTTTCCTTCAAATCGTTTTGTTCTTCTTGTGGTCCCTTAAGTCTAAGGAGATAGGGCATATTTTAAAATGTGACTCCTGGGGCGCCTGGGTGGCACAGTCGGTTAAGCGTCCGACTTCAGCCAGGTCAGGATCTCGAGGTCCGTGAGTTCGAGCCCCGCGTCAGGCTCCGGGCTGATGGCTCGGAGCCTGGAGCCTGTTTCCGATTCTGTGTCTCCCTCTCTCTCTGCCCCTCCCCCGTTCATGCTCTGTCTCTCTCTGTCCCAAAAATAAATAAAAGACGTTGAAAAAAAACTTAAAAAAATAAATAAATAAAAAATAAAATGTGACTCCTGCTTTTCCACCCAACAAGTGCTTTTTTTCAGAAAGGTTCCTAAATCACCAATGGCTTTTGAGAATTAACCACATCAAAGAGAACGAAGGGAGGCTTTCAGTTGTCCAACAAGAAACACAGGCAGGTGGGACAAACTGTCTCTCCAGCTAAGAATTTGGTAAGTCAGTTGCAAGTTTACAATCTAGGTCATACAAAACATGTCATGAGGATTTTAATATAACAGAGGCTTGGCCGTCCTCTATATTGAAAAAATAAAACTCAGACGGTAAACTAATGGTATGTGTTTTTTTTAAGCTGGTCGCTATTAATCTACGCAAATTTCCTCGTCCTCTCTTGTTTCGTTTCGTAGGTGAATATTCCCTCAAAACATTACCGAATGGCATTTACAATATCAAACCTAGGACACCCCTTAACACAGTTCCTTATGTGAATTTCTCACCAACCCCTTGGTATCTCTACTGTTATTAGAATGCCCACAAGGAAACAAATGCTTAGAGAAGTTGTAACTTCTCTAAGTGAAACCCATTCTAATCTCAAAAAGTCCACTTTCTTTTCTGCTATCCAATCCACAAAAGTGAAGTCTGACCTCAGTAATTTCTAGAACAATCCCCTTAGTGCTTTGCCCTCTCCAATCGCCTGCCACTAGGCAACCAGTGACTTTCTATTACCCTAGTCCCCCCCAGTTCACCCTGTTGGCCGATATATTTACCTCTGAATTTTTACCACAATGCATCATTTTAAACAGTTTCACTTCCCATTTTCTATTCTTCCTCTCTTTTCAAGATGATAATCATCTAATCTAAATAACTGAACAAGTATCACTACATGTGAATAGCATATTTACCCAAGCCATGTTCTATATTTTTGCAATGCAGCAGAGTTCTCCTAAGTAAAAATATCAACCTAATGGATTGACTGATTATGGGAATTCAAAAAACACAGTGCTTTGATAATCTAGAAAAAGTAAACCAATTCCTTGAAAGACGTATTCTGCCAAAGTTCACTCGAGAAGAAACAGATTATCTGAACAGACCTATATTCCTGAAAAAATTGAATCAATAATTAATAATTAATAACCTTCCCAAACAGAAAACACAAGGTCCGGATGGGTTCACTGGTGAATCACACCAAAGAATTTAGGAAGATATTACACCAATTCTTTACAATCTTTTCAGAAGAGTTCATTACTTCTTAGCGCATCTAGAGGCCAGTATTATCCTAATACCCAAAACAGGAAAAAAAATTACAAGAAAAGAAAACTACAAATCAACATTTCCCATAAACATAGATGCAAAAATCCTCAACAAAACATTAGCAAACTGAAATCAAAAAGTATAAAAAGAGGGGCACTTGGGTGGCTCGTCAGTTGAGCATCCGACTCTTGATTTCAGCTCAGGTCATGATCTCACAGTTCGTGAGTTTGAGCCTCATGTAGGGCTCCATGCTGACAGTGCAGAGCCTGCTTGGGATTCTCAGTCTCCTTCCCTCTCTCTGCTCCTCCCCCATTCACTCTCTCTTTCTCTCTCAAAATAAATACACAAACATTTAAAAGCTAGAAAAAAGTATAAAAGGAGTTTACACCACAATCAAGTAGGTTTATGTCAGATATACCAAACTAGTCCATTCACGTCAACAGAATAAAAACAAAATCGCATGATTACATCAATAGACATAGAAAGAGCGTTTGACAAACAGCAACATGTATTCATGACAAAAAGTGTAAGTAAAATAGAAATAGAAGGAAATTTTCTCAACTTGATTAAGATTATCTACAAAAGAAATCTATAGCTAGCATCATACTTCATGGTGAGAAACTCAAAGCTCCCCCACTAAGATTAGACATAAGACTCATCACTCCTTTTTGACATCATACTGGAAGTCTTTGCTAATGCAATAAGGCAAGAAAAAGAAATGAAAACATACATATTGGGAAGGGAGACAGAAAACTACCTTCTTCACAAATGACATTATTGCCTATGTAGAAAATCCAAAAGAATCAACAGCAACCAAAAAACCCTCGTGGAACTAATAAGCAACTATAGCAATTTTGCATGACACAAAAGCCAACTGCTCTCCTACATACAAAAAACGAACACTGGGATTGGAACTACAAAGGCAGGATTAATGACATTTAGTACCCCCCAAAATGAAATACTTAGGTACAAATGTAACAGAATATGGATAAGATGTATATGAGGGAAACTATAAAATGTTGATAAATGAAATCAAACCACTAAATGAATGTTGACATGTTTCATACTTATGGATAAGAAGACTAAATATTGTCACGATTCTAATTCTTCCCCAATTGATCTATAGATTCTATGTAACTTTAATTCAAATCCCAGCAAGTTACTCATGGATATTGGCAAACTGATTTAAAAGTTTATGTAGAGTGGCAAAGACTCATAGCCAAAGCAATATTGAAGAAAGTTGGAGCAGTAATATTACCTGACACACTATAAGCCTTCCCTACTATAATGACTTACTATAAAGCTATAGTAATCAAGAAGGTAATCAAGACATAGGCAATAACTCTTTAACATCAGTCTTACCAACATTTTTCTGGATATGTTTCTTCAGGCAAGGAAAACAAAAGCAAAAATAATACACTTTTGGGGCTACACCGGACTCCAAAGGCCTCACAGGACAAAGAAAACCATCAACAAACAAAAAAGAAAAATAACAACTGTTTACAAGGTTGCTAGGTTTTAGATCCTCCCCAAAAATCATACATTAAAAAAAAATTAGTACAGGAATTGAGTTCACCAAGTTCAAAAAATCAGAGCCCGAAGTCTTCTTGAAGATTTGGGTTTTCTTAGGGGTAAGCACTTTCACTGATGGAATGACAATGAGCCAACCAGTCTACAAGAGAGATGTAGGGTTTTTTGTTTTTGTTTTTGTTTTTTTGCCTCAACAATTAATATGGTAGCTTCAGATGAAGTTCACATTTAAAGGGAACTTGATTTTAAATCTTTCTCAGTCCTCACAATAAAAGTTACAGTTTCAGGGACCAGGTTCTGTCTGTTAAGCCCTAAACTTCACTGGCATAATTAAGGCTCATTGGAAACAGAATTAACTTGGACATGTGGCAGGAGAGGCCATAGTTAATTCCTAGTTCTTATTACTTCCTGGGATGCATGCAGCAGCGGGGCCAAGGATTCTCCACCCACTTCCTAAACATATCTTTCCCTGGGCTTCCCCTCAAGAGTGAGCCTCCGAGCTGCGGGCCCTCTCCATGCCTTCTCTTGATAGTCTAAGACTTACCCAACTACAGCACCGGGTGGGTCCTCAGAAACCATGGAGCCCGACTTCTCTTCAAGTATAGAAGCTCTCTCCGTGTCTACACAAAACCTCTCTAGAAGGGAAAGAGGAATATTAAAATAAATTTATTTCTCTAATCAAAGAGTGGAATTTGCCCTAGCCAGCTACTTTTAGCCTTGCCTCATGTCTTGGCCAATACTGAGAATTATTTACACCTAAGGTAAAAAATAAAATAGACCTTACTTCCAAGAATAGCAGGAAGATAGCTGGGAGATGACTTGTCAAAGAGGGAAGGAAATTTAAATAAATAAATATAAAATAAATATATATTATATATTTATAAATATATATATTTGATATATAACATGTATATATTAGTATATTATTATATAATATATCTTGTATATGATATATTTATATATTATATGTTATATAAATATATCTTGTATATGATATATTTATATAATAAATATGAATATAACTATAAATGTCAATGTAAATATAAATAAATAAATATATATATTTGGCTAAGGACAAGCTGAATGATGTTTCATATGATTTTTTTTAAGAATCAACAAATAATTTTTTCTTTTATCTAATCTACAAACAAGCAAATCAATGCGACGTTCTAGTTAATAGAACTTGGTGAGTTATTGGAGTCTTGTTTTAACTTTTAAAAAAAAATTCCTTAATGGTTTTTGTTTCTGAGTATAGAAGTATTGTATGTCTACTGTAGAAAATTCGGAAAACACGGAAAACAGTGAAGAATAAATAAAAATTATTCCTTATCTTTTTATCCACACAGAATTAGGGGGCACTAATATTTTCAATTTTTTTTAACCTTCCTCACATATGTTTGTGTGTGTGTACTGATTTTATAGAATTGGGGGCATAAGACACAAGGGCGAACTTTGTCACATAAGTTATCTGCTTTTTGTATTGAATATAATTTCGGGGCACCTGGCTGGCTCAATCCACTAAGTGTCTGACTTTTGATTTTGGCTCAAGTCATGATTTCACAGTTCGTGAGTTCAAGACCCACATCTGGGTCCGCGCTGGCAGCACGGAGCCTGCTTGGGATTCTCTCTCTCCCTCTTTCCCTGCTCCTCCCCCGCTTGCTCTCTCTCTCTCAAAAATGAATACATAAACTTTAAAAAAAGTTACGGAAAGTCATTTCATACCTAATTCTTGATACCATTTCATATCATCAAGGCACAATATTGGTGGCTGTGATTACACAACAATAAAAATGCAAGACACCCAATTCCTGGTTCATGGCAGTAGCAGCAACATTTCACATCAACTGGGGACTGTTGAATTCATTAAACATTGTTAACAAAAACTTTCGGCAACGTTGGAGATAGAGTTAATTTCCTACCTTGCATTACATACCAAAATTAGCCACTGGCAATTAAGGTTAAATTGTAAAAACTGAAATGTAAAAATTTCCTAAACTTGCAGTAAAGCATAAAACAAAAGACTTAATTTACTATTTAAAGAATTTCTATGTAACAAAATATAAAATCTTAATCAGATTAGGAGATATATCTGCACTTTTATCGTAGCCAATATAGAAAATATTTAATATGTAAATGCCAGTCACACATAAAAAATAATGACAACTTAAAGAAGGACGAATAACCTAAAGAAAACTTGGAAAGTCACAGTGAGGCACATTTTAGAAAGGAAAATATGAAACACTCAACTTTATTGGCAATCAAAGATGTTCCTTTCACATGCCACGCCATTTTCTATTCTTTACTGATTTTGTTTTCATCAAATCAAATCATCAACTGATATTATATATAAGTAGTATTTTTATATCGTATTCTTTTCTCTCAATGCATTATACGCAGTCTCGTTACGCTCTTACTTCCTGTCGTAGGCGCCCAGTAACAAGCTCACGTTAGGTATAGGTAGCAGTTGACTCGTGGGGCATCACAAATCTCAGACTTTCAGTGGTAGGTAACAATTAAGCATTTACTTTTTGGTCATGACTTTCTGAGGCAAGTGGCACGGTTCAGCTTCATGTTACAAGTTTCCTGGAGTTGATTTACCCTGCCTGGGACCCCTCCTCTTCTAGGGACCAGCAGACAAGTGGGCCATGTGGATGGTTTAAAAACAAGGACACACGACCGGCCCCAAAATGTCATTTCGAGTCCTTTTTCATCTTCTCACTTCACATTGGCCAAAAAGAAAGTCTCACTGCAAAAGCCAAGAGAAGTATATTCTACCTTTTGGAAAAGTGTATTGCAAAGGTGAATAGCAGATCAGGGGTAAAAAATCGGGGCCAACAATCCTTCCCAGACTCTATGGATGGATAGATAGATAGATAGATAGATGATATAGATGATAGATAGATAGATAGATAGATAGATAGATAGATAGATAGATATAGATAGATGATAGATAGATAGATAGATAGATAGATAGATAGATAGATAGATGATAGATAGATAGATAGATAGATAGATAGATATAGATAGATGATAGATAGATAGATAGATAGATAGATGATAGATAGATAGATAGATAGATAGATATAGATAGATAGATAATACTTATATGCATATATATACACATAGAGAGAGAAATAATACTTGTATGTATAATACGGACATGTATTTGTATATAACAAAATAAAAAAGAGGTATCACTTTCGTCTATCAATTATTAACAAACTTAGTTACAATAGGCAATGCTATGAAGAATGTGGATAAGTGAAGTTTATATCCGTCGGCCATGAAATTAACATTATAGCTATAACCCCAGGTGCACTGAAAAATTTCTTCCCATGGATGTTCGTTGCAGTGTAATTTATATCAGAGACAAATTTAAAGCAATCTACTCTTACCCTGAGATAGCAGTTTCTTTTCCTACTGTATTTACTTTTACCTACCCTAGGCAACATGTCTCATTTTTGCATGTAATGGCTTGCAACGTTGGCTAATAAAGAGAAATACATTTTTCCCTCTTCTATAACCATTTGAGGTTATTAAGTAAGAAATCACTTATCGAGTATCTACCAAATTGTAGGAATGAATTAGTCATGTTCCTCCTGCCCTTGAAGTGCTCAGATAAACAGCAGAAGGCTTTGGAGAGAGTGTGAATGGATTTTAAAACGTGAAACTATAGGTAAATGTTCATGCTGCATCTTAAAATGTCCAGATGGAAGAGAACTAACTTGGCTAGAAGAATCAGTGCAGATCCCTTTTAGAAGACGAGTTAAAATTCAGGCTTTGCCTCTGGGAGTAATAAGAATCGGAAAACTTACAAGGAGTTTATCGGTTATCTTTGAAACTGGCAAAATTTCTTTAAAGTCTGTGCTCATGGCTTTTGACTGACAACTCTCCCCTGCTTCTAGAGAAGTGGTTGCCTTCTTCTAGGTCCAAAGCCTCAAAAAAAGGGGGGGGGGGCGGAAATTGTCTTTGATAAGTGACCTGAAAGGGAACAGTGATAGATTTCAGGCTACCTGATAAGCTATGGAAAGCTTTTTTTTTTTTTTCCTTATTCTGACTTCTGATTTTATGTCCTGGTTTTAGTTTCTATTCTATAGTCCCAAATAAAGTTCTATAGGAAGGAGAGAGAAGGGCAGGGAGGGTTCATTCACCCAGGGTTGGCTGGAAAAGAAACAAATTATAATTTAAATAATCTTCCTTTATTTCACAACATCCAAAATGTAAACTCAAGGAAACATTGTCTCCCAAAGACCACTGGTACAGGCAGAAATCTATCATTTAGGAGGCACGGCAAAGGGCGCTGGGTGACTTACAAGCCTTATATTTATTTTGTTCAGCCACGTATTAATTTGTTTAACAAATTTTGCAGCACATATTGGAAAGCTTGACCCCTTCGTTTCTTTTAAGTGGTTTAAGAGCATAAGCGCATTGGTTGGGATCAACTAACACCAGACAAACATTCACAGGGAGAGTGGTAAGCCATCTTCAAATCGAAGCCATCTTCAAATTCAGCCCTTGCTGAATCGGTTAGAACCACTGCATTTAAGACATTCAAGTCAGCCCTTCAATTTCTATCACGCAGGACTCAAAAGACCAAGTCAGGAATGGTGTGCATCAGAAATTATCCTTCGGCCGTAAACGTATAAACAAATGGAGATTCACTGAAACCAAAGAACTACCACTACTTTTGATCACTTTTGAGTAGAAAGGAGCTTTGGGATCGGGGGAGGTGCTGGGACCCCTGATTTGAACAGCATCAGCAAAAAGCAACTCATCTTTATCTGGAATTAACTACAAATTCAATTAGAATAAAAACCTTCGCCCACCTCGTGGAAAGGATTTTACACAAAGAAAACCAGATGTTTCAACAACATTGAGAGTGCTTTGCCTAGCGGCCCAAGGAATTTTCCATCTTGTAAGCCCAATCGCTGGTGAAAGTAACACAGATCCAGCCAGCATCCTTAACTCGCAAAACAGTTTCCATTTCCCGGGCTCCTTTAATTAGATTTACTTCTTTAACCAAAGTAAGATTGGGTTGAATGAATGGTGGGGAGGAGGGGAGGGACTCTACAGAACATTGGGAGGACACATTTACAGAAGTTGGAAGGGTAAGGGGTTGAAGTCTCCTTGGGGGTTCTTTTACAGATGAATCTTTTCTCATTGATTGTGAGTTTATTCATTTGGGGAAAAAAAAACCAGTAATAACATTAATCACTAGAGGTTGTGCTAAGATCATACCTTAATTCTATTTTCAGCTTTGAACAGATTATAGGACAATGGCGCATAAATGGAAAATGGAAGAGATTTAGAACAGACACAGATGTTATGAGGCATTTTTTCACATGAGGACAATAAATGTGTGGGACAGTCTATAAGGCAAGGATATAAAAGGAGAGACACTGTGATCACTCATACCTTGCGTAGGAAATACAGCAGTGGCACCAAACAAGCTACAGAGGTGCCTTAAATTTGTATTTTTTAATTTTTTTTTTAACATTTCTTTACTTTTGAGAGAGAGAGAGAGACAAAGAGACAGAACACAAGCAGGGGAGGCGCAGGGAGAGAGGGAGACACAGAATCCAAAGCAGGCTCCAGGCTCCGAGCTGGCAGCACAGAGCCTGACGCGGGGCTCGAACCCACGAACTGTGAGATCATGACCTGAGCTGAAGTCGGACGCTTAACTGACTGAGCCACTCAGGTGCCCCTAATGTTTGTTTATCTTTGAAACAGAGAGACAGAAAGACAGAGTGTAAGCAGGGGAGGGGCAGAGAGAGAGGGAGACACAGAATCCAAAGCAGGCCCCAGGCTCTGAGCTGTCAGCACAGAGCCCAACACAGGGCTCGAACCCACGAACCATGAGACCATGACCTGGGCTGAAGTTGGATGCTTAACTGACTGAGCCCCCCAGGCACCCCTTAAATTTGTATTTTTTTAAGCCTGTTTTCATTTGTGTTTAACCGGAATAGAGAGGGAGCCTGGGAGTCAAAGGTAAACTTCTGCAAAAGAGAAACAGTGAATTACAAAGGCTAAAATACAAGTGACCACTCCTTTACAGTTACGTCTGTCACTAAATTAGATAACACAACCCGTGTAGGACTCAGTTTCCCCTTCATTCCATAGAGAGATGTTCAAATGTGTCTTTTCTTTGTTCAGACTTTCTCATTATGATTACAAGAGTTTCCTGGCGGCTATTTCCAGCCATTTTAACCCTATTGGGGACTAATTCGTCCCCCAAATACAGTAAGAGTGAGTTTCCTAAAATTCAGATGTGGTTGGGAAATCCTCTCGTTTAAAACGGTTAAGGTTTGGGGCACCTGGGTGGGTCAGTCCGTTGAGTGTCTGACTCTTGATCAGGTCACGATCTCACAGATCGTGGGATCAAGCCCCATGTAGGTCTCTGCAATGACAGTGTAGATTCTCTCTCTCTCTCTCTCTCTCTCTCTCTCTCTCAGCCCCTCCCCTGCTCATGCTCACTTTCTTCTTCAAAGTAAATAAACATTTAAGAATAGAATAGAATAGAATAGAATAGAATAGAATAGAATAGAATAGAATAGAATAAAGTGGTCAAGGTACACCATCTTCTTAAGGAAAAACATGCTGACTCCTTACTTTCTACGAAGCCTCCTCCAGTTTTCTGGATCATTTTCTGTTCCCTGTTGCCACTCTCCATCCACGTCCCTCGAATGTGTTAAACCCCTTCCTCCACCCACCATTGCCATTCTACCTATATTCAAGTTTATTTATTTAATGCCTCCTGTGTTCCCCAGGCACTTGTACAGGCCCTGGGAGCAGACTGATAAGCAAAAGAGGTAAAAATATCTGCCCTCATAGGCTGGTCTTCTGGGGGGGCTGGGGGAGGGGGCTGCAAGCACATGAGCCAGTAAGTAGACATGTGCATTATGAAGTGCACCATGAGAAAAAGCAAAGAGGCGAGAGAACATGGCAGCGATGCCCAGTCGGGGTGTCAGCGAAGGTCTGTCTGCAAAGCTAATGCTCGGACAAAACCAAGCGAGCTGGGGGGACAAAATGGCGTGGCTGTGCCGAGGCGCCACCTTAGATTGTGCAGAATTTCAGGGCTTCAGGGCCAGCTGCTGACACTTTAGAAGCTCCCTGGAGTATGCTAATGTTCAGCTAAGAAATGTGGCTTCATACCAAGCTAAGGGCTTTGGCTTTCACTCTGAGTGACGTGGGGAGTCGTTGAATACAGCACTGATGTGCGCATTCCGTCTCCCCCTGATATCTGAATGTAGAAAAGACGGTGGGGGGCCGGAGTGGAAACAGGGAGACTAAATGGGAGGTTACTGTACTGGATCCGAGGAGAAGTAAGGAAGGCCTGGACTAGGAGACTTGTATTAGACACGGCAATAAGCCAGGTGTGAGCTACTCATTGTAGGTGGACCCCACAGGATACAGCCACCATTATTTATAATGTTCCCAGTTTCTAGAATGCTAGGTCCATTTCTATACACAGTAAATCCTTGGATTGAATGAGTAACTTGTTCTTCGAGTGTTTCACAAGACGAGCAAACATTTCTAGTCACTTTTAACTGGAGAAACAAACGACGTCTTGCAAGACAAATGGTACGTGATGTCGAATGTCATGTGATCACAACTGAACCAATGGTTCTTCTCTCTCTCTCTTGCTGCGGGACTGTGGGTGGTTGTGAATGCGATGTCACATGTCTGTGAAATCTTCAAAAGGAGGCAAAATCAAGTGTCATTGGATAGGTTCCGTGTCAATGTTGCGCAAAAAGAAAAAGATTCCTTTGAGCCAACAGACAGCAGCGATCCCGGTAGTGATCGTGAAAGTCGTCCTACCCGATAACCCTCCTCTCTCTTGTCTCCCTCACTCCAGCCACAAAGGTTTTCAAAGGCAAGGGCAGGTTAATTAATTTTTCTTTATATTTTGTATTTTCTTTATTATGGTGAATTCTATTACAGTGCTCTAATCATTTTTATATGAATATTTTGGGGTTGTGGAACGAATCATCTGAGTCTCCGGTATTTCTTATGGGGAAATTCGCTTTGATATACAAGTGCTTTGGATTACAAGCATGTTTCCTGAGCGAATTATGCTCGCAAATCAGATTTGTTACCTCAATTTTGTCAGAGCAGTTCCCTCAGTCCCCACCGTGGGAGTTTGTCCCATGCCTGGCCGCTGCAGGCATCTGAGTTTGCCACTTTCTCCAGGTAACCCAGAAGGCTCCACGGTGAAGTGCCTCCCCCTCTGTGTTCCCAGGCTACCTTCATGCCTCTTGTGTCATGAACCATATTCTCATTATCATTGTTCTCGTGTGTGGCTCTCCAGATTATATTTTACGCACCTTCGTATCCCTAGGGTTCAGCACAGGGCCTTGCCATTAGCGGGTGTTAGGTCCTTGTTGAATGAGTGATGAGTCTAATTTTTCAATGGAAAGGAGCCAGTGCTGAGGGGAAAATGCAAAACAGGGAGGTGGGGGGGGCAACAGATAGCTGGTGTACCAAGCAAGGGAAACGATAGGGAGGGGCCAAGATGGAAGCTTCGGCTTGGCATGTTGAAGGAAAGAAGGGTCAGAGGGTCCCTGGAGTTGCAGCATATTGAAGAAATCGGAGCCAAGAGTTAGCACAGACACTGGACTCGGAAACTCTTGAGCGCGTGAGACAGACAGGATGAAAGACAGGAATTTCTCTTTAGTGACGCTGCTCTAAATGCCACCCAGTCTGTCATGAAGTTATAGGAGCCAGGCTTTTAAAAGTTTCACGTAACATACTACCATATAGATACAAACTAAGGGATGCATTTAACTCAGCTTATAGCCCAGGGCACTGTTTGTGTCCGACAAACCAACAAGCGTTAGTTCTTTTTCTTGTGAGACTTAAAAAATTAGGAAACACTTTTAGAATCATTATTATGTGGTCATTTTATCCTGACTCCAGCTAGTAAAATAAATAGACAGGTATTATTATGGCCATTTACCTGATGGAGAAGGAGGCTCATAGTGACTGAAGGTATTTGCCCAAGGCTGTGGAAGATGAAAGTGTTATGGTCAAATATTATCTTTATTTATTTATTTATTTATTTATTTATTTATTTATTTATTTTGCTTGTTTGTTTGTTTATTTATCTATTTATCTATTTATCTATTTATTTATTTATTTATTTATTTATTTATTTATTTTTTTACTTTAAGCCCAGGGTAATTGAACTGTTGATTACACGTCTTGCAGGACATTTTTTAAATTAAAACTGTTTAAATGTTTATTTCTTTTTGAGAGAGAGACAGAGACAGAGTGCAAGCAGGGGAGGGGCAGAGAGAAAGGGAGACACAGAATCTGAGGCAGGATCCAGGCTCTGAGCTGTCAGCACAGAGGCCAATGCGGGGCTCGAACTCATGGACCAGGAGATCATGCCCTGCGCTGAACACGGATGCTTAACAGCCTGAGCCACCCAGGCGCCCCTAATTGGAAAGTTTTCAGGTAGTTTTAGATTTACATGCAATTGTGAGAAATGATACAGAGTGCTACTTTCCCCAATTTCCCCCAATGGTACCATCTTGAAAATTAATAGTAAACTATAATAAAACAGGATATTGACATTGATATAGTCAGGATACAGAACATGTCAATCACCATAAGGATCTTTCATATTGCCCTTTTGTAACCATATCCACTTCCCTTCACGCTTACGTCTTCCTTAACACACGCTCTGTTCTCCATTTCTGTAAGTTTGTCATTTCAGTAATGTTTCATAAATGGAATTAAACACTGTGTAACATTTATTTAATTCCATTTATAGAACATTACTGCAATTGAATATATTTTTATATCAAAAACAAAATTGAATGTATATTTTATGTAAAATTACAAACATTGAAATTGATTTCCGTCACTCACTGTAATTATAATTCGCTGGAGATTCCTACAGGTTGTTATCATACGTATTAACAATGAGTTCCTTTTTATTATTATGCATGCACCAGTCTCTTTAACCATTTGCCCACTGAAGGGTATCTGAATTGTATCCAGCTCCTGGCTCTTGCAAATAAAGGTATCGTAAACATTCATGTACAAGTTTTTGTGTAAACATACATTTATATTGATCTGATATACATGCCCAGGGGTGCGATTGCTGGATCATAAGGTAGTTGAATGTTTAGATGTTTTAAAAAATGCCAATCTGTTTTCTAGCGTTGTTTTACCATTTTACTTTCCCATAAGCAATTTATGAATGATCCAGTTTCTCTGTATGCTTGTCAGCATTTGTTATTTTCACTAATGTTTATTTTAGCCCTTCAGACGTGTAGAATGTGATTATATCTGTGGTTTTATCAACACTTATTTATTTTTGGGACAGAGAGAGACAGAGCGTGAACAGGGGAGGGGCAGAGAGAGGGAGACACAGAATCGGAAACAGGCTCCAGGCTCTGAGCCATCAGCCCAGAGCCCGACGCAGGGCTCGAACTCACGGACCGCGAGATCGTGACCTGGCTGAAGTCGGACGCTTAACCGACTGCGCCACCCAGGCGCCCCTATATCTGTGGTTTTAATTTGGATCTCTCTAATGGCTAATGATGGAAAACATCTTTTCTTGTGCTAATTTTTAACTGTTGAGTTGTGATGGTTCTTTACATACTCTAGACGCAAATCATTTGTTGGATATACGTGCCTTACAAAATTTTCATCCAGTGTGTAGCTTGTCTTTTAATTCTCCTAATAGGTTGTTGCCGAACAAATATTTTTCTCATCACTGTTTTACTCTGTCCCACAACTAGTTGAGGTTTGTTTTATGGCCAGAATATGTATTTTTTTAATGTTTATTTATTTTGAGAAATAGTGCATGCTTGAGCAGGAGAGGGGCAGAGGAAGAGGAGACAGAGAATCTCAAGCAGGTTCCATGCTCAGTGCAGAGCTGGATGTAGGGCTCAATATCACAACTGTGACATCATGACCTGAGCCAAATCAAGAATTGGACATTTAACTGACTGAGCCACCAGGGCACCCCTGGTCTATCTGAGTATGTGCTCTGTGAGCCCTTGGAAAGAACATGCATTATGCTATTGTTACATGTTCTATAAATGTCAATCGGATCCTGTTGGTTGATGGTGTTTTTCTATACCCTCAGTGACTTCCTGTCCATGTGTTCCATCAATTGTCAAGAAAGGGATGCAACTCTCCAATTATAATTGTGAATTTATCTGTCTTCCAAGTTTTATCAGTTGATGTTGCATATATTTGGCAACTCTGTTGTTTGGTAAACACTCATTTAGGATTACTAAGTCTTACTTGTGTATTGACCCTTTTATCAGTACATCACCTAATGTTTACATGATATATCTTCTTCCTCCCTTTTATTTCAACCTATCTATAGCTTTATATTTGAAGTGAGTTTCTTGTAGACTCACTTCTACAAGTGGGTTATGTTTTTTTTTAACCCATTCTGTCAATCTGTTTTAATTGGTATATTTGGACCTTTTACATTTAATATAACCATTGATCTGTTAGAACTAAAGTCTGACATCAACTTATTTTTGTTTTCTTTTCTTTTTCGTTTATGTTATTTGTTCTGCTTTCTATAAGTTATTGGCATTTTTATAATTCTATTTTTATTATGTGTTTTTAATGTATCCCGTTGCATAACTTGTTCAGTGGTGGCTGTAGGTATTACACTGTATAGTCATAAATTATCACAATCTACTTTAATACTCTTTTTAGCCATGTGAGTGAAGTGTAAAAGATCGACTCCAAAGTCACCCTTTTATAAAACAGTTGTTAGATAATTCTTCTGTATACATTTAGAACCGTATGAGACAGTCGTAATTTTTCCTTCAACTCTCAAACAGAATTTAGAAAAATCAAGAAGAAAAGAAAAACCAATTATAATTACTCATAGTTTTGCTTACTGAGTTTTTTCTTCCTTTCTGATGACCCAGAAGTCCTTCTGTCATTTCCTTTCTGGTTAGACAACTTCTTTAGCCATTCTTTTAGGGTAGGTCTACTGGCAACACATTTTCTTAGTTTTCTTTCGCTTGAGACTGTCTTTTTCCCCCCACTGTCTTTTGAGGGCTTGTTTTTATTTTCGTTTTGTCTTTAGTTCTCAGAAGTTTGACTATGATGTGTCTTGGTAAGAATGTCATCAAGTTTATCTTGTCTGGAATTTACTCAGCTTCCCAAATCTGAAAGTTTATGTCTTTAGGAAGATTTCAGCCTTTATTTCTTAACTGACATTTTTAGGCCTGCCCTCTTCTTTCTTTCTAGAAGTCTAGTAATGCAAATGTTAGAGCTTTCATAATTGTCCCCCAGGTCCTTGAAGTTCTGTTCATTTTCCCTTTCAGTCTACTCCCTCTCTGTTGTTCATTTTAGGCAGTATATCGTCCTACCTTCCAGCTCACTGATCCTTCCCACTGTCTCCGCCATTTATTTGTTGAGCCCATAACGTTGAGTTTTTGTGTTTTTGTGTCTTTTTCAGCTCAAAAGTTTCTCCATTTGGTTCATTTATATATCTTTTCATGTTTGCTCTGCGCTCCTATTTCTTTGTTGAAGCTTAATATTTTTGTCATTAGTTTCAAGAATGTTTGTAATTGCTCAGGGGAACATTTTTATAATAGCTACTTTAAAATCTTGGTTAGATCATTCTAACGTCTATGTTATTTTGATGTTAGCATGCATCTATTGTCTTTTATTCATTCGATTTGGGTTCTTCCTTGTTCTTAGTGTGATGAGTGATTTTGGATTGAATCCTGAACATTTGGGTAGCATGTTATGAGACTCTGGATCTTATTTAAAGCGCTTCTTTTAACTGGCTTCCTCTGACACCATGCTGGTAGAAGGGTGATGTGTTTCCTCATTACTGCCAGATGGGGTAGATATTCAGCTTCTCCACTGGCTTCTGTTGACATCTGGGAGGGAGAGTGTTGCTCATTACTGTTGGGTGGGCTATTCCAGCTCCCCAGTAGACCTCCAGTGATATTTCCCTGTACTGGAGGGGTAGGAATGCCTGTTACTGCTCTGTATATGACCTTCACCGACGCCACAGGGGTAAGAGCTCTTTGTTGTAGCAGGGATGAAAGTCCCAGCTCCCTACTCAGCCTTCTCTGACATCAGCCAGTTGGTGTCTGTGATGTTTGCTAGGGTAGAATGGTTTTTGTCCAAATGTTTTACGTCTTGTGAGGTTGTCCTTTTCCTGGTCCTTTGGCTAGAGAAAACAGGCTTTTGTTGGGTGTCCTCTTGTCAGTGTTTATTACTATTTTTGAGCTGTTGATATTTTATTTTATTGTATTTTATTTTATTCTATTCTATTATTTATTCATTCATTCATTCATTCATTCACTTTGAGCTGTTGGCTTCTTTAACTCCAGGCCTAATCTATATGACAAAGAAGCAAAAACTTAGAAAACTGACCATTGTGTCATTCCTTGGGTCTTGAGATTCCTGGTCGGTCTGCCTTCTTCTCTTCACCTGAGTCTTCTTATGCCGGTGTTATACATAATCCCCAGGGTTTTCTCTGCACGTAGCACGAGGAGTAAAATAAATAAAATAAAAAAATTTTAACCATTAAAACAAAATGTTTAAAAAGTAGGTGTGGCCCACCTTTCACAGGACCTTTCAAAATAACACAGGGTAAAAACAGAATTACTGATCTTGATAATATTTCAGGAGAAGACAATCTGATTATTGTATTGCTACTATCTATCTTTGGGAGAAAGTTCTTTTCCCACACTGATATGGAGGCTTACACTGAATCAACATTTTCTTTTCTTCTAGAAACTCATATACTGGTTATGGCAAATCTAAAAATGTATTAAAACTCTAAAAAAACAATCCCCTGAGCCCTTCTGTGTTTACACCAAAGTAATTATTGCTCCAGACACCTCCTGAAGCTCTAGAGAGAATCTGGAAGAGGGTGGATGAGCGAATTTTAACCTTTAATTTTCCTCTTTGTATAACTGCATAAGGACCCCTCATTCAGAAGCTGCTAAGACAAATTTACACCTCCCTGGACCTGTCACCTACAGAAAGGACACTTATTCTAAGCACCAAAATAATACCATAGCGAAGTGATGGACTCCACATCTAAGAATGCACGTGATGGTCATCCCAACCACAAAATTCAATCCCTTTTATTGCTGCCGATATTTATTTTACCAAAACTTCACGTTTCCTCCCAATGCAGAATGGCAAGAAGATCTCATGCAAGTTTAATCCAAAATGTTTAAACACGTGGCAAGACAACTGGGTGATGGTGGCAAGACAACTGGGTGATGGTGAAAAGGTCAGGTAACCAATGGGCTGGTTTGTCACAATGGCACGAACGAATTATTTTAAATGATGCTCCTACTAAAGTTTCCAGATGTTTTGGCCACGGGCCAAGATAATGAATATTGCTAATCCACTGGCAAGAACGAGGCTGGCAAGCTAATTCACAGCACTGGAAATCGGGACCCTGGGTTGGGTTGTTGGGAACACACGCGCAGTATGTTTAAACGAAACGTGCTTGTCTCGTCACTGACCCCGACCAAAAATTTGCTGAGGTCCTTGAGAGGAGTATTCACTCTTCATCGTCAGAAAGTAAATCTAAAAAATAAAGATGCCGTATTTTGTTTACTTCTATTCCCTAAAGAGACCTCTTTATACTCATGAAAAGTTTGACGGTCAACCCTTTCGTCCTTTAGAGATTGTCAGTGGAAAAGATTAGAAGAGAGATATCTAAGTGGAAATATACATATATATATATATACCTATATATACATATAATATACATGTGTATACACATATATACATACATATATACATATAATATACATGTGTGTATACATACACATATGTGTATACATACATATGTGTATACATACGTAATATACACACATGTATATTATATGTAGATATATATTAAAAATAAGACTTTGGTGAAGCATTAAAAAGATTCAAATTTTCAACTAACGAGAAATCAAAATGATTGGTATTTGTGTTGTTGTTGCTTCTGCCTGTAATGGTGTTGCTCCAAACGCTCACCGTGTGCCTCTACGTTAGGTGACCCTACCCTATAAAATGCATAGATCACACTGCGTATACTTTCCGAGTTTGTGTTAAACTAGAAAATGTGCGTCCCAGGCCCACCTAGGGGGCACCCGGAAAAAAGTCTAGACATCAGGACGAAGCAACTAAAACTGGGGTAAAAACTCGCCCTTTGGACACAGCGTGGCACCTGCCGCCGTAGATTTCGCAGTCTCGCTTCCCCTTTCACAGACCCACTGACAAGAGGGTATTACAATTTTTGCTGACATCAGTGACCTGGCATCACTGATTTATTCCCTGCTTCGGTTTACAGAGGAATAAACCGGTAATTAATTATATATCAGAACATGAGAATCGACCTGGCAATAATGTACAGGCTAAGAGCGCTCTATTTACATATGTAGGTTATTTAAAATATGTCTTGTTAAATAAATATTTAAAATACCTCCTTATTTCGCTTCATAAACTGTTTGGACTAAGGCTGCAATGCTATCCGCTGCAGAATGTTCGAAAGAGTGCGAGAGTTGCCAAAGATTCTCATCTCTGCCTGACCTGCAAAATTTGTCCTTGTCCGCGCACGCCAGGGCGCACGGAAAGTCTCCTTAAGGAAAACCACAGCATAAAGTCTCTAGGCTGCCACTCAAATCGGTAATATTGGTGGAAACGTGATCCTCGACAAATGATCCAACTTACCTTCATGTTGAGGGCGGGTATGGAGAGCAGAGATCTAGACATAAATTAACCACAATCAACACGACTACGTCGGAGACGGGAGGTTAAGCAGACGGGAAGTAAGAGAAAGGGATGATTTGACAACAAAATATCCGCCCCCCCCCCTCCCGCTCTGGGTCCTCTTCCCTGTGTAAATGTCCAGAATTATTTTTAAAGGCGAACACAATCAAACACAGGACTCAAATCTGTACGGAGCCTCAGGGGCCCAGGGCTCCCCGTAAGAATAGGAGCCCATGTGACCAGGCCAGCAGTCGTGGGAGGGCGAAGCCTTTTGTACCTTGCAGGAAGGCCGTGCTCAAAATCAAGCCGGAGCCCAGCGGGGTCTTGAGCTTGGGTTTGGTGCTCTTTAAAGTTAGCTTTTTTTTTTTTTTTTTTTTTCTTCCTGGAGGACATCTCCGCGTATCTGAAACTGCGGGGGGTTTTCTCCAGAGCACATTTGCTCCCTACAGAACGCGATCACAAACCTATCAACTCCTGGTCCACCAGGGGGAGCACTTCACCAGCACAAAACAAACCTTCCCCAAAGGAAGTCACCGAAGGCGCCGCTTCCTCTCAACTCACGCAGCTTGACGGCGACCCGGATTTTTATCGGCTCTCCGAGCTGTGGCACTCACATACCTAACACTGATTTCCCACGTCCAGCCTCATGCCGGTGGGATAACGTGGGGGGGCTCAGGCGCGGGCACATGACGCACCCAGCAGATTTTGCAGGGGGACTTGAAAATTACTCGTTGTAATTTACAGAAATGCCTTGTTTTCTTATAGGAAATAACTTCGTCCCTGCTTGCACACCGCCTTTCTGTGGGCCAGACCGGTAGATGGATCAAACTACTGATTCTGTATGTATTCAAGCGCAGGAGTGAAATCAGGCACCCGATCGTTAATGTGGCGTGTAAGTGCGCGTGTGTTTGTGAGAGGGAAACAGACGACACACTCCCACAGGTCCTGAAGCCAGGCATCCACCGCCGCTCGCTGATTCTACCAGGCCCTTCTTCAGCAAGGCCTTTGGCTGGAGCCCGGTGGCTGGGAAGGAAAACAGCTGTCAGAGAAAGGACCCGTGTTGATAAGCCGTTTGTGCACACGCTCAGACTTCACCCCCAGCCTGTCCAAACAAAACAGCTGTGGGCGCAGCGGACCTGTGTACGGATCGGAACCCCCAAACCTGCTGAGAAAAAAACAGAGCGTCACAACAGTCTTCCAGTGGCTTCAAAATTCATGGAAGGCATTGCCCTTGGGGAACCGAGTTTTACTTTTCATAAGGGCTTGTTCCTTGGGCTCCTTATCCTCAGCCTCCTTCCAGGCGCCTCTGTTTCTTCCTCTGCTAATAGCCTCCCTGCCGCGGAAGGTGCGGGCTCTGGGATCCACGGCTTTGGCGTCAACGTGGGAATTGGTTGGAAATGCAGAACTTCAGGCCATATCCCAGACCCCCCTGAGTCAGCATCTGCCTTTTCACAAAACCCCTTGGGGTTTGGAGTGTATGTTTCATAGTCGAAACTCGACTCACAGAGACCCTTGTCTTGGGACTGGTCTGCTTTGTTTTTTTTTAATGTTTATTTATTTTTGAGACTGAGAGAGACAGAGCAGGAGTGGGGAGGGTCAGAGAGAGAAGGAGACACAGAATCGGAAGCAGGCTCCAGGCTCCGAGCTGTCAGCACAGAGCCCGACGCGGGGCTCGAACTCACGGACCGTGGTATCGTGACCTGAGCCGAAGTGGGATGCTTAACCGACTGAGCCACCCAGGCGCCCCTGGTCTGCTCTTTTTAGAATAGGCAGATGAGATGCGTAGATGCGTCCCTTTAAATAGGATGAACAGGTGTCACGATTATTACATGGCCTTAGGTTATATGCCACCGACCTCAGAAGCAGCAGCATGGAAAAAGAGGGTTCAGTGTTGAAGGTAAAAACCAACCAAACAAAACCCTCAGCCTCCAATCTTAGCTCTGGCCCTCGGAGCCCTCACTTTCCTCACTGTCCCTGATAGGTATTAACTCCACTGGGAAGGTTAAAGGACCCCCCCCACCCCGACACGTGGAAGATACAGGTGATATTTTTCTTTCCCTTCAGAATCAGGTTTCCCATCGATGACTGTTATCGAGGTATGTGGTTATTAATATTTTTCCCTTTACTATTCTTTTTTTCCTGCTAATTTTTTGCTTGTCTTATTACTTCCGCATAAAACCGGGAGAGAGAAACGGTGAGCCTCCAGTCAGCCTGTATACTTACTCACAAGTTGCTTCGTTGAATAATTCTGGAAAAGGAGAACACTGAAAAAAAAACTAAAATGATCATTTGGGACTTGGGGGGGGGGGATGTTCCGAGACCTATCCTTTTTTTTTATTTTTTATTTTTTTTAAATTTTTTTTTTCAACGTTTATTTATTTTTGGGACAGAGAGAGACAGAGCATGAACGGGGGAGGGGCAGAGAGAGAGGGAGACACAGAATCGGAAACAGGCTCCAGGCTCTGAGCCATCAGCCCAGAGCCCGACGCGGGGCTTGAACTCACGGACCACGAGATCGTGACCTGGCTGAAGTCGGACGCTTAACCGACTGCGCCACCCAGGCGCCCCCCGAGACCTATCCTTAATGCTGCTATATCAAGGATATCAAGGGTGATTGAAGGAGGGGAATCATTCTAGAGAAGGAAAAAGAAAATACCCATGAAATTCCCTAAAAATGAAGAAGGGACAGGCTAGGTCCCAACAAACACATCTGTTAATACTATCATGGGAGCATTGTCGCAGCTGGATGGAATTACTGACAGGTGTTTGTGTTGTAGTATTAATGACATATTGTCTGTATTTCTCTGAAGAATGGGACTTAAGGAACAGCATTCTGTGTCGCTCATTTCTTTCTGGTCTTTTGTATTATTTTTTGGCCAATTCTGGAATGTGATATACTGGATTTTGGCACAAATTCACTAGAAGGTCAACCTCACCCGTTTACCTGCTGCTTGGTCACTAAATTGGCTGTCATTTCTTCTGAAGAAAACATCGGGGCGGAAGAGAGACAACAGGGGGCTTATTTTCTTCCCGAGTAGAGGTTTAACGTGGCCAACGAGAGAGAAAGCGGTCCGAATCTGATGTCCCAGTTTCCCTTGGGCCTGGCTGTCCAGGACATCCAGATCCTTCACACAAAAAAAGAGATCTCAGAGACAGCCCCTCAAGAAGGTCCCGGGTGAGGGTGTGGGGACCGAGGGGTATGACCACCCTGTTGACTTGCAGCAAGGGAACCCATCCCCAGAGAGTTTTTGACAGCTTCCCCCAAAGATCCTCTGTCCTGCCCTTCCAGATGGTTTTCCTCCTACTGTCTTCTTCTCTAGAACCTCCTGTTCAGTCTTCAGAGGAAATAGCTACATTCCAAAGAACGAACTGGAGAGAAGTAGACACTTCTCATTCCAGACCCACATCAAAGCAACCTATAGATTTAATAGAGTATAAATGACAGGGTTAGGTACTCCCCTTCCCTAAACGAACCTCACTGTTTAATTCTGTTGGCCACACAATTTCATTAACGCTCTATGTATATTCCAGGGCATCGCATTTATTCTATTTGAACTTCCGAATATCCAGTGGAAGTTGAAAGAAAGTCCACGTGATGTCCCGCCGCCTCCCCAGTTTCTGCTGCAAGCTTCTGTGAGACCTAGCAGTGGGAATGCTACATGATCGTGAGAATGTCTGATTTAGGGGCGCCTGGGTGGCTCATCCCGAAGGACGAGCACCGCTGCGGCAGGTGATTTAGATACACGAATTCCGTGACTTGGAGGCTCTTTGCTTCTCAAGAACACAGATCTTTCAGTACCTCCTGGGTTTCTTAATTTTTACAACCATCATCAAGGAAGAAAAAGTTCTTTTCTTTCCTGTCAAGCGTTAATATACAAGCTGAATAATTAGCGTGAGTTATCACCGCTCTTGTTTAAAGCCGTGTAGCCACGTTCACAAGTATCAAAGTACTTTGCGAGATGAAAACAGCCTCAGACACGTAGGAGTGAAGTATTGCCAACCTCGAGGAGAGAAAAGAAAATGTCTTTCATTCTTTCATTCCATCTCTGGACCAGATTTCTTTGGAGAGGAATTTGTACTGGAATGGGGTAAAAATAGGGAAAGTCTGAATGTACCCCACAACTGGTTTTCTGGGGGAAAAAAAAGCTACACGTGGAGAGGGTTTGGGGGACGAAGTTCTTCTGTCGTCCCTGTAAGATCATCGCATCTGCAAAGGAAAAGAGACAGATTCGAAAAAAAGACTGGTTCTCACGGACAATCTCATGGTCAAGAAGTGACTGTCTGTGGCTCCAATCCCGGTGCTTTCTATCCCAGACTTAGTTACAAAATCTCTGCAAGACAGAGGCAAGAGAAAGTTCAGAAAAGCGAAGGATCCTCGGGAAGAAACCAAACTTGCATTCTGAGGAAGTTTATTACCAGAGCAGAGTTTTCCGATGCGGAATAAATCGCTCCCTGTCAATTTCCCCGTGAAATCTTCACGTGATACTAAACCCACAGGACGTGTCCCTTGCTGAGTGATGATAAACAATAACAGATTATGTATTCTAAAATACTCTTAAAAGGAGGTGTCCTGGATACGAGTTAGATGAAATCCTTTAAATTTAAATAAATTTCTCACAGGAATATTTGCCTTACTTTTCCATATATATGCCTCACTTTTCAGGGGGTGTTTTGTTTTGTTTTGTTTTGTTAATGCAAAAGCACCATTGAAATATACCACCACAGGGTCTTTCAACCCTAACGCAGTTGATATCTGGGGCCAGATAACTAATTCTTTGTGGTGACGGGCCGTCCTGTACATCATTGGATGTTTATGAACATCGCTAACCCCTGCCCACCGGATGCCTCCTGGAAGCATCCTCCCCGTACCCGGCTGGGACCATTGAAAATATCTGTGGACGCTGCCAAACGTCCCTGGGGCCGAAAGCGACCTGGGCCGAGAACCACTCACTGCGTTGCTGCTTTGCTAAACCGATGCCGAACATTCTACGGCAAACTATCATTCTGTGGAAAACTGTATAACAACCCTCGTGTCTTAATTACTTTGCTGTTTGGCGTTGCTGAGCCTAGGCTTGTGATCCATCTTTGAGAGAACATGGGCCGGTTTTATGGGGCTTGGTCAGCTCCTTAAAAACATACCCCGACAGCTGCTGAGGCAAGTTGCTTGTCAAATTCCGGACGGGTTGTACAGCCCCCCGGCCCTGTCGTCTCGAGGAGAAAACCAGGATACTACTAGCTGTTCTTACAAAGTAAAAACAACTCACCGGGATAGCAGGTTAAATGTCCTGACCTTGTGAAGTAGCCTCAAGGAGCAAAATCAAGCAAAGTAGTAACACAACAAGTACGGGCGAGGTTGCACAATTATTAACCATTAAGCGACACTGGCCTGATGCGTAAGTGTACTTTGCTCTTCTGAAAAGGGTTCAAGCGCGCCCCTACCCAGTCTCAAGGATGAACTTCAGAGTCCGCCACAGAACAATACAGCGCTCGTCTCAAGAAACGCCTTTGTTCCGGGAACACGTGTTTTGAAACTCAGCCCCCAAAGGAACAGCACACTCGGTTTCCCAGGGAACCTTGGTGAATCGACAGGGTGCGCGGTCTAACCGGACAGGTGTTTTGGAAAACGCCTTTGCCCTGAAAGACGGAACACGGGGTAGATGTACCTGTGGGAGGACCCGCTGCCGTGGGCTCACGGGTCTCCCGAGAAACAGCGAAATCAGGTCGTAAACGTGAGGATTGGGGTCACATGGAGGCTGGCTTCCCCAAAATAGCAGTAGCCGATTCGCAGCCGGCCGAAGGGCTGGACCCAATCAATGCCACCGTGCCTGGGCGGTCGCCGAGCCCAGGACAGGGCGCGCGGTGACGTTTACCAGAGGATGCAGCAAGTAGGGCAGGCATTGGGAACAGAACACCAACCTGACATCTTTGTGTTGATTAAGCTGCATCACATGGCACTCACTGGCCTAAAAGGTGTGCGTGATGTGTCACGGGATACGGGGATGTGTAAGAGAAGGTAACGGAGGCAGATCCAATCATTCACACAAACAAAGACTTCTTTCTTCAGCCCTTTGAAAGGGTCTTTGGACACAGTTCCCTTGTGTAGCCATCACTAAGCCCTCTTCTCTCGGAATTGTGACTGACCCTTGCTCCCGGCTACCCTCGGAGTAACTTCTCCCCTTTCCCGTGTGGTACGTGACCTATTTTACAGGACTTTCACCAGGCGTTGCTCTAGTTACCTCCAACATTAACCCGAACAAAGGCAAGACCAGCTTGAGGCGGTCGAGGCGCTCATGCCCCATGCCAGGGGCTTTGTGTTGGGGGGTGCCCACTTGTGAAAGGCTGGTCGTTACGTCTTCTTCCCCCCCCCCACATTCTCTGGACTGAGCCCGGGCTTACATAAATCCTTTCATTTGAAACAAATGTGTGGAAAGAAAAGAAAACTGTCTTCAACCTGCAAAGCTTTGATTGCTGGGTAGAATTTGACAAGCTCTTCGAGGTGAGGCCACGAGAGCCCAGAACCTAGTGAAGACGAGGCATGAAAACTCACAAAAATCTATTCTGACTTTCTGTCAAAAGAATCAGAACCTGGACGCGGGCCAGACATGCTGTGGCCGTGGGCCTGTGTGAAGGACAAGGTCATCTCCTACTTAAGATGTCTTCAAAATCGGACAGTTTTTACCTGTTAATACAAGCTATGATGGTTTTTGCGGCATAGGGTAGGGAGCCTTTATTTGTTGGTCAAATCAGCCTTTTTTCTTATGTGTCATTATTACAGTGCCTTGGATGCCAAATCGGAGTCTGAAGCCCAAATACCAAATATTCTGCGGTCGGAAGAAGGATTTTCTTTTAATAATTAAAATTAAAAAAATAATTTACAAGAGCAATGAACAAGAAGCCTTTGAGTTCTCTTATCGAATGACAGCAATAACACCAAAGACGTCTCCGTCACAATTTTATTATTTTCTTCCGCACTATAGGACAGAGCTGGGTTTAAGGAACTAACAATCTCTTGTCGGTCGCTATCTTGCCTGTGTTTGTCATGGATCAAAAGGGGGCCAGGTGTGAACTCACAGTGAGACAAATCTATCATTTCTCCTGGATAAAACAACCCCAGTGTAGTTCTGTGGCTATGTGAGTAGTCCATAAGATTTATGCCCCTTCAAAATATCATCTCAAAGCAAGGGAATTTGTTGTTCATACACCAATGAACTTTCTTCTTTTTCCAATTGAATCCATCACTGTGGGTGTATTGATTTCAGTTTCCTTCCCTCAGCATGCCCTTCCTTTCTTTTTTGAAGTAATCCTCCTTGAAATTTGTAGTAAAAATGGAATTCATCATGTTCCCTCCTTGGATCCACTGGTCTTGGAACTGAACTCTCTGCTTGAACACAGACGTCCCGGAGAGTCAGGATTTGAACTTCTGTTTCTGGGCTGGGAACCGTCTCAGTCATAGCCTAAGCTAATAAATGATTTAGGGTTTGTGGAATCCTTTCTTTTTTTCTCTTTAAACTAATCTCAGAACAATACTCGATCGTAAGGTCATTGTCAACAGCTTGCTCAATTTGTCCTGTTAGAGAACCGTTCTTCCCAAGCTTGGCCAGCTGCAATTTCTTCACTTTAATGTGCTGCCACATGGATCAGCCTTGGAATTCAGTCTGGCCTTGCATTTCAGCTGACTTTATAATTTAAATATAATTGCTGATGCGCTTTCAAGAAAAAAAAAAAAGAAACTTCAGGAAATTGCAAATGCTTATTTTAGTTTAGAACGGCAACGGTATTTTATGTTGGGAGAATAGTAGCATGACTTCTGGAAAAACGCACGTTCATCATCCTCTATAATCCAGGACTCGTTAGCAGGTTTAGTCTGGAGATAAAGTTTCAGAGAGCGTTCTATTTATTTTGGAGACTCCAAGGTGCCTAAAGTGGGTTTGTGGCATAACAGGTGAAAAGGGCAGCCAGCAGTCTCTGTTCTAGTCCCAGACTTGACCTTGACTCATAAGATAGCCATCCTTGTTCTCCCTTCATGCATCCCTTCACTACCTACCTATAAGATGTAACAGTATGTCCCAGGCATCACTGGGCTCTGGTAGGGAGTCCTAGACAACTGCAGCCCCGTCCTCCCTGGGAGTCCGTATCATGGCTTCTCGAATCATCCTCACAGTTCGGGGGCATCCCAAGACTGGCCACTGGTGAATGGATGGTGCCTCTTGTCCCCTACCAGTCTACATCTCCCACCTGGTGGTCGTGCTAAAGCACACATCCTGCTATCCCTGTGTGTGCAGGATTAAGACCAAACCCCTAGGCATGGCGTTCAAGGCTAATCTACACGTTCCTTTCAGGGCGCTCACTCTGCGTTTAGCCACTCAGAGTTGCTTAACTTGCCCTGACCTTGTTCTCTTCTCTCGCACCTTCAAGTCCCTCCACGTACACTTCCAGCTACTTTAAATGCCCTTCCCTGTTTCTTAGCCTGATACTGGAATCCATACATTTCAATATCTGTAGAGCTACGTCTCCTTACTTCACTGAACCCCTTGAGTCCTGAGGGAGGGACTAGTGGCTTTGCCTTCGTCGTTCCCTGGTCCTTTTACACCTAGCTTTTACCGCTCTGTGCTCATTAGTTGACTTGTCTCTGTTCCCCCATCTAACTCCTGGAGATCATGACCTTCTTAAAGCAAGAACCTGGCGGCACCTGGGTGGCTCAGGCAGTTGAGCGGCCGACTTCGGCTCAGGTCACGATCTCGAGGTTCGTGAGTTCGAGCCCCGTGTCAGGCTCTGTGCTGATGGTTCAGAGCCCGGAGCCTGCTTCGGATTCTGTGTCTCCCTCTCTGTCTCCCTCTCCCCCACTAGTGCTCTCTCTCTCTCAAAAAAAATATAAATAAACATTAAAAAAAAATTAAAGCAAGACCTGAGTCCTATAGGTTTTTGGCCCCATCCCATATTGCTCCACAAGTATGCAAGGCAGGAAGAAAGACAGAAGGGAGTGAAGGAAGATGGCTATGTATGTCTCACAGATCTATTTGGATTTAACAGGTCCAAATGGGACATCTCAATTCTTTCCAGCCCCCTGTCCTCGCACCGTATTGCAGTCTTTCCTTGGCCTCCTCTGTTTCAAGCACCCAACTGTGCTTTATACCTGCAGGTCTCCGTTGGGTCTCCCTTTCCCCTTCCATGGCCGATCCCTGTCTAATCTGTCCTTCAGGCCCAACCCAGTGTGGACTCTCCCCCATCCTCTACTGTCACGTCTTCCCTTCCTAGGCACCAGGCACAAGAACTTCCAACAACCTCTCCTCTTCTTCCCACCTCGTGACCTCCTACGCTTATGATAACCTTAATGTTCTTCCTCCACACCCCCTCGACTAGATCCTTCTCATCCGTTGTACTTCAGTTTAAGCACTACAGCCTCAGAGACCTTCATCTCACTTCCGTATCCAAGTCGTCACCTCCTTGGCATTCTTACTCTCCTCCAGCTTTTTCTTGTTCCCCGCAAAGTAATCTGCTTACACATGGGTCCACGCAACCCTGACATGGCAGTGTAGTTACGAGTGGGTTTTCTTCACATCTCTTTTTCTCTCCTGATGAAGGGCGGCCACGAGGAGACATACTCGCTCATGGAACTCGCTTGCTTTGGGAGGATAGAGCTCCAACACTATGTGCAGCTTTCTACTAGCCTTCCTTTATAAAATTAAACAATTCAAAAAGTGTCACAAGCCTAGATCCTAAAGAGTAAAAATGCCCCCGTAAAACAACAGCTAATTAATAGGCAAAATCAAAACATGTAGCACTCTCCTAAAGTCCACCAATGGGAAATGATGCAGATCCTATTAACAAAGTGTTAAGTAATTAAAATTCAGCATGAAGAAGGAGAAACGGTAAACTTCTAATGACAACTAAAGACCCTCTACTTAAAATTCCATAATTACACCAGCCCAAGCAATCGTTTCTCTTTGAAACTTTTCCAATTGGCTTTACCTTTGATTCCATCTCATGACAAAACATTATGGCTAAAATTACGTATGCATATAAAATTGTATAATCATGCGATCGTATGACACGCATACATTGTGCTGATTCGATATGTATTAGTGTTGATAAATATGATTATCGATAAATATGATACACACAGATATTAGTGTTGATTTGAAATCACATGTCAAATGGGTGCCGGGTACAAAAGAAACTGCATCTTTATTTATCAGGATTTCTTGCGCTCAGCTTGGGAAGGGCTCTGGACATTTCCGACTGTTGATGCCTTAACGAAACTGAGATGCTCTTGAGAATGCCAGATGGTCCAATCACGGGAATGTAAAGAGAGGATCTCCTTTCGGGTTTTTAGTGCCCGTTAGAAGTTCACCTACTACCCTTTTTGTATGCTACATTTTGTATCATTACAACACCTCCAAAATAGGGTCTGGATTGTTTCTCACTGGTACGCCTCAGGAGAGGGCAACAAGGCGGAATTTTATTTAGTAACCGCTATGTGTTCTGGGGCATTGTTCTCTTCGGGAACGTAGGCTTCTTGACAGAGTTATTGAATTCTCCCATTTAAAGAAAAAAAAAAAAGAATGTTTTTCAAAGCATGTTAGATCTCATGATTTGATGATGAATTCATGAGACAACAATTCAGACTATTAGAAAAATATTCCAGCTGGGAAATAACACCTCGAGGGAAGAGGGAGAAGTCCCACTGCTTGAGTCAGTTGGGTTTGGATGAAACTCGGGTGGGGGGAGGAACAGAGAGACCCAGCCAAAGGAAGCTAGCTCTGCATAACCCAACATGGTATTTCCATCTCTAATTTCTGAGTCTGTGGCTCTTGTGGGAATTTTTCAACCCATAAAGCGTGCCCTTTTTCTGTCCCTGCTAACGGCCTAAGGAAATAAACACTCATAAATACATGAAGTTCCTAAAGATAAGATCTGAATATCAGCTTCTCTCTCTCTCTCTCTCTCTCTCTCTCTCTCTCTCTCTCTTTCTCTGTCTCTGTTTGTTACCTGGCAAAAAGTGTTTTACCATCAGAGTGTATTGGTCACGTGATCTCTTTGAGTTGGTCTTTTCCCCGCTTCACCCTGGACATCAGAACTCTGGTCATTCGATTCTTTTAAACGTTCTGATGCCTAAGTACCCTGTGCTAAGTCATTAAGAAGAAGGAAGAATTCCACGCTGGAGTTGTCGGAAAGGCTTTGCTTAAAGAAGCAGGGCTGAAGAAGGGGAATGTGTAACCATGAGAAACGAACGGTGTGGACATTGTGGACGAGGGCCAGTCAGTAGAGGCAAAGGGGCTGCAGCCTGAACACTTCCTGTGACATTCTTTATTGCCCCGGATTTAAATTCTCTACCTTTGTGCCCACCACTAGGCTCTCTGTGAATGGTGCACGTCGCTATTAACTCTCGTTTTTTCTCGTGCCTGAGGCATCTCTTGCCGTAACATGACACACAACTTCGGGCATGCTGGGCATGCCCAGTGTGTGAATGAATGTACATCAGAACGGTTCCACCTCCAGAATCGCCACAAACTCCTGCTCTCAAACCGCAGTCTCCCCTCTCCTGCCCATTCCCATCTCTACAGGACAAGTACCTTTTCCTTATGACCCCCTTTTTCCAATTTCTAGTCTCCCGGGCTATCTTCCTTTGCCTCTTGCTTTGCCCCATAGTCAGACGTTGCAACATTACCCTTTCTGGCACTCAAGGTTGTTTTTGTTTGTTTGATTGGTTGGTTGTTTTTGGGCTTTGTTTTTTTGCATCCTTGTCATTCACCACACTCTTGTACCCCTCCTCACCCTGAGTTTACGAGCCCATGTGTCTCTGCATCCCAGCTCTCAAGCTCCCTGCTCATCCTGGTTGTGATACTGGCTTCTCTAATGTTTCTAGCAACATTGCAGTTACTTCTTGTTCACACTTCCACAGCAAAGAATCCAAAAATATAACCCCATGCTTTAATAGTTTCCCTTAGTCTCAGAAAGAGACCTCACTGCTGACATGTTGAGAAGAGAGTGACCACCTCGTTTGCACACCATCATTCTTCCATTTCCTCACCACTGTTGTTTCCTTCTCCCAGCAAATCCAATACTACAAGGCGCTCCAAGAAATCTGGGTTCCACGCTCAAATAAGTTTAGAAACTATGACCTGCCACGGCCTCGTTTGGGATATTTACGAGACGAATCCAGCCCATTAAAGGTGGTAAAGAACCTTGTTCACCTTAGTTTAACTTAGAATCCCCTAAATGTTTTTGAACACACAACCCGGTGTTTTTTTTTCCCTTTGAGTAACACGCATTAACACTACAACACTCTTGAGATAATGGAACAGACTTTGGATTACTGCCTTTGCATATATCATGTCCAAGTTCTTACGATCAAATCGATAAGTAAACAAACTAAACCCTCCACAGTGTTGATAACCCTCACGAATGTGTCTTCTCAATTCTCCTTCCTTATACCACTCTGCTGACTGAGACAAGGTCTTAGTCTCTAAACCCCTTGATGGAATTCTCTTCACTTTATGTAGCTACCTCTCACGTGTAGACATCTCATCTGTAGCTCTAGTCTCAAACTCCATCCTATGTTATAATGCTCTATTTCTGATTGTGTGCTTAAAATCTCCACTGGGTGACCTCTTATAGCCCCAAGCTAAATATGTCTATTTCCCAGCCCATCACAGCAGTCAACTCCCACCTGGAACCTGCTCTTGGTCAATGGCACCAGGATCTTGTTTGTCCTGATGCCTATCATTTGAATTGTATAAGAAAGGGTAGAAATGAGCATTTTCTTCCAAATCAGATGCACCTGGAGTTTAGTTCGGGCTGTGATTTACTCATTGTTCCAGCTTCCAGATCTTCATCTATCAAATAATGACAAGAAGAAACAGCCCTTACCCATAGAGGTCTTGTGAGCTTAGTGGATACTTCATGAATGCAGTGTCTTTTCCCCTTGAAATACCGCATAGATCCATTTCTCCTTTCTGTTCCTCTTTCCCTCCTAGTTTAGACCTCGATAATCACTTAATAATCCTAATATTTGTTTTTAGGACTTTAATATCTTTCTTCCCGCCATATTCACTATGCACAGTTATCCTGCCCATATATTAAAAATAAATATGGAATTATGCACAGTTATATCGTTATACTGTAATGATAAAATCCTTAGAGGAAGAGACGACATGTATATAAAATATAGTCTTTCCATCATACAGTGAGAAAGTTATGTTTTATTTCGCTGGGTACTTGGGGCCATAATTTGACTTAAGCTATAACAAAATCTTTGGAACCATGGGGACCTTTAGAATAGAATTTTGCTAAGTGCATTTCCCATTGTCTCCTGGGAGCTGAAAGAACTGAGGAATGTGGTTTAAGACAAGAGTATATCATCCTGTCAATGTTCCTGATTGTTTTACCAACTCAACTTTTATATACATGGCCACCACCCAAAACAGGAGAGAAAAAACAAAAATGACAGTGGCTGAGAGATATAGAATTCCCTTCTAACTGCACAACTTGGCATTTAAAAAATATTTATAATTTACAAGAATAAACAATGAGGTAATGGTCCATAGGGTGCTCTGTGGCCAATTTGGACTTAAAACAGTGGTGGGTCACTGTCAAATATTTCAAGTTCATATTCAATTTGGAACATGACCAAGGCATTCAAAAGAATAGACGGAGTTTTTCAAACCACCGGAGATGGGAAATGTGAGCTGGAAATCTCATGTGCCTTCATGGTGTTCTCGATTCTCTTGGTTTAAGGCAGAAACGAGCAATTAAGTTTAAGTCAAACATTTTACATTACTAAAAACTAAACCGATGGGTATTGACTTTATTGTCCTCATTAAGCCCGCCGCCTTTCTAAAGTTCACGGTCATTTTTATAAAAGCGACTGCACGATCTGTGTTAATTTAATTCTAACTGATCCATTCTTGTGCATGGTAAACAATAGAACTTCTGCAGTTGCCCAAATAGCCTCTCAATAGAATGGTCCAGCTGATTCCTCAGTTGTAGAAGTGGTTTGAAATGGCCCCTCTCCCACCTTGTTTTTGTCCTTCAGGCCTTAGAAACAAAAGCATACTTTTCTCAGTTCTTTATAGTTAGTTAAAGTGCTGTGCCCGGTTGGGAGGGAAATCACACCTCATTTGGTTTGGGTACATTAAGGTTGGGTCTACACAACTGGAGGTGAAATGGAGCAAGGCTGAAAAATATAGTTAGCCTGATTTTCTGGAAAAAAGTGGATGTTGTGTCACCAGGACAATGGTGGGGGTGGCACCTCCGGGTCCATGCCGTCTGTCTTGGTGGTGACAATGAACCGTGGCAAGTCAAATCGCCTGAAATCTTTTGGGGTCGCTATGAATTAACCGAGATGGTTAAAACGTGCAACCTAATACTTTCCATCATGTGAATCACAGAGAGAAAATTTTAGTATATTAAGATAATCTCATCTAGGCTTCCATTTGCCATAAGTTTGAAAACATGTGCCCCAACCTTGGAGCTCGTTACTTTTTCCATGCATTACCATTTTTGTTTTGTGTTGTTTTATGTAGGCTCCGTGCCCAGAGTGGAGCCCAAAGTGGGGCTTGAACTCACAGCCCTGAGATCAAGACCTGAGCTGAAATCAAGAGTCAGGTGCTTAACTGACCGAGCCACCCAGGTGTCGCTCATTATTTTATTTGGTGTCCCAAATAAAACCTCATTATGATTTAAAGCAGAAGAGGGGCGCCTGGGTGGCGCAGTCGTTAAGCGTCCGACTTCAGCCAGGTCACGATCTCGCGGTCCGTGAGTTTGAGCCCCGCATCGGGCTCTGGGCTGATGGCTCAGAGCCTGGAGCCTGTTTCCGATTCTGTGTCTCCCTCTCTCTCTGCCCCTCCCCCGTTCATGCTCTGTCTCTCTCTGTCCCAAAAATAAATAAAAACGTTGAAAAAAAAATTTAAAAAAAAATAAAGCAGAAGAAGCTCAGGGAGGAACTATAACCTACTTGTGACGGCAATCAATAACCCGCAGAATGGTTTCTGACAGCTACTCTCTTTTTGTCCTACTAAATGCAGCTGTTCCTTGCACACAGTAGGTGAACATTAGTCAACATTCACTGAGTTTAATATATTTATTTGGGGCAACATAATTCAGGCTTTAAAAAAAAACTCATGAGAAATGAAGATGCCAAGGTGACGTCACATAGTGTAATTGTTTTTGTGTCCTTCCACCCTACCCACTCCCAGTTCAAATTCCAGGGAAAATGGGAAACCTTCCCTGAGCGAAGGGGAGGGTTTATTTCCCTAACATTGAGAACACAACACAGACTTGGGTTCAAGTTCTGAATCCACAATCTCTTCGTTGCCACATGGAATGCCTTACGTGTGCAGTCTTTCGACACACCCAGAGGGGATTCCATGATGCTCAGGGCACTGGTAATGGAGCAGACGGTGCCCCATCGCCCAGATGCCAGGGTAGGTAGTGGGAGCATCAGGACCACAGGATGCTCCTGAATCCTCATGGGTTTTTTACTACAAACGCACTACGTTGGGATCTCTCTGGTGGAACCCCGGAGCCTGTATGTAGTAGGCATGAGCTAGGGATACAAATATGGCGAGAACACAGATTCTCTCCCCTACTAGGCCTGTCTCAAGTGGGAGAGTGGCACGCACGTGATTCATTCAAGCGTCTGCCAAGAGTACCGGTACGAACTAAGCGTTCTGACGAGAGAGGATGTTTTTGAAATCTGGCTACGGGAGTTAGAGAATAAGCATTTCACGCATTTCATGAGAGGACCACTTGGGAGAAGAGATGTGACACCATTTTATACATTGCGTCATCAAAATAAACACGTAGACACATTTGTATGTGACTATCCATGCATATATGTGTGCATGATCTTGTCAATGTCATGAGTACCTTACACACTGTCGAGAGCATGTTTCAAGTCGTCATTATTTCAGAGGACTTAAAAAATAAGCTCTAAGTTGCTCAACCCATGAGATCAACCTTACAGTCTGAAAGTAATAGGCAACTGCATTAACATTTTTTTTTGATACTTATGTTTGCCCCAGACTTTTAGTATCATCTAACTTGGGGTGTGTGTGTGTGTGTGTGTGTGTGTGTATGTGTGTGTCTGGTTTCCTTCCTTCCTTCCTTCCTTCCTTTTTCTTTCTTTCTTCCTTCCTTCCTTTCTTTTTCTTTCTTTCTTCCTTCCTTTCTTTTTCTTTCTTTCTTTCTTTCTTGTCTTCATTGCTGTTATTTGTTTGTTTGTTTTACTCCAACATATTATGAAGGCAAAATCTTTGGTTAAGGTCCACTGATACGACATGGGTCAACATTCACTATTTAGAAGTTAAAATTGATTTTTCTTCCATATCTTATTGATAGCCTAAAAAAGATACTGCTTACTCTTTTAAAACTCCTCAATTAACATTTCATTTGATTTTTGTGTGTGTGTTGTCTATAATCAGTAGAATTCTTGAGAGATTTTTATGTGTTTTTTTTTCCTATTCTTCACTCCCTCCCACCAGATGCCCATAGGCATTTTTTTAAATGTTTATTTATTTATTTTGAAAGAGAGCAGGGGAGGGGCAGAGAAAGAAGGAGAGACAAAATCCCAAGCAGGCTCCACACTATCAACATATCAGCACAGAGCCTGACTCGGGGCTCGAATCTCAGAACCATGAGATCATGAGCTGAGCCAAAATCAAGAGTCAGGCGCTCAACTGACTGAGCCACTCAGGCGCCCCCCTCCCCCACCGGCATTCGAGTAGCCTTTGTGCACCCCCGTGGAAGCTGTGACCCACTCCACACCCACAATACCATTTGCAACAGCAGTGACAAAATCATAAGCACAGAGGGGTCGGGACTTCTCAAAACCCTTCACTGCTGGGTATTATTCCTACCCTTGGAATCTTCTCTTGTCATTGTTGTGGTCATGACAAGTCACCGACAACTAATGTAAAAATGACAGTCTGGGAAAGCGGTCCCCTGAGCTACCCTGCTGGACGATTCTTTTCCGCCTGGAGAAGGCATCTCACGATGTTTCCTTCTGAGCCCTGGTTTGTACTCCGAGGCTCTCCCGCATCCAGACTTCTTCCTGCAAGCAGGGAACTTTGTTACGAAGTCTTATCACATGCTTTTGTTTGATGGGGAACAGAAGCAGTGTGCTTCCTGGCCGAACGTGCTATAATACCTGCAGCGAACTTTCAGAAGTTCTTCAGGCAAGACCTTCCCCCATAAAACCTAGTGGCCGGCCTCGGAAGACTGTTGGCTTTTCAAGGTGCTCTTTAGCTAAAATCCACTGCAAACATGCCCAGTATTTCGTTTCACACCTGCTTTCTTTTCAGAGTCCAGGAACTCAGCCCCCGGTGAAGCCATACTTGAAAAATGATTTAATGTCACCCTTCAGTCGGTTGTCAGTGGCAAGGCCTGAAATTCTTCTGGGGACATCACAGGATGCCTTGCTTCTATTCATTATTGAGAAGTGTTTGGACAGTGGCAAGACTGACCTTTGGGGAAAGGGCTGCTTGGGAGGTCAACTCTGACTTTACCATCGGAGACTTGAGAGAGTTCTTTAACTCAGCATTTCAGTTTTTCTTTTTTTAATTTTTTTAAGTTTATTTATTTATTTTGAGAGATAAGAGAGCGAGCAGGGGGAGGGGCAGAGAGAAAAAGAGAGAGAGAATCCCAAGCAGGCTCCCCGCCGTCAGTGGAGAGCCCTCCCGACGCGGGGCTCAAACCCACAAACCGTGAGACCGAAACCAAGCGTCAGACACTTAACAGACTGAGCCACCCAGGTGCCCCAGCGTTTCAGTTTTTCTCATAAATATCGATACTGTATCAAGTATAGATTTAGAACAGTTGCAGGAACTATTTTTTTTTTTTAGGAATTATGTGTAAAGAGCACAGCACATAGTAGGTATTTCAAAAAGAAAAGAAAAAAAAACAAATCTATTGAACACAGTTTTTAAGGACTTTAAAATTTTTTAATGTTTATTTATTTTGAGAGAGAAAGAGAGAGATGCAGAGTGTGAGCGGGGGAGGGGCAGAGAGAGGGAGACACAGAATCTGAAGCAGGCTCCAGGCTCCGAGCTGTCAGCACAGAGCCCGTTGTGGGGCTCGAACCCACGAACTGCGAGATCATGACCTGAGCCGCAGTCAGACGCTCAACCTATTGAGCCCCCCGGGCACCCCTTTAAGGACTTTTTAAATAAGAAAACCTCTTAGAATGGACTTAAATTACTTTTTTTTTTTCTCTCAACAGAAGGCTTTTGGAAATTTCTCTAAAGGATAAGGAGCCTCTTCTCTCTCTCTCTCTGTTAACGGAAAGTCTGAAATGACAGAAAGCTTTGCATGGGAAAGAGTGGGACCCCGCTCCCAGATGACAATGGTTTCCACCAACTGGCCCCGAAAAGGGTACAGTTGACTTAAAGGCGACTGTCATTTAAAATAACTAACCACTCCCTATTTGAAAGCTGGACATCCTGGTCGGTTTTTATTTGTTTTATTTCACACACCACCCCCTTGTTGCCAGCAATTTTTCAGTATACTAAAAATAGTCTAACCCTAAACCTAACTGAGCAGGCCTCTGATTTCTTCATTATATTCCACGGTCTTCTCTCCCTGCTCTAAATCTCCGACTATCGTGCCAGAATGTTATGGAGAATGTGTTTTGTTTATTTGAACTAAGCCAATGACCTTTTCGAACATTCTCATCATGAGCTGCCTATTACATAAAGTACCTTCTGTGCATAATGAACAAATAGGATCACATTCCAAGGCCTTATGGGATAGAACTAATTTCCCCTTAGCTCGTCAACTTTTTAAAGAGATGTTCTGCAGAACCGACAATGTTAACATGACATTATGGAGACACATCATGACAAAATAGCATTTTGCCACAATGGTGATGTGTGAACTTCAGAAGATTTGGATCCCGAGTTTGGACTCCTTGCCAAGAATGTGGATTCTTTTTAAAGTATCCAGATGTCTTATGTCTGTAGAACTGGGCTTTTAGAAATTGTTTATTTGTTGGTTTATATCAGGACAAGAAAGAGTACATTGCCTTCTTGAATCCAATTCAAGTCACTTCAAGAGTCTGAGAAACATCCCATACCTTCAGACCATTATTTTTATCTGTTCTGTGGTAAACTTTTATTGACTGGATCAAAGCGATGCTTATTGTAATAAATAAATAAAAACAAAAACAAGCCCTTTCTGTGAAGCAAAATCAAAAAATTAAACATAATTTTATTATAAAAAATTGGGGAATGGGACGGAAGGCCAGGGGAATCATCAGAAGCTGACTTTTTATAACCTTGACGTTTCTCTGCAAGCACCAAGCACGTATGGCTTTTATGACTTTTCTCCACCATGTGCTTGAACGTGTCATGTGCTAGAGTTGTGTTGGGCAACTGTTGGCTGCACACGCCAGTAATGACCCTCAACGGTGGCAATGGGGTTACCGAGGTGCAAGCTTATCGTTTGATTCATTTTTACTATTGTTTTTCTAAAACATAAAGAGGACCAAGGATTTGAAATCTATCAGAAAGTCACAAATCGCTTTTCTCATCTACCTTACTTCTTGGGACATTAGACCAGCTCTAGGTGACCAACAGAGAGACCCAATGAATTTCCATTTAGCAACTCATGTCCTTTAAGAGCAGGATTTTGTTTACTATGTTGTTCATTGCTGTGCCCAGAGTGCAGACGAAAATTAGGCTTTCCTCCAAAACGGAGTTAATTGTTCATGGAAATGTCGTGATCACAAGAAAAAACCTTGTACTTTAAACCTGGGGGCAGAAGTGAGGATCTATCTTTGTGAGGTGCTCCCTGGGGGACGCTGGGGATTGGTCTTCGCCTTCCCTCGTATTGGAGTTTATGCATACACTTCTCCAAACACTGTAAACAGTTCGATTTTCATAATTCTGGTTAGCATGTCCCAAGTCCTGTCCTTCATTTTTGCATCGGGAATAAGAAATTGTGGAAGCCTTAAGGAACCTATGTTCATTTCACATGCGCTTGCCAATGTCAAAATCACAGCAGGTAATAGGTTACCTTTAAAGGTGCGATATTTACACCCAGCACTAGAGCAGAGGTGGTGTGGTTGCTCAAGACAATCACTTTGGGGAGGAATCCCTCAATATTATCCTGTCCTGAGGCCTAACATCGAATGACATTTTTTGTTTGTTTGTTCAGTCTTCACCCAGGGAGGTACTTGAAACTATGCAGTCTCCCAGAGAAAGAATCATTTAGAAACTTGTAAATGTACAGTTCAGTAATTGACAAGCCTGACAAAGACCCAGGAGGGACCTTAAGAGTCACCGGGCCAATCTTTCTGCTTGGTGCACTATTCACACCAAGGGGGAGGAAACACACAAACAAGAAACTAATAATGTGGCGGCTACCTTGTACCGATTAGCATTGTATAAGCAATGGATATATTGAAGGCAGGAACGGAAGAGGTATCTGGGGAGTACCTGTGTGGCGCCTCACCAAGTGTCACCTTATTTAGTCTGCTCGACAACACTGTGTAGTTAAGTGTTGGGCCGCTCCCTTTTCTTTTATATACGTGAGTCGGCCACTTTCCCGTGAAGATTAAATGAGATAATGCACGGAAAGGTGTGATCTATACCGCGACGTGCTACGCCAGTATTAGATATCGTCGGAGCACATGAATTTAGAAGAACTCGTGGTTCTCATAGACCTACAATCTCAGCGAATCCACAGCAGAAGGTCTTTTGTCCTGCGGTGCGGTACTCACATCAGTGAGGAAGGACATCGGGGTGGGGGTGGGGGGCCGTAAAGAGCTAATGGGTGCAAAATTTGTTAGTTCTTGGGGGATTCCACTTCCATTCCTCTGGCTCACCAATGAATAATAAGCCTTTTACTGGCTTCCTGGCTTTTCAGGACCTAGAAGTCAAGGCTCTAACAGAGTCGCGCTGAACCTGGTAGCAGGAAAGCGGAAAAAGCTGGTCCCTCCCCACGGGGGGTGCTGTGATCGGCAAAGAAAACATGAGGATCCCGGCGTAAGAAGCAGTTTCTGGAGCTTGAAGCTAAAGTAAGGCTTTTCCTAAACTAACTCCAACTCAGGCTGCAGGAGCGAACAATATCCACAGCAGAACCTGTCAGCAGCTTCTCAGGGACTAGAAGCAGACAATACCAAAGCAGAACAGGGAGAGGGTGCATTGCGATGCTTCTTCCTGAATACGTCAGGCTCCGGTGAGCACAGAAAGAGCCAGGTTTGGATCCATCAGGGGGGTGGTTAGGCAAGTGTTAGCTGGGACTTAAGAAAGGGGTCCTTTGCCTTGAAGGCCCACAAAGTTGTACTCTTGCCTTAATTACATAGCGTAGTTCCTTAGAGAAGGGTGTGTGTAGGTAGGCGAGACTGTGACATCATCCGTGAGCGGGCTGGAGAAGAAAGTGCTGGTCTTAGACACATGGGAACTTGAATTTGGGCGGTGGTAAAAGTAGATGATCCTCTTGGCTTTCACGCCGTCCAGCAAAGCGATGGCTGGGATGGAGAGTACTGCTCTCAATTTTTACTGGAATGTAAATAATCCCTGAACCTCGCCAAGTCAAGCGTCCGTGTCCGCCCGAACCCAGACCAATTGAATCCACCTGTAACGAGTGGACTTGGGCAACCGTGAGTTGGTGTCTGTTGGCCAAATCTCCCAAGTGATTCTTATCATCGTCAAGCGTGAGAACCATTGGCTTCCAAGTTCTAAGATGCAGATTTGCAAGAAGATGCCATTCTCGGCAAATCGCTTTTCCTGTGGGTGCTCAGCTGTCAGTGATCCAAGGTAACACCTGGATATGTGTCACAGGGCAATTATTAGCAGGCAATGATTCTGGAAGATGGCAATTGGTGCCATTTTGGTGTGTCTTACAAGGTATTCACTTGCTGCCTAAGCTTCAAGCCCCGTCCCACATTAGGAATGAGGAAATAACAGCTTAGGAACCCATCCATGGTCTGTTTCCCGGGGCACATACTGTGAGTCTTATTTCTTTGATTCTACAGAGGAGTCTCAAGAAAGTCTTCCCCCCACTCCTCGAGAATCCTCACCTCTTGGACCTACGTGGCCACCTCCTTTTGAAACTAGCCAGCCTTCAACCTCGGCCACTGACTTCTGGAAATAGCTACTGATGTAAAGTTTATGGATGCTTCTTGTTTGGGTTCGCAGATTATAACACTTTTCCATGGGGCTAGCATTATCGGGATCATCCTGGAACGCTGGAGACAAAATTCCCGTAATTTTGGTGGACATAATGACTAGTGTTCAAAGTAGAGACTGGATGGTTACAAAAGGGTCAAGGGTTTAGGAGTTATTAGACGATAATTAGGACAAGGGAAATGTGTATTGATGATTCTTCCTACCTTTTCCCTTCTTCCTGCCCTGTGCTAGGATCTCTCCTCAGTTCCAAAAGTTAGGAAAGAGACCAGCCAGGGCAGAACTGGCAGAACACCAGAAGCTGATCTAGAAGGGGGTTGATCTTTAAAAAAAAATTAAGACCTCTAGAGAGATCGAGGAGTAGTTGACTGGTGAATATCAAAGCAGAAAGGCAAAGTAGGGCTTCAGGGATATCTAGTAACAGGTATGAGGAGAGACGGAACACAGGGGACAAACAGCATCTAGGAAGTAGAACAGAACTTCTGGAACTCTAGTCCTCAGCACTAGAATTATGGGAAAGAATGCCAGAGCCTAAGGAGAACTTGTTTTAGGGTCCCTGGAACACAGGTACCATACAGGAAAGCCAGGCAATGAGTTGTATCTGGGGGAGAGGAAGTCTATGAAACTGTACTAAGAGTTAGAGGCTTGTCCTGTGAATGAGCTTGGACCTGGCCTCAAGACATGGGGAACAGAATTTGTCCAGCGGCCAAGGGGACTTTGTGCTTGGCCAATGAACTCCTGGTCAGTGGCTCCCTGAATTCCCCCTTGCCCAGGGTCAGGATGATTTCCAGAGTCGTTTCGGGGCTAGACCTGTAAGCTGAGGTTAAGTGGTTCCAGCTTCTGAGGCCGGAAAGATGATGAGGCAGAAGCCAAGGGGATCCTCACCATAAGTTTTTTCTTTTTTTTTTTTTTTAAACTCAATTTTACTTACCCTCCCAACTACAGTTTAGTTATGTGGGCATATTCTAAAAATATGTTCAGAAAAGATCAGATAAATGATCCCAAGTCAAACATAGTTAGAGGCGACAGGACAGTATTGTGTAAAGACCAAAATGATGTGCCACCGAAAACAGCCAAATGTATTTGATTTGATGTTCTTTTTTTTTTTTTTTACATTTATTTATTTTTGAGAGAGAGAGAGAGACAGAGCACAAGTGGGGGAGGGGCAGAGAGAGAATGAGATACAGAATCCGAAGCAGGCTCCAGGCTCTGAGCCGTCAGCACAGAGCCTGACATGGGGCTCGAACCCACAGACCGTGAGATCATGACCTGAGCCGAAGTCGGACGCTTAACCGACGGAGCCCCCCAGGCGCCCCAAAAGAGGCATATTATTGATAAAACAAGGTATTTATCACATCACTCCACTCCACGGTTCAACATATTTTAAAGCAGGCACACATTTATGCCATTTTATTTTTATTTAAGTCTTTGCAAAACTTTGTTCTCATTTTCTCACTTTAAAATAGAAAATCTGAAATATTTGGAAGCTACATCGTTGCCGTGTTATATATGATATTCACACACACACACACACACACACCCCAATAAAACAACTTGAAAAGGAAACTGGGAACTGTGTTCCCCAGCAGACTGCTGAGTTAGCAACTCAATAGCCCACTACACACACCCCTTTTGTGTTACCCAGTACTGTGCATTCTTGAAGTGATAATGGAACTAAATTTGGAGAGAACCGGCCCTTAAGTTTCAATTTATTTGTTTCACAATCACAGACTCAAACTGAAGGGGGAAATTAGGCTGCCGTTTGATAAATAAAGCACCATACATTCAAAAACAAAATGCAAAATGAAAACTTTGAGAACTTCAAGTCATCAAGGATCTCAGATTAATTCCATCAGCGGTGGAGAGTTTTTTTGTTGTTGTGAATTTGCTGGAGAATTCAGTATGAAAGCGCTCTAACTAGTGTCTGATTATATCAGTGTCTCTATTTCCTTTTAGAACACACATCTGTTGTTGTGGGGTTGTTTTTTTTTTTTTTTTTTTTTTTTTCGGCGGGGAGAGTGTGGTTGTGGTTATTATGGAAATACGGCAAAACCAAATATTTTAAAGCAGATGAGAAGGAACCCACAAACAGTTGGCTCACAAATGTAATGCTTTCCACACCCAGGCCCAGAGCGAGAGCTGCAGTTAACAGCCGCGTGCCTGGTGGCCTGTTTTATCTGTTTCGAACACTGGACTGTTCTTGTTAGTTAACTGACTGGGGATTGTTTTTTTTTCCCTTTATTCCCGCTCTCTCTCTCTCTCTCTCTCTCTCTCTCTAATTGTTGTTACTCTGTTTTGCCTGAAAGCTGCAGTATCTCACTGTTCATTATTCCCGGTTCAGTCAAATCCTGTCCAAAATTAACCCATTGTGTGCCGGACTTATTTACCTGCTCCGTTTCCCTACAAGAGGCACAAAATGGACTTCGCTCCAGCTCCTTCGAAGCTGGCAGTTCATTTATGGATGCCTCTCTTAACGATCTCTGGGCTAATTTTCCTGGCGTGTGTTCCTTTAATATTTAAAGTTGCTAACTAGAAACGTTTTCAATTATTGACGAATTGTTCTCAAATCCCCAGGTCCCTTCACGTTGTAACCCTCTCTTTCTGTCTCAGAGACCTAGGTGCACAGAACCTGTTTAGGCTTTCGTTCCCCCTTTCTATTTTATTTTGAAGTTTTAAAGGAGACTTCTGAGATTCCAAACTGAAGCTAGTGCAAGGGAGGAAGGCAGGAAAGAAGGAAGGAAGGAAGGAAAGAAGGAAGGAAGAAAGAAGGAAAGAAGGAAAAGAAAGAAAGGGAAAGAAAGGGAGAAAGAAAGAAGAAGAAAGATATGAAGAGAGAAGGAAAGAAAACAAAGAAAGAAAGAAAGAAAGAAAGAAAGAAAGAAAGAAAGAAAGAGAAAGAAAGAAAGAAAGAAAGAAAAGAAAGAAAGAAAGAAAGAAAAGAAAGGGAGAAAGAAAGAACCCATAGAACCAGAGAGAACCAAAGAAAGGCCAATAGTCAACGAGGCCGGAGAGAACCAGTTTCTTCTACTGGCCTCAGATTCCAAAGTATTCAACTTGAAATAAGTGGGGCCATCAGAAAAACCATCGAGATGGGAAAGTTGCTGTTATAAATGAATGATTATTTGCCGTGCCCGTTGGAGTGGCTGTTTGTTGCACATTTTATTGTGATGTTTTATTCTTATTCGGTGCAACAGTAATTGGGTCTTAAACATGATAAAGTATCTTGAAGCCACATTGGTAGCTGAGCTGCTTACAGCAGCTTTTTAACTCTAGTTAAAGAAGGTTAATCAAAGTTAATGAATCTGTTTTATCCGATGCCACGGAGTTTATCACAAGAATGTGCCAGGAGGCGAGGGAACGAAAATCCTGACTGTTGGGCTGTGCAGGCAAATACACTTTGAGCGGAAGAATTTTGCAAGCGTCCTCGATGGCCCTGGGGTCTGGGGCGGGCCATGGCCGGTACCTGCGAGCGTTAGTTAGTAGTTTTCTTTCCGCTGCTCACGGTTCTGCCATGAAAAATGATGAGACTGCGTGAAAATCCAGGGGTAGGAAGGACAGTCCCACATCCAGCTTGCAGTGTGAGGATATCCAGAGACTGTTGCATTCAGAAGTTCAGAATAGCTGTGCTCTTTATGAAAGAATATAAGGCGCCCCTAATAAGGCTAATTCATTAGAACAAGCGTTTGTTACTAAAACACACCAGGCAGGACCACAGGCGTCCAAGCCAGACAGCGGGGCAATTAAAGTCGCCTCCCTTCAAAACGCGGGCTACCCACCAACTCTTACCCCGCAGTTCTGTTTCATTTTCTTATTAGAAATGGCCGCGGAGAATGCAAGTTCAGAATGCGTCAGGCACCAGAGGACCAACAGGTCTCTGGCCAGGACACCTTGTGGTGCCCTTTAAATAAGCCTTTTTTTTTTTAAAGTTCAAATTGTGTGTGTCTTTTGTCCAGGCACAGGAGCTGAGCTGGTTGCTGGGAAATGCACCTTGCTGCCTGAAAACACTGCCTTGTTGCATTTGAAAAACATCACAGTGAGAGTCCATTCGCCCAAGTATCTAAATCCACAGTGGTGGAGAGTTTTTCATCTTGATCCTGGCTTTTACAGAAAACACACACACACCTACACACACATGCACACAGACACACACAGCCTCGGTTTACAGTGACACCTTTTCCGCCCCCCCCCCCCTTCGTGATGGGTGCCCCGGTGCTTTGGAATGAGATTCATAGCAACTCGGGACTGTTGCAGGCATGGAAAGGAGACAGAAAGAAGGGGCGGGGAGGACCATTGTGGCCTTCCCTCCTATTCTCTTTTTCAACCTAAATAATATTTGTACTGGGGGGGGGGGAGTGGGGGAGAGGGTGTGAAAAGGGGATGGACCCAGGAAGCAAGGCAAAACCCAAAAAGCGAAGGGGAGAGGAAAAGAAAGAAAGAAAAAAAAAAAAGAAAGCAAGAAAGTGGAGGTCTGAGTCTAGCTTTGGTCTCAGGAAGGCCTACATCCCAGGTTTCAAAAGCGCATTTTCCAGTTTCACAAACCACAACCCCCTTGACGAAAACTAGTTGCGAAATTCAGTGCCTGTTAGGCCTCAGCTAATTAGAAAAAATGGGCTTTTTTTTTTTTTCTTTTCCTTTCTTTCTTTAGCACCTTTTCTTTCAAGCATTTAGTCTCAGGAGGGGGATCCAGGCTCTTGGCCGGGCTGTTTTGAAAACACGCTTTTGAATGCCTCTCCCTAATTCACGCCTTTTGTTTTTCAGCTTTTGTGTTTGCCAGTTTGACCATATAACGTTATACATCTGGTGTATAGCTTGTTGGGGGCTTTTTTCTCCCAGGGATCCCGTGCACTCCCTATAGGACCCTCCAGAGTTTCAATTTGAGCGATCGTGTAACATAAAGGGGGTAAGGGAGAGCCGAGGAGGCTGGGGGGAGGGAGGGAGCAGCGGAGGGGAGGAGGCCTGGGGGAGACAGAGAAATGAGTGAAACATAAAAAAAAGTTGAAAAGAATTCTTTTGCTGTCCCCTTTTCTTCTCACTGTTGCGACTGGACCCTGAGTCAGCCGGCGACAAGGCCTCGGTGGGAAAATGACGGGGCCACAGAATAGATAACTCATTGGAATTCTGGCAACATATTCGTAAATAAAACAAAAGTGGAGAGGCGGGATGGGGGAGGGCGTGTGTTCCTGGGGAAGCGCAGGGCTGGGGGACGGGTGCAGGGCTCCGGGACTCGCTGCTTGCAGGGGGAAATCTAAGATGGTCAAATGAAAGGAATTCGGACTGCCTTGCCCAGGCTTGTTTAGCAGAGCTCTTGCAGCTGGAGATGTTTATTATTGCAGCTATGAGGATGCTGTTGCAAACACACTTTTCCAAGCCGGAGCGAGCTGAAATAATCCTGCCTTGCTGCCTGCAAATTCTGTGCTTCAGGATGGGCCGGGTTTTCTGTTAAAATAGGAGCATTACCTGGTCAGGGCTCTTCCCCACCCTTCCCCCCCCCCCTCCCGCCTACCCCCACCCCCGCCAGGGGCTCCGGCAACCCAGATGCCCCCACGTTTGCTCTGCATTTCTCTCTCCCAGCCCCTACCTCCCACGCACACCTTGGATGAAACAGCTTGGATCCGTTTCCTGGGAGCTGTGGTATTTATGTAAGTTTCCTGATGCGACAAGCCCCCAGTCTTCTAAGTGGAACACGCAGGGGTAGTCTTCCAGAAGAGCCCTTCTGTCAATTTCCCCATCTGCGAAATGGACGCAGGGGGAACACCCAAGTCAGAATTCTTGGTTTTCACATACTTGGAATTTTTTTTTATAATGAGTTTATTTCATATATGGGGTGCAATAAATACATTCTATAAAAAATATATATGAAATCTATCATCTATATGCTATAGATATGGGCTTATATCACATATAGGGTTGTTTCTTATATATGTGAGTTTAGTTCATGTACGATATGATGGTAAAACCCATTATAAATAAGCATGGAGTGTCTTGATTTGGGGTGAAATAAAACCTAGCACGGAGAGGAAGACAATATGTTTGTAAGTGATGTTTATAGCTAAAACAGCAGCCTTCTCTTTTCTTCACTTCTGAACAATTTCAAACGCAATACTAGGCATGAAAACAAAACAAAGTCATTTCACTGCAAAGCTTAGGAGTTATTTGTGTTTCCCCGAACTCAAGGAGGGGGGTGAGTGGGTAGGGAATTTGTTTTAAATATAGCAATGTGGAAAATACAACAAACTCGGCAGAGTATCTTGGAAGGTTCTGCAGCTTACAGCAGCAGAGTTTTATGAGAGATGTGATGGAATTGGTGGATAGAATTTTCAAAACTAGCCAAGGAATATAATGTGAGAGATCTTGCGGGAAAGTACCACTTTGGGGACTCACGACGTATTTGCCAGCCAGGTTACCAACCGAGTAGCCCAAGAGGAGAGTTTGTTTAGGAAGAAATCTGCACCCTGCCTGCCCTCAATCACTGCAGCCACCTGACAAAAAAAATGCAGATCCCAGGGATAACACCATGAAATCCGCAACCCTTTGGCAGGAGGGAGTAAAATCTTTTTTAAAAAGACTTTCAGCTAAGACACTTTGCTGTTCCATCAGACACATAATTATACAATAGGCTAATTTTCAAGAATCTGTTTTTTTCCTAAACATCAATCAGTTAGAAAACACCTACTATTCAACATTGACATATACTGTAATTCCCTTGGAAAAGTAACTTACCTTAGGGAAATATTTTACTTAACAGAGAAAGACTGTTTATTTACTCCGAGTTCTTTGCAAGGTTGTTGTCTGTGAGGGGTTTTTTTTTTGTTGTTGTTGTTGTTTTGTTTTTGTTTTTGTTTAAACTAGTTTCAAACTTGGAAAAGACCAGTCTCGGATGCAACAACAACAACAACAACAACAAAACCATGGGCTTTAAAATTCTTAGGTGAATTCTTTAGCTTCCAAATGGAAAACTGTCCCAGCAAGAATGTCACAATGTAAGCAGAGAAGGATCTGTAGTTTACTGAAAACACTCTCTCCCTAACATCCAGGGGACACCTAGAGAATGAACTGCCATTACTAATCTCTCCGTGTCTGCATTTATTACATATCCTAGTATGCTTAACAATTTGATGCTATTTTCTAAAAGATTTCTCAGGCTGAGACTCCTACCCCACCCATCTCTTCTTGAAGTCCACACCTCTAGATTTGCAGAAAAACGCTCTGTTTCTGTGAAAATTGGCTTTATTTCTAATCATGACGGGGGGTTAGATTTAGAAGTGAACTGGGCGGGCAGGTAGCAAGGGCAGCAGCAAATTAAAAAAAAAAAAAAGACAAAAAACAGTTACCCACTTAAGAAAATAACATTCTGTTGATGGACCAACACCCTTTAAATTTTTAGCTATTAACGACTCTTACAGAAACAGGAACTGCCAATAACAAACTTGATTTCCAACATCCCCAAGGTAATAATAATCCACTAATTTGCCTATATCCCCAGCTGGTCCTCTGTAGCAGTTTCTATTTGGTTTTTGAAGCAGAGAAGCCTTATCTTTCTTTAGGAAAAAAAAAAAAGGGAGGGGGGAGGGGGAGTGGGCAGTGAAGTTAAGCAGTGTGGAGAGAAAACACATGGAAATTTAATGTGAAAGTTTCTTGTTGCAATAAAGCTGTTAGGTTTGGCATGTAGACCGTTATCAGATGGTTTCTTTGACATTACTTGAGCCTTTCAGTAAGTAAGACAAGCCTGAAAGATTAGGTTGTCAACTTCAGCCTGTCATGTTTGTGGGGGGGAGAAAAAAAGTTTCCTTGCTTTTCTTCTCCTCCTTTCTTTTCTTTTCTTTTTCGTTTTTGGGGTTGTCGTTCGTTTGTCTGCGTGTGTGTTTCTTTCTTGGGTTGCATCTTCCTTCACCACCTTTGGAGACTGCGGTCCAGGTAGTTAATAGAGGATACAGGACAATCCTCAACTCAACCCCACATTGATCACGAATGTCCTGCTTTTAAAGACAAGTGAGCCAACCAAGCTGGAAGGCTAATCACCCTGAGCAAGTATGAATTTATCTAAAGAGGATTTCATGTGGAACCCCCCGGAGCCAGCCGCCAAACGGATGACTGCACATTTTAAGAAAGTTAGTGGGCCTTCTCCCAATCAACTGTCAGGCCACATAAAAGGTCTGGAACACGCTGACTTAAGCAAACGATATTTAGCCATCTCAGGATACCAGAAGGCCCGAGATTTTGCTTTGTTGGAGCTGACAGGAAATATTGATACGTATCAAGTAACAGTCCTCATGTAAAAAGGAAGATGTGACTCCTTTCGGCTCTATCTCTATTTACAAAACTGTCTTGCGCTTTGGAAAACAGGGTGGGGGCAGGGGAATTGCCAGACTCAGCACTTGGCTTGGGACTTTTCCAGCTTTCCTGGGACTGCGCGATTTAGTGAAAATGGGAACCGAGCTAAATTTGCCTCTGTTTGAGAACAACGGAATGTATCGGAATTGGAATGTGCACCCTCTGTGAATGCCCAGCTGACAGGTGGACCCGCAAATGACCCCAGATCTCTTCCTTAAGTTTATTAGCTTAGAAAACCTGCCGTGGATTCTGTCTTGGTGTATTACTGAAGTATCTTGGAAATCTCTGGCTATCGAGTCTAAAAAGCAAACGCTCTGAACAGGTCCTGTGAATTGAGGCTCTGTTCTCGTGAAAAATAATGTTCATAATCCTACCGATTCATCACTTTTAGTGTTTTAACCGCACGGGGAAGAAAATCGTGATGTCTCCGTCTTGGCAAAATTTGATTGTGAACACCGAGCTGTTACCGTAGAATAGACGTTGGGTCGGAGGCTCTAATTTAAAAGGAAAACACGCGCGCGCGCACACACACACACACACACACGCACACAATTTTATTAGAATACTCTGAACGTTCTCCATCGGTAATGTTGCGCCTGAGGTGATACCCTTGAAGATGCTGGAGGGGGCAGTGTTAATGAAATACCCATTGGCATTAAACAGCATTTCTAGAATCCTGATTGCCGCACAAGAAAGGAAGGTGAAATTTGTAACAGCACAATAAACAAGGAGAGCTGCGGAAAAGAACCTGCTTGTTCTGTGAGGAATATCGCTTCCAGTTAAACAAAGAAATTTAGGGTCGTCTGCTTTTCATGAAAATCGCATACATATGGCCTTTGAAATTTGTCACTGAAGATGGTTTTGCTCTAAGGTAAAATTCGCCACTTTATAGCTTTTCAGCTGCAAATCTCTGGCTTTTTTTTTTTTCTTCTCTCTTTTGGCCTGCAGCCCAATATGAATGTATGATCACTAGCACAATAGTTAAACATCTGAGTCTTTTTGAAGTGCCTTCAATGTTGCAATGATGTGATGGTTGATTGCCTAGCAGTCAGTTTAGAAAAGAACTTTATTCTGCCCCCTAGTGGTAGAGATTAAAGTTTAATGGCTGCTTCATAATACATAAAGCTTTTTCTTTTCTTTCCCTCTTTCTCATATTTTAAGGATATAGTGTAGTGCGGGAAGGACTAATGAGTTTCTTCGTAATCAGTAAAGTGTATATTTTAAACAAGGAAACTTCTATAGGGAACGAACTCTTTCACTCACCACGGGATCGTTTCATAGACGTTTTATAGGCATTGCCGTGCTTTGCTGAACAATACACACTACTGCTGTAAACAGATATATTCCCACTACCGCCTTCCTTCTGGAAAAAATTCTGGGACTCTTAATGGACGTCTTAACCAAGGAGTGTATTGTGTGGCCAAAATTATGTCTCTGTGTGTGTGTGTGTGTGTGTGTATGACCTATATATATATGTGTATATATGTATATGTGTATATATATAGGTCATATATATATGTCTATATATATGTATATGTGTATATATAGGTCATATATATATGTCTATATATGTCATATATATGTCATATATATGTGTCATATATATGTCTGTATAAATATGTATATATATATATATATACACACACACACTCAAGAAAAGCGTTGCCTATTATCAGATATTGTGGGATTTTACCTTTCTTTCAGATGGCTATTTTTGCACAACAGGCAATCACAACAGTTCTCACGAATTATGACACTGGTTACTCCACAGGTCACATTTCCTTTGTGTTCAAGTTCACACAGAGAGTCAGGCAGACCCAAGGTAAAGAAAGGAAGGGTTTATGATGTCAAGATTTTTGATATGGGAAACGTTGGTCGCATAGAGTTCTTTGTTTGTTTGTTTGTTTTGGTTTTTTGTTTTCTGAGCTGACAACAAAGTAGAAAGGATTTGTTTGCGTTTTTATCCTGTCCTGGCTTTGTTTTGTCTGTTTGGATTTCATCTTTAATGTAGAGTTCCTATCCCGCGTGCTGGCAGGCATGTGAAATCAAGCCCCCTGATGTAGGTACCATTCAAGGAGTGTGCATGGAGGTCTTGCGCCAGTGAGAGCTCACGCTGGAGGAAGATGAAGACTGAGGAGGAGGAGGAGGAGGAGGAGGAGGAGGAGGGGTCCGTGGAGAGTGGACGGGCCAGCTGGACCGTGTGTAATGTGTCAGTCAGTTTGCTTCTGTGCCACTATTGTGCCGCTGATGTTGGAATGCAGGGAAGGCGCTAGTTTATTGAAAAAGGAGCCATGTAAATTCCAGCTGTCAACATGTGATCACTCCTTTGGACAAAGAGAGAGGTTTTCTCCTTACCCATATTTGATTTCTAGTCACAGCCACACATTCGCCTGAGCCCTTTTGCCACCAGGCTGTATCTGGCTGGCCCTTGGAAACCCTCTCTCTTTTCAGACAAGTTCTGCAGGCTTAGTAACTGGTTTGTGAAGGTGTCCCGACTGGAAATCCAACGGCGTAAAGTCGTGATTTATTCAGGAAATCATGGTTAGGGCCATGGTGATACCAACTAATCAGCAGTGTTTTGAAAGGAGCATTCTTCCATTGTTTTACTTATTGCTGTGTAATAGGCAAATGCTTTACTCAAAAAAAAAAAAAAGCCCCCAAACAAAAATTAACAACTAGATTTTTATTATTATTATTATCATGACGCCTGTCAAGTGGGTTGTAACCACATCCATTTAATTTCTTTCTTTAAAAACTGCTCTAGGGAACCGCCTGGTCCACACAGGGCCAGAAGCACTCACTTCTTATCTGACCTTCTTGCTATCTAGCTCCCCACCCTGTCCATGTGGCTTGAAAGAGGCTGCTGACATTTCTGAGATTTGGAGTGCGGTTCTGGGAAGCTCTCTACAAACTGGAAGGGGAGGAGGAAGAGGAGGAGGACAGGGGAAAAAAGAAAAAAATAAAAAGTATTCTCTGAGTAAGACAAACTCCAAAGCAGCTTGAGAGTCATGGGAGTTTAATTAGAGGGAAAAAAATGTTCAGCCCTGTTCACACAGGCAAACATTATTCATATCTGGGAGATCTCAGATGTCAAAAAAAAATTTTTTTTTTAACAATAAGAAGCCTAGAACACTTTGTGTTGTGCCGCAGGGTTGTGGCCTTTCTTTCTCCTCATTGCCAAGTTTCATCTCTGGACACAACCCAAAATATCAGTGCCCCTCGGGTGTCACTGATGGGATAGTCCCTACTGACTCTGACCCAAGGCAGCAAATGGAGCTCTGATCACTTCTTCTTGTGATACAGATTACACATGAATGTATGATATATGTATTTCACTTAAAGTTATTCAACATAGCTCAGTGATTTCCCCGGGGGTACATTGTAGAAATATGTGGTGAAATGCACAAATGGAATGGAGAGATTTCTGGGGTGAAGTTTGCCTAGACAAACTATTTGGACCTCAAGAGATCATCATCTTTTTGAACCCTCATTCATTTGCTACCGAGGAAAATCAACTGCATTTTAGACATGCTTTGGTGGCACGTGTCTATATGGATTTAAAATTTTTTTTTTTAACGTTTATTCATTTTTGAGACAGAAGGAGACAGAGCATGAATGGGGGAAGGTCAGAGAGAGAGGGAGACACAGAATCGGAAACAGGCTCCAGGCTCCGAGCTGTCAGCACAGAGCCTGACACGGGGCTCAAACTCACGACCCTGAGATCATGACCTGAGCCGAAGTTGGACACCCAACTGACTGAGCCACCCAGGCGCCCAGGATTTTAAAAGATCAGTCATAAAGGGTCGCCTGGTTTTGAAATCATTCATTGGTTTCCAGAACCTCACCCTTACCATAATCCTCATCCACCATTGAATGGTTTCTACTAATAAGAGATGCCTTCCTTAACGTAGAAAGGCCACCAAAAAAGTTACAGAGAATGTTTCCTTCACCTTGACCAGATTAGAGCTGGTAAGTGAGGCCTATCAACATTTTATATAAAGACAAGACACTTCACGGGGTTTTTCACCAGCTACATGGGAGCCTGAGGCAAAAGAAAACTCAGCAGTAACAGTCTTGCCTTTTACCTTCATTTTTATTTTTTGTTCATCAGGACTTTTTGCATTAATTTGTTGCTAGTATATCTCATTCAAATATTCTTTCTCCCGAGCACTCGGTGTTTTGGGTGCCTCTCTGGCCTCCCCATATTCCCAGCCCTGCTCACAGAGCAGGGTAAAGATTGCAGCACTCGGGGTGCCTGGGTGGCTCAGTCGGTTAAGCGGCCGACTTCGGCTCAGGTCACGATCTCGCGGTCCGTGAGTTCGAGCCCCGCGTCGGGCTCTGTGCCGACAGCTCGGAGCCTGGAGCCTGTTTCGGATTCTGTGTCCCCCTCTCTCTGACCCTCCCCCGTTCATGCTCTGTCTCTCCCTGTCTCAAAAATAAATAAAACGTTAAAAAAAAATTTTGTTTTAAATAAAAAAAAGATGGCAGCACTCATGTCTTATTTCTGCCCATGCGGCTTTTTGACATTCAATAGAAATCGATTTTAGCCGAAACATCCTTTCGTGGAATCATTAAAAGCGCGTTTATACACGATGGCTTTCCGCATCATCTCGCTCAGGTGCTTCTCAGGGGCCCTTGACCATCAGGCGAAAAACTACCGCTGCGTGTTCTGGTCTCTAGGAACTAGTTTCTCTCAAATTTAAGATGAGACTTTTCCCAGGGACTGCCTGTCTTCCAGCATTACTCGAAATACCATCCGAGCCCACCGGGCGGGTTGCTTCCCAGGTACGGAGACTCTCATCAGACCTGCTCTCCGGCCAGCTTTTCCAGGAAAGGCAGAGTGTTCCTTCAGTCTTCACCCGATTCACTGCCCCTCATCTGCCGCCGTCCGGTTATTAGTGACGCTCCTGTCCCTGACACTGCCCCGTGGGCTGTGGGTCTCTGCTTCCCATGCACGGAGTAACACATGTCCCTCGACTCCGGAGGCTCATGTTGGACGTGGTGGCTGCCAAGAATGCTTCCTGTGGCCTGCTCCAAACGTCTTCCTTGCTAAATCGGCCTCAAGAGACAGGGTACCAGCGTGGAGAGTAACATGTGTTCACAGGGCGTTACGCACAACTGGCTCCTGCTCTAAACCCTTGGCTTACTTGACCCGGAAGGAAGGGGACCAAAAAAATCACCGTAGAATTTGGGTTTTTTCAGCAGATTATATCCTGCTGGAGATGACCGGAAAAGACAAAGCTATGTGAGAGAGGGAGTAGGAGAAGGAGAAAGAGAGAGAGAGAGAGAGAGAAGGACGGAAGGGGACAGAAGCAAAGGGGGAGAGAGAGAATATACGTCTCTATTTGTACCATTTAAGCTACAGAGGAGGAAATGCAGAAACCACCTCTCAAGTCAGGAGAATACCCCAACCAGCCGGGGTGTTATAAATTAGAGCCTGTCAGTATTACAATGTATATTAATAGTCACACCTCTTTTTAATGAGTTTGGCATTGGCAGCTGAGAGGAAATACAGGCATCATGGCTCTGCTCATGCAAACCCCGACAAAGGAATCCGTAATAAATCTTCCTAGAACAGCACTCACCATAAATATGTATCACATAAGGCATCTGTTTTACATTCTGCATATAAATCAGCATAGCGCTGAATAGCAATGAATCAGCTTCTCAATGCCTGATTTGATAACAAATCGACTTGGATCTTAGGAGAGAGAATTTACAGCCCTCACCCTCAAGACAGATAGTCAATACTTAAGACGAGTGCCAAGTTAACTTTTCTTCAGCAAGCAAGTTTCCAGAATGAGAGGCTCGGGCTCGGGGGTGGGGGTGGGGGGGTGGGAGAGGAGGGGGGACACAGCTGGGCAGTTCCAGGGGGAAGAAAAGCAGCCTCCCTTCTGGGGGGGGCGGGCGGGGGCAGGGTTTGGGGAATTTTCAGTTCCCGGTTTGAAGGACACTCACCGGGTGCCATTTCTCTGCAGGTAAGAATTTTGGTTTCTCTGCTCTGTCCCCTTCCCCAGGTCTCCTGTAGGTATACATTCTACAGATGTCTGTGGAGACATCTTGGTCATGTCATGGGGGCAAACCCCAACCCATCCCCCCCACCCCCCCCCCCGGCCGGAGTGGGCTTCCTCCTCGCGCCCTCCTTTACCTGTTCCAGCCTGGCTGGGGTGACTGCCATGGCTGGGGGAGGAAGCGTAGCTCTGACCCCTTTCTTTACAGATCGTTGATAATAACTTCCTGTAAAGACCTTTTATTCCACGCTACAAAATGAGCGAACAGTATTTATGGCGTCTTTCCAGTATCAGAGTGTTGATGGGATCAGGTCACGGGGGGAAACTTGAATGGCTCTTTATTGTCAGAGCCTTGCCCGCTATGGACATGTCCAGCCACACAGAGTTATGAAATGCCTCAAGACTGTGCAGGCAGAGGGGGCACTCCACCGGAAGTCTTTGCAAGACCCCCTTGGGTTGGCAGGGGAGGGAGCAGGTACCATTCCGGCAATTGGCCGTGACGTGGGGAGGACAGATACTCTCTTCCAAAGTTGTGAAGGCCCTGGTTCATTTGTCCCTGTTTCCTTCCACCTTGGTTATTCATCATTTCTCTGTCTTTAGAAGCATCAACCTCGTTTGTGGTAGATTGCGGCCACTTACCATCTTGTGAGATAGGAGTCTTCTCGAATATTGGCCACCTCCTTAGGCTCGAGATATTTTTGTGGGTTCAGCTGTTGCTGCTTTTCTAAATAAACGCACGTTCCGTGGTCCACTTAACAACCCGGAAGTGGGAAATAGATTTCGAGATCTTTTCCAAGACTGCCTTTACTCAGTGCTTTAAGACCTAGTTGGACAAAAAGGAAAAAAAACCCTTCCCTCGTTGTGGTTGGATGGAAAACCAGAAGGAAATTCTGGATTGTCACAGAATCCTATCCTATTCAACCTAACTAATCAGAGAAACTTCTAGCTATGATTTTCCTCCCTCATTCTAGGAGACCGCCTGCTCACTGAGGAGTCAGTCTGCTGTGGTTTCTTAAAATTCAGGATTTCATTGTTCAGAATCTACGACTCCAAGAACAATGACAATAGAAATTACCCTGAAGTATAATCTATTTCGAGGACTGACTCATTTAACTAGTTTTCTTCTCATGGATCAGTTTGGTTGCACGTAAATCCTAGAACAGCGGTCCTCACATAGAGTGGGTTTTGTTCTCCCAGGGACGTTTGGTCTGGAGACATTTTTGGCTATTTTTAATTGTCACTATTTGGTGAGCGGGTGCTAATGGCATCTCGTGTGTAGAAGCCAAGGGTGCTGTTAAATACCTTACAGCCCACAGACAGCCCTCCACCGTTTCCACACCCACCCGTGCGCCAAAGAATTATCCAGTTCAAAATATCAAGAGTGCTAAGTTGAGAAGCTCTATGCTACAGCGAGAAGAAGCATAGATTATGGAATCAAAAGCACTTGGATCAGAATCCCAGTCTGTGGTTTCTTCAGTTGTGACCTTGAGTAAGTTACTTAACCTGTCTGATCCTTATCTCCGAAGTGGGGACCGACCTCCCAGCTTGGTGTCAGAAGTAGATGAAAAAGTATATGTAAAATATCTGGCCAAAAAGAAGTTCAACAATTAAGTTTCCCTTCCCTTTCCTTAACCGTAGATTACAGTATAAGGTTCCACCTCCACGTGAGTTCTAGACAAGAAGAATTTTTTAAGTGCTCATATCTTCCACTGATCTGATCGTATCTCAAGGTTCTGTTTGTTGGTTTTTAAGTAGTAGGTTCCAGATGGAGTTTATTGAACTGAAGAGAATGGGTCCTCTTGGTTTGAGAGACTGCACAAAAGCTCTGGGTTGCCATTGAGATCTTTCTGGTCGCAGTTCCAATGGCATCATGGATTTCGTGTGATAAAAGCAGGACACAGGTAGGTTTGGGAATCAGAGAGACATAGATTCAAATTCTACGTCTGCGTTTCTTGGCTACGTGACCTCGGGCACAAGATACTCTGCTTAAGCCCTCGTCTTACTCACTGGCAAAATGACGATGATGACTTTTATTTTTCAGATTTAATTTTGTTTTGTTTTTGAAAGGTTATTTATTTGAGGGGTAGGCGGGGCAGTGAGAGAGGAGGGAGAATCCCAAGCCGAGGCTTGTGCAGCCAGCTAGAAGCCTGAGGCGAGGCTCGATCCCAGGAGCGGTGAGATCGTGACCTGAGCCAAAATCAAGAGTCGGATGCCCAACCGACGGAGCGACTCAGGCATCGCTTTGAGATTAAATTTTGGATTCCAAATAATGCAAATAAACAGAGCCAACACAGAGCCCCGTGGGTGCTTCGTTAGAGGGATGAGACGTTGCCCAAAAGGAAGAGAGGGAGGGTAGGTCTAAGGTGGAGAGAACGAGTCTGGTGGGACAGAACAGACCAGGGGAGGGAGCTCACTTTAAACGAACATCCTGTTCACAGAAATCAGCCCTACGCTTTTTTTTTTTTCCCAACGTTTATTTATTTTTGGGACAGAGAGAGACAGAGCATGAACGGGGGAGGGGCAGAGAGAGAGGGAGACACAGAATCGGAAACAGGCTCCAGGCTCCGAGCCATCAGCCCAGAGCCCGACGCGGGGCTCGAACTCACGGACCGCGAGATCGTGACCTGGCTGAAGTCGGACGCTTAACCGACTGCGCCACCCAGGCGCCCCAAGCCCTACACTTTTGAATAAGGTCTTTGAGTACATTGAACCGAAAGGCCTCCTAATATTCAGCGTGTGGTTTTTAAACAGAGGAAGTGGTCAGGCACCACATATTACCAGAAGGGCTCTGTGACAGATTGTATTTTCCAAAGATGGCTGTAACCATTTCCCATCCCGGACCACACATAGAGAAACTCTGGAAATGAATTCAAGGTATTTTATTTTAATGTAATTTTCGATAAGCTCATTTGTTTCAAATTACAAATGTAATACAAGCTCATTATAAGAAATCTGAAAAATCCAGTAAGAAAATGTAAGATGAAAAAAAATCAGGTTAGCACCGGCATGAAAGTATCTCTTGGATGAATTTCCGTTTTCAAGTGCGTTTAGCTACATAGTTCGGATACAAAATTGTAAGTGACCATGATGCTAAGTCCGTGTCTTCACATGCAAAACAAAGTGCAAATTAAGATAATTATTGCAAAAATTTAGGCTCAGAACCTGCTTACCTAGACAATCCCTGTAATTAAGGAAAGGTGTTTGGGATAATTGCCTCAATTTACCACTTCAGTTGTTTGAGGGAATGAGGGACCAAGAATTGGCTGGCATAAGTTTTCTTTTCTGATTGTATAAAATGCTTAATCAGACTATTTTCCTCAAAGTATTTTTTTGTTGTTGTTGTTCAATGAAAAGCCTTTAAAAAAAAGATTAAACACACTTTGATTCAATTGTCAGAAGAATCTTCCGGCTTTCAATGCCCAAATTACCAATCGATTCTATCAATTTAGTTTAAAAAAAAAATAGGAAAGAAAAGAAAAGAAAATCAAAAAGCAACCAAGCCATTTAACAAACTCAGAACACATACTTCTAAGTGTAAAATATTCCCGGGAGTGTTTGCAACAAGTGAAATTAAATGTACCCTCCATTAGTGTAGTGAGTTATGCCCTATCAGATTTATAAAAACAAACGGGGGTGAGCCAGTCTTGGACAGAGTTTCCATTTGCCTCAACAGTACGTGCATATCATTGGCTAGTAGGCAAAGAGACGGCCAGGGGAGGGAGTAAAGGGAGGCTACAGTCCAAAAATTTAGGTCAGATTGCAGAGATTTTTTTTTTTTTTCCAGACGTGTCTTTAATATAAGCTTTCTAGAAGATGTAGGGAAAGTAAATTTTAGGAGTGCTTCTAATCTTAGCCTCTGTGTCGTAGATTAAAGGATGTTGAATAAGTTCTCAGGGAGAGCTCATTATCAAGAATCATGAGGAAAATTGACATCACATGAAATAATTATTTTATAAATGATAATTCTTGACTGACTTGTGTCAGCAAAGGATGTATTTATTGGCCTTCGAGGAATGCAATAAGGTGCCCATTTATGACTTCCCACCAGCACCCTGTCCACGCCCCTGCAACCTACACTGCCATTGTGGTCTTGCTCAGTTTTTTGTTTGTTTCCTACATTCAAGATGGCCAGCTCGGGAATGGTCTGCCACTGTGAGTATGTTACCCAAAAGGGAAGAAAATGCAATGCAGGGAAGTCTTGCCAAAGGAAGTCTCTGGTTCTAACCGGTTGAGAATTGGTTCATTTCTCTGTCCTCACCCGCCATATCCAACAATGTAACTTTCTACCTGCCCTCCTTTCAAAGATGCTTGTGTGTGAAATCGTGATTTCTCCACGCACAGTTGTTGGCCAAGATCTCGCTTATGTTGGGTAGGACACAGAAGCGTATTGAATGGGAACATTTGCAAGGTTTGTTCAAAGACATGTACTGCCTCGAAATGCGGCATCTTGTACCCGACAAAAATGCAACGAAGCCGAATCATCCAGACAACTTCTTTTCTAAAACTTGGGGCGTTTGACGCCAGTTTCGGAAATAAATGTGGCCCAGTTTCAAGCATTGCTGGGGCGACAGTAGATTTATCTGGTTCTTTTCACAGGAGGTCTAAGTGTCCTGGGGAGGAGTGTGTGGTATGTGAATCCGTCCCTGTCCAACAGGGACTCCGGTTTTCCTCAGATCACCTCTCTCATTCATTCATGTTTCCTGTTACAACAGTAACTGGAGGTGATCACAAAACAGGGTGGGTATTTATTTCCTGGTTTTAGCTGACTAATGACAATCTAAGAGATACTTGCAACTTTCGTGCACTGGTTCAGACAGTGAAAATTTTCTCTCCACTTGGGGCGTTCCTTTGTTTCTAAAATCTCACAAAACTGTATCCTCCACTGGTCCCATACTTAACTAAAAGAAAGAAAACAAACCAGGGCTTTTATTCAGTAACTTAGGGTCCAGAAGAACTGTTCCATTATTTACTTTTATGAAAAGTAGCAAATATTAAATGATACGGCTTCTTTATGAAGCAAAGCTAAACTCTCTTCCAATTCCTGCCAAGAGTCCTTTGTGAACTAGGGTAGAAACGGGAAGGGAGAGAAGGAAAAAAAAAAAGTCACCAAAAATAGGCGTTACGTATGAAGATCAGTAGATGACTATAATATCATCTTGAGGGGAGAAAAAGCAATAATAATAATAATGGCAAATCAGGAACGGATAGTACTAAATTTCCCTCCCTTTTCACCCCCTCACAGGATATCCTGTCTAGCTGCAGAAACAAAACATGGAAATGAATCAGGCGATAAAGGATTTGCTCCCATTAAAGATGTTAGTGATTTGGTCCCAAGCAGGGGAAGTTAAACATTAAGATGGATGATGGTTCACAATCTGTGGATGCCACATGCACCCCCCCATACCCCCCCCCAACTCCCCGCAGTGGGATGCAAACTTTCTTACGTGTGATAAAGAATGTCAGGTTAAAAGCAAAAGCATTTTGTCTAAGTATGATAATAAATCACACCATAGACTGACCTAAGTACTTAATTTGTTCCAAAATCGATAGTCAATCTCTTCTGACGGCTGCCATAACTGATACTACTTTTTATTTTCTCACTACATCTCAGAAAAGTGACATCTAGTCTTTCGTAACTCCTTTGAGGGGACAGGGACGGAGAACGAAAGCGGTAATTGTGAAATAGTTGCAGAGCCGCAGGAGAAAAGAGAGGCTACTTCACTCAGGAGAAATCCAGAGGCCCTTCAACAATTCTTGTTGTGATATTTTTCATTTTGGAAAGAAGCAAAATTGCATTTAGTTATGTTTTATTTTTTATGTTTATTTATTTTTGAGAGCGAGAGGGAGACAGAACGTGAGCAGGGGAGGGGCAGAGAGCGAGGGAGACACAGAATCCGAAGCGGGCTCCAGGCTGTGGGCCGTCGGCACAGAACCCAAAGTGGGGCTCAAACTCACGAACCCACGGACCGCGAGATGGTGACATGAGCTGAAGTTGGACGCTTACTGAGCCACCCGCGTGCCCCAGATGTAAACTGCATTTACACAGCTTACTTTTTTCAAACGTTAAAACTGAGTATGTTAATTAGCTTGATGGGGTGATCTCTTCACAGTATGGATGTGTATCGAAACATCGAACTGCATGCCTTAAATATATGCAGTTTTTGTCAGTTTTGCGTCGAAAAAAGGAAAGTTAAATATAGCATCAGGCCAACGAAGAAAGAAAGAAAGAGACAGAGGGAAAGAGAAAGAAAGAAAGAAAGAAAGAAAGAAAGAAAGAAAGAAAGAAAATAAAGAGGGAGGGAGGGAAGGAGGCAGGGAGGGAGGGAAGGAGGAAGGAAGAAAGGAAAGAAGGAAGGAAGGAAGGAAAGAGAAGGGAAAGAGAAAAGAAAAGAGAGGAGAGGAGAAAAGGGACAAGGTTCCTACGACCTAGAAATGAACTTGTCCTAAGAATCCGGTTGAAGACATTGATTCGACGTGTTGGAAGGACTTGGGCTTTCCACTTTCCCAGGAAGATAAACTGAGTACTACATATGCTGCTATCATGTTGGGATCAAGATTGAGGATTCTCTGGGATGAGACGTGTAAAGAAGGAGGTGAAGAGAGGTGGATGTCACGCAAATTGCGGGCAGCCTTCCAAGTTAGTGCTGGTCCAAACTGGCCCGGCCAGCTCCCCTCACCCCCGGGACCCCGTGGTCAGGCTCTGCCCTGCCTGCCACAGAAGTCAACCCCTCCTGTGACACGTTGGCTGCAGCTCAACAGTGAAACATGCCTGTTCTTTCCTGAGCATTTGGGGAGCCCGCAGGCACTGAGCTACGATATAAACGGAAAACACGAAATCAAAATAAAAGGAAAAGCCTGCCCTTGAAATTCACCATAAGCCACCTAGGTCTCCTGCTCAGGCTTCCAGAGAGGGCACTGAGGCAGGCCACCCAAACTGCTGACACCCTCCGTTGACCTCGGCAAAGCAGTTGTGAGCCTGATGACTTTGTTTTTAGGTTTTGGAACCGAACTTTACAGGGATGGGTTCCAATCCTGGGTGGTGCTGAGAAAACTCTGGTCTCACCAGAACTTGGCAAAGACCACCAGACGCGTTTCATGTGAGGGCCGTTTCCCATAATCTGGCCAGAACGGGTTATGAATGTTCTGGGGAGCAAAAAGCAGGTCCCCAGGGCCGAGCAAGGGCCGCGCCCTGCTCCCAGCTCGGAGAGACCACACAGCCGTCCTCTCTCCCCTCTGGGTCTTTATAGTGAGAAAACCACACCGCCCCTCTCGTTCGGAAGCTAAGGGCGAAAGTGGAAAAAGCCAGCGACACAAATTGCATCCTACAGCTGAGAAAGCCTCTCTCTTGGAAAAGCTAGAAAATAAATAAATAAAGGGGGAAATCCAAATGGGATTGCTCTTCAAACACACAAATGATCTTATGTTAACAGTTGGGATTAAACAGCTGTCTCGTGGTTATGTGATCATAACAGATGCTGTGTGCAAACGTTTCCTGCTAGCTTTGTTTTGGTTATTGCTGTTCGTGCAGTTCAATGGGCTGAATTCAGCTTAAGGGATACAGGTTTTTATTATCCTTCTGTGCTGCACGGGCAGCTTCATCATCTCTTTAAGAGGAAAGGAGGCGAGCGTGAGAGATAGATGGAGGGGAAATTGAGGGTGGGCTCTCCGATGTCACATCGGGAATGATGTCACATTGATGAAATTCCAACACGCTGGTTTATGACCACTTTACCATTAAAGTGGTCCCCAGTTCTATTATGTGGTTGGTTTTGTTTGGTTTCTTCTTCTTCTTCTTTTTTTTTTTTTTCCTCGTGGAGGCCGTCCTTGGGTCTAGTGCAGTTTATGCAGCTGTAATAGAATTTATAGAACATAGAGAAAGGTGTTTGGATGACTAACAGATTACAACGTTGTAACGATCCCTATTTTGTCTCTCTTCTTCCCATGCCCTCCGGTGAGAAAATATACAGGCTGACTTTGATTTTTCCTAGAAATTTCCTTTCGTCCTAGGAGGGGGGATCGCCCTGTGTGTGTCAGCCAAGTGACATGGTGAACCGTGACGATTTTTTTGGAAGTTCAAATCTGGAAGCCATTTTGGCCGGAATTACATTACTTGTTTAAACCAAAATATCCTCTTGGCTCAAATGCTTCGGAGAACCGCTGTGATTCATGACGTACTTTGCCAACCAGCAGATTTCACTTTTATTACTTACATTTTCCAATTTTTTTTTTTTTTTGGAGACGATGTAAATGGCAGAAATAATGTTTCTGGGCTCAAAAGGTACCTGGCTATCAGAAGGAGGAGTCAGAGGGATGAATGTGGCCATAGTTAACAGGTGGGGCGAGGTGTCTGCCTGCTCATCCCCAAGACTCCCCAGGACCTTGGTCCTCAACTGTAAAGGACCTCTCTCATCGAGCACCCAGCCACGCATTCACTGACCAGCAGCTCACCTGTGCTTTTTGAAACCCTGGGTGGGGACAGGAGGGAGGGGCTTCCACTGCTTAGCACCTTATCTTATGAATCCTACCTTTGACTAGGACATCCTACCATGGCTAAGCCTCTCCCCTCTGACACCTTTACGGAAGGGGAGCTTTTAATACCATATAGATACATTTAAGGAGCCAAACTCAAGTCGCCTCTTATGCTCGCTCAAAAAGAGGGCGGGGTTAACGATTCCTCTCTGGGGTTCAGCAGCTCGCAGAATGAAATCACGCCTCCGCTGATAAGCTGCCAAAGCGGTCCTATGTCCATAGTGTTTCAAATACATTTCAAAGTGACTTCATAGGCATTCAGTGCTCGATCCTCTGCACAGTTCCTGGAGATATTTTCCTGATCTTACAGGAAAACAAGTCAAGATCCGTTTTGTAAGAAGAGTACTGGGTCGCGGTTGCCCAAGATGATGCAAGCTGGAAGTGCTGGAGCCTACAGTGGTTCCCGCATCAGGGATCTGGGGCCAGGCGATAGGGAAATTGATTAGGGCATGTGCCCCAGGGACCTCTGCTGCTGTTGTCATTGTCTGTTTCATTGGGGGAATTAGGGGGTGGGGGCTGCACTATGTCAGGCTATTTCCATGGCCTCTAAATAGCGGAGGCAAACATCAGCACTCTTATTCCGGCTCTGGGAATTTGAGCCCAGGACTGAATATCAGCTTCCTCTGTGGGATCAAGCCTGTGCCAGCCTCAAGACAAAGGTCCTCCCCAAGGTACACAGACAGACAAGAAGTACACGAAAAGATGCTCCACGTCCCTCAACGTCAGGACAATGCAGATCAAAACTACAGTAGGATGTCACTTCCACCCGTTACGATGGCTACTGAAGAAATAAAGGAAAAAAAAGCGTTGACAAGGATTGGGAGCAATCAAGACCCTTGTACATTGTTGGAAGGGATGGAAAATGGCGTGGCCGCTGCAATGGCGATCAAGTGGGAGTGACCCAAGGGCCCATCAGTGGACGGACGGATCAGCGACATGTGGTCTATATACACCGCGAGAATCATTCAGCCTCAACAGGAAGGACGTGTTGTCGTATGCCACAACATCGCTGAACTTCGGGGTCCTTTATGCTGAGTGAAGCAAGCCAGTCACAGGAAGGCAAATACCGTGTGATTCCACTTACGCAAAGTATGCAAAGTAGGAAAACCAATGGAGACTGAAAGTGGAACAGTGGTTGCCAGGGCCTGGGGAGGAGGAAATGGGGAATTAGTGTGTAATGGGCACAGAGTTTCATTTGGGGTGACGGGCAAGTTCTGGAAATGGATGCTGGTAGTGGGTGCACAACAATATGAATATACCTAATACCACTGAACTGAACTAGACAGTCACAATTTTTATTCTATCTCTATTTTACCACAAGAAAAAGAAATCAGGGATGCCTGGGTGGCTCGGTCGGTTGAGGGTCCGACTCTTGATTTCGGCTCAGGTCATAATCCCAGGGTCATAGGATCGAACCCCACGCCAGGCTCCGTGTGAAGGGAGGGGCCCTGTTTAAGATTCTCTCTCTCACTCCCTCTGCCCCTTTTCTGCTCATTCTCTCTCTCTCTCTCTCTCTCTCTCTCTCTCTCTCTCTCAAATAAAATAATTAGAAAAGAACAAAGAAATCAGAGCCAACAAACAAGCAAACAGACAAAAGGTCCACTACGGTCACATGGTACCTGAAAGTTTCAGTCCCTGCAAACTGCTCCCCTTGGAATCTTGTTTTTGCCCTTTTTTTCCACGTCTGTTCTGGACATAACACATCCTCAGCCTTTCGGCATCACCGTGTACCCAGATACTATAGTGCATGCAGATTAAATATCTATGAGGGAAGTGCAAATCAAGCATCAGAGAGGTTTGATTTATACCCTTTCCCTGATGATTAGAAGTATCTCTAGGATCTTCGTTCTCTTCAGGCTTCATACCAATTAAAATGCAAATCTTTCCAAGAGAGAATGTTTTAAGCATTTTCATCTTTGAATGAATTTCAGGTCCTTTTATCTTCTGCCTCTTTTTTCCTAAAATAAAGCTCCCTTTTATTATAAAGGTAATAGAGTAAACGAGTTAATAGCTAATACATATCAACAGCTCTTACAGACTGTCGAGATGGAGACGAACAGCCCAACAGAAGAATGGGCAGGAGCTGCGAGAAGGCGTTGGAGGAACCAGTCCAGACGGCCCCTGGAAAATAAAAAGACGGTCCAAGTCGCTTGGTGGCAGGACAATGAAGATGGCAAAATAGCGAAGTATCATTTTATATTCATCATGCTGACAAAATGGAAAGACAAGCCTGTGTCACCTAGTGATGGCACGAATGTGTGCAAAAGAGTACGCTCACACGTGGCCTATAAAAACGTCATGACTGTTTGCGTTTTAGAAGAGCAGTCTGATAGCGTCTCTTTAGTTAAAAGTGCATGTGTCTTTCACCCAGCAAGCCCACTGTCAGAAATCCGCCCCCTAAAATAAAAGGTGTCCTCCTCTAGGTACTATGTGGATCATCTACAAGGTTGTTAGCTATGGCACTCTTCATAGCCAGAAAGACAGGCAAGAAGGCAGGCAGGAAGGAAATAAGGAAGGAAGAGAGAGGAAGAAAGGAAGAAAAAGAAAGAAAGAAGAAAGAAAGAAAGAAAGAAAGAAAGAAAGAAAGAAGAGAGAAAGAAAGAAAGAAAGAAAGAAAGAAGAAGGAAGGAAAGAAGAAAAGAGAAAGAAAGAAAGAAAGAAAGAAAGAAAGAAAGAAAGAAAGAAGAAGGAAAGAAGAAAGAAAGAGAAAGAAAGAAATAAGAAAAGAGAAAGAAAGAATGAAAGAAAGAAAGAAGGAAGGAAGGAAAGAAGAGAGAAAGAAAGAAAGAAAGAAGAGAGAAAGAAAGAAAGAAAGAAAGAAAGAAAGAAAGAAAGAAAAAAGAAGGAAGGAAGGAAGGAAGAAAGAGGAAGAAAGAAAGAAGAAAAGAGAAAGAAAGAATGAAAGAAAAAACAAAAGAAAGAAAGAAAGAAAGAAAGAAAGAAAGAAAGAAAGAGGGAGGGAAGGAAGGAAGGAAGGAAGGAAGGAAGGAAGGAAGGAAGGAAAGGAGGGAGGGAAGGAGAGAAGGAAGGAAGGCAAGAGAAGGAAACAAGACAAAAAAACCAAGAAAGACTCAAGCTCAGTACCTCCATTGCAGGGGCTATAATGGAACCACTAAAAAGAAAAAGAAACAGCCGTATCAGATGACTCGGAAGGGATTCCGTGAAAAATTGCTGAGTAGGAAATCCTTGTGTAGGAAGTAAAGTTCATTTTGGAAAAACAAGTGGTCACATGCAGGCGTGTGCACACACACACACACACACACCCTCTATACCCACGGATAGGGGATCACAGGATTATATCTGTATAAGAATGTATGTGCTTGAAGACATATGGAAAGATTATTACTGGGTAATTCATATTATTTCCCTGTGGAGAAGTCGGCTGATGTGAGTAGAGAGAGAAGAGAGGGGAGTGAATTCACAAACTGAAGAGAGAAAGAAAAATGACCAAAAATGGCATCAAAAATGGACTCTATTTTCTGCATGGCGTGTTTCCTATAGGTGGGTATACATACAAAAAGCAACCTATATGAAAAACCCCAGCCAACATTTGGTTTTTAATAACTAAAACCCTGGGGGGAGAAAACGAGGCTTCATGAGAGAATAGTACCTGCTACTCTTAGGATTCGTGCGATCCTTTGCCCAGTTAAAGAGAAAAATTAGCAGCTCAGGTTATTCAATATGAGTTTTGGTGATGCAAAAGAACCCTCATCTGGTGATAGCCTTGGAAATTAAATGATTGCCATTTTTGGCTGTTGTGCGTCTCTCCGGTTCTAGGAAGCAAAGATAGGAGAGGATAGTTCATGGCGCTTCGTCATGTCCTCAAAAGGGGTCATCGGCAACAGGGCTGAAACATCAGGTTATTGTTCGAAGTCACAGTCAAACGCCAGTAACCGAGTTATACCACACAGCGCTCGTTCCCTGGGTCCAGGAAAGAGTCTTCCAGAGGAACAGCTGAAGACAGCAACACAGGACCATACTTGCCTCCGGGGTGGCAGGATCCGCTTCTCAACACATAATCATCCTCTGAACTGGTTTCCTAATTTGTGTTTCCAAAATCAGAATACCATTTGCAAAAGCAGAGATGGGGCTGCGTAATGCCATGAAATTCGCACTCCTGATTTTCTCATTTTGATTCATCTCTCAGTTTGGCCAGGACCTAAGTGTGAATTTGTCTTCCAAAAGCCTGATATGTGGATGATCAATTTTCATATTATTTGCAAGTGTACCTATGCAGCCTTTCCCTAGTAGAGGAATATTGGTTAGTAACGATATAGTGAGTCACGGTCTAATCCCCGTCGGACCGAGTAGATGTTTTTCTAGTGCATTTGGCATTTTCAGCAGGTAAGTCTGAGGTCAGCCTGTTTGCTATTATTTTACCATTAATTTTTTAAAATTGTATTTTCTTTTTATTCTCCTGTGCTTGTATGATATGGACGCACACAATTTAATTATCCTGCCAGCCTCTTTTTTTTTTTTCACTAAAGTTGCTTCTACTGCTATGAAACTATTTGATATGCATATCTTAGTCTTTATAATAACTCCGTAAAGCTTTCTTTGGTTATGTTTTGGAATGTTGTTTCTGTTCCAGCTCTGTTTTCTTCCTCCAAGACTCTTATAAATTTCCATTTTACTATCATTACCTACTACAGTCTTACTTTATTCTCCGTTGAGTGCTTCAGTCTCTGAAGTTTGTTCCTGCTAGGACTAATGAAGTTTTTGTGTTTTCTTTTCTCAATATGATTTTCTGCCCATTGCTACTATCCATTTTTGCTCTCGTGTAGCAATTCCATAATTTTTTTTTAATGCTTATTTATTTTGAGAAAGAGAGAGAGAGCACGAGTAGGGAAGGGTGAGAGAGAGAGAGAAAGAGTGAGAGAGAGAGAGAGAGAGAGAGAGAGAATCCAAAGCAGGCTCCGAGCTGTCAGCACAGAGCCCAACGTAGGGCTCGATCTCAGGAACAGTGAGATCATGACGTGAGCCAAAATCAAAAGTCAGAAACTTAACCGATTGAGCCACCCAGGTGCCCGGGGCAGTTCCCTTCTTGGGTTACTTTGTGTAACTGTGAAACATCACAGTTATGATCTTATGCAGGGCTCAAGGGCACAAAGTCGGAAATTTCTTCATGAGTTAGCTTAATTTCCCTCACACAGTTTCCACCTCCACGGATGTCAGAATACATGGTATTGTTTCCGGGAACACTCCTTAAGACATGTAGTCGTTTCCCGCTGCTGCCGTAACGAATCCAGTGGCTTAAAACAACACGTTGATTATCTTACAGTTTTGGAGGTCAGAAGCCCAATACTGATTGGCTGGGCTGGGTTGCTTCTGGAGGCTCTGGGGAGAAAATCTGTTTCCTTGCTTTCTCCAGCTTCTGGAAACCACCTCCATTCCTTGACTCAGGACCCCACAACACTCTGATCTCATCCCTTTCTGAAGTCTGACCCTTGGGTCTCCCTCTTATAGGGACCCTTTGGATTACATTGGATATCCAAGATAATCTCATCTCAAGAACCTTCGTCACATTTGCAAGGTGCCATTTTGCCATATAAAAAATGCCATTATTTACAAGTTTGTAGATTCAGGATATGGAAATCTTTGGAAACCCACTGCTCAGTCTGCTGTCGGTAAATTATCCCCATCACTGGAAGTTTACAGATAGCCACTAGGCCTTTTTCTTGTAATTGCCCCTTCCAGGTTGCTGGAAATCCATGAGGATGGCTGCCGGGAAGGGAGGATGTATTCTTTTTCATATCTTTTCATAATAAACCGGTAAACAGTAAGCACACTGCTTTCTTGACTTTTGTGATGCTCTCTAGTCAATAAATCGAACCCAAGGAGGGGTTCATGGAACCTTTGATTTCTAGCCGGTCAGTGGGAATCATAGGTGATAACCTGGACTTTCAAATGGGGGGTGAGGGAGGCAGTCTCCTGGGATGGAGCCCTTCACCTGTGGGATCTCACATCCTCTCCAGGTAGACAGCACCTCAATCAATTCTGATTTAGTTACGTTGTAGGACATACAGCAGGTGTCGCAGAGAATTGCTTGGGGTGGGGAAAACCCTACATAGCTGGCATGAAAAATGTTTTAATGCAGGGGCCCCTGGGTGGCTCAGTCGCTTAAGCATCCGACTTCGGCTCAGGTCATGATCTCACGGTTCGTGGGTTCGAGCCCCGCCTCGGGCTCTGGCTGACAGCTCAGAGCCTGGAGCCTGCTTTGGATTCTGTGTCTGCCTCTCTCTCTGCTCCTCCCCCACTCACGCTCTGTCTCTCTCGCTCTCAAAAATAAATAAATATTAAAAAATAATGTTTTAATGCAATACCGGGGTGAGACTAAAGGAGGGGCACACTGGAGAAGTGTGAGTTTCCCTACACCCGTCTTCTTGCATGTTACCAGTCAAATCAAAAACTGTTCCTCAGATTTTTTTTTTCTTTTGGTTCTGGAAATAGACTACATGCTATTTATTTATCACTTTGGTAGAAAAATATTCTTGATCCTTCGAGTTATAGTTGGTGCCGTTTCCTCTCCGTACCCGTGCTTAACCCAAGTGCCGTCCATCCAGACCTAGTGCTAAGTGCAGCCCTCTGAGCACCACTCGGAGCCCACTTGGGAGCTGACCGAAAATCTCTTCTAAGAGCTTCAGCTGCTGTCTGTTTCATGCCCAACTGCCTTACCCCAATTGCCCAATAACCCTGGTTTGGGAGCGTAATTCACTCCAGAAACATGCTTGTAATCCAAAGCACTTGTATGTCTTGTATTTCAAGAACCATTGGCTCAGTTGTGCCCGCGTGATGTTCGGCGTCAGGCACGACTCCTGTTGCACGACGTCGCTCGTTTACCGGGGTGACACCGATGAGAAGTGTTTGCTCGTCTTGCGGAATGCCCGCAGAACAAGTCACTTGCAATCCGAGGTTTGACTGTATTTAATACCAGTGACACCGCTAGGCAAAAGTTAGAGCTGGTCCCAATCTTACTGCCTGTATGTGGTTTCTCCAACACATAGAAAGACTACAGAACTCCTCTAAAGGACTCCTCTCGTAGGTATCACACCTCCCACAATGCAACTCCCGATGGCCATCCTCTACCTTGGGCTCAGTAGCCCTTCATGACTCGTATTCAACACTTGCGTATCCTTATCGGTTTCTGGAAGATAGAGAATGCCTATCTATGCTAAAACATTCAGTATGAATCAGCAAGAAACAGAAGGGAGGAACTGAATTCTGAGAGCCTTAAAAAATCTGTAGCTGCATATCTTATTGCTAGCGAGCCTAAATAGTGGATCTCATGGGAGGCGGTGGGTGTGGGGGATTCGGAGGGGGAAGGAAAGGAAAAAGAAAGAATCTTTCAACTTACGTTCTGATGGCATTGCATGGGTGATGGATTGCTTTGCCTTTTCTGGCCAACCTTCCAATTAGGGAGACTTGTTCTCAAGTTTGCTACAAGTTGTCTGTCAGTGAGTGTGTGCATTTTTATCTTTTTTCCATGACTTCACAGGGGTGGGGGCTACGACACATACGACATTTTAAACCAAAGTTCCTAGACGTTCTCTCCCTTGGAGGAGAAGACCGGAAAGGACTGAAGAGGAAGGGGAGTTGGAAAATGTGGAGGAAGAAGCTGTGTACATTGGAAGCTGGCAGGCAGTGAGCCTACTTTGTGGGTGCTGAGTCTTAGTCTGTGAAAAAGTGTGATGACAGAACCTCCAAAAGAAAAGGTGCTTTGGGTTCTGCGGGCTCCAAATGTATTCGTAAAGTCTGGTAACATCATTCATTCAATTACAGAACTAACTAAATGAATAACTAACTGAATGAATAAAAGTTCTAGAACTTTTTGGGTTTGCTCGCAGCTTTCTGGCCATCAGCCCAGCCCCTCTTTGTTTCCTGGTCGGAATTCTTTTTTCCACAATCGATCTCACCGGTCCCAACAATTCTATTCTCTCCTTCAACTGGATCCTTCCCTAGACCTCTTTTTTCAAGGTCCTCTCTCACTCGCTTTTGGCTCCTGCTGTGACAAATGCTAAGTAAGCACCCGATATTTCCCAAGAATGTCTAGCTGGCTCATCCCTGGACACTTAATGTCCTTCTGGTGGCCCCTGAAACCCGAGCCCATGGGAAATCATCTTACTGTTACCTTTAATTCTAGAAGCTTCTCTGTTGTTCTTCATTCTTGTGCTTGCCCTGTTTATACAGACAGCTTCCCAGCTAACACCTTGCTACAAGACCCACCCATCAAAAGCTTTTCCAATTACCCTTTCTTTCTTTTTTTATGTTTATTTATTTATTTTTGAGAGAGAGAGAGAGAGAGAGAGAGAGAGAGAGAGAGAGAGAGAATCCCAAGCAGGCTATGAGCTGTCGGCACAGAGACCGATGCAGGGTTTGATCTCCCAAACCATGAGATCATGACCTGTGCTGAAATCAAAAGTCGGATGCCCAACCACCACCCAGGCGCCCCTCCAATGACCCTTTCAAAACCCAGTTCATTTGCATTGTTTGAGACCGCTTGGTCTTATTATCTTCCAATATAGAAGGTTTGAGTCAGGGTTATCTATTTATTCGCCACATTCTTCTTAGCGTTTGGCTTAAATTACTGAGTAAAACTGAAAATTTGTTCATTCTGTCCACATGGGAGGAAAATTGCTCAACCCTCCCTCTCCGAGCCTCTTGGCTATCGAGACCCTAGACCCTTCACAGCCTCTGCTCCATTGGCCTCATGGGCCTAATTTGGGCTTCTCGAAGGCCCCAGGTATTTCGCCTGCTTTCCTCAGCCTCTTTTTCTTGGAACTTTTCTTCCCTGAGGAGCGGGATACAATCACCACAGCTCTCTCCGCGGACTTGTAGCTTCCAAGAGTCAGTTCACAGATTCTCTAATTTTATTTAATGGTTTCATAAAGAGGCAATGCAGTTCTTTACAGAAGTTAACAGCCAGGGCATGCTGGCGGGATGTTTAGAATGTCCTTGTTTCAATTAAACAGATACATCGCTCCTTGCAGCAGTGGCTAGTTTCTGCCTATGTCAGGTGGTACAGAACCATTTTGTTTGCTGGGAACTCTTTGTTTCTGGGAGTCAAGCCTCCCTAGCCCCGGCCGGAGGAACAGAGTTTGCTTAATCCTGCCCGCTAGATGATGAATTAAGCTGCTTGGGCTCAAGCCTAAAACAGGATCCCAGGTCTGGCAAGATTCACACACACTCCTATCTAAGAACTGTTCCTTATTTTGTTATTCAGGTGCAGTGAATAACATGTGCTCTGTACGGAAGACATTCCCTATACCTTCCAAAGATTCTCCTCCTGAGCTCCAGATAAATGTACAACAACATTCCATACGTTTTGCAAGGCTCCAAGCCTTTCTGGAGTCAGAGATGGACTGGAAACTACCCTGAGGGAATGTGGGCTCTATCCAACCCAGACTCGTATTTCTAGAATCGGTACAACCAGGAGAAGGGGAGGCCGATTTGGAAGATGATGTCACCCAGAGCTGATGGTATCCAAAAATGAGAATGTCACTCTTCTCCCATCTTCCACAATCCTCTGAATTGCTCTGGGATCCTTAAGAGAGTTTTGGAAATCAACATGGAGTAAATTATCATTCATTCATTTAACCAATACATTCGTAGCATCCACTCTATAGTAGACATTTGCTGGGTGGGAGGCCCACGCTGACAACAAAGCAGGCAGTTTCTGGTGGCAGCCTTAAGAGGAGATGAAGGTAACAAGTTTCTAAATGCTTCATCAGAAGTAAGAAGGACGGGGGCACCCGGGTGGCCTAGTCAGTGAAGCGTCTGATTCGTCGTTTCCGCTCGGGTCACGATCTCCCAATTCACGACTTGGAACACCGCTTTGGGCTCTGCGCTACGTGTGTGGAGCCCGCTTGGGATTCGCTCCCTCTTCCTCGCTCCCTCTGCCTCTCCCCTGCAGCCTCTCTCCTAAAAATAAATAAATAAACTTTGTGGGGCACCTGGGTGGCTCAGTCGGTTGAGCGTCCGACTTCGGCTCAGGTCACGATCTCGTGATCCGTGAGTTCGAGCCCCGCGTCGGGCTCTGGGCTGACGGCTCAGAGCCCGGAGCCTGCTTCGGATTCTGTGTCTCCCTCTCTCTCTGCCCCTCCCCCATTCATGCTCTGTCTCTCTCTGTCTCAAAAATAAATAAACATTAAAAAAAAATAAAAAAATAAAAATAAAAAAATAAGCTTTAAAAATAATGATAATTATAAGTACTGTACAACATTATATGTAATAGCCCCAAATGAGAACAACCTAAATGACTCTCAACTGGCGAATAAGGAGGACAAACTGAGGCATCTCCATACAATGAAATATTATTTGGCAGTCAAAAGGAGTGAGAAGTGATGACATGTGTTGTAACACTTAAGGATGGACCTTGAAAACATGCTAACTGGAAGAAGTTCTGTACAAAAGACCACATTTAATTAAAAAAAATGTTTAATATTTATTTATTTTTGAGAGAGAGACAGCATGTGAGCAGCGGAGGGGCAGAGAGAGAGGGAGACACAGAATCCGAAGCAGGCTCCAGGCTCTGAGCCGTCAGCACAGAGCCCGAGGCGGGGCTCGAACCCACGAACTGTGAGATCATGACCTGAGCCGAAGTCGAACGCTTAACCGACTGAGCCATCCAGGCGCCCCAAAAGACCACATGTTAAATGAACCCATTTATATGATGTGTCCACATAAGGCAAGTCTATAGAGACAGAAAGTACATTAATAGTTGCTTGGGCCTGTGAATGAGGAGTGACTCTCAAAGGGCATGAAGGAACTGTTCTCAAATTGAGTTATGGCAATGGTTGTACACCTCTTTAAGTCTTCTCAAAGTATAAAATACTGAATGCACACTTACAACAGGTGAATTTCATGGTATATAAGCAATACCTCCAGAAAGCTGTTTAAAAAGTCTTGAAGAATTCATTGCACCACTACATCCCAGAAATTATTACTTGAAAAAGAATAATTATTGCTCTAAAGGAATTCAAGAGGGGAGAGCGCTAAAGGATCAGCGTGCGTAAGTAAGTGCCTCCTTAAATAAGGTGGCCAGTGAAGGTTTTGCTCAGGAAATAACACTTCACGAGAAATCAGAAGGGTAAGAAAGAGCCAACCACAAGAAGCCCTGATGGAGGAGACTGTGAGTGAGAGGGAGTAGCTCGCACAAAGGTCCTGAGGTGGGGAAAACTTTGGCCTCTCTGAGGAACTGAGGAGAAGCCCAGGGTGAGAAGGAACAACGTTGTGTAGGGCCACAGGATCCACGTTAACTGGTTGAGATTCTATTCTCCGTGTAACATCGATCCATTGCAGAGTTTGGAAGAGGGCAATAGTGAAAGTTGGGAAAAGCCGATCAGATGCTGTTCCATAGCCCAGGAGAAAGAGGACGATGTCTTGGATGAGCGTGGCAGAAGGAAGGATGGACAGAAACAGTTACGTGCAGTGTTGATGCTTGAGATGGAACCAACCACAACTGCTCAGAGATTTGGGTTTTGAAGAGTGAGGTAAAGAGAGGAATCAAAGAGGACTCCCATATTTCCAGTTAGAGAATTTACCAAGATGATTTACTAAGATGAGAAAGATTGAGGTAGGAACAGGTTTGGGCAGCAAGAGAATCAGGATTCCTCTTTTGGACACATTGAGTTAAAAACGCCTCTGTAACCAAAGGAAGAGTGATGGAGAAGGCAAAGGAAATGCAGGTTTGCAAAGGGGACCAAAGGGCAGTGACCTGTGAGGCCAAAGAAAGTATAGGAGAGTGTGACATCACAAAATCTTACAAAAAGGAGGCTTGAGAGGGGCGCCTGGGTGGCTCAGTTAGTTGAGCGTCCAACTGGATTTTGGCTCAGGTCACGATCTCATGGTTTGTGGGATCGAGCCTGGCATCGGGCTCCGCACTGACAGAGCAGCGCCTGCTTGGGATTCTCTCTCTCCCTCTCTCTCTGCGCCTCTCCTGCTCATGCATGCACACCTTCTCTCTCAAAATAAATAAATCAACGTTTAAAAAGAGAGAGAAAGAGAGAGAGACAATGACTTGAGAAAGAGTGGCCACCATCAGGTGAGATGAGGATTGGCAAAATGGAGGCCCTGCGCCTGACTGAAGCAATTTCTTGTAGGCATGATGATAAGAGAAACACCGGAATCAGTTGGGACCCAAAAGGAGTGAGGCTATGGAGGCTGTATATGTGGATGAATCAAAATACTTGGACCTGGAAGGAAGACGAAAGAGTGGCGGTAGTTTTAGGGAAATGAGGGATCAAGGGAATGCTAGCCTATCAGGTAGGGCCCCGTATGATAGAAAACCCTACAACAACTTGCTAGACGTCTATTTTCTCCCCCTTTACGTGAGACAGTAAGAAGTTCTGGGCTGCCATGGTGGCTTCCCAAACACCAGGGCCCCAGGTCCTGCTACCTTACAGCTATGTCAACAGAAACACGAGAGGGAGTGATAAACAAGCTCAAGTCCTCCCATTTTGAGGATGCTTCCAGGAGGCCGAGCCACTGCATCTGCTAACTCGATCCCATGGCCAAACCCAGGTGCAAGAGAGGCTGGAAACTGTTGTCTCTTCCAAGTGTTTGTGGACTTAGCTAAATACGTAGGTTCTTTAATTAAGGGGAAAAAAAGGAATGATGGCCATCGGAGATCAACTGTCATCCTTTGCCAGAGCCAGAATTTGAGTTTCGTTTGCGTGTTTGCTTTTTTGTTTGGGTGTTTGTATCGTTTAGCTGGTGAACGGAGCCAGTAAAGGGGCATTGGCTACAGGAGAGTAATGGACCAAAGTCCACAAAACCCTTGAGAAAGATGAGGAGGTTGGATTCAGAACCTAAGTAAAAAGACTGGCCTTTGAAAACAGAAGGCACCTTTCCTCAGCTGTAATTTTAGTGGAAAAAGGTAAGCCAAGGGCAGTCGTAGGTACGTTTCAATACTTAAAACTAGGTCAAAGATGACAGACTCCCAACTGATGACATCTATCTTCCAGGTGACTTTTGCAGCAAGCTCAGCTTAGAGTAAACTACAAGTTTCAGGAGATGGGTGAGGCACAGGATTTTTATTGTCATGGAGACCCAACATAGTGGGGAAACTGGGAGGAGCTACAGAACAGTGGTAAGAGCCCTTATGAAGTTTGGGAATTTATTCCTCAAGTGGAACCAAGGTTAGCGAGGGTCAGGTCACATTAGCCAAGTGAAGCTGCTGGCATGGATATGGGGAAGGCAGATGGTTGAGTTAATCCAATGTTGGGGGTGTGGGAAGGCAAGTTCCAGAAGCTAGAGGATGTGAAGTTGGTACAAAAACTTGGATGGAAATAATCGTAGTGACCATCGCCATAATCATCATCAATCAGTTCCAATCATAGCTCTTTATTTACTTAATGCCTCATTTGCATCGGGCACCTCTTGTTTATGAGAAGTGTTTGTTGTTGGTTAAAACCATTTTTTAACTTTCATGGTTCATAGGATGTTTTCCTGCACACAAGACACTTTTCCTCATTAAAGTCCATTTCCCACATTATTACTTCTAACTTTGAAGAAAGATGGTTTTGTAATTTCCTTGTAGATCATTCCATGCTCTTGCTGTGTTCTACCTTCCTGTTCTGTAGAACAAATCACACTCTACACATATCAACCTTCTATCGCTTCTACCATTTGGATTCCTCTTCTCCAAACTCTCTCCAAGTTCCCTGGTCCTCTTTTGAAATGTGGAACCAAAGCTTTGTCTCTCCAAGGTTTGACTACAGAGGATTGACCCTCCAAAGGGCAACTGTGGAAGCTTCATGTTATAAGGTGTCATGAAAAGGAAGATGGGGAAAAGTAAAGAGGCAGCTCTACAATCTCGAATGTTCCCAACCTGCAGCAGGTTGGGTGGTCCCTAACAAGGGTTCATTTCCATTTCCAGTGGCCCTTCTCTCGAAGGCATTTTCCCTGGAGACTAGAGTCCTAGGCCAATATATCTAGATGAAAACAATGCCAATACACTGTTGAATTTGACATTTATATTTACATTAAGAACCTATTTTTACAGTTGTGGAAGAACCTAATCAATCATTCATTCGGCGGTGTTCAATGGGAAAAAGTATCCAGATTTCAAAATGTGATGTATGCCCAAGTTGTGATATGGAGAGAAGTTGGAAGGGACAAGGGATAATTCTTGATCCTTAATTTTCTTTTTTCCTGGCCCTTCCTTGTCTTATTCCAAGACTGGTCTACGATGATATCTTGGACTTCTTTAGTTTTTCACTCCGAGCATACTCACTATTCCTTATCAATTTCCTGGGAACTGTAAAGAACACCAAAACCTGTTCCTGTTCCGTTTGGTTCTTAAATTCGTTACTGAGATACAAGTATATTTCATAATTATTCCTGTAGGAATGCTATCTCAAATTTCCAACCTTGTTTTGTATTTGGTTTCCAATTTCCCGATGATGTGCTTAATGTATGGGCATCTGCAAAAGCTGGAAAATAAGTTCTTGGTGTCAGGCTTAGCTTGTCACCACATTGCACCCAACAGACGGTAGAGTGAGGTCCCTGTGCCATAGCTCCATAAGCCCCTCTAGACACAGTTTCAGCCACAGGGACTAGGGGGTGATCCAGGCCAAGAATGTCCTTTGCTTAAGCTCATAAAACAGTAAATTAACTATACACACACACACACACACACACACACACACACGTATGTATATGTTCACCTGCATAAATATGTGTGTATGTAAAGCACATGTATAATTTGTATAAATGCATTTCTATATGTATAAATACATAAGCATGTATTATATATATGCATTTATATATGCTCCCTGATTTACCACGTCATTACAATCTAGAGGCACTACTCTCTTGACTTATGTGTCAATCACCCCCGGAGTAAATAAGAAGTAACAGCAATAAAAACCATTTCTCTAGGGGCGCCTGGGTGGCTCAGTCCGTTGAGCGTCTGGCTCCGGCTCAGGTCATGATCTCGCAGTTCGTGAGTTCGAGCCCCGGGTCGGGCTCTGTGCCGACAGCTCAGAGCCTGGAGCCTGTTTCAGATTCTGGGTCTTCCTCTCTCTCTGTCCCTTTCCCGCTCATGCTCTGTCTCTCTCTGTCTCTCAAAAATGAATAAACGTTAAAAAAAAATTTAGAAGGGGAAAAAAAAAAAAAACAAAACCATTTCTCTAAAGGAAAGAAAATGCCTTTCGCCATTTGTTCTAAAACTCTTCGTCAATTTATCACCGGACTTGGTAGTCTTAAACTCACCAATATCTTTTCTCCTGTACTTTGCAACATATTATGTCCCATACTGATTGCCAGGCAATGTCCCAAATGATCAGGGTACTTGTGGTGCCTAGTACTTGGCTCCCCAAACCACGCTCCGCTCCACAGTCTACATGGAATGTGTGAAGAAAAAGATGTCTCTACTTGCCTTTGTCTTTAAGAAAGTGAGTAATTGTCTCTCTCCTTGCCTCTTCCCTCCATGGAGAATTTACTGGCCCCAATTTTTAAAAAAGCTCCTACCACACTCCCATTTTCTGTAAGTGCAATTAGTTGCAGGTACAAAATTTGGAGCAAAGAGGCCCCTTGTGGCCTGTTGTGCCTGCAGTTATCCAACTGTGGCTGCAGTTTTTCAGTGCACAACTGATTGCACCCACAAAAAGAAAGGCTAAACTCTGAAAATGGGTCCCTTTAAGACAGTTGGGGGATTGCATGCCTCCGGTTGGCAAATTGCAATCTTTTATAGAGACACAGCCATCGCTCCGGCTCGCAGTGCAGGTCTGAAATCCAGGTTAGGCATCCCCGGTGATGGAGAGCGCCCTCCCGCCCCCCGCCCCTCTGGAAGGCAGGTGCCCCGAGCCCCTCCCCAGGCTCCACCTCACCCCCAGTTTCACCTTGAGCTACTGGTGGACAGAGCGTGAGTATTCAGCATCCCAGACTCTATCTCCTGCTTAGTTCACCAGTCACTCTCCAAAAGGGTTTGAAGAGAGAAGCTCGGTCACACTGTCAATATAACACATTTAACCAACTCTAAATTTGCTTTAAAGAGACAGCTACAAAGATTGACTTTTGCAAAGTGACTCACTCCACCATGCAGCAAAAGACATCCATTTGCTCCCGACTGTTATTAACTGTGTCACTGAGTACATAAGAAAGGGTTTTGAAGGAATTCCAGTGTGAATCCACTAATTCAATAATCCAATAACATAAATTCCAGTAATGGATATTAATACCGTGTTCAAAACACCGCGCTCACAACTTTTATATCTCTTTTTCTCAAACAGACAGAGCATGCATCGCTGAGAGGCTCCTGATAAAATAATAAAACCCAATTCTCATCTCGAAAAAAGAATCATTATAGGAGGATGGTAATTTACTTTATATGACCTTCAATTGATTATTCTGTGGCTGCTACACAAATATCACAGGAGCTATTGATCGTAAAACCTACCAAATAGATCTCTAATAGCTTTTACTGGGCAAAAATAATTACGCTTGCACTGTGGTCAAACACACATAAACCAATGTGGAGGTATTAATGTATGCTATTATTACCCATCTGTCTGCGAGGTATGGAGAAGCCCCTTCATGGGAACACACTATGTCTAAGCCCATGAAAGCTTAATATCCAAGCCAACAATTACAGCCAGTTACACTGAAAAATTGATTACTGTAACTAAAAGCTAGGGCTGGAAAACAGAGGCTGCAGCTTGCTTAATAAAAGTAAAATCATAACAAGAGAAATCCTAATTGAGGAGCTCCTACTGCCGTGGCTACCCGGATGCAGAAATTGAATTTCCCTGTGGTGCTGGCAGCAGAGTAACTTTTCAGAGTCAAGAGCTTTCTATCCAGCCCAGATCAAGATCAATGATCAACGCCCGTAAAAGGTCAGGGTGTCTAATCAAAGAACAGATCATCTATCTCTCAAGGAAAAGTGTACAACATAATCCAGAAATGCAGCACGGCTGGCCACGGAGAGCGAGAAAAACGCAGGGAAAGAGAAATTCCAGTTCCACTTTGGTGAACAAGAAGAATGCTCTGCTCATACTAAGTGTGGAGCCGGACTCAGGAAGGCAATCTGAGGTCGCTCAGGTGGGCCTGAAGCGGACCAACCAAACTGGAGCGAGAGGAGGAACTTTCCCCAAGTTCAGGGAAAAAATGTTTTCGGCTCCGAAGTTCCCCCGGCCAGCAAAACGCGCATCCCCTCGCTCTCCACCCTGCCCCAAGCCAGGATTTTAAATAATAATGAAAACATAAATGCAATAATAATAATAATAATAAGCCCTGCTATCAAGGTGTTAAAATGAGGGGCGGCAAATTTCCAACACCTGGAAGAAACAGACCAGAATGCTAATAAGAGTAAGTGATGCAAGGCCAAAAAAAAGAGACTCGGTCAACTCAGTGTGGACTGTGTGTGTTTGAACGGGGAGGGGTGGGGGGGGGGCAGTTGTATCCCACGAAACAGGCCAGGGTAATAGCCCATGAATCCTATCCACGGATCCCAAGAAACAGAACAGTATTGGAATGTGCAGCTGGAGGGCTGCGCATTCCAATGACAAGGAAGGTTTTTCTAAAGTACTTCTGTTCAGACCACGCCCCAGGCCAGTAGAACCAGAATGCTGCTCTAGGCAGTGGGAATTAATTAAACACAAAACAAAAACCAAAATCAAAACAAAACAAAACATAAAAAGCCCCCAAAGCCCCACCAATCCAGGTGAGTCTCATGCCAAGCCAGGTTTGAGAACCACCAACCCTGAGGATCAGAGACCCTTCTTCGCCAGACAGATGAGAAACCTGGAACTTCACGGGCGCACCCCTCCTCTGGCAGCAGTATGGCTCACGTGTTTGTTTCTCTTCCTTTTTGGCATTATCAGTCCCAGTTGTTAAGGGCAGGAAAGCTGGAGTCACTGATCTCTCTTTCATGATTTATGATTCAGAAGGAAGCCACGGGTGGAGGGGTTGGGGGGCGATGCTTACTGCTGTGGTGGCTGTTATTTATTTTTATTTTCATTTTGTAGATACACGCTTTTCTGGAAAACCTTGAAGCCCCTGGTAGGGCTGACCGCCGCTCCCCGCCCCCAAGGCCTTGCCTGGATGTAACTGACATGTACATAGATACACTCTTGGACCGTGAGGGGGTTGGGGTGGGGATTCTGCTTGTCCTCAGTTGTTCTCAAATTACTGGATAAAGTACATGTATTGGGTCCTTCGCACCAGAAGGAATAATGGAGTCCGGTTATAAAATCCATACCACGTTAGCAGACTCGTGGTGGCTGCCTTCTCAGAAGATCCAAGGAACTTAGCCCCGTCCTTAAAGGCAAGGTGATTGCACTAAGATTAGCTCTGCTCCTTTTTTTTTTTTTTTTTTTTAATTGTTACAAGCTTTTTTTCTTTTTTCTTTTTTTTTTTTTTTTTGAAACGGCCCTTGAGATCCAGGTTAGGTTCTTGCTTGGAGTAGTTTGTGTAGCCGGTGCACATCAGTTACTAGCACTGTGTTCATGCGGTGCACTTCGGTCTGGGGGCGGATTGCCGCCTGAAGTCCGCCCGGGGCCATGCTGAATTCAGCCTTGGGCTTGCAAACTCCACCACGGGTCCGTGCTCTCAAAGGCACAGACCGGAGGCAACGAAGTGTTATCACTCCAATGTGTTTCTCCCTTAGTGGTCCCTTCCAAAGGTAAGCGTTCTCACTCTTCCACTCGTTTAGAGACGAAACCCAGTGAGGGCCCGTGTGTCCGCACGCACGGAGGGCAGGCCAATCCAAGGCAGGCGTGTGCAGTCGGGGAGAACGCGTCCCCTCCGCGTTCCTGCAGGCCCCCCGCCCCCTCCCGCCCTGGGCGCCAGCGGCGGGCCAGGCGCGCGCGCCGTCGCCGTGGGCCGAACGTACCTGCCGGGTTCCGGCCTCGGAGAACGCGGAGGGGGGGCGGGGCGCAAGGGCAAGGCCAGCCGGCGAAGCGCGGCGAGGGGAGCGGGGAGCGGCGGGCCGTCCCGCAGGTGCGCCCCACCTGCCGCCCGATTGGCCGCGGCGGCGGCGCCCGGCGGGAGGAGGGCGGATGATGGATGGCCTGTCCGCCGGCCCGGGTCCGAGCAGCGGGGGGCTGGCGAGTGTAAACACGAGCGCGCTCCGCGGCTCCCGGCCCTGGGCCGAGAGAGCGAGAGGCCGGCACAAAAGGACCCGGCTCGGAATGTTTAGATTTTGAAGATTAGTTTCTATTATATCGCTGTGGGGGAAAGGAAGACGCACTCCGGGCAAGCGGAGGGCGCAGAGCCTCGCCTCGTTTAGGGCAGATGTTTGACAAATCGTGTCGCCATCGGAGCAATCCCTGAGCCTCCCCAACAGTTTTCAAGTCCTGTTGGTCATTTGTGTGAATGATGCCCTATCGGTTATCTGAGGGGGGGAAAAAATGAAATCAGAGCCGAACAGTTGCATTCTCTTATCTCAGGCAACAGTAAAATCATGGAACATCGATTTCAAGAAACAAAACAAAACAGAAAAAAAAAAAATGGGGAGGCGGGGAGACAATGCACTTCAGAGGGTCTGTTCCGGACAAAAATATAAGACAATTGGATATCAGATGCTAAAAAAAAAAACAAAAACAAAAAAAACAAAAACCCGCTTGAGCTCAAAGAGAATATAAAATACGAGAATGTGTTCTAGAGATAATTTTGCACTCTAGAATGTGTAAAATTTTCATAATCTGTCTAGCTTTTCCGTCCTTAAAAGTCATGAGCACTTTGAATGTGTTTTGTTTATCCTTGCGAAAAGATGACAGCACATTGTTTCAGGCTATGGGATTTAAGAAGTGTCCTTTTAAAAACTCATTAGGTTGAGAGGAGGGATTGAAGCAGACGGAGGGATAACAGGAAAAAATATGTCACGGACCACCATGGAAATGGAGCTGGTAGAGAGAGCTATTGTATCCTCCGGACTCCTCTTTGGCAACAGAAGGACAGGTCCATTCACTTAGCATTTCCTCCTGTACACCCGCAGCACTCTAGCCAATGCCATCTCCTGTCAAGAAGTCAGTCGGTCCTGCCCATGAGCTGATTCTTTACCTCTGAGAGCAAAGTAGTTGAAAGAAAGCAGTGGATTTTATTATTATTTTTTTTTAATATGGGAATGTTATTCAATTTCATTGTGCTTTAGAATAGTCACCGTCCCGGGGCGCCTGGGTGGCGCAGTCGGTTGAGCGTCCGACTTCAGCCAGGTCACGATCTCGCGGTCCGTGAGTTCGAGCCCCGCGTCGGGCTCTGGGCTGATGGCTCAGAGCCTGGAGCCTGTTTCCGATTCTGTGTCTCCCTCTCTCTCTGCCCCTCCCCCGTTCATGCTCTGTCTCTCTCTGTCCCCAAAATAAATAAACGTTGAAAAAAAAAAAAAGGACAAAAAGAATAGTCACCGTCCCTACTGTCCTAGCAACTACAACCATTAAGAAAATAGAAGCCATGTTGAAAATAGCAATAAGTGAAATTGAATCCTGTGACAGAGGTGTGTTTTTATCTCATTGTGGTTGAAGATGAGTCAGGGGGAGAAGGAACCTTGGTCCACGCATTTCCCTGTTAAATACTGTATTTTCACAGGGTAAGAGTTGAGAAATTTAAGAAACTTAATAATCCCATCACACTAGCACGGACTGCATATCTGCCCCCCCCCCAAGAAAAAAGCACACATAAATTAAATTCATTTGTTTCTTTCTAGAATTGCTTTTATGTAAGCTTAAATACTTACAGAAGAACTCATTTGAATCGTGTGGTTTCCTTTTCATATGTTATGTGAAAAGTACTTGTTAATATTAGTAGAAAATAACCATATTAATCAGTTTTAATAAGAGCATAATATTTCCTTGAATGTACGTATCATTTGATTAACCGTTTCCTCGTTGTTGGATACTTAGGTCACTTCTGGCTTTTGGTAAAGTAAATAATACAGTAAGGAACATCTTAAGGCAACATTTCCATGTTTTTTTAAATTAATTAATTAATTAATTAATTTATTTTTTATTTTTTTTTAATTTTTTTTTCAACTTTTTTATTTATTTTTGGGACAGAGAGAGACAGAGCATGAACGGGGGAGGGGCAGAGAGAGAGGGAGACACAGAATCGGAAACAGGCTCCAGGCTCTGAGCCATCAGCCCAGAGCCTGATGCGGGGCTCGAACTCATGGACCGCGAGATCGTGACCTGGCTGAAGTCAGACGCTTAACCGACTGCGCCACCCAGGCGCCCCAACATTTCCATGTTTTAAATTAATGGATTACTTTCAAATAAACTTTTTAAGTGGAGTAAATATAAATAGGCCATGAATGAACACTTTGATACAATTTTACAATAATTTCCCAATTGCTTTACAAAAAAAAAAAAAAAGAAGAAAAGAAGAGAAAGAAAAAAAGTGGTAGCGTTTAACCCTACGCACAGGAAAATATTGGATCACATGTTTTACAGTATGCACAGTGTTACCAGGAAGACTAATAAAAAACATGCGGCAATGTGGTGGGCATGATTATTTCTTTGGTTTTTACTTTGATTATTAGTGAAGTTGTACTTCTATTCTCTTCTAAACATTGATTTTACTCCCCCCTCTTAAATTTTTAGCTCCCCGTTTAATTACTAAGATACCTCTAGTCAACATATTAAAACAAAATGTAGCATTTTTACAAATCACCCTTTCGGTGTTCATTTTGCACTAGGGTGTTACCCCCTGGTCAAAATAATCCTAGCAAGAAATGCCTGACAAGACCGGGCTAAGGGGCAGTTTGGGATGATCTACTGAATTTAGGTTTCCAGCAGGCTTCCGCTTTCCCTCCATTGTGACACCTAAAATGATATTCTCATCTGTGAAATTACCCCAGGAACTTAAGGTACTTGATGGCGAATCGTATTCTCTCATTAGGAAACTCAGAATCGTGGATCCCTGCACTAGCTTTCGTTCCCGTCTGAAAATGTGTGTTCTTTCCTTAAGCTGTGATGTGGTCGTTTAAAAATGCCTTCGTGCGTCTCGGCACCTTGGCAAGTGCACCAGTGCCCAGTAAATAAAGTGGCAGCCCGTGTCCCTTTTAGCAAAAGCTATATATCTGTTCAGACTTGTAATTTGCTCCGTTTATATCCTTTGCCCTTGAACTCTGGTTATTAACGCAATGTTTCTCCAAATGATGCCATATAACTCTGCTCCGAGCACATTCACGGTGACACCACGCAAACATTCCAAGGGCCAGGGCCAGCTGAGGAAGGAAAGAAATGATGGCTGAATTGTGGGAGTTTCAGTGCGTTACTCACAATGGAGCGGCTGTAAAACTATCGCCGTTAATATTCAAATTGGTGACAAGGCCAGCGCCAGACTTTTGCTAATATTCTGAGTTCTGATCGCAAAGCAATTTGGCGAAGTAGCTTTGATTAAAAAAGGAACAGCCAGCGCCCTTCTCCCAAGAAATGAACTAAAAGCCCATCAAAGCATTTGAGACAGGTGTCCTAATTATACACCTTCGAGAAATTATTTGTGGGGAGTTTGGGGGTGTGGGTGGCCATCGTTGCTCAGTTAGAAATAGCAGATTGTGTAGGCAGTGGCGCCACTGACCGGATCCCTTTGTGTGAACTGTAATGAAAGACCCCGATTTTTGTTGCTGTTGTCGTTTGTTGTATGTAAGTAGCTTGCCTCCTGTATCTTGTAGAAGAGAATTGGGCACGGACTGCGCCTAATAATTGTTTTCATTTTAAAATAAAAAATGTCCTAATTAATATTGCGTGAAATTTTGGAGAGGGAGTAGGGCCAGGCTCCCTCTACAGTTTCTGGGAAGGGAATGCACTGATTAACCAAATTAATAATTTAGGTGTGATCACAGAGACCGTGCGAAACCTACTTTGGAAAGGAAATTGTTCTCCCACGTTTCAGAAAAGGACATTTGCGGAAGAGTCCCTTTTCTTTTAAAATGAGGAAGTCTTCCATTTAGAATAATGTGCCCGAAGAAACAGCCTGTCCAGGTTAGCCTCTTTTGAAGTGTGGTATTTGTGTCAAAATAATGGTTTTAGGAAGTTTATTTTCCCAAAGATCTTTATTTCCACAGGCCGTGGCAGATTCACGCTGAAATGACCTCACAAGAAAAAGTCTCTTTATTGGGGGTGGAGGCGGCATTTTACCCTTCAGCAAATTGTTCATAGAAATGAGATTTAATTAGTACACCTCCCAAAATTCTTGGCTGTGCATAATGCAGTTCATGCAAAAAATGTTGATGGGAATGAGAACATAATATACCATCAAATATCAAATTTTATGCCGTAAAATAAGCTTCCACGAAGCCTCTGGGCACACGTCTTAATACTCAGTGTGCGCCTTTCGAAAGACACTTCTGACTCCTCCCACTGACCCCGCTCTTAGCGCACAAAACAGGACTTGAGTATATTTACATGTGTAAATACACACGTGTGAATGTCGTCGGTAAAAAATAAATAAGCCATAGCTTCCCAGGAACACCAAACACACTTGTGAAAGATCATTTTCCCCCATTGCAGTATTATTTCTGGAGGCAGATGAACTCTCGATTCCAAGTAAGCTATGTTAAGAATACCCTGGAAAGAAGGCTTTGCATGACTATGGAGGTGTCCATTTTCTTATTATTCTCTCTCTAATCAATGGTACCTCAATGAAAGGAGGTTTTTCACTTTCATTTATTTATTGAATTAATTTGTTTTCCCTTAATATTGACAGACAGAGAGAGACAGAGCAGGAGCATGGGAGGGGCAGAGAGAGGAGGAGAGACAGAATCTGACACAGGCTCCAGGCTTTGAGCTGTCAGCACAGAGCCGGAGGCGGGGCTCGAACTCACAAACCTCCACCGAGATCATGACCTGAGCGGAAGTCGGTCGCTCAACCAACTGAGCCACCCAGGCGCCCCAGGAGGTTTTTCACTTTGAAATAAAGAGACCCTTCCAGTGATCCTATTTTGAGAATACGGTTTGACTGAGGAAGACAAAAATGCAGGTAAGGGAATTTTCATTTTTTTTTTTTTCGGAGAACTGTAGAATCTCATGAGTGGACGAGCAGAATCTTGAGACAGACGCCAGACACCTTAGCTACATCACTTATTCCTGAATTCCCGTGGGAGGAATACCTGATGAACGTTGTCTAGTTATTAAGTGCACAAATACATGCGGCTGAATGGGTATTGTTGCACATCATAGGATTGAAACCTAATGAAGTCACGGGCTTTATAACACGAAGTGATTTTAATGAAAGTAGACCTTGTGGATGGCTTGCTGATTCTCAAACGTCACGATGTTTTGTGTTGTGCATTGAATTCGGGAAGTTACGATTCCTTTGCGCTGGTAAAACCAAGTTTAGGGACGCCTGGCTGGCTCCGTCGTGGAGCATGCAACTGTTGATCGTGGCACTGGGAGTTCGAGCCCCACGTTGGGGGTGGAGTTTACTTCCGAAACAATTAGAAAATAAATAAATAAAACCACGATTGAAGAACCTGGCTCCTACGCTTTTCTCCCATTGTCTGGGCTCACTGATTGCTAAAATGCCCATGCGAACTAAAACCGTGTACGATGTTAGAAATTTTAGTCGCAAAGGGAAGTTGTATTATGTGGTGGAAAGCATGCGTTTCATTTTTGATGGAATCAGAGCATAGCTTATTAAAAATTCTGAATGGTTTGAACTTTGACTGGTTGTCCACAGACTAAACTTTGGATTTTCTACTTCGTCCTCTTAAATAAAATACATTCATCTATAATGCAGATGCTGTGTGGGAAGGTTACACCAATCACAGTTTGAAATATTAAATTCTGGGGGCGCCTGGGTGGTGCAGTCGGTTAAGCGTCCGACTTCAGCCAGGTCACGATCTCGCGGTCCGTGAGTTCGAGCCCCGCGTCGGGCTCTGGGCTGATGGCTCGGAGCCTGGAGCCTGCTTCCGATTCTGTGTCTCCCTCTCTCTCTGCCCCTCCCCCGTTCATGTTCTGTCTCTCTCTGTCCCAAAAATAAATAAACGTTGAAAAAAGAAAATTAAAAAAAAAAAAAGAAACATTAAATTCTGGAAGGTGACGAATATTCACCCTTGACTCTGCCCTTCTTCCCTTTTCCCTTTTCCTAAAGGCAAATGTTTCCAACAGGTCTGTTGAAGTCTATGAGAATTCACTTCCCTATCCATAAGTAACATGTTTGTACGGTTACTTTTTAAAAATTTCTTCCTTCTTTTCTTTTTCCTTCTTAGTATTAGTGTTATTTTAGTTTGGAAAATTCTCTATTGACTTTCCCTAAAGAAGGTCAAGACTTGTGTGTCTGTCCCTAATACCCATGCCCTCGTTTGCTTACTAGTTACGTTAGAATTTTTAAATTAATATTCAGTGTGCATTATCACCGCTAAATGCTATCGAGGGCCACGCTAGGGAGTAAACATTTCTTGTTTTGCACAATTTCTGTTTCCCCTAGTGTTAATAATTACTTTTTTGTTTTTGGTTTTTGTATGTTCTTTCACTTCACTTCCTAGTGATTGCCACTTACGACATCACCACATCCTCTCTCAATCTCTGACACTTCTCTTGAGACATCATATACTTCAGTTACTGTACTATGGCTTTCTTTAAAAATAAATCTTTCCAAGGGACACCTGGCTACCTCAGTGGTGAGGTATGTGACTCTTGATCTCGGGATGGTGAGTTTGATCCCCACGTTGGGCGTGGAGCCTACTTAAAAAACTACATAAAGCTGGGGCGCCTGGGTGGCTCAGTCGGTTAAACGTCCGACTTCAGCTCAGGTCACGATCTCGTGGTCTGTGAGTTCGAGCCCCGCGTCGGGCTCTGGGCTGATGGCTCAGAGCCTGGAGCCTGCTTCCGATTCTGTGTCTCCCTCTCTCTCTGCCCCTCCCCCTCTGTCTCTCTCTGTCTCAAAAATAAATGTTAAAAAAAAAATTATAAAAAAAAAACTACATAAAGCTAAAAACAATCTTTCCAGGGGTGCCCGGGGGGCTCAGTCTGTTAAGTGTCCAACTTCGGCTCTGGTCACGATCTTGCAGTTGGTAAGTTCGAGCCCCGTGTCGGGCTCTGTGCTCCCAGCCCAGAGCCTGGAGCCTGCTTCGGATTCTGAGTCTCCCGCTCTCTCTGCCCCTCTCCTACTCACACACTCTCTCTCTTTCTTAAAAATAAACATTAAAAAAAATTAAAACAAAAATCTTTCCATACCTCCTGATCGACCTCCCTCTGAACTAGCCGCCCTTATATTCTGGACACACCTGTCATTCTGGGCTGTCCCTTCATAAGTATGTTGTTGTAAGGTGCTTCAGCTGTCTCTTGTGTCAGGTATCCTATTTTCTGTACCCTTTTCTTTCTTGGTGTATTTTCTCATATATGTTGTGCCCATCTTCCTATGGCTAGCTGTAAAAATATGAGGAGGACTTGGCAGTCTAAACCTATTCTTATTTTATACAGCTGGTTTACTGGTAATCTCTGTTGGACTGAAACTCTAGGGTAGAAAATATTTTCCTTCTGGGCCCCTGGGTGGCTCAGTCAGTGAAGCGTCTGACTCTTGAGTTTGGCTCAGGTCATGGTCTCATGGTTCTGAGAGCAAGCCCCAAGGTCAAGATTCTCTCTCTCTCCCTCCCTTTCACTTGCTGTCTCTCTCCCTCCCTCTCGGGAAACAAAAAATAAATTAAGAAAAAAGAAAACATTTTCCTTTTGATGTTTATACATATCTGTATGCAGAAGCCTTTTTAAAAAAACACAAACAGATGATAACGGGGTTAGCGTCATCTATTAACGTGGAAAAGAGCGTCTTCACTCTGACAAGAAGAGCTCAATTATTTTATTTGCAGTTATACAGTACTTTACAGTTTTTGAACTTTCCGGGTAAGAAATACTAAAGTACCATCATGTATAAGTTTCCACCTTTCCGGAAGATGATAATGATGCATACCGCATGTCCCCATGTTTCTGTGAGAGTATTCTTAAGATTACCAAAATGTTATTTTGAAGGGACATATCGTTAATTATTTAAGCGATTGATTATTCTGGATGTTAGTGAAGAATGCGGACTATGGAGTGAAATGGGCAGAATGTACCCTCAGACCTGAGTTCCGCGTTGGCCAGCAAAGTGAAAGGTACCCCCATTAAAGAAGATTAATTTCTATTATGATATTATTGAAGGTTGCAAATTGAAATAGGACAGATAGATTATCGAAGACTTATACTCAACGATGTAAGATTTAATTAAAGTAAGCTATTCCAAATTCTGCATGCAGATGCAAATGCTAATAAACTGAGTGCTAGATCTTAAACACAGTTCCATAAAACCTTAAAGTCAAATCTGCTAGGCATCATCAAAATATTGAGACCGAGACCACTCTTCTGAATACGTGATCGTCCGCCTCGTGTTTGAACAAACATTCTACCTTCACGGTGATTTATTGAATCAACCTCAATAAATTCTAATTAGCAAGAAAACTGGTATATATCTAAGAATGCTTGGTAATATCCATGCTTTCAAGAATTATACACAGTGAAGTAAAAAGCACAGTGGATGTACAATAAGATTTAAAAAATACCACCAAGTTTAATATCATTCTCATAAGCTTGGCAAGTCTAGGGCAATATATTTCCGTCCTGTGAAGGTCAATATAGAATGACAGATTGAAATACTCTACGTGACTTGCAAAAGTCATTTTTGGGCAAGCTGTTTTCCAAGACCCAAATTAAATTAAGGCGTACCTTGCTTGAGACGTTTTTTATTTTAACTGGATCGTGGCCTCGCTTTCAGAGGATATCGCTTTTTATCCCTGGTTGTCAAATAGATATTACCGTTGTGAAAATGAGCTTGATAGCATGTGGCAAATACCGATTAAGCGCCGGCCCCGTTTCTGGAAGAAATGATTTTTTTTTTTTTTTTTTTATCATTGGAAATAAAATGCCAAGAGTTTTCCCTCATTATTTGCCACTTCTTCCTGAGGCTGTGATTGGAATTGATAGAGGGAGTACATCCTAGTGTTTAGGAACGCAAGATTTGAGGCAGGCACAGTTGGGTTCAAATCCCGTGTCTGCCACTTACTAGAAAGCCACTTAACCTATCTGGGGTAACTGGCTGGTTCACATGTGCGGTGAGGATAAAAACTGGTGTTCATCAGAATTCAACACGGCACGTAGCACAGCGGCTGGTTCAGAGGGAGCACGTACATCAGTGAGGAGCCCGTGTTGCCGACGCCGATGTTGTCGATGACCCTGCCGTTGGTCCCCCATCTGCAAATTTATTATCTTTTGTCTTTATTGCTTACTTTCCTGTTAACTGGTATTGTAATTTTAGTGCTCCTGGCTTTGTATACTAGTAATGTTAGGGATGAAGATCCTAAGATGACATGACGTAGTTTTTAATCACGTCGAACGATTTCTGCGCCTGAGGGTCTATGGTTTTGCTCATTCTAGGGCCACGTCTACAAATCTCACCTCCAAGAGCGCTCTCTGGATGAATCTGATTTAGAGAGAAGTCCTTATCTTTTGCCCTTGTTTTCTTCTCTTGCTTCCCTTGTCCTTTATTGGGTCGGTCATCCTTGCTGCCCATGAGAAGCCAACTAGACCCAGGGTACAGATCTGTGTGGCCACCATGGCTCCTTAGGGCAGTGTCCCTGGTACTGTTACTCTGAGAGTCCTTGTCGTGTGCCCTGTCGTGGCAGGAGTCATAATGAGATCGATGCGCTGAATCAGATCGATCAGCCTGCCTATTTCAGCCACACTTCTTGAGGCTGGATCAATGCTTATTAAGCACAAAGCAAAGGGAAATTTTGGCCACATTTTATTAAACACTGTTGTTTTTTTTTTTTTTACTTTATCATTTTTCAGAATAAAGGAATGGTTCCTTAGCAATCTCCCAAAGCGACCAGTGGGGTTTCTTGTTTTTAAGATTCCCTTAAGTGCCACCTTGCACTGGTGGACTTGTATTTATCTATTTGGTGTTTTAATCCAATTACCATTGGCTGAAACAGGGAACAAAAATACATTCATCACTCAGCATAAATAACCCATAAAAGGCCTAGAAGAAATGTACATCTTTTTTTTCCCTTCTTTTTAAATTTACTTTTTGTTATTTATTTTTGAATGCTGTGAAATGCTTTTTTTTTTTTTAATTTTTTTTCAATGTTTATTTCTGAGACAGAGAAAGACAGAGCGCCAACGGGGGACGGGCAGAGAGCGAGGGAGACACAGAATCCGAAGCAGGCTTCAGGCTCCGAGCTGTCAGCACACAGAGCCTGACGCGGGGCTCGAACCCACGGACCGTGAGATCCACCCAGGCGCCCCTGTTTGTTTATTTGTTTAAAATTTATTTTAGGGGCGCCTGGGTGGTGCAGTCGGTTAAGCGTCCGACTTCAGCCAGGTCACGATCTCGCGGTGCGGGAGTTCGAGCCCCGCGTCAGGCTCTGGGCTGATGGCTCGGAGCCTGGAGCCTGTTTCCGATTCTGTGTCTCCCTCTCTCTCTGCCCCTCCCCCGTTCATGCTCTGTCTCTCTCTGTCCCAAAAATAAATAAAAACGTTGAAAAAAAAATTAAAAAAAAATTTAAAATCTATTTTAAATTCCAGTGTCCCATGGCTTTCAGGTGTAGGATACAGTGGGTCAGCAATTCTATACGTCACTCGGTGCTCATCATGACGCGTGCCCTCCTTAGTCCCCACCCCCGCCAAATGTACCTCTTGATGCATTTGGGGGCACACGCTTTTGTACATAACGTTGCCAGACGCCTCAGTGGTTTCCGCAGGCCCCTCCTCCAAGAAGCAAGAAAAAGTTCCTGTAGACCTTCAGACCTTAAAATTCAGATAGCTGAGGGTGTCTTCAGTAATCTGAACACCTCAAGGGGTGGGGGTGGATGGGACTTGGTAGAGCAGGCCACGTGTCCACACCAGGCTGGCCGATCCCTACCCACCGCTGCAGGAACAGGAGGTTGGAAGGGAAGCTGAAGCAGTCCCAGGGCAATGGTGGGGGCGGGCGTCCCCTCTCAAGTTCTAGACAAGATTTCAAAACAATAGTAATAGTGGATAGTAGTTCAATTACTAGAGTATTATTATTATTATTTTAATGGCTTGGCTTTTTAGAGCAATTTTAGGTCCATGACAAAATGGGGAGGAAGCGACAGAGATTTCCCATTTACCCCCTCCCTGCTTCCGCACATACATAGCCTCTCCCATCATCAACGTCGCTCACCGAGGGGCACATTTTTTATCGTGGGTGAACCTACACTGACGCATCATCATCTCCCAAAGTCCGGAGTTTACCCTAGGGTTTACTCTTGCTGACGTGCATCGTACTGGTTTAGACAAAGTCATGGGAACATACATCCATCATTATGATGCCCAGAGTGTCTTCGCTGCCCCCAAAATATCTTAAGCTCTGCCTTTTCATCTCGTGTGCCCGCTCTCACCCCTGGCAACCCCTGCTCTTTTGATCATCTCCGTAGTTTGCCTTCTCCAGAATGTCGTATGCTTGGACTCGTACAGTAAGTAGCCTTTTGACATTGGCTTCTCTCACCGGGTAATGCGCGTTTAAAATTTCCTTATGTCATTTCATGGCTTGCCACTGTCTGTGTGTGCCAGTTGATGTGTCTACTCGTGCCCCGATTGCTTCCGGTTTTGGCAATTATGAGTAAATCTTTCCTAAATATCCATGTACAGCATTTTGTGTGGACATGTGTTTTCTTTTTCTTTTTTTTTTAATCTTGTTAAGTTTATTTATTTATTTTGAGAAAGACAGAGACAGCACGAGTGGGGGAAGGGCAGAGAGAGAGAGAGGGAGAGCGAGAGAATCTCAGGCAGGCTCCGAGCTGCCAGCGCAGAGCCCGATGTGGGGCTTGAACTCATGAAACCGTGAGATCGTGACTCGAGCTGAAACCGAGTCAGATGCTTAACCTACCGAGCCACCCAGGCTCCCCTGGACACACGTTTTCAACTCCTTTGGGCACACGCCCAGGACAATACCTGTTGGATGATACTTACCAGAGCATGCTGAGTTTTGTAAGAAGCCTGCAATTGTCTTCCAAAGGGGCTGTGCCATTTTGCGTTCCCATGAGCAGTGCGTGAGAGTCCTTGATCGCATTCGTTGTCGTCCCTGTGCCAGATGTTGGTTATTCTAACTGGTGTGCATTGGTATCTTATGGGTGGTTTCATTTGCATTTCCCTGATAACATACGACGTAGAAAAAAATCTCCTATGCTTATTTGCCACCTGCATATCTTCTTTGGTGAGATGTCTGGTGACGACCTTGGCCCAGTTTTTAATTGGGTGGTTTGTCTTAGTATTGAGTTTCAAGAGTTCCTGATACATTTTGGGTTATAGTTCTCCATCAGATGTGTCTTTGCAAACATGTTCTCCGAATCCATGGCTGGTCTTCTAATTCTCTTAATATTGCCTTTTGCAGACCAGAATTGTTTTGTAATTTTAATTAAGTCCGGCTTATCAGTGATTTCTTTCATGGATCTTATGTTTTGTGGTACCTAAAAGGAAGCACAATGTCCAAGGTCATCTAGATTTTCTCCTGTGTTATCTTCTAGGAGTTTTATTTTTTTTATATTAAATTTATTATTTTTTAAAATTTACATCCAAATCAGTTAGCATATAGTGCAACAATGATTTCAGGAGTAAATTCCTTAGTGCCCCTTACCCATTTAGCCCATCCCCCCTCCCGCAGCCCCTCCAGTAACCCTCAGTTTGTTCTCCATATTTATGAGTCTCTTCTGCTTTGTCCCCCTCCCTGTTTGTATATTCTTTTTTGTTTCCCTTCCCTTATGTTCATCTGTTTTGTCTCTTAAAGTCCTCATATGAGTGCAGTCATATGATTTTTGTCTTTCTCTGACTAATTTCACTTAACATAATACCCTCCAGTTCCATCCACATAGTTGCAAATGGCAAGATTTCATTCTTTTTGATTGCCGAGTAATACTCCCTTGTATATATATATATACCACATTCATCCATCGATGGACATTTGGGCTCTTTCCATACTTTGGCTATTGTTGATAGCGCTGCTATAGACATGGGGGTGCACGTGTCCCTTCGAAACGGCACACCTGTATCCCTTGGATAAATGCCGAGTAGTGCGATTGCTCGGTCGTAGGGTAGTTCTATTTTTAGTTTTTTGAGGAACCTCCATACTGTTTTCCAGAGTGGCTGCTCCAGGTTGCATTCCCATTGGAGTTTTATAGTTTTGAATTTTTTTACATTTAGGTCAGTGATCTTTATTGAGTTCATTTTTGTGAGGAGTATAAGGTCTGTGTCTATCTACGTTCATGATTTTACGTGTGGCTGTCCAGGTGTTAAGCATCCTTTGTCGAAGGGACTATATTTGCTCCCTTGTATTCCCTTTGCTTCTTTGTCAAAGATCGTTGCGTATATGTGTGTGGGTCTATTTCTGGGCTCTCTGTTTTGTTCTAGTGTCTGTCTATTCTTTTGTCAATACCACACTGTCTGGATTACTGTCACTTTATATTAAGTCTTGAAATTGGGTAGTGTCAGTCCTCCCACTGTGTTCTTCTCCTTCAATATTGTCTTAGGTATTTTGGATCTTTTGCCGCTCCGTATAAACTTTACAATCATTTGTCAAAATGCACAAAATAACTTGCTAGGATTTTGATTGGGATTGCATTGGATCTATAGATCAAGTTCAAAAGAACTCGATATTTTAATGTTTATTTATTTTGAGACAGAGAGAGACAGAGCATGAACGGGGGAGGGTCAGAGAGAGGGAGACACAGAATCCGAAGCAGGCACCAGGCTCCAAGCTGTCAGCACACAGCCCGACGCGGGGCTCGAACTCATGGGCTGTGAGGTGATGACCTGAGCCGGAGTCGGATGCTTCACGGGTTGAGCCACCCAGGCGCCCCAAGAACTCGATATTTTGACAATATTGAGTCTTCCCATCTATGAACATGGAAAATCTCTTCATTAATATAATTCATCTTTGATTGTATTCAACAGTTTTGTAGTTTCCTACAAAAACAAATTTTGTACAGACATTTTTCTTAACTTATACCTAAGTGTTTAATTTGGGGGATGCTAATGTAAATGATACTGTGTTTTTAACTTCAAATTCCAGTTCATTTTGAGTCCATAGGAAAGCACTTGACTTTTGTATGTTAACCTTGTATCCTGCAACCTTGCTGTGGTTACTTATTCGTTCCGGAAGGTTTTGTGTATGTGTGTGTGTGCGTCAGCTCTTTTCAGATTTTCTACATAGATGATGTAGATCTTGAAAAAGATGACACTTTGATGTTTTCCTTCCTAACCTGTATATGTTTATGTCCTTTTTTCATGCCTTATTTAATTAGCAAGGACTTCTGGATTAAGTTGCAAAGGAATGGTGAGTGGGGGCAGCCTTGCCTTGTACCTGACAAAGTAGGAAATATTTTGTTTTTCTCACCATTAAGTATGATGTTAGCTGTAGGTTTTACGCAGATAGTCTTTATCAAGTTGAAAAAGTTACCTCTATTTTTAGTTTACTGAGAGGTTTTTATCTCATCATGAATGAGTGTTGGATTTACCAATGGTTTCTTCTACATGTATAAACATGGTTACGTGATGTTTCTTTTTTACCTTGCTGATGTGATTAATAGTCTTTATTTAAAAAATTTTTAAGCTATTCCAGTACTTTTTCTTCCCAATGTTACTGAGATAAATTGACATATAGCATTGTGTAAGTTTAAGATGTACAAAGTGATGAGTATTTATATATATAATAGATATGTCTTATAGATACATATATCATAGATATGTATCATATATATCATAGGTATATTATCATAGGTGTATATATTATAGATATATATCATAGATGTATATATCACAGGTATGTATAATAATATATATGATATCTAGATCAGATCTAGATCGTATCTAGAGTAGATCTATATAATATATATCAAAATGATTACCACCATAAGATTAGTTAACACGTCTACTACCTCACACAATTACAAATTTTGTAGTTTTTGCGTGTGATAAGAACAGTTAAGATTACTCTCCTAGAAACTTTCAAGCTTATAAAACGATATCGTTAACTAGAGTCATCATGCTGTACATTTGATGTCCAGAATTTATTCATCGTATAATTTAGAAGTTTGATTCTGCCTAACATCTCCCCATCCTCCTCTCCCTTTTGATTTTCTATTTCTAGGAGTTTGGCCTTTTTTCCCCCCCCCCCCAGATTTCTTACATAAGAGAGATTATACAGAATTTGTCTTTCTCTGTTGGAATTATTTCACTTAGCATAATGCCTTCAGGGTCCACCCATGTCATCACAAATGATAAGATTTCCTTCATCTTAAAAATTTTTTAAATCTTTATTTATTTTTGAGAGAGAGAGAGAAACAGAGCACGAGCCAGGGGGAGCAGAGAGAGAGGGAGACACAGAATCCAAAGCAGGCTCCAGGCTCTGAGCTGTCAGCACAGAGCTTGACCCGGGGCTCGAACTCACGAACTGTGAGATCAAACCCGAGCCGAAGTGGGACGCTTAGCCCATTGAGCCACGCAGGTGCCCCAATTTTCTTCTTCTTTATGACTAATAATCTCTCTCTCTCTCTCCCTCCCTCTCTCTCTCACTCTATGTGTATGTGTGTACACGTGTACCACATTTTCTTTATCTGTTCATCTTTTAATGGAGACTTAGGTCGTTTCCATGCCTTGTTGATTGTGAAATATGCTGCAATGAACCTGAGGACGCAGATACCTCTTTGAGATAGTGATTCCATTTCCTTCAGATACGTGCGCAAAAGTGGAATTGCTGGGTCATAGGGTGTGTCTATTTGTAATTTTTTGTGGACCCTCCATGCTGCTTTCCATAGTGGTTGCACCAATTTACGTTCCCCCCAACAGTGCATTAGAATCCCCTTTTGTCCACATCCTCAACCTTGGTTACCTCTTATCTAATCGCCATTCTAAAGGCATAGGAGGTGATAGCTCACTGTGGTTTTGATTTGCATTTCCATGACCATTAGTGATATTGAGTATATTCTCATGTATCCATTCACCGTGTCTTCTTTAGAAATATGTCTATTCGGGGCACCTGGGTGGCTCAGACGGTTGAGCGTCCGACTTCGGCTCAGGTCACGATCTCATGGTCTGTGAGTTGGAGCCCCGCCTTGGGCTCTGTGCTGACAGCTCAGAGCCTGGAGCCTGTTTCCAGTTATCTGTCTCCCTCTCTGCCCCTGCTCCTCTCACGCTCTGTCTCTCTGTCTCTGTCAAAAATAAATAAACATTAAAAAAAAAAAAGAAAAAGAAATCTGTCTATTCAAGTCCTCTGCTCATTTTTATTTTTTATTTTTTAAATTTTTTTTTCCAACGTTTTTATTTATTTTTGGGACAGAGAGAGACAGAGCATGAACGGGGGAGGGGCAGAGAGAGAGGGAGACGCAGAATCGGAAACAGGCTCCAGGCTCCGAGCCATCAGCCCAGAGCCCGATGCGGGGCTCGAACTCACGGACCGCGAGATCGTGACCTGGCTGAAGTCGGACGCTTAACCGACTGCGCCACCCAGGCGCCCCCCTCTGCTCATTTTTAAATCATATTTTATTTATTTACTGTTTGCCCTTGAGTTTCATGAGTTCCTTCTATGCTTAGGATGTTAGCCCCTTATCTGCCATTTGGTCTGCAGATATTTCCCTCCACTCTGTAGGTTGCCTCTTCATTCTGTTGACTGTTTAGAAGTTTAGACTGTTTTTTGTGCAGAAAATGTTAATGTGATGTAGTCCTGTTTATTTTGGTCTTTTTGCTTGCCCCTTTGGTGTCATACCCGCCCTCCCCCCCAAAAAAATGTTGCCAACACCATGTCAAGGAGCTTTTTCCTTATCTTCTAGGAATTTTGTAGTTTCAAGGTTTACATTTAAGCCTTTAATCCTTTTAAAGTCAGTTTTATTTTTTTTATTTTTTTTTTCAACATTTATTTATTTTTGGGACAGAGAGAGCCAGAGCATGAACGGGGGAGGGGCAGAGAGAGAGGGAGACACAGAATCGGAAACAGGCTCCAGGCTCTGAGCCATCAGCCCAGAGCCGGACGCGGGGCTCGAACTCACGGACTGCGAGATCGTGACCTGGCTGAAGTCGGACGCTTAACCGACTGCGCCACCCAGGCGCCCCTTAAAGTCAGTTTTTGTGAGTGGTGTAAAATTGGGGCCCGATATCATTCGTTGCACGTGAATACTGCTTTCCCAAGCTCATTGACTGCAGAAACTATCTTTCGCTCATTGATAGTCTTGGCTCCCTTGTCAAATATTCACCGATCGTGTACTTGGGGGTTTCTTTTGGGACTGTCTGTCCTTTTCCTCTGGCGGCGGTGGTGGTGTGGGTGTGTTTCGTGCCAGCAAAGCGCTCTTTGATTTCTATCGCTCAGTAGTATAGGGGCGCCTTGATGGCTCCGTCAGTTAAGCATCCAACTCTTGATTCCGGCTCAGGCCGCGATGTCGTTGTTCCAGAGGTCGATCCCAGCAGGAGACTCGGTGCTGACATCGTGGACCCTGCTTGGAATTCTCTCTTTCCCTCTCTCCCTGCCTCTCTCTCTTGCTTTTTCCCCTCTCTTTCTCTCTGTCTCTCAAAATAAATAAATCAACTTAAAAAAATTACTCTTGGTCGGTAGTATAGTTTGAAATCAGGAAGTGTGATGCCTCTGGCTTTCTCCTTCTTTCTCAAGAGTGCTTTGAATATTCGAAGGCTTTCGTGGTTTCCCAGAATTTCAGGCTTGAATTTTTCTTTTCGATTTTTGTGAAAAATGCCATTGGGATTTTGATGGCAGTTGCATTGAATCTGTAAATGGACTTTTGTACTTTGGGCATTTTAACACTATATAGGTTTTTTAATTTTTTTTAATTTTTTTTTCAACGTTTTTATTTATTTTTGGGACAGAGAGACAGAGCATGAACGGGGGAGGGGCAGAGAGAGAGGGAGACACAGAATCGGAAACAGGCTCCAGGCTCTGAGCCATCAGCCCAGAGCCGGACGCGGGGCTCGAACTCACGGACTGCGAGATCGTGACCTGGCTGAAGTCGGACGCTTAACCGACTGCGCCACCCAGGCGCCCCTAGATTTTTTAATTTTATGTTTATTTACTTTTGAGACAGAAACAGAGCTTGCGTGGGGGAGGGGCAAAGAGAGAACAGAATCCGAAGCGGGCTCCAGGCTGTGAGCTCTCAGCACAGAGCCCGATGTGGGGCTCGAACGCACCAACCATGAGATCGTGACCTGAGCCGAAGTCAGATGCTTAACCAACTGAGCCACCCAGGCGGCCCTGGCATTGTAACGGTATGAATCATACCAGCCCCCAAGCAAGCAATTCTTTCCATTTATTTGTGTCTTCTTTTATTTGTTTCATCAGTGTCTTAAAATTTTTTCAGTGTTCGGGTCCTCCTTGGTTAAGTTTAGTCCAAAACGTCTTATTGCTTTTGATGCTATTGTGAGTGGGATCGTGTTCTTTTTTTTCTTTTCTTTTTTGGATATTTCATTTTTAGTGCATAGAAAGGCCACGGATCTTCCCGTGCTGATTTTGTATTTTTCAACTTGGCTGAATTTGCTTATTGGTTCTAACCATTTTGGTGGCAGGTTCCTTCGCGTTTTCTACATATAAGATCACGTCATCTGCCAAAAGAGATCATTTTGCTTCTTCCTGTTTGATTTAGATGCTTTTTTTCTTTTGCTCACCTAAGTGCTCTGGCTTGGAATTATGGTACTATGTCAAACACAAGTAGTGTGAGGGGGCATTCGTGTCTTAGTCCTGATTTTAGCAGAAAAGCTTTCAACTTTTCATCATTTGAGTATGTTAGTCATGAGCTCGTCCATACAGGCCCTTTATATTTTGAGTTCTATTCCTTATATACTCAATTTGTTGGGAATTTTTATCACGAAAGGATGTTGAATTTTGTCAAATGCTGCTTTCTGCATTTGTTGAGAGACTTGGATAATTTTATGCTTCATTTTATTAATGTGATGCCTCAGATTTATTGATTTGCATATGTTGAACCACCCTTGTATCCGTATCCCAGGGATCGATCCCACTTGCTTTATGATGTATGATCCTTGTAACACGCTGTTGAATTCAGTTTGCTGGGACTTTGTCCGGAATTTTCGCATCTATATTCGTCAAGGATGGTGGCCGTTTGCTTTCTTTTCTTGTCATGTCCTTAGCTGACTTTGTATCTGGATAATGCTGGCCTTATAAAACGAGTGTGGGAATGTTCCCTCCTCTTCAGTGTTTTGGATTGATGTGGATTCTTCTTTAAATATTTATTTATTTATTTATTTATTTATTTATTTATTTATTTTCAACGTTTTTATTTTTATTTTTGGGACAGAGAGAGACAGAGCATGAACGGGGGAGGGGCAGAGAGAGAGGGAGACACAGAATCGGAAGCAGGCTCCAGGCTCCGAGCCGTCAGCCCAGAGCCCGACCCGGGGCTCGAACCCCCGGACCGCGAGATCGTGACCTGAGCTGAAGTCGGACGCTTAACCGACTGCGCCACCCAGGCGCCCCTCTTCTTTAAATATTTAAATGGTACAGTTCACCAGGAAAACCACCTGATCTTGGGCTTTTCTTTTTGGAAAGTGTCTGATTACTGCTTGACTGTCCTTAGTCTTTATTGGTCTGCTCAGATTTTCTGTTTCTTCATGGTTCAGTTTCGGTGGGCGTGTACTGCTAGGAATTTATCCATGTCTTGAGGTTAGCTGATTTGTTGGCTTCATGTATGTGTTCAGAGTAGCCTCATAGATCCTTTGTATTTCTGTGGCGTCCGTTGTAATGTCTCCTCCTTCATTATAATTTTGCTTATTTGAGTCGTCTCTCTCTATCCCTCGCTCTTTGGTTAGTCTAGGCAAAGATTGGTCAATTTTATCTTTTCAAAACGAAATCTTAGTTTCATTGATTTTTTTTTAGCATCTCTCTAGCCTTGATTTCGTGCGTTTATGTTCTAATCTGTATTATCTTGTTTCTTCTGCTAACCTTGTTTTCCTTTTGCTAACTTCGAGCGTAGTTTGTTCCTATTTTCCTAAATCCTTGAGGGAAGAGAGACTCCTAAGCAGGCTCTGCAACATTAGTGCAGAGCCCAGTGTGGGGCTTGAACTCATGAACTGTGAGATCATGACCTGAGCCATGATCAAGAGTTGGACGGTTAACTGACTGCACCACCCAGGTGCTCCCTGGTTAATAGTTTATAAATACGTTTATTTGGAAAACTAAAGTGTTGACAGTCAACTGTCAGCAATCACTATTTTTGTGTTTCTTGTGTTGTTAAAAGTCCAAGTCTGAGACCCACTGACTACACATTAGTTACCCTTTTGCTAAATGGTGGATACCATGTGTGTTTGTTTGTTTGTTTTTTCATTTTTTTGTAATGTTTATTTATTTTTGAGAGAGAAGGGCGGGGGCAGAGAGAGAGGAAGGCACAGAATCTGAAGCAGGCTCCAGGCTCTGAGCTGTCAGCACAGAGCCTGACATGGGGCTCAAACTCACACACTGTGAGATCATGACCTGAGCAAAAGTCAGACGCTCAATGGACTGAGCCACCCAGGCGCCCCACCCCCCACCCATGTTGTTGTTGTTGTTTTTTTTTAATTTTTCTTAATTTTTTTTTGTTTTGACAGAGACAGTGCAAGTAGGGGAGGGGCAGAAAGAGAGAGAATCCCACGCAGGCTCCACACTTCCAACACAGAGCCTGATGTGGGGCACGGACCCATGAACCATTGAGATTGTGATCTGAGCCAAAATTAAGGGTGACTGAGCCACCTGGGTGCCCCAATGGTGGATGCCATGTTCTGAGCTGAATATATGACACACCCCCTGAATATAGAACACAACCCTTGCCCCTGTGGGTCAGCTACGTGAGGGCAAGGTAGTCTGTACTTTTACTTCTCTTTCTTCTCTACACTATGCCTCACACATAGTAGGTGATAAAGAAGCATCTTTTGAACGGGTGAACAAATGAGATTGTGTCACATTCGTCTGCTTATCTGATCACCGTTGGTAATCACTTCACTAATCTCATCAACGAAAATTTCTTAAAAATGAAAAGATGTACTACCAGTTAAACAGTTCCCTGTGTAGGTATATGAGATGGAAAAAAAGGATGGGGAACGGAAGAGGCCTTCTCTTCACCAACTCATTGATTTGGACAACTCATTTAATATCATGCACTAAGACGTACTGACTTTATACCTCTCAAAACGTCACCTTTGAAAGTTGAGACATAGTGGAAACATTTGGGCATTTGCCGGACCTCTTCTTGTCTTCTCTTTCCACTTACAGTTCATTAAAAGCTGCCTCCCTCAAATCATACACATGCACGCAATGTGTTTTTAAAGAAATTACAGAGAACATGGCAAACACATCATATTTATTATTTTTGAGTAGGTCAAATAGTTCCATCTTCTTATTATATAGTGTGGGCAACCATATACCCTGCCTTTCTACCTTATAAGACTGGAGCCTTAATTCAAGTTGCCTGAAGAAACTCCTTTCTTTCAGATTTGGGTAAGGCTGTCTGTACATAGAAAGCCCTTTACCTGAATTGATGAGAATAAGAAAGGTTACCTAAATATCTGATTAAATAAAGTTGACGGAATGTCTTTAGGCCTAAAATGTGCTTTCCTCATTCTCAAACAAACTCCTACTTATCTTTAAAGTTTTGCCATATGAAAATGTTTGTTAATGATTTGAGGCAAAACATTAATATTCAAATGTAAAGTGTTCTTTCCACATCAAAAAGAAGTTCCATAGAAGAATGGGCAAAACATGAACAGTGAATTCACAGAAGGAGAAAATAAAAAGACAATAAATGTACGAAAGACCAAAATAACAATTTATAAGACACCGTGCTTATGAAATATCCGTCACCAAAAGCAAATAGAGAAACTATTAACCAATTTTCATCCTTCGTGTTGACATCAATGAACAAAGTATTAATAAACAGGCCCTGGCAAGGATCCATGCTTATGTATGGTTGATAGGAGTGGGTAGGAAGTTATGTACTCAAACGTAAGTTGGCCTAGCAATCTCGCTTCTAGAAATTTTTTTCTGAAAGCTACCATCATGGGTGCCGAAATGTTTATGAATGGGGTATTTTCAAACGAGATTTCTTAGTAATGGTGGAACACTGGAAGTAACCTCAATGTCCACCAAGTAGGTAAGTGATTTTCTAAACCTGGAGTTAGCTGTGCCGTAGGATTCCAGGCAGCTTGTATAAATGCCTGGGATGGAAAACTCCCCAAGATATGTCAAGTGGAAAACATTTTAAAAAGCCAACAAGCGGGGCGCCTGGGTGGCGCAGTCGGTTGAGCGTCCGACTTCAGCCAGGTCACGATCTCGCAGTCCGTGAGTTCGAGCCCCGCGTCGGGCTCTGGGCTGATGGCTCAGAGCCTGGAGCCTGTTTCCGATTCTGTGTCTCCCTCTCTCTCTGCCCCTCCCCCGTTCATGCTCTGTCTCTCTCTGTCCGAAAAATAAATAAACGTTGAAAAAAAAAAATTAAAAAAAAAAAAAAAAAGCCAACAAGCAGCATCTTGTAGATGGTTATAGGCAAAGAAAGAGAGCATATACACAGAAACGTGTATGGAAATTTACCAGAGGAGGATACGGAAGGATGTACACAAAATTGTAGAAAGTTGGTATCTCCGGGGATGAGAGGACAAAGAGAGAGAAGAGGGAGCCTGGGGACAGAGAAAGGAGCCTCCCTCGTATGTGTTATTCTGATTGTTTTCATCTTTTTTTTTTTTAATGTTTCTTTTTGGAGAGAGAGAGCGACAGAGACAGAGCATGAGCACGGGAGGGGCACGGGGAAGCAGGGGAGGGGCAGAGAGAGAGAGAGAGAGGGAGACACAGAATCCGAAGCAGGCTCCAGGTGCCGAGCTGTCAGCACAGAGCCCAATGTGGGACTCGAACTCGCAAACCGCAAGATCATGACCTGAGCCAAAGTCAGACGCTCAACTGGCTGAACCACCCAGGCGCCCCTGATTGTTTTAATCTTTTAAAAATACAGTACATTCAAGTGTTTTGTAACTTAAAAATGAAAAAAAAAAACAAACACCCTGCTTTCAGTTCAATGTAATGAATGTTAGCAAAGAGTTACATTATTTTTTTTCTTAATTATTTGTAGTACTTCTTTGTGTATTCTGGATAGTAATAATGGATTAAATACATTCAATTTTTCTAAACTGGCGCTTTTTCTTAATTTATGGTGTCTTTTTTGTCCAGAAAATATGTTAGCTTTATGCCATCAATAGTCTACTAAGGTTTCTTCCCCTGTACACGTCAAGATTATAAAAATATCATCCACAAATTTTATTCTAATTTTTTTTTATGGTCAAATGCACGGACCTCTTTGGGACACCTAAAATGTTTTTCTTTTCCGTAAAGTAGAGGTTTATCTTGAACTCTTTTCCTAAAGGCTAATTGATCATCTGATTCAAAATTTCTTTTTCTTTTTTTTTTTTTAATTTTTTTTTTCAACGTTTTTATTTATTTTTGGGACAGAGAGAGACAGAGCATGAATGGGGGAGGGGCAGAGAGAGAGGGAGACACAGAATCGGAAACAGGCTCCAGGCTCCGAGCCATCAGCCCAGAGCCTGACGCGGGGCTCGAACTCACGGACCGCGAGATCGTGACCTGGCTGAAGTCGGACGCTTAACCGACTGCGCCACCCAGGCGCCCCATGTCTTTATAATTTTAATACATTAACCAGAATCTCTAATACAGTGCTAAATTGCAGCAGTGAGAGTCAGCTGCCCTCTTTTGTGTGTGAGTTTTGATAGGAATGATTCTAACATTCTAGAATTAAGTATGATCTGGACGATACATTTCTGGTAGATTCCATATTTCAGATGGAAGCATTTTTTTTTCTATTTTAGCTTATGTCTTCTTGTTGTTGTTATTTGCTTGGTTTTTCATTTAAATCAGTAATGCTCTTGGGGAGCCTGGGGGGCTCGGTCCGTTGAGCATCCGACTCTTGAGTTCGGCTCAGGCCATGACCTCATGGTTCGTGGGTTCGAGCCCAGCGTCAGGTTCTACAGTGAATTGCGGAGGCTGTTGGGGATTCTCTGTCTCTCCCTCTCTCTCTGGCCCTCCTTGATCATGTTCTCTCTCTCAAAATAAAGACATAAACATTAAAAATGTAAATCATTAATGCTGTTTATACAAAGGCGTCGTAATGCATTGGTTCAGAGAACAAGTTGGAGAATCCAAATTCTGCATATTCTGTGTAACTGCACCACCTACCTTCCCTGGGCCTCACCTTTTTCTTTATCTGAGAAGAGGGAGAACTCATAGGATCTACTCCACTGGGTTATTTTAAAAATTAAATGAGTTTAAAAATTAAATGAATGTGAAAAAGCTTACCATGGTGCCTGGTACATAGCGCTCAACAAGGGTTATTATTTATTGTTATTATTACTGTTACAGAAATAGTCATTTGATTCTCATTTTTGAAAATATATATTTAACTTATATTAAGTCATTTTTGAAAATATATATTTAATTCTCATTTTTGAAAATATATATTTAACTTATATTAAATCATTTTTTTGGTATTGCACTATCTTAACGTTCCTGAGGTATACCTTTTTTGGTCGTGATTCATTCAACCCATTGTTGGATTTCTAGTATTTGCACCCGTTTGTAATACCTATTTTCGTCTCCAGTTTTCCTTATGGATGTGGGAGTGTCTGTGTGCTTATATAGTTTCTATAAAATTTATTTTCAAAATTTTTTTTTAACATTTATTTGTTATTGAGAGACAGAGAGACCCAGAGCATGAGCAGGGGAGGGGCAGAGAGAGGGGGAGACACTGAATCTGAAGCAGGCTCCAAGCTCTGAGCGGTCAGCACAGAGCCCGTCGCGGGGCTCGAACTCACAAACTGCGAGATCATGACCTGAGCCGATGTCGATCGCTTAACCAACTGAGCCACCCAGGTGCCCCCGTAAAATTTATCTTCAAAGTCTGGAGTCCATTTTAGGAACAGAGCTCTAACATAGTTCTGTGATTATTGGTGTATTAAGGTTTTCATTTTCTTGATAAAAACGTGATACTCCATATTTTTCTAGAAAATAATTTTTCTATGATTTCTATATTTTGCATAAAAGAGTACCAAGTATTCTCATATGAGTCTTTTCAAATATCCTCCATTCGTATAGAATTTTTTGTTTCTTATTTTTAATGCTGTTTGTTTTTCTCTCAATTTAATTATTTATATTATTGTTTTTATTATTATTTTTAATGTTTATTCTGTTTTTGAGAGAGACAGAGCGCGAGCCGGGGAGGGACAGAGAGAGGGAGACACAGAATCCGAAGCAGGCTCCAGGCTCTGAGCTGTCAACACAGGGCCCGACTTGGGACTCTAACCCACGAACTGTGAGATCAAGACCTGAGCTGAAGTCGGAGGCTCAACCGACTGAGCCACCCAAGTGCCCCAATTACTTATTTTTAAATTCTAAGTTAGATCTCCAGAAGTTTGTCTGTGTGTGTGTGTGTGTGTGTGTGTGTGTGTTGAGACTAGTGTTTGGATATATTCTCATTGATTTCATTTCTTAATGTAATCTAATTTATATTTTATCATCATTGATTTATTCTTTCTCCTTTCTTTGGATTTAGTTTAAAGCTATCATTTCTAGTTATTGAGTCACATGCTTAGATCATATATTTTGAAAGGTTCCTTTGTTCCATATTTACTCATTTCCTCAATCACTCATGAATGATTGCCGAACATGCATGCAATGAGCATGAATTGAGTTCCCACCAAAGGTATTGAAACTGTTTTTCAAGACATGTGGGAGACACTGGAGGTACTAATTACTCATAAATTGGAAAGGAAGTAGATTTTGAAAAGAAAGAATGAAAGGAAACAATCAAGAAAGCCAGCAAGAAGGGAGTGAAGGAAGGGAAAGAGGAAGGAAGGAAGGAAAGAAGGAAGGAAGGAAGGAAGGAAGGAAGGAAGGAAGGAAGGAAGGAAAGAAGGAAGGGGAGGAAAGAAGGAAGAAAGGAAGGAAGGAAGGAAGGGAAGGAGGAAGGAAGGAAGGGAGGGAGGAAAGAAGGATGGAAGGAAGGGAGGGAGTGGAGGAAGGAAGGAAGGAAGGAAGGAAGGAAAGAAGGAAGGGGAGGAAAGAAGGAAGGAAGGAAGGAAGGAAGGAAGGAAGGAAGGGGAGGAAAGAAGGAAGGAAGGAAGGAAGGGGAAGAAAGAAGGAAGGAAGGAAGGAAGGAAGGAAGGAAGGAAGGAGAGGAAGGAAGGAAAGAAGGGAGTGGAGGAAAGAAGGAAGGAAGGAAGGAAGGAAGGAAGGAAGAGAGGGAGGAAGGAAAGAAGGAAGGGAAGGAAGAAGGAAGGATGGAAGGAAGGGAGGGAGTGGAGGAAGGAAGGAAGGGAGTGGAGGAAGGAAGGAAGGGAGTGGAGGAAGGAAGGAAGGAAGGAAGGAAGAGAGGGAAGAAGGAAAGAAGGAAGGGAGGGAAGAAGGAAGGATGGAAGGAAGGGAGGGAGGGGAGGAAGGAAGGAAAAAAGGAAGGAAAAAAGGAAGGAAGGAAGGAAGGAAGGAAGGAAGGAAGGAAGGAAGGAGAAAGAAGGAAGAATGGTTAGTGTGAAGTAGAGAAAGACGCGCTAACAATATGCACAAGGTGCTATGAAATGACTCATCTCTAACTGAGGGACAATAATAATTGCTCTCCTTACCTCAGAGGCTCATTACAAGAAACAAGTGAATTAATGTATGAGAAAGCATTTGGGAAACCTGTACAGAGAGATCAAGTCCAGTAGGTCGGGGGGGCGGGGGGTGGGATAAATCCTAGCTTTCCGCACGCAATCAGGAATGCTGCCATTCTCAGTGTCAGCTTCGTCTCTCATTGTGTCGCATTCTTTTTAAAATGTCATCCAGGAAATTCATACTTCATGTGTGCCTAGTGCTTCGCCTGGATTGCTCTTCCTCTGTTGAACACTGTGCCCTAAAATAATTTCCCCTGTGAAATACCGAATACTTCCGTGTGTTGCACAACCGCGTAACTACCTGGCTCCTCAAGGGATTCTCTTCAAACCACCTCCCGTGTAGGTTGTGCTCAGTCTTCTGCTCCGGGTGGTACCACTAGGGAACACCCTGTGGTCACACAGTGCCATCAGCCCGTGGGGCCACAAGCCTCACACGGAGGAACATCATCTCCTTGCAGGGCCTTTTCCGAAGGATGACGTGTGGTTAGCAACAAGCCCCAATCATTCCACTTCTGACTCCTACGTGCTGAAGGGCGGTCACTTCTCTGCCTGCCTCCATCCACAAATCTCTCCCCTATTAAGACACATGATTTGAGAGTTGCTCTTTTGGGGACACAGCTTTAGCGAGGTACTGTAGGATAGATTTTAGATAACATATTCAGAGGCCTTACCAATCACAGTCTCCAAGGTAGCCAAAGACATTCTTTTTAGCTTGTAATCTGATTTCTTGTGACCTTCTAGGGATATTCAATGCCTGTGGACCTTCACTGCCTTTGGAGATATCAGTTCCTTGATGTGCTTTGCAATCGTTTGAGGATGCAAATATCAGAAATATAAGGCAGGTATTGTCTGTATAGCGACCGTTCCCTCCCATCTCCTTCAAAGAAGAAACACCTTCTTCTTTGTTTCCCAAGTGTGCGTGGTTCCAGAAGGTGCTGCCAGTCAGGAAAATCGCTCCGCTGGCCACAAGGGTATAACTTCTGATCCAAGCTGAGCCAGTCAGAGCACTTCACTTCTCTTGCCAAAACCATTAGTTCAGGAGGGTTATGGCAGCTGGATGATGGCCTCCCAAATAGGATCACATCTTGGTAATCAGAACCTGTGTAAATGGCATATTACATAACAAAGGGCAATTTAAGTGCCAGATAGAATTGAGATTGTTCTTCAGCTGACCTTAAAATAGAGAGGATGCTCTGCAAAATCTGGAAAGTCCCAACGTAATCCCCAAGGCCCTTCAATGTGGAAGAGAGAAGCAGAGAGGCCAGAGGGATGAGATATGGGAGCCCAACCCACTACTGCTGGCTTGGGGAAGAAGGAGTTTGGATAGAGGAAGGTCTGTGATCTCTAGAAGCTAAAACAGGCCAAAAATGGATTTTTCCATTGGAGTCTGCAGAAAGGGATTCAACTCTGCCAACACCTTGAACTTGGCTACCCAACAAGACCCATTTCAGACTCCTGACCTCCTAGACTATAAGGTAGTAATTGTGTATTGTTTAAGCCACTGAGTTGCTGGTGATTTGTTATAGCAGCAATGAGAAACTAATACAAGGGTGATCATGCAGATAACCTAGACCAAGAAAGCCCCCTTTTCCCCGCGGATTTTTGAGACCTAGCGAGTGGGTCAAGGACAAGGCCAGGGAGGTGTGCATCTAGAACTGCCAGGAGACTGTAGAAGAGAGCCAGTTTGCAAGAATGAGCTGAGAAGGGCAGAGATGGAAGGATGGAAAATGCTTCCTCAAATCTCCCTCCCCACGTACCGGCTCTGCAGGACAACGTGGTCCCCTTCCCTATACGCTGGTTTGAACTGGGATGCTCTGTCCCTTGCAGTTTGCCACTTGAAAAGACGTGAGGAACACAGGGGCTAACTGTCGATCTAAGAGAGGTTCCTGATGAGGACAGCCTCAGCGATAAAGGGACCAGCTCAGAGAATCTTCAAGCCAAACATCCCCAACCCATGATCGCAATGTTGTTCACAGAGGGAAATACGCGCGAGGCTCCTGATTGCTTTCAAACCTGCCTCCAGTGTTTCAAACCCCGTCTCCAGTATTCCTGGAGTAGGTCAACTCTTGGCTCATAAAGAATTGAGCATCTTTGAGACTCACATTTACATATTACAAAAGCATGTGTGATAGGATCACACAGTTACTCCCAAAACACTCCCACGTGCAAAGTGTGTATAGCTATAGATGACAGGTACGAGATCCAGACATATAAATGTGTTTGATTTTTCTAATGGCTCCTTGCTTGTTTTGCTGCATGGAAGAGACCAATCTGGTCATCTCAGCTTAATGGTTGAATTTGGTCAGTGTCTTCCAACAATATAATATCCTTCAGATAAAATTTCCAGTGGGCCAGAGACACCCCGTCCTTTCTTTTCTCTGAATTGGTGTTACGCACACTTTGTCCTCAAGCCTCAAGGAGAGACTAGGTCTCTGGGTCCTCAAGGAATCCTGGCCTCTCCCACCAAGAGAGAGGATGGTGCTCTGGGTGGCTTCCTGCATCGGTGACACTTGGTGTGAGGGCCACATCCTTGGGTTGCACCCTGTGTCTGTTTGACGGTCTGCCTCATTCAACCTGGCTGGGACCCACTGATGGTCCCCAGTCACCATGGCATCTCCCACAATGAGAATGGCTCCTATGAGTCACCGTCACACCGGCCACCTGGCCCTGGGTCTGGGCTGTGCCCCTGATGGCCTCCACTTTGGACTCCTGACACTTCCTGGTCCCAGCGCTCCCCTTGACAGGCTGAGTGTCCCTCATTCAGGGACACCCTACGAAGGGTCTCTGACCTGGGTCCTCTCCAGCTGTAACTGAGGGGAGCTCGGGAAAAGTCAACTCTGCCCTCTTTCTCTGCAAGCTCTGAATTGACCCCTTATCAGGTCCCAAACACCGAGTTGGACAAGGGAGCTGTGTCCATGATATGCCCTCATTTTATCAAAGACGCTCCGTCTTTTGGCTAAAACTTACAAGAAGGAAGATTGTGAAATCCATGCGCCATGTCCTCTGTTTCCGACCTCTCACCCATCGTTTCCCCTCTTGTCTCTGACGCCATTTCCTCCAGCCTCCAGATTCCAGCTTCAGGGCTACCTTATGACCTTCAGAGGGGTGGGGTTGGGACTAACATGAGACCAGTGGAATTTTTAAAGGTTTCACCAACTCTGCATATGTATGGTGGATTTTCATTCAAAACATTTAAAAAAAAAATTTTTTTAATGTTTATTTTATTTATTTTTGAGACAGAGAGAGGCAGAGTATGAACGGGGGAGGGGCAGAGAGAGAGGGAGCCAGAGAATCCCCAGCAGGTGCCACCCGGCCAGCGCGGAGCCCGAACCCATGCAACCGCGAGGTGGTGACCTGAGCCGAAACCAAGAGTTGGATGCTTAATCGACCGAGCCACCCAGGTGCCCCAAGGCAGTGACCTTTTGGAAAGGGAGCCACACAGGAAGTAGAGAAAGAAGCTGCCGTTGATGGTTTGCTAAAGGGTCCAGAAGTTTGCCGGAGCTTATAAAAGTGAGGCCTCAAACAGTGACTTACTGACAGATAAATGAGCACACGGATAGGGAAGTAACAGTATGATCCGTGTATCCGCATAGTCTGGGCATCCAGAGATCCCATACCGTGTGTTGTTGGCAATTCACAAGGAGCAGAATCTAAAACTCAGGCGGGAAACGTAACAACTCTCAGGTCCACCTTTGTGTGCAGATGTTGGACAGGTGGAAAAGTTCCAACACAATTTCTTTCCTTCTCAAGTTTTTTTCTCTCTCTCCTTTTTCTCCACTGGGGGGCTGGGGTAGGGAGTACATATATCTAACAGCAATTTGATTATTGACGCAGCAATGAAAGCGGGCAGTTTGGTGATTCTTCAGTGGACGCCTGTGGATGACCATCTCCCGGCGTCTTTACGCGGGTCTGCAATGTCTGGCCTGACAGCCACCAAGCGGTTGCCTGATACACGCAGCTGAAGGGGACTCAGCCAGGGGGCAGCCAGTATCCCAGCTCCCAAAGATCGTAGAGGGATGAAGGCATCAGAGGGCTCAGAAAGCCATGGATCTGGAACCATGCCCCTACCCTGCCAGCTTTGTGACTTTGGGCACTATTCACTCCCTGGGCACCTCAGTTTTTGCATCTGGAAAAAGGGGAGAATAATCTCATACTGTCGGGATTAACTGAGATAATATATGTAAATCTTACAGTTGGCAATTTTTATAACGTCCAGCAACTCTGCCGTTTACTACTGGCCTGAGCTGGAAAATTCGTTTTCGACCCTCCACTGGGGTTTATTTACTTATTAGCACATAAAAATTCAGGATGTCCAGTTAAATTTGAATTTCAGATAAAAAACAAATAACTTTTTTAAGATGAAATACGTCCCATGAAATATTTGGGACTAAAATATCTTCTACTAAAAAGGTAGTTGTTGGGGCGCCTAGGTGGCTCTGTCGGTTGGGCATCTGACTTCGGCTCAGGTTGTGATCTCACGGTCCGTGGGTTCGAGCCCCACGTCAGGCTCTGTGCTGACAGCTCAGAGCCTGGAGCCTGCTTCAGATTCTGTGCCTCCTTCTCTCTCTGCCCCTTCCACACTTGTGCTCTGGCTCTCTCTGTCTTTCAAAAATAAATAAATGTAAAAAAAATTTTTTTAGAAAGGTAGTCGTTATTTGAACTTGAAATTTAAATGTTTTATTTTTATTTTTGAGAGGGCAGACACAGCCTGAGCGGGGAAGGGGCAGAGAGAGAGGGAGACAGAGGATCAGAAGCAGGTTCCAGGCTCAAAGCTGTCAGCCCAGAGTCCGATGCGGGGCTCAAACTCACAAACCGTGAGATCACGACCCTAGCCGAAGTGGGATGCTCAACCGACTGAGCCACCCAGGCGCCCCCACTTGAAATTTAACTGGGCATCCTGCACTGTATCTGACCCCTTGTCGGATGGATGAGCACATTTATGTTTCCCCCATCTTCTACGAGAGCACGATTGTGAGCTAAAAGAAATACACGTGCAAAAGTTGCCTAAAATGCAACGCGCGATTCGCACACAAGGGAACGATCTCATCATGAGCGTGGGGAGTAGACTCCTCATCCTCTCTTCCAAGCAGACTGAGAAATGCACAGTGAAAGTCAGTGAGAGGTGATACTGTGAGTCACAGACCAGTTAACCCGATCACCTCTTCCGAGGGGCCAAGAGTCTCTGGGTTACTGGCGACAGGCTGCTCTGTCTCATTACTCTGCATGTGTAGATTTCACCGTGAGTACTTCTTGTACTTGGGGAGAGGAGGAAGGGGAAGATTGTGAAGGGGACTGCCCGCCTTTATATGGGGAGGGTTATTTCTTTATTAATGAACTTTCTAGACATGCAGTTTGCTTTTTTCCAGCGCATTAAGATTTTCATCAGGTCTTTTCTCCCGGAGTGGCAAATCACGAACGTCTTATTTCAGGAACAATCACAGGAGGGGCCATTTTGGTGCCCCCCGTACGCCAAAGCTGCATTTCAAGCATAAATACACCTTCAACGGAGAATTACAAGTGAAAAGTCGAGGTAAAACAAACAAACAAACAAAACTCAAGGAGATTTTTCACTCTTACATGGCACGTGCATCCAGGAAACAGAAGTACTCAAATACTTTCCTTTTCAAAGAAAAGAACATCTTCAAGTATTTTCCATCTCTTCCCACGGCCCGGCACTAGGTATCAGAACAAAATAGGTTCCTGCGTAACTCAGGCAATTTCTCATGATACAGTAAATAAGGAGAGAGTGTGAATTTTGCCTCGACAATGCTTGCTTTACCAGCTAATTCTAATTCCGTCTCTTTAGGAAAATGAATAATTCATTGCATTAAAAACTTAGTCAAATCAATTATTTGCTAGAACGTCGTTGACGGAGGGTGCCAGTCATAGCACTGAATTGTTTTTAAATCCGTTTTGCTAGCTTCACGTAGACACTGCCTCCTGGAACCATCAACTTGGCAATTTCCTCCGAGATACAGAGAAATAAATCTCCGGGGACCCTTGGCCTTTGACTTTGGAATGCAGAAGCCTTGGGCGAAGAGAAACATATGCTGGGCACCCGCTCGAACGCGGACAGACACCACGCAAGCCCCGCCCCTGCATGACATTGGTACTTTCCCAACTCAAGGGCCTGATTCTCAGCTGGCAGGGGCCAACCGTCAGGATAAAGCTCTCTGTGCATAGACACTCAGGGCCATCGCGTGTTTATGGACACAAATTGAAGATCGGATCCGGTGATGGAGTCTCCGGCCGCAGCTTGAAACCAGCCCATCAATGTCAGGTTCTGTTAAGGACCTGATTTCAGCACTTTGGAGCAGTTCCGGTGGGCAGAGAGGGTCAGCGCTTCAAGCCAAGTTCGGACTCTCCATTTGCCACAAACGAGGACGATGGGAAGTGAGCTGCGAGAGTTTGAGACTAATATTTAGATAATTGCAATTTATCTCATCTTCAGGATCAAGCTGATTGAACCTGAGCCGAGTTTGAGCCCGACTGGGTTTACGAGGCCTCCTTCCTCGGAGCTGAGACGTTTGAAGGAAGAAGAAAAGCGAGAGCTGGGATTTCCGGCCGACCTTGGAACCAAGAATGACCAATCCCGGTAAACAATAAGAGCGAGTGTAAACAATCACGAATATTGCACATGCCCTATCTCCAGTGCCGAGAAAAAATTAATTTCCTATTTGGGTCCCATTCACATAAATACTTCTAATGACGTATTTAAATCCAGGCTCTGTGAGATCCTAAGCGCGCACAGTACCTGAGCCAACAGCGGGAGCCTTGCATTTAATTGGTTACTGTAATAAACATATAAAATGTTGTGTTTTTTTTTTTTTTCATGAGAGGACAGAGCAGTGGCTACATAAAAGGACATCAAATGACACATCCTCCATTTCCCAGCAAATAAAAAAGCCATCAGCTCATAACAAGGCGGTGATAAAAGGTGCTGAGGCCAGTAAGATTAAGACTTTGTAATAAGGTTCAGGAGCCAAAACTGACAGCCATTTTCTTTTATATTTATCATGTCCTCACATTGGGGTGAGAAGCCATGGCTCTGTCCCATTGCTGGCTAGAATTTATAGCACCTCCATTATTAGGAGATTGCAGTGAAATGGAGTAGAGGTATGGTTTTCTGAGAATGTTACGATAGCCTCCTACATTATACACTTGACAGGTTCGTCAGCTCTTAGTAACAAGCCTTGTAAAGTACTTTAATATCATTAGCACTATTTTCTTAATGTGTCTGCTCTGCTCACAGCCTGAAAATCTCATATATCACAGGCTGGAGGGAGGCATGAACTCCTATCTCCCCTTTTCTGGCTTCTTAAATGTGATTTTATAGTCACACGTAGGGTTGATATTTTAATCAAAATAATGCAGCCATTTTCCTTTATTGATTATCAAGTAAATATGTATAAATATGTAGTTAGGGGTGGGCAACCCTTTTAGAGGATATTGAAAACGCATAATGAATGGCTTTCTGGGGTAATCTTGCCGCCGCCCGCTTCCTTCAGTAATGCTATGGGCCAGGAGTATCTCTTAAGCTCTCCTGGCCCAAAGGTCTGTGGAGTCCACGGCGGGAAAGAGGAACACGGGCCAGAACTGAAATTCTGGAAGCACGTTCCAGGTAGGCAAGGCCTACACCAGATGCCTTTGAAATTTCCGCGGTCCGTGTCCCTGTTTCTGTAAGCTAGCATGAATCGCAATATATTCGGTGGTTCGTGTCGCATTCCCAAAGGGCAGAGGTTAATTTCAAAATACAGAAATCCTGTATCCTTTCTTCCTTCCTTTCCTTTCTTGGCTCACGTCCGTTTATCTGCGATGGCTGGTATTAAACCCAGAGACCCCACAGAACGAAAGTTTCGTAAGTGTTTTAAATCTCAAAAATAAACAGGTATTGCTTTGTGAATGTAATAAAATTATAAACTTGGTTTAGAGCTCATGTATAAACAGGACATACGTCTTCATAGGGGCTGAGTTTATTCTTAACACGATAAGTAGTCTCATATATGACCTTGATCAAAACATTTGAATGATTGTCAGCAATAGCCTGAAATCCATACTAAAAATAAGGATGGGGACACACACACACACACACACACACACACACACGCAATATCAAGAGAATCTTAACGACATCCCGTAAAATTCAGTCAAATTGTTCTGTGACTTAAAAGCAAGTTAGAGTCAAATGTATCGTTCACTTCAGTACTAGAACTCAGAGCAAAACATCAGCCATGTGTAGGCAGTGGAGACAGTATCAGTATCAAGTTATCTACTATATGCTGCCCTGGATGTGTCTTCAACTCGTTACTGGATGTATGTGCTGATTCCCACCGCCACTCTCTCAAGCGAGAAATCAAAGAGTCTCTCTGTGGAGTGCCCCCTTTTGAATGAAAATCACTGCACCGCGCTCAGGACCCACAACATAGTAGGTAATCAACAAACATTGGTTGGAAGAATGAGTAACCGCGTCCATCCTTTCCTCCATCTTATGTTGGGATTTCTGCTCCCGTTTGCCCAGGGCCATCAAAACCGGGTACCTGCGAGAAAGAGACACACATCAGAAGAGAAGAGCTGTAGCGTCTCAATCTGAGATTGAATCCCATCCATGCTTGTCTTCATTAACTTGCACATATGCTTCCGCGTTTACAGCGGACAGTTTACAGCGGATGATCTCGAAGCGGTTGCACTGTATAAGGACAAGGAAGCACCACTGGCTCCAGGCAAATTATTTGAACGTGTCTAAAATACTTAACCGTTCAAAAGGTGTTATTTTGAAAATAAACAACCCAAGAAGAACTGAGACCCTTTATCTCTGTCCCCACATATGGTCTTTCTGTTCCTCGGTTGTACAAATATTCCAGGATGTAGTTCACAAAGTGAAACTGTCAGGTTACATTTTGTCAGTTTAATGGCTTTGTTTCAGTCTGTTTAAAAACGCCCTCCTAAATTCTGTCTCCCCTTTTCACTTGGCTAATTTAGGCGCAAAGATGATGGTTCATATTTCAGACCACCTCTCTTCCCACCTGAACAAGAAGACAAGGCAGGGTCAGACCCATATTTTTGTCTGTTTTATAGTCAATACAATAACTGCTGCTGATAGATTAATTATATAGTAACTACGGCTGATTTTTCTTAGAAAGGAAATGATTAAATCGTGTATTTTTCAGAGGGGTCTGGTCACCACATGAGGACCTAACCTAACCTTTTTCAAGTACTTTATGTCTCTTCACCTGAAGGCAAACCATTAATTTGATGAACGGAGAAACTGTCCTCGGAAAATGCTACCGTTCACACGATCTAGTTAACATAAATACATTTTTAATATCTGTCGATACGTAACTGTTCCTCATCAGTCACATGCCTGGTCATAAAATCATTTAGTCTATTTATTGCGAGAAATCGTTAAGAATTAGACTTATCTAAAGTCTGTAAATTTGCCAAGCTTACAACATTTGATCCCATTGAGAAAATATTTTTTGATGAAGCCTTTACGTGTAAAACAGAGGAGTAATTAGTCAAAATCATCGACTGAGGATTTATGGACATTCATGTGTCTAAACAGCTGTTTAACTTCTGAACATTGATGCACTGACATTCAAAGACAACAGTACAATATGTAAAACGAAGAAGAAATTTAGAATCACCTGGCTGGTCTTCCTCAATCAAAATTCAATTCTTTGGGTTTTCCCTTCCTTGGCAAACCCCCTGAGCAGGAGTAGTTGTAATCTTTCTTCCCATCTATGCCCAAACAAGGCATACAGGGAGCAAAGGTGGATTCCTTATCAGTCCTTTGTACATCTCATGGTATGATTTATCTCCTCACCTCCAACTTTGAGTTTCCAGAATCTGTACGACATTCCAATTGGTCAGAGAGTTTGGGCCGAAATCCTGGACAAGCATGTTGACTCTGTTTTAGTGTCCCACAGAAAACACCAATGTTGGGTTAATTAGCTAAGAAGATTTCAGTTCAACTCACTGCATTTATTAGACTCTGGGACAAGGATTGTAAAATCAAAATGTCACCTTGATGATCTCTTGTCCCCAGATTGAATCATGTTTCAATGAATATGCTCATTACTTTGATTTGGTGAGGATCTAGGGCAATAGGAGTTCTCATCACGGCTGAATGGAAAATAAATTGAGATGAACATCTTGAACAGTTGGACATTATCAGGTAACTTGGTAATGTGTGTATCTTCCAACATAGTAATTTGGCTTCTAGAGGTACACCTGAAGAAATTATTCTAAAAGTGCCCAGCACTGTTCAAGATAGTCTAAAACTGAAATAACCCAGATGTCCATCAACAGTAGAATGAATATATGTGTGTGTGTGTGTGTGTGTGTGTGTGTGTGTGTGTGTGTATGGCATATTCATACAATGGAAACTATAGGCTGGAAAAAGGGAATAGCTACATGTATGACCATCAATGATCACAAAAACCTAAGGTTGAACAAAAGAAGACAGTGAAAGAGACACACATATGACTCCCATTCCCGTAAAAGTTTTAAAAAAAGTAAATCCAAATCTCATACTGATTAGAGATCCATATGAATGCGAAAAAAAGTCTAAAAAAAAAAAAAAAGGATGGAATTGTTAACACAAAATCCCAGAGAGTAGTATGATGAGTGGGTGGTAGGTATAAGGGTTTGTGCTTTTTTTAAAACACCAAGAATTTAAGGTGTACGTACATAATTTATTCATCTTTGGAATATACATTTCGAAATTCAAAAAAAAATAACAATAGATTTAAAAAGTAACAATAGATGAATAGAGAAGCAGCAGAGATGAGTCCAAAGACCCACCTCTGCTCCTTTATCTCGTTTTCACTTTTAAAAATCTGTCTGGGGGCACCTGGGTGGCGCAGTCGGTTGAGCGTCCGACTTCAGCCAGGTCAGGATCTCGCGGTCCGTGAGTTCGAGCCCCGCGTCAGGCTCTGGGCTGATGGCTCGGAGCCTGGAGCCTGTTTCCGATTCTGTGTCTCCCTCTCTCTTTGCCCCTCCCCCGTTCATGCTCTGTCTCTCTCTGTCCCCCCAAAAATAAATAAACGTTGAAAAAAAATTAAAAAAAATAAAAATAAAATAAAAATCTGTCTGACGTTGGGGCGCCTGGATGGCTCAGTTGGTTAAATGTCCGACTCTTGATTTTGGCTCAGGTCATGATCTCATGGTTCATGGGATTGAGCTCCGCATTAGGCTCTGTGCTAATGGGGTGAAATCTGCCTGCTTGAGATTCTCTCTCTCTCTCTCTCTCTATCTCTCTGTCTGCCCATCCTTAGGTCCCACTCTCTCTTTCTCTCTCAAAGTAAATAAACATTAAAAAAAAAAACAAAACACTTCTGACACAATCATGGAGTAGCCTTTGGTGTAGACAAAAATAGCGCCCCCCCCCCCCCGCAAATGGTGCATTTTGCTTCACCAATGGAAGTGTGTTTCTGTAGTCTATCAGATTTAAATCGAATGTAGACAAAGATCATTTAACATACATGGGAATTAGGTGAGATCTCATGTGTTCCATCTAATACTTTTTATATACCTCTGATAGTTAACAGTATGTACGAGGATTATGATTTCAAATCAATTATTCAGACGCTGAAGTTAGCCAAATGCAGTCCATTAAAATGCCTATTGTTTTATGTTCCTGTCTCCTTTTAAGACCATTTTCAAAGACTAAATCAGGCACTTAAGGCACTATCATTCCATTTTGCCCAGATGTGTTCATGATGTGACTTCACCACTGTGGCGTAGTTTTAGAAGATTTTGATAAATTCTCTTCTTACATTTCAAAGTAGTGGATACCATTTGAATAGTTTTTACCTTTGTCTTAGTTTCCAAAAGCAAGTGGAAGAAGGGGGCAGATATTCTGTAATGCTTGCCAAACAACAAGAACAACGAAAGAAGGCACACAGAGCGAAATGTCATTTTATCCTCTCTCAGCAACCCAGTAGGCTTCATATTATTATTAATCGTCCCCTGCTAATAGAGGAGAACAATGATGCCTAGTGAATAGAAGGACTTGCCCAGGGGCGCCTGGGTGACTCAGTTGGTTGAGCCTCAGACTCTTGATTTCTGCTCAGGTCATGATCCCAGGGTCCTGGGTTGCAGGCCCTGCCATTGGCCTCCGTGCTGAGTGTGGAGCCTGCTTAAGATTCTCTCTCTCCCTGTCCCTCTGCCCCTGTCCCCTGCTTGCGCTCTGTGTCTCTCTCTATAATAAAAGAAAAAGACTTGCCCCAAACAAGTGACGACACTCAGGTATGAACTACGGTGCTTTTTCTCTCTACTACTCTGAAAAACCTCCCTCCCTCCCACGTGAATCAGCAAAGAGTTTATTACCGTAATTATGCACATGTCATGTATGTATACGGGCAAAAGACTATCTTCGCAATATTCAGTGTAGTTCACGTACATCATTAAATTATTTTGCAAATTCCCATCACGAGTAGCATTTACTATTGGTAAATGATGTCCACATCAGGCATATAATGTTGCCATCTTTTTAAGTGAAAGGCATCAAAGAGTTTTTAATAGAAACTGTAAAATATTTCCTTCCAAAACATTTTTTTTTTCCCCAGCTCTCTTTTCCTGAATGAGCCTGACATTTCTAGGAGATGATTGTCATGTGTTTATTTCCATTTCTCAGCGCCCTTCCTGATCACACCAGGCTGGTAATTAGTAAGATAAAAATTGCTGTTGGATCATGCAACATTTCAACTGTCATCCTGCTGGATTGGGGGAAAAAGTTACACTGTGCGATGGGAACCCAGCGGTGCGATTGTATTGACTTTTATGTCATGTTTGTTTCAGTTTACCAGTCAAAACGAGTTTCACAGCTCCTCCTGGTCCAGAAGGTTCCGTTTGCTTTATGAAAATGAAGCTGTCTTGTTTTCTGGTTCATAAATCATTGTCAAGCAGAGCTAGATAACAGAAACAAGTTCAGATTCCAGAATGATTATCCTTAGAGATGATGTATTAAATATACAGAATACAACTTGATTTTCATAAGCCATGTTGACTTGGCAGGACGAAGGCTTCAGGGGAAAATTATCTCATAAGAGGAGGTGTGAGAGCCTGCACGATCTAACCAGGTGGGGATGGTGGGGGGGGGCGGCAGAAAGTTGAGCATATTCGCATAGAAACACGTGAGTTCTCCATTTCCACTCCGTTATATACCTGCTGCTCCTCCTTGAAGCATTTAGGTGCCTCTTTATTTTATGACCAATATAGGAATCCTCTTTAGAAAGGAAGAGGTTTCCTTTTTTCTTGTCCCTTCATTATCTGCCATTTCTCTTTCATCCTCTCTTTGAATATTCTGATATCTTGTGAAGTCCTCTATCTCTTTATATCATGAGCTCTTCGCCCCTGAAATTAGGTATGGTTTGAGTTTCACCTCTGGGGTAGCACAGGAGGCTTCCTGATGCCTCGCCAGAGCCAAATCAGGGGCCATGGGAGCAAAGTCTGCAGAAAAATCACAGTGGCGTCACAGAGAGTCACAGGGATGCCCTGAGATCACAACAGCCCCTCTGGCAACCGGCAGAATGGGTTTCACGCACATGCCTTGTCCCGAATGTGCTGAGACGGACTTTCCCTCTAAATGAAGAGGTCAGACGGCCAAGCAAAGCCAAGTGCATTCATCCCACGGCGAAAGAGAGAGGTTTCTTCGGTGTGAAACGTGTTTCGCCTCCCACCTGACTGCTTAGTTGCTACTGGAGTTTCCAATCTCGTTTCAGACATCCCTCCTCAGAAAACCCTCCCATCCTTCCCAGCCGCCTCTGCAGTCCTGTTTCTCTGGGTATTCACACTCTTCGCTGTCCCCCCTCTGTCCTTATTGCCGGGATAATCAAGAATTAATTGTGTGATCTGTTTCTGTAATACTGCTCTTACTTGGTAAGATAGAAATTCCGGGGGGCTAGCTGGTCATGTCTGATCACACAGTTGTGGTCAGGCACATGCCACAGAGTATTTTGGCATTAAGGATTTGGAAGCAGAGGGTCGCCTGGGTGCTCAGTTCGTTGATCTCCTGACTCTTGGTTTCGGCTCAGGTCGTGATCTCACGGTTTGTGAGTTCGAGCCTCGTGTCAGGCTCTGTGCTGACAGTGCGGAGCCTGCTTGGGATTCTCTCTCTCCCTCTCTCTCTGCCCCTCCTCCCCCCCCAATAAATAAGTAGTTTTTTTTTAACATTTATTTATTTTTGAGAGAGAGAGACAGAGCACGAGTGGGGAAGGAGCAGAGAGAGAGGGAGACACAGAATCGGAAGCAGGCTCCAGGCTCCGAGCTGTCAGCACGGAGCCCGATGTGGGCCTCGAACTCAGGAGCCATGAGATCATGACCTGAGCCGAAGCCAGATGCCCAACCGACTGAGCCACCCAGGCACCCCCGAATAAGTAAATTTTTAAAAAGTATTTGGAAGCAGAGCATAAAGGAAAAAAGACAGGTAGCTGAAGCCATTCACAATTCTGAGTAAAATTTGGTCTAGCAGGGCATTTGGATGGTGATTCAAGACGTAGTCAGGATTTAATTCTATTTCGGGGGTGCCTGGGTGGCTCAGTCGGTTAAACGTCTGACTTCAGCTCAGGTCATGGTCTTGTGGTTCGTGGGTTCCAGCCCTGCATCGGGCTCTGTGCTGACATCTCAGAGCCTGGAGTCTGCTTCGGATTCTGTGTCTCCCTCTCTCTCTGCCCCTCCCCTGCCTGTGCTCTCTCTCTTTCTCTCTCTCTCTCAAAAATAAATAAACATTAAAAAAATATTAATTCTATTTCAGTTAGGTTTTTGTGCTCAGGCTGGAAGGCAGCCTTCTCCAAAGAGCAAACTAACGGAAAATGTACAGATATGGGCATGTATTTCTGTATTATGAAGACGAGCCTTCTCTGCTTTCCAGGCAAAGTCTTTGATTTTCCTAAGATAAGAGAATCAGGTGGGGAAGGAGAGTAGGTCTGCAACCAAACCCATAAATACCACAAGTCTCTAGTTTGGGATTCAGGAGGTTGTAATCTGATTTTGCCTGGCTTATCTGACTGATTTATTATTTATTTACAACACTAACATCTTCACTCATTTATTCAGCAGGAAGGCAAAGTGAGGAATTGGAAAGTTATTTGAAAACTTTGATAAATACAGTCAGTTCAGCGTCCGACTTTGGCTGGGGTCATGATTTTGTGGGTTCGAGCCCCATGTCCAGCTCTGGGCTGACAGCTCAGGGCCTGGAGCCTGCTTCAGATGCTGTGTCTCCCTCCGTTCTCAGCCCCTCCCTCACTCGTGCTCGCTCTCTCTCTCTCTCTCTCTCTCAAAAATAAACATTAAAACATTAAAAAAAAAACTTTGATAAATACATGTAACTTCATGGGATCTTCACCTCAGTGTGTATTTTCAGTAACACACTCAGAGACCTCTGTCATCTGGATAATTGTCCCAACTTGTCACTTCACTCTAATTGTAAAAACAAAACAAACACCCCCCCCCCAGCCCCCAATAGGACACAATGTTTTCTAAGCTAAGGGCAAAGTCTCTATGGAACTTTGGATTTTCTCAGAATGCATGAGATTTCTAGGCAGTTGGTTAACTCATACGGACTTTGCACCTTTTAGAAGCATGTAGACGTTTGTAAATAGAGTCTTGTTTTTATATACAACTATTCTAAGAACACTGGGGCTTTGCTCTTTAGGAAGAGAGAGTTTCTGTGGAACAATCAATAGAGAAACCCTGCATGGCTTATTTTCTATTATGTATACCTTACAGGTCATGGAGTCAAGTACTGTGGCAGGGTTTCTAAAAGGCTGGTGATTTTTAGGAAAGAACATCAATAACATATGTAGCCGAGCAAGCTAAAATAATTACAATCAAATTTCATGCTTCAGGGCATAAACTGATTTCCTGCAAGGGTCAGGAAGGAATTACGCTGCCTTCACCAATGTGTACTGCATTGGGTAAATGACTCCCCTATTTTTGTTTGGTGTGCCTTCCCCCCCCCCCCCGCCCCGAAACTAATATACTGATCAGTGCTCTTAAGAATGCAGCTCAGCTTACCATACGCCCATCCTTGGTTGCATCATACCTTTTTTGCTTTCTTCCTGGTACCTAAGAACCTTTCCTGTAGCACAGCGCCCTGGACGGGGCACAGGTTGGGAAGCGTTGCCTATAAAATGCAAACGTTCCTTCTTGGACACGTTTCTAAAAGTTGAAGGTCTCGAAGGGAGAATCCGGGCGGAGAAGAAAGCAAAAATAATGTGATTTGGGATTTTCAGCACACCATCTTAAAATGCAGCGAGGACCACTTTGTCCCCTTTGAGACCCTCTCAACCCGTCCACTTCCGCTCCCAGCTTTTATTAATCTTTTTTTTCCCCACCCAGCTAACTTTTGCCACGGAGGGGTGGGGGGGGGGGGCGGGAATCTCCATCGAAACATGAATCTGCTCTTTCTCAGACCTTGGGCATCACGAACAATAGATTCTCACCTTTTGCCACCATGTTGGAGGGGGGGGAGGGGAGGGGAGGAGGGGAGAGGAGCAAATGGTTATTCTCAGGCGCTCCTTCTACAAACTTGGAGCAGAGGCCTTTGAGCTAATTAATTACATTCTGTATATCTGAGCCAGCTAGCAGAGCTCCTCGCTGACACTCGGATACATCTGGGCCTGATAACAATTGCAAATACTCAGGGCACACTTTAGGAAAAAAAAAAAAAAGGCTTATGTTACAATGTGCAACAGCATGTTTTACAGTCCTCGGATCGGTCAGATAAATAAAACAGCTCGAGTCCAGGGCTTCGTGGGGGGAAACGTCCTTGGTAACATTTCACCTAGAGCAGAAAAATTTCCCCACTGACAAGGGACCAGTTTGACCCGAAGACAATGTTCAGTTCCTCCGAGGGACAGTTTTGGAGATTTGGGTCCGACGTGGGAGCGTAGAAGAGAATTTACAAGAAGCTCCTTCTGCGCACCCATCCGAGGAGTGGGTGTAGACATGAAGAGACTGCGCGTTCTTCGGCCGCGTTCGGGGTAAAAGATCATGTGAGTCCGTTTGGGAGCCGCCTTGGGGGGGCAGGTTTAATGTGTTGAGCACAGGTAGGTGCCTTTCCAAGATCATCAGTCGTGCTTCGGGGGTGATGCTGGGAGCACGGAAGGAAACACCTCCCAAAGCCAGAGTTTTGCGTACGACAGAAACAATTGTCGGTGTGCACTTGGCAAAGAGCTGGCAGGCAGTCCCTTCTGCTAACACATGCTGTATGTCAGCAGTCAGCCTTCTTCCCCCTGTGGAGAGCTGCGAGGTCATAAAATAGAGGGGTGTCACTGACTTTAATCTGGCAAATTTCCCTGTTCCTCGAGTTTACGTCCTTTTTAAGTGCAGCTTTGACGCGTTAGTATTTAATATTCTTGCCCTTTCCCTTCAGTGTGTGGTTTTGTGGCACGAATCCAGGATGCCCAAGGTATTCATTTTCTCCATCGCATGCCCCTGCTTTTCCAGAACATTGCTATTTCAAAGTTGCATGTAGTACGGGGCCCCCGGGTGGCTCAGTCAGTTACTCGTCTGACTTAGTTCAGGTCATGATCTCAAGGTTCATCAGTTCGTGCCCTGAGTTGGGCTCTGTGCTGACAGCTCGGAGCCTGGAGCCTGCTTCCGATTCTGGGTCTCCCTCTCTCTCTGCCCCTCCCCTGCTTGTGTTCTGTCTGTCTCTCTCTCAAAAATAAATAAATGAATGAATTAAAAGAATAAAAGTTGTATATATTAGCCACAACTTTATTACAGAGGACAAAAAAAAATGTGATCTTCCATTTGTAGAGCACTTTGGACTTTACTCATGCAGTTTTGTTTTGTTTTTTTAATGCACAAAACAGGACAGAGAGGTAGTGAGCCCCCATTTGACAGATGTAGCAACTGAGGAAGTTGTTCCAAATTCTCCAGTTCTTAAGCAGAAACGGAGCTCAATTCCACAACCCATGAGCATCCATAACTAAATAAAGCGCTTTTAGCCATTATACTACCACCTTTTGACTGTGTAGTGATTTCCATTCTGAAAGCAACTTTTTTTCCTACATCATCTCCTTTAATAAATAAATTCAAAGGGCACCCAGGTGGCTCAGTCAAGAGTGAGACTTCAGCTCAGGTCATGATCTCATGGTTCGTGAGTTCAAGCTCCACTTTGGGCTCTGCGCTGACAGCTCGGAACCTACCCTGCTTCAGATTCTGTGTCTCCCTCCCTCTCTGTGCCCCTCCCCTGCTTGTATTCTCTCTCTCTCTCTCTCATGAAAGAAAAAGAAAGAAAGAAAGAAAGAAAGAAAGAAAGAAAGAAGAAAGAGAGAAAAACTCAAAATAAATAAGCTTTAAAAACAAACAAATAACTAAATACATAAATCCGATATAATCCACTCATTTAAAAATCCCTCTCAATTCAGAGGCACAGGGATGTAACTGAATTTCTTAGCAGAGGTGGAGGAACTGATGGAATGTGAATTTTGGTATTCCTTTTAGACACTCTCTTGCATATATGGATATCGCATATACCGAGGAGCATGCGTCACTTTAATGATGATATGCCCTGTCACCCCATTTGTTCTCTTAAGGAGGCAAATAAACACGGATTTTCTTGAGGAAAATGAATGGGCCCAGGGACCACGTTTCATGCCTTACTGAACCCCCGACTCACTCGCTTCGAAGGCCATCTGTCCTTGAGACAAAAAGACCACTTTTTGTAAGTTGTGGGGAGGTTTGGTTTGTTTGTTTTTTGGGGGTGAGGGGGTGGGCGGGGGTATCCGTGTCTCTGGAAAGCCGGCCCCGGTGTTCTCAGGGGTTATAAAAATGGGACTCGTTTTTATTGGCAATCCACAGCCCTAGTGCTGAGACAAATACAAATTGGACGGTGTGGATCCTCAAAGGTGAGAACATACAGCTGTTGGGAATTGTGGGAGAATCTGACCAATAAAGGAAGTCACTATTTTTCCAGGCCTAAAGTGAGTTATAGGGCAAGACGGGTGTTGTATATTTATGTAAGGCAGCAACGGGGAGTTTAAACGGCCGTATATTGCCGAAAGAACATCATTCACATTCAGGCTGAGACAAAAGGTGGAAATGAAGTAACATCCTGGCCAGAGAAGGGCTCACGACAGAATAATAACGTTTCAGAGAGGGGGGCCACGGAGGAGGCCGTGGGTAGGCCTCAAAATGAGGAAAGGATCAAAATGCCTTGTCAGGCCTTCAAAAAACAGTTACACGCGCGCGCGCACACACACGCTCAGGATTAAGGCCTGGCCAAGCGTCCTTGGGAAGGAAGGTCATTTATCTTTCACAGAAACGCGTACACAATTACTTGCAACCTTCATCAGTACAGTCAGCAAGATAGGTTTGCCAAAAGAACTCGAAAAAATATATATCAATACACATATTACAGTTGGGACCCCATTTGGTGTGCATTATTATCATACACTCTAGCCTCACTGCATCAGCGTGCATACTAATTCAGGACAATATTTGAAGGACTCAAGTGGTTCCGGCTGCTCAAGACATTCAAGGGAAGGGGGTTGGGAGGTGGGGGTGGGGGGGGAACTGTCTTATCTCCTGTGTTTATTTATTGTGTCCTTTTGTTTAGAGGAAGTTGCATGAAGAAGAAAGGGATCATGAAATTATACTCCTGTAATGGCAAATGGTGAAAGGGAAACAGACATTCATTCCAGAGAAATAATCAAAAGAGGATGGGGGGGGGAGGGAAAAAAAAAAAAAGACTTTTAACGTTCAAAAAATATACATAACCAGTCTGTGGGACTCTTTGAAAAGGCTGTGCTTCTGTTTGGTGAAAATGGTCTCCAACATCCCCCCCCCCCCCCACGCTAATTAAGATGTCAACATTTTTAATGGCGATCATGGTGAATATTGCAGAAGCTTTGGTCATTTTAGCAAAAAAAAAAAAAAAAAACCCACAAAAAACAAAAAACAAACAAAAGAAAACAACCCACCAGGATATGAAATAAGGATCTCTAGTCACCCAGCTTTTGGTTATTACTAGCTTAGAATGCTTATTAAAATACGGGATCCTGTGGAACGGGGATGAAAACAGTCTGTCTTATCCCTGAGGTTTATTTATTTTTGCAAGGGATGTAACAGTTATGAAAAACTTACAATTAAAAAGGCTCCATTCAAAATGTGTCTGTGACCGGCCACGGACAAGATTTGAAAGTCTACCTTATTAGGACAAAGCGCGACGAGACGTCACAATGATTGTATGCCAGGGAGACGTAATTTAAAACCTACAGCACACATACACAACCTCAAGCATCCTTAAAGTTTTCAGGGCATAGTGGAATCATGACATGGATAGATTTGCTTCCATTTTCTCTTTTCTTTTTCCTTTTTCTCTACCATTTAATAACTGCATGCTAAACTGCCATTAAAACAAAACAAAACAAAACAAAACAAAAACCAGTGGATCGGAGTGATTTAATTTTCTTCTCGGACCCTTTCGAAACCGTATTATTTCTCGCTGTTTCAGTCATGTCTGACGAGCTTGCACATCCAACCCCCATATTATCAGGACGTGGTATTTAGCAACCTTTTCAATAGCCAAAGGCAAGGGAGAGTAAGAATGGACTCTCAGGCTTCCTCCTCTCCCTATAAAACCAGCAATTTGCAGATGGGAACCGCTCAAAATGCATTTGCAGGTGAACTTCCCAGGCACAGAGCTGAAGCCACAGATTTCTAAGAATGACAACTTCAGCACATCCGTGAAATGATCCTACTCGCCAATTTCCTATTTTTCCACAGGGGACATCTCAAGGGCTGGGGTCATGCAAATTCATTGCTGGCTTCTGAAGCATCAGGTAATGGCCAATGCCAGAGGCGGGATTCCAAAACCATTTGCCCAACTGGTCTGATCCTATATGGGAAAACCTGATACTTGGGCCCCGCACCCCATCTCCTGGCCTGCCTGCCTAGTACTAAAAATGCATCAGTGGAGAAAATGCTGAAATAGGTCACTCGCTGAAGCATATCCTAGAAGTGTTTGATGAAAAACAAATGCCATTTCCACAGAGTTTGAGCTCCATTGAGGAAAATAATACCTTAAATACAGATTGTTCAGTCTCCACTCCTGTGTTTGCTATATATATAATCCACACACACACACACACACACGTGTATATGTATAGAACATCTATCTGTGAGGAATTCCTTGAACCAAGAATCGTTGGTCACACCTGCAGCATTTCATTCTAAGAAGCAATACTGGCAGAGGAAGAAAATTCTTCCTTTCTTTGGTTTTCCCCTTACATGTTTGAGTAAGGAATCATTAGAACAGTTGCTGGCATCCGGCATCCGTGTGTTGTGGTGTGTTGAAAAAAAAAAACCCTCCCTTTAAACGCAGATTTTAACCTTTCCACCTTGGCCTCTTACATTTTCTTTCCTTTTACTCAAAGCATTTAGGTAAATTAGGATGAGGTCCTTCCATAAAAATGCAAGGGGATCAGTTAAACTTTCATCTCTAATTTATTCATGAAGAAGTGAGGTCTTGCCTGGTCTCGCTGTGCATCATCCTGTCAGAACGACTTTCTCTCTCGTTGAGAAGGGAGATGGAAGGACAGGAAATCAGAGCTTGGGTTTTGCTAGTAATTGCCGCCAGGATAAGAATGCAGGCGTCTTCTTGCTTGGGGATGCGAATGGGGGCAAAAGTTTCAAAACACCAGAACTGGGACCGGAGGAGCATCTGTATGTGTGGGAGCGTACAAATAAAAGCACGAATTATAAACATAAATATGTAGCTATTACGAATGCATCAGATGTAAACACGTGGCTTCTAGAATCCACCTGTAAGACGCCTATCGATTCCACGCCTCTAAACCTATTCATCATCGTGGCGTAGGCACACCATCGTGTCAACGTACGAGTGGACGCAAAGCATTTACAACAATGGAAAACACGCCCGAGTTAAATTTCCCACACCGTACCGTTTCCAGCTCTGTTTTGTAGTTACAACTTCCCGCGAGCTTGCTAGTGTAGACCGTCCACTTTAATGATTCTTGCTCTCATGCATAAAGATGAAGCTCTCGGTTGCCCTGCGTGTGCAGGCAAACACGTGTGTGAGTCGCCCCCACCTTCTTGAACAGGGGCAAGTTCAAAAGATTTACTCCTCTTTTAAGAAGACCCTCGTTTTCTCTTTCAAATTTAACTGCGGTGTAATATGTGTAACGTTCTCTCTTAAAAGTTCCTCATCTTTCTTTTTTCCTTTTTAAATCATTTCCTGTGGTTTTTTTTTTTTCCTTTTCCTTCTCCACTTCTGAATATATTTCACATTTGTAGGCTTGTGGGGAAGGAGCTCAGAGTCTTATAATGTGAAAGACCTTATTCTGGTTGATGAATAGGTTCCTCGGTTTTGCCATTCCCACCCCGGTATTCAAAAATTATCATCTTTTATACATGTGCGAAAGGGAGGGGGGTGGGATCTGGCATTAGTTCTTTTAGTCGTCAGGAAATTACAAAATGTACACTTGCAAAGTAAGCAATTTTTGCAGTCGGCCTGCACATCCATCTTTTTAATGAGCCTTGTTTATAACCTGACGCCATGTTTCTAGTCACCTACCCTGTTTACGTCTTTGGCCCCTTTAATTAAGAGAAGAACCAGTTAAAAGAAAGTAAGAAGAAATATTAATATGATCTGATTAATTCAGCTAGCAGGAGGTTATGGGGTACCAAGGTTATTATAACCTATAAAGGCAATGTGAATAAAGCTGTATTCATTTGTAATTTTATTAGGCGGAGCAAATTAGTGAGTCTGCATAGCAGTGACAAAAGACCCGTTCCTATTTTTCCTTACCCCCTACTGCAAGGGCCAGGTGCCCAAAGTTAGGCTCCATATTAGGCAAATGAGATCTGATACATCTCAGCTGCACATCTAATGAGAACCTCCAGAGCTGGTGCTGTGCTAATTTGGAAAGATTAGCTGGGATGTTTGTGTATGGCTGGTTAAAGTCCAATGAAATAAAAGGAAAGCACAGAGAAAAGGAAGCAAAACCAGCAAAGGGTTAAAGACCTGAAGACAACCGGGGGGGAAGGCCAGAGAGAATTGATCATGGGCAAACTATTAGAAACAAACTATCAGGGGCAGTTTGCGGGGTGAAGAGAAAATTCTGTTTTAGGAGAAACCACCGCGGAACCGGTCTCTTTCTAATAATAAAACGCAGCAAGGTCCACCCGCCGTGGGGTCCCCCTCGCCTTGAACCTTCCCACCCCAGCCCCTCTGACATCAGGAGCCCAGCTTTTGTCCACTTTCGTGGAGTCAAAGAAAACTGCAGGGTTTATTTCCGGGGAGGATGTGGCGAGCCCTGATCGGTTATGGAGTGTTCGAAGGAGAGTAAGCCCTTGGGTTGCGAGTAACTTGTTCTGCGAGGGTTCCGCAAGAGGAACAGACATTTAACTTGATAAACGAGTGTTGGCTTGCGATGGCAGTGGGGTACCTGACACCGAACATCACATGATCACGACTGAACCAACAGTTCTTGAAATTCGCTTTGATATACAAGTGCTTTGGATTGCAAGCATGTTTCTGGAAAGAATTACACTCTTAAACCAAAGTTTGATTGCAAAAGTAAGTAGGCATGGTGGGAGTCTTTAATACAAAGATCTCGGTATCCTTCCAGAGAGACATTCTCTTGGGCTGGTCTGTGGCTTTTGAAAAGAGGCTTCATTCTTCCAAAATCCTGATTTGTTTGGGCTTCTGATGTATGAATTACAGTTTCCCTCATCTTGCTTTTATCTCATCAGTTTTTCTGAACTCGAATTTCAGAGTCACTGCCAATCTGGTATTTGTTCTGGCCTGGCTTGCCATCTCCCGGTGATGGCTCCAACCCTTACCTGGCCTATGTCTGACTCGCTGTTACGACCTCAACCCTGAGAACTTGGAGGGTTCCCTTCCACCACAGTCCAGAAAAAGGTTTTGATTCAGTTAGGGGTAAACTCTGTTATATCCTGAAAATTAAAATTGATTGTGATAGTTCTTAGTCTGATGCATACCCTAGACATAGACTCCTAAAGGGCTCATCTGAGCTCTTAACCAACTCTGAGTCAGAAAATTCACCTTTTACATGTATATAGTTGTACTTTACTGGAATATCTCTGGAATACTATCTAAGCTAGTTACATGTTTGCCTCTGAGAAGGTAACTAGGTGCATAACGGACAAGGTGGGTTAAGAGAATTTGTTCGTCATTCCGTACCTCCTAAATCGTGAACATGAATATGTTCCCTATTTAAATCGAGATCTGTTCATGATTTTTTTCAAAGTACAATCTTTCACCAAAAAAAGAAAAAAATTGCCTTTTATAAGAAACAAAACAAGCAAGCAAAGGGGAAAAAAATAAGAGAGAGACAAATCAAGAATCAGACTCCTAATAATGGAGAACAAACTGATGGTTACCCAAGGGGAGGTGGTAGGGGGATGGGTGAAACAGGTTCGGGTTCAGGAGGACACTAGTCACGATGAGCGCTGGGCGATGCCTGTAATTATTGAATCACTCTGTTATACAGCTGAAACGAACATAACACTGTATGTTAACTAATTTGAATCAAGATAAAAACTTCAAAAGAGAAAAGTAGCCTTTTCCCACTAGTACGGCATCCTATCAAGTGTACTCTTAGGAGAAAAAAAAAATCGTAAGTTGGATAATAGCAACAACAGAGTCCAAATAAGTCATTTCAGAAACCCAACGGAGAAACGAAGGACATTCATCTTGAACAGGCATTTCCATGGCCGAAATTATTTGAACGCTTTACACTATGTTCAAAACAAATATAAAATAAGTGAAAAAAATTAAATAATAAGAAGGAAACCCTCCCTGGTTGAGGAGAGAAACGACTTCTCAAGAAAATAAATCTTTTATTGGAAATAAATGAAAAGACAGAGCATTATATTGGACATAAGTGTTCTCTCACCTCCAAGTACAACATAAAGTAGGAGTCCTGAAAATGTGAAAAAAAAAAAAAAAAACCAATCATGCAGTGATCTCTCTTCATGCAAAATGCATCTCTAAAGTTTTAAAAATACGTATAACGGTTCATGTATACGAATGTGGGAGCAAATCCCACAGTGAACACATTTAAATACCTTCCAAACTCTTTGGGATTTTTCCTCCTGGGCGATACTCTCCTTTTTTAAAATGGCTTTGGCCTGGAAAAAAAATTGCTTTGGCCTGTAAAGCCACTTTTTTGATAGAAAGTGTACACGAAATTGTTACTATTTACATAACATTTCAATGGCCCCCTGGTTCTCCCCATCATCACTTTGCTTCCACTGGTCAGGTGAGAAATGGTTAAAAACATCTCTGGAACAGCAGAGCTGGTGCATCGCTTAGAAGAAGCTAATACTATCATAGTAGGGACTCAGGGAATATCTATTGAGTCAAATAAGTCAAATAAGTGTTCAAATGCATATCACACACAGCTTGGTAAGGTGACCTGTGGTTTTCAATCAGAATCCGTCTTTCTTTCATCACTGATGCCGCTGCACTCACAACGTTTGGTTTATTCTGAGCGACAGGGGTTTAGCGCAGGTCCTCTGGTCAAAATCCCAGTTCTCTCACTACATGCTGTGTGTCTTTGGGCAACTGGCTTAATCTCTCTTTGGCTTCGTCTCCTCGTTTGTACGATGAAGGAAATAATGGTAGCCCTCAGCTCTTGGAGTTACTTCGAGGATTAAATGACTTAGTGCCTGTAAATCACTTCGAAAAGTATTTGACATATGGCAGTCCTTGATAAACGTCAGCTAGAGTTACCATTTTACCTTTTATTTTGGGTACAGCTTTTATAGCAGTCTCTCCCCAACTTGTGAAGCCCGTTGGAGACAGGGGCTGGCTTCTTCAGCTCCCTGGTGCCTCTGTGCCTAGCACAAAAGCCCTACCTCAAAAGAGGGACTCGAGACATGCTGACATTTTCTACACTGCATGGGGGTAACAGTCATTGAAACGATCCTGCTTAGAACCCGTCTTTCCCTCTCCACTTTGTTCTTGGGTTTTCCCTCTTAATCTTCTGTTTTCAACAGCCGAAATGGAGCAGCCAATAACTACCAGACAAGACCACGTGGAAGCTTGAGTGTTAAGTGCCACGTATTACAATACTGATAAAATGTTGACTTTATGTTAGTATCTGTGGGCTACAACAGGTTCCATGAATGTTGGTATCCTTACTCTCTCTCTCTCTCTCTCTCTCTCTCTCTTTCTCAAGAAAAAGATGCCGTTGTTGGTGTGCGAATCCTGGAAGGAGCCAAGATTTGGGAAAATTGTCTCTGCCACCTTCTAAGCTACTCTTCATATCAAGTAACACCCAACTCATGGGATTGGGACACGTTTTGGTGAGATAAAATATGTAAAATACCCAGTCCTCCGTAAATGATAACTATTGTTACAATCCTCGTTTGCAGAAAAATTCACCTCAGAGGGTTCCCGTAGGCATAAAAGACTTCAAGCAAACATCATTTGGTAATAGTTGCACTCGTCGTTGGTAATAGTGCTTTGATTGGAAGGTTTCTGAGTCGGAGCCCACGCTCGGGGGAATGGGTCTGTCATCTGGAAGCAAGTGTGCCTCGTGCCCTGTCCAGGAAGGGTCAGCACTGTCCTATGCTCTTTCCACATAGACGGCAAGGATCTTTCCAAAGATTCCAAGCCCCTTGGATTCTCTCAGAGATCTGATGAAGCCTCTGAACCTGTCTTAGAAAAAATGATTTTAAGTCAATAATGTAAAATGCACTTTAAAAGACAGCCATTAAAGGGGTGCCTGGGTGGCTCAGTTGGTGAAGCATCCGACTTCGGCTCGGGTCACGATCTCACGGTTCGTGAGTTCGAGCCCCACGTCGGGCTCCGTGCTGACAGCTCAGAGCCTGGAGCCTGCTTCGGATTCTGTGTGTGTGTGTGTGTCTCTCTCTGCCCCTCCCCCCCCCTCTCAAAAAGAAATAAAACATAATAAAAAATTAAAAAAAAATAAAATACAATCATTAAAATGCTGATAAGACCAACTCATAGTATCATAATATCATATGTGCTTCTTTATTAACGTAGTAAATAACAAGATCCAGTGACAGGTCTCATACCTATCATCCTGTTAAAGATGTATGGAACAAACATGACACTGTGATGGATCTGTGGCATATTTAGTGTAATAGAATTGTATCCATCCCTTGGTGCAAAATCATACGTATTCTTAATACTGTTACCATGTTTTATCCACATCCATAATGAAAGGGAATGCTGCATTTCAGTTAGAAATTGGTGAAAGTAAAGATGCATCCATCCAATTTTGTCCATCCATTTTCATGGACCCCTTGCCCTGGAGCCCTCGATGATGAATCACTGTGCTAGAATCCCAACTTAAAACCCTGGCCTGAGACCTAGAAACTTCTTTTCACGTAATCAGCTTGGTATATACCGTGTTTCTCCAAGACCACCTCCCTGGTCGCCCTCCAGCACATACTCTTCCGTCGAATGACGTTTGTAAGGGCCTTCAGAGATCAAGTCTTAGACATTTTTGTGGACACGTTGAATTGTTCCTCCCACCTACACAGGCTGATACCATAATTATTATGGTTCTGTTTCTAGTGAGTTGGAGTATCTTGGTATAAATGTTATGGTTTCTGAAAGTCAAGATTGAAGATAGATGCAAGAGAATTCAAACTAAGCTATGACAATATTTTAAGAAATGAAATGCTTTGAGAACAGTCATAAAACAGGAAGTGCCTGAAGACTTGGGAAACTTCAGACTCAGTTGTGCTGAGGGAAAAGAGCAAAATAGACTTTGGACAAGCATGTAGACTGTGGGATAGTAATTCAACCTCAGCTTTACAGCTTTTTGACATGGACCCATATTCCTAGATAAAGGTTATAATTCATTCTCCTGGACATGAAACAATTCTTCACATGTTGGATTAAAAGCCCAGAGGGTATATATAGAGCTGGGTATATTGGGACAGAGTGATGTGTATCTCTAAAAAGGGAAACACAATTTAGATTAGGAACCTATTGTAAAGACAGGATACAGGTTTAATTTTTTTTTATGTTTATTCATTTTTTGAAAGAGAGACAGAGCACAAACAGGGGTGGGCGGAGAGAAAGGGGGGGGGGACACAGAATCCGAAGCAGGCTCCAGGCTCTGAGCCATCAGCACAGAGCCCGATGCGGGGCTTGAACTCATGAACTGTGAGATCATGACCTGAGCCGAAGTCGGACACTCGACCGACTGAGCTACCCAGGCACCCTGACAGGATACAGGTTTAAATTGGTGATTTATGTATTTACAAATATTGTGCATGTTATTGACTCCCCATGAAAGTAACAAGTCCAAAGGGATAGTTAAAGTAAAACCTTACTCATCGCTCATATCTTAATGGTGACTGAGAGGGAGAACGCAAGATGAAGTCTCCCAAATCTGACCTTTCAAAGGCAGACACGGTGTGGCTCTTCATTGCTTGTTTACATTTGCGATAGTAAAAAGATTAATTGATTGTTCAATAAATTATCACTTTGCAGATGGGGTTAGTCTCTTAAACAAACCACCAATCACCTTGTTAACACATAGATATAAATAAATCGCTTTCAATAGAATGAAAATTATCCCCTATGTAGGTGTGGCAATTAGATTATTGATTTCAGGTAAATGTCTAATTAATTATGCAATAGGCTTCATTTCTTCTGTTAATTAAACTCCTGCTCTTTTAAGTCAATAAACTGTAGCCTCAGGAGAAATGAGAAGTTTCCCATTTGAAGAGTCCAGGCACTACCCCTCCAAGTGGGGCAGAATATGGAACCCTTCCTTTTCCTTCAACACAAAGACCCATATGGGGACGAACTTTTAAGAGTAAATTGTATTTCCAGTTCATTCATTGTCTATTTCTAGAATCCAGATGGAATAGAAATCCGAAAAGAAATACTGAACTTGAAGGGAAACCACTACCCTGTCTTTTGTCAGATTCTACCTAACAGAAATTCAACTCTCTCTGTCTGATTTGGTTTTACAGAGACCAGCTCTAACCTACCTTTACACAGTCTCCACCCAAGGTTCAACTCCTTCCGAAATCGTGTTATCCTCATTTCAGTGTTGATCATTCATATGATCTAGCCGGGAGAAAAGACTATTTTTAGGATTGTCCTGGGATCAGAGCCTAAATGCAACTCATGTCCTCACCAACATGCCTTGTCCTATTCTTTACTTTGGACCAAAGAGTGATCCATAAACGACTTGTTTTTTTCTGTTCTACTTGGGAGTTGACTAGTTGTTTTCTCTTCTCTTTTTGGGTATGTGAGGTGTGGGCTGAGGGGTGGAAGGTGGGGGCTGTAGCTGCTTTGCCTCACACCTGGAATCTGAACTTGGCTATCCCTCTCACTCTGATTTCATAACTTGATAAGGCTTCTGACCCTTTGATTGACTCCAGGTTTCGCTTTTCCTACCCTGGCCTCAGTGCCAAAGTCTCACACATGTCCTCTCTTGTAAATCTAACGTTTTGCACATAGTAGAGGCACAATATTAATCCACTAAATGAATGGAAGGGTGGGGGCCACATTGTGTATTTGTGAAGAGCCCTGGGTAAATTCAGTTCTGGAGAGTCTCTAGCTTCCAGACAGCAATGAACTGATTCTTTTCTTCTTTTATGCATTGACCTAAGGATAGTCCACAAAATTAAAAATTACAGTGATAGTCATGAATATTTATTGAGTGCTTACTATGTTTCAGACATCATTCTAAGATAAATGGCATCCATTATGTCATTTAATCCTCAAAGAACACTTTCAATACCCACTTTATTATCTTCATTTTACAGAAAGAGAACATGAGGCATAGAACCCAATGTCACAGAGTAAGTGTTGGAATGAGGTTTTAAACTCAGGAAATATGACTACAGATTCTGTGCTTTTAACACCTACCCCGCCACCAGTGATCACTCATAGGCAAAATGAGTGACCAGAACCAAAGGATCAATAGTGTATCAAACCGGTCCTCTTGGCGCCTGGGTGGCTCAGTCAGTTAAGTGGCCAACTCTTGATTTTGGCTTCGGTCATGACCTCACAGTTCTTGAGTTTGAGCCCCATGTTGTGCTCTGCACTGACAGCATCCAGCCTGCTTGGGATTCTTTCTCCCTCTCTGTCTCCCCCTACCCTACTCGTGCCCTCTCTCACGCTCTCTCCCTCTCTCAAAATAAATAAATAAACTTAAATTAAAAAGAAAAAAACAACAACTGGTCCACTTGACCTGAAAACTTTTTGGCAAGAATGATAGCTCATATTTAGTAAGACCTTAATTCATTTTATTCATCCCGCAGTGAACATGCAGACCGCCATATTCTCAATGAAATCTCCATCAAGAAGGGGTTGACATTCTATGATGCCGGCCAGGTGCTGGACAGAGGAACACTTCCCGCTAATGGTTTTAGGACTAGAAACGTGGATAACACATAAATAGAAAGCATTTTCTCCTGACCAAAATACTTGCCCAGAGCGTAGAAGTAGCTACAGAGAACTACACACTATGTTTTCATGTGAATGCTGTCCAATGAGTTTACAGTAAGCCTGGACGTGGTCCTACTGACCACAGAATGACTTTCGCTACTTCTTGAGAACCTGGATATTTCCTTGTATGGCAAGAGCTATAATTAGCTGAGGACTCCTAAACTGTACTTGTTAAAAATAATCCCCATTCAAGAAACCTGGTAAAAGTTGTGCTGGTGTTTGCATGAAGCCTGTTATACATAATTTTCTGAAGCTGTTTTCAATCATGCAAATGATTTTTTCCTTTGCAATATGCTAATGCAATCTGATTTATTTCAGTTGTAAAAGTTAATTACAATGTGTTTGTGAGTCCCTAAAGATGATGTATTAAATGTTTATAACCGGGATTATTAAAATGTCCTGTCTCGATTACAGAGCTTCTCTTTCAAACACTAGAACTAATTGTAGCCTTAAATCACAACAACCTCACTGTTAAAATTAACACAAGGGCAACATTGCATAATTTTAATTAATTTTAATTTGGCCAAAGCAAATTAATTTTTGTTTTCTAGAAGGACAGCTACACTCTTTTGTAGCCTGCTGCCACTGAGTATGGAGTTCATAAACTTCTTTTCTTCTGAGCATCTTCATTATCTTTGTTTATATTTTGGTTCCGATTTGCATATCTGGTTCTCTCTGGAGACAGAGGGTGGGAGGGAAAGGAAACCACAGTGGAATGTATACACTTCCGTGGTCAGGGAGACACATTTTTGTCTGTGAGTTTCATAGTCTTCGTGGTCCAAGTCTTTACCAATAATAACATTCAGAACTCAGACTTCTATACTTAGCACCCATTAAAAAGCTGCCAACACCTCTTTCAAAGTTGGCAAAACAATTTCCTAGCAAGTACCTGCTTGGAAGACATCAGGTCCAGATTCTTTCCTCCTTTTCCTTGTGCCTAACATGTGAATACCCAAACTGATTATTTCATATGCATAACTAATACTTCCTTTGTTTTATCCACTGTTTTATCAGGGTGTGCTAGACTTAAACAACAGTAACGAACAGGATAAAATTCCGTTTATTCCTAAAACTGACTGATCCTTCCCTGGAAAGCCTCACCTCCAGTCTCCATTTCTCTGAATATCATGGTCAGTCTCTGCATTCAGAGGAAAGCTGTTTTAAAATTAGCCACAGCCGTGATAAAAAAAAAAAGAAAGAAAAAAAAGAAAAAATCTTGAAAATATATCTTAGAAAGTCAACATAGCCCCCTGAAATCTAATGTTTTTATTTTTATTTTCTTTATTTTTGAAGGAGAGAGAGAGAGTATGAGCGGGGGAGGAATAGAGAGAGAGAGAGAGAGAGAGAGAGAGAGAGGGAGACACAGAATTCAAAGCAGGCTCCAGGCTCTAAGCTGTCAGCACAGAGCCCGATGCGGGGCTCGAACTCACGAACTGTGAGATCATGACCTGAGCTGAAGTCGATCGCTTAACTGACTAAGCCACCCAGGGGCCCCCCTGAGATCTAAAAAAAAAAAAAAAAAAAACACAAAAAAATCTGTGACAAGTACTGTGTTAGATTACAGTGCTTTATCTAGCTGACCATAAGTTCTAAATGTTGTAAAGAACTGGATAAATTATGTATTTCAACTCACATGTAGATATTTTGGGGTGGCGTGCGTTCCTGCTTTTGCCAATCATCTAAAGTTTAACCTGCTTGTCCACATTTATAAGCGTTCCTTATGCACTTGATAAACTAAATCTTAGAAGCAATCTCAGTTTATGGCCAGACACCATAATCATAGCCAAAATGATGCGTGAGTTTAAAAAGTAAAGTCTAAGCATATCAAATAATTCTTTGTGCAAGCCAACACGTTGTCTTTAAGAGTAAAAGAGGACACTGCTGGTTAATTGCATGAGAAAAAATTTGCTTAAGACTGGAATCTCCTGGGAAAAATGGAAGATCCGCTCACCTTCCACACTGGGAAATGACTTTGATGACTTTCTAGTTGTATATTTCCCACATTCCTTCTGTCTGTTCCTTTATTACAAAGATGGGTCTCTGGCAACCACATCTTAATAGCATGATTCCATCCTGATTAGAGTTGACTGGATGGATATGGATATTTGATTGCATGAGATCTACGGAACTTTGCCTTAAGTGTAGTCAGGCATGAGATATTTGGGTTAAACTCTGGAGGCGGCTAAATCAGTATTAAACAAAACTGAGGGATGTGGGCAATTCCTTTTCGGTCCATGTTGTGAATGTATTTACTAGATAATAAAAATGTACATTTGGGCCACAGATCAGGTCAAAGCATATATATGACAAGTTTCATTTTTTTGACTAAGGAAAATTACCGCTGGGTAAACAGGTAAATGCTGTGTATAGAATTATGAAAGGAAATTTAAAGTTCTTGCCTGGTTAAAAAAAAAAAAGAGAGAGAGTGACACGACTCAAGTTACCATAATGGCAACCTACACATAATCAGTACGAAAGGTTTTTGGGTCAAATTCAATGGCTTTTAAAACAAATCTAACAGAAAACATGTCTTGGATTGAAGAATGCATTTTTTTTAAAAATTGTGAATTTGTCAATTAGTAAATTCCATTTTGATCTTGAGTTGAATGTGCACTGATAACAGAGTAAAAGCATATTATTTCTTATAAGTGAATGTTTGCAGAGAATATTAGGGCCTTTTTGAAATTCTTTCTGCTCCTAAAATTATATTGGTCAGAGGGAGAAGGGGCGAATTATGTATTGGTGATCTGACTAGCTGTATTTATATATGAATGTTTCTTAGGCTTATGTACTCTGTGAGGTTAGGGAAATTATTTTATTCACCTTTGTATCTCCAAGTTCTTAACATAATTCTAACTACATATTCTGTATTAAATGTACTGGTATAAACAGAAACGACCAAGGAGATTTGGTAAAGGTAAAAATAAAATTAGACCAGAACCTCAATATTCACATTCCCACCCTTAAGGCAATCAAATAAATACAAATAAAATAAATCTTAGAGCCTTAACCCACTCCCTAGAAACTCTTGGCTTATAATTGGGGACGTTTCTCTGATACTCTGAAATGCAAAGAAATTCCATCAATGAGAATTAGTATGAATGAGAGTAACAGAAGACACTCAGGCTCATGATAAAGCCTCGGGAAACAACCTCATCGCCTCCTTTTTTTAATATCTAGATTTTATCATTCGTTCTGGGAATTATGCTGTGGGCAGGAAGCATAAGTCAAAAGGTATGTTTATAACCTATCAATTTTGGTTGTTTTTTGTTTGTTTGGGTTTTTTTACTGTATTTTACGGTGCAGGTTTTTTGTTTTTTTTTAATTTCCTCCTAAACCTACACTTCACAACGTGCATACGATACACGAAGAGGGCATCCATTGTCAAGTGCTGAAAGGATTTGTTCACTAACTTTACAGATCGCACTCCCTGGCATCTGTGTGCCAAATGGTTAATGGTTGCCACTTAGTAAGAAGCCTCAGCCTGTTATTGACGGAGTCTCTGTCGCTCTCTCTAGTGAAAGGACACTGGTAAGAAGAATGAACATACTTCTTAATGCAGACACCCATGGGCTAGAGAAATAAATCTCACTTTGGCTACATATGCCAATGATGAGACTGCATTCTTCAAGCGCTCTCAGGTTATCGACTTTCATCCCAGGGTTTGTGGAAGACTACAGATTTAGACATGGGGGTTTGTACAGTGACAGAGGAAGGGATCCCGAGACCACAGGCTTCGTCTTATCCCGGAAAAAACTGCTCTATGAGAAGATGTCTCCTTAGAAAGAAATGCATTTTGTTAGATGAGGCAGATAGTTTTCCTGATGGGGTCTGATAATGGCTGTCGAAAATTTATGATCGAGTCTTGAATCTGAAGTGTTAATGTGCTGATTAACTGTATACTGCCCAGACCACAGCCACTGGCCAAGACGGCCAGAAATCACGTCTGGTCACATCCTCCACTGGCGTTCTTTTGAGATACGAATAGAAATGGCCACTTCTCATGTAGCCCTCCGAGTGTCCTATAGGCAAATTAAAAACAAATTTTATTGGGGCACCTGGCTGGCTCAGTTGGGAGAGCATACAGCTCTTGATCCTGGGGTCGTGAGTTTGAACCTTCAGTTGGGTGCAGAGATGACTTAAACAGATAAAAACCTTAAAAAGATAAATAAGTTTTATTAAAAAGCCAATTGTTTTCTCTACACCAACAATGAATAATTGGAATATGAAATATGAAATTCAGCACTATTTACATTAACACCAAAAAGTCAAATGCTTAGGTCCAAATGTAATAAAATATTTACAAGACCTATATGAGGAAAACTGTGAACCTCAGATGAAATAATGGAGAGGCATTTCATGTTCATGAATGCTAGAAGACTCAATATAGTTAAGATGTCAGTTCTTCCCAGCATAATCTGTAGATTCAGTGCAGTCCAAAGAAAACTCCCAGAAACTTTTTTGTAAATACCAACAAAGCGATTCTAAAGTTTCTATAGAGAGGCAAAACCCCCAGAATATCCGACACAATATTAAAGGAGAAGGGGCTCCTGGGTGGTTCAGTCGGTTGAGTGTCCCACTCTTGATTTCAGCTCAGGTCATGATCCCAGGGTCAGGGGATTGAACCCTGCATTGATTGGGCTCCATGCCCAGCATGGAGCCTGCTTGAGATTCTCTCTCTCTCTCTCTCTCTCTCTCTCTCTCTCTCTCTCTCCCATATATATATACATATATATATATATATATATACATATATGTACATAAATGTATTCTTCTCCATATATGTGTGTGTATATATGGAAAAGAATACATATATGTACATAGATTTATATGTATATACATACATATATATGTGTGTATATACATATATATACACACACACACACATATACACACATATACACATATATATATGGAGAAGAATATTTGGAAGACTGACACTATCTGACTTTAGGACTTAGTATAAATTAAGACAGTATGGCACATATATATATATATATATATATATATATACACACACACATATATATGTACATATATGTATTCTCCATATATATGTGTGTGCATATATATGGAGAATACATATATGTACATATATTTATATGTATATACATGTATATGTGTATACATACACATGTATGTATATGTGTATGTATATACATGCATATATGTATACATGCATATATATGTGCTTGAGATTCCCTCTCTCTCTCCCATATATATATACATATATATGCACACACATATACACATACACATATATATGGAGAAGAATATTTGGACGACTGACACTATCAGACTTTAGGACTTACTATAAATTAAGACAGTATGGCATTAAAAAAAAAGAATAGAAACATAGTTCAGTGGAACAGAATGGAAAGCCCAGAAACAGACCCAGATAAATATACTCAACTGATCTTTGACAAAGAGGCAATAGTAATTCAATGGAGGAAAGGATCATTGTTTCAGCAAGTGAAACTGGAACAACATTCACATTCAAAAAAAAGAAAGAAAAGAAAATGAAAATGAAACACGACACACACCTTATATCTTTCCCCCAAATCAACTCATAATGGATCCCATACCTAAACGTAAAATGCAAAGCTATAGAACTCCTAGAAGACAACACAGGAGAGAACCTATATCTGACTCTGACTTGACGATGAGGTTTTGGATACAACACCAAAAGGATAAGGCATGAAAGAAAAATTGTTAAGTTCTACTTCATTGAAATTAAAAACTTGGGCTCTGCGAAAGACACTCTTAAGTAAACGGAAAGACAAACCACAGACTGAGAGAAAATCTTTGCAAAGCTCTTATCTGATAAAAGCCTAGTAATAAAATAGACAAAGAGCCTTCAAAATTCAGCGATAAGAAAATAAGGAACTCAATCTTAAAATTGGGCAAAAGAGCTGAACAGATACCCATCAAAGAAGATAATACAAATGGTAAATAAACGTAAGAACAGATGATCCGTGTCATATGTCATAAGGGGTTTCCCAATTAAAAATAATGAGATACTGTTGTTTCCTATTAAAATAAATAAAATCCAAAATACTGACCACACTGAATGATGTAAGGATATAGAACAACAAAAATCTTCATTCATTGCCGGTGATGATACAAAACGATACAACCACTTCGGAAGGCTGCATGGTAGTTTCTTACAAAATGAAGCCTGCTTTTACCACATAATCCCGCACATGCTCCTTGGTATGCGCACGAATGACATGGAAACGTAGGTCCACACGAAACTCTGCACATGCATACTTAAATGAGATTTATTGGTAATTGACAAAACTTGGGAGCAACCAAGATATCCTTCAGTATGGGAATGGACAAATGAACTGTAGTATATCCATAAAATCCAGTATTATTTGATTGTTAAAAGAAACGAGCTATGAAGTCACACGAAAAGGCATGAACTAAGACTGCAAGTATATTGCTAACTGAAGGGAGCCAATCTGGAAAGGCTGCACGCTGTACGATTCCAGTGCGTGTGTAATAGACAAAACTGGAGACAGTGGCCTGAAGTTTAGGGGGAGCTGGGGGTGGGTGGTTAGGTGGAGAAGAGAGAATTTTTAGGTCAGTGAAAATAACTTTGATAATAAGAATACGGATCTGTGTCATTATGCATTTGTCAAAGCCATGAAATGGAAGACACAAAGGGCAAACCTTCAAGTGTGGACTTTAGTTACTATTGTATGAATATTAATTAATGTAATGCATTACACTAATAAAAGAGTTAAATAAAAGAGGAAGCTGGGCCAGGGGTGGGCTGGGGTGGGGGGAAGAGCTTTGTGGCAATTCTCTGCGGTGTCTCATCAGTTTTTCAGTAATAATATAAATGGTAATATATTAATTTCCAACAAATAAAAATCATAATAAATAAATGTCATCTGCTGTTTATAAGATCTCTTCCTGGGGCGCCTGGTTGGCTCAGTCGGTTGAGCGTCCGACTTCGGCTCAGGTCATGATCTCGCGGTTCGTGAGTTCGAGCCCCGCGTCGGGCTCCGTGCTGACAGCTGAGGGCCTGGATCCTGCTTTGGATTCTGTCTCCCTCTCTCTCTGCCCCTCCCATGCTCATGCTCTGTCTTTCTCTGTCTCAAAAATAAGTAAACATTAAAAAAAATTATGAGCTTTTCCTAACATGGTGTAGAGACAGTTCCTTCGTCTGTCCAAACGAAGCCCTGTCTACTTGGTTTAAGCAGCATAAGCTTAAAATCAAGGACTATCAAATTGGAAGCACCTTTTGAATTTGGGGCTCGGAGAAGGTTCTAGTGTTTGTAGCTTTGATGGAGTGCGCTTTTGGTGGCCTTGAACTTAGATTACATTATCACCAAACATTGAGTGTGCTTTAAAAAATTTTTTTTAACGTTTATTTACTTTTGAGACACAGAGCAGGATCCATGGAGCGGCAGAGAGAGAGGGGGACACAGAATCCGAAGCAGGCTCCCGGCTCTGAGCTGTCAGCACAGAGCCCGACACGGGGCTCAAACCCGCGAACCATGAGATCTTGACTCATGAGGTCACGACCCAAGCGGAGGTCGGAGGCTTCACCCACTGAGCCACCCAGGCGCCCCCCCCCGCCGAGCATGCTTTAAATAGGACACCTAACACTTGGGGTTTGGCAGTGACGGTGATGTGCAGTTATCAACCTCTTCTGATGCCTTTACTAAATCTCCGAGGCGGGCTTACTTTTCACGTGTGTTTTCATAAAACGTAACACATACAGTTAGCAGAGCATATATGGTTATTTATGCACACATCTTCCTCTTGAGGCCTTGGACCAGGGCATTTCTTTTTTTTTTTTTTTAATTTGAATCCTCAACCTGACATTTAGGAAATGTTTGTATTTGTGCTACCCGAACAAATTACCACAATTTAGAAGCTGAAAACAACAAAATGTGATACTTCAAGGGGCGCCTGGGTGGCTCAGTCCGTTAACCATCCAACTTCGGCTCAGGTCACCATCTCACGGTTTGTGAGTTCGAGCCCCGCATGGAGCTCTGTGCTGACAGCTCAGAGCCTGGAGCCTGCTTGGAATTCTGTGTCTCCTTCTCTCTCTACCCCGCCCCTACTTGCCCTCTCTCTCTCTCTGTCTCTCAAAAAATTAAAAAAATTAAAGTAATATGCACTTTTATGGAGAAAAAAATGAAAAAAAAAAACGCATACCAAAAAACTACCCATATCTTATGACCTAGTGAAATGTTGATGTATTTTCTTCTGGACTTTTATTTATAATTGTTTTTATATAAATACACTTACATAGTTTCCATTTCAGATCTAGACTTACACAGTTTTAAATCATGCTTTTCTTTTCCACCCAACATTATACTATTAATATCCTATTAGCTGTATACTATTAACCCTGATGTAGATCTCTATCTCATGACCACAAGGTCAGGACCAGAGCTGATATCAAGAGTTGGACGCTCACCACCTGAGCTGATATCAAGAGTTGGACGACTGAGCCACCAGGTACCCTGTTTTTTAAAAAAAGATACTTAATATTTGATTTGAGACTTTTGAGAATACTTCATTGAAACATTACCCTAGATGGGGGCATTTAGGTGGCATTCATTTAAAAGAGCATCGTTGTGATCATCATCTTTGCACGTAACGGATTTATTTTCTAATTGTTTTATTTAGAAAACCTTCATAAAAGTGAAATTTCTGTGCCAAAGAAATCCTCGACGAGAACATAAAACATATTTAAATATATAAATCTTTTTTTACATAGTTCTATATTTTACCAAGGTAAAGGAACTGAAATCAAATGAATAACTTGGAAACTCGTTACAATAGTGTTGACAGACGAATGGCAATACATTGAATTTAAAGAGCTTTAAAGTCAATCAGAAAATAAACTGTTTATCCAAAGGAAAAACAGGTAAGGCACATAAACAGATGTCCTATGGAAGACATACAGTCAATAAACATGAAACAGTGCTTAATAAGATAACCAAATCAAAAATGAATTTCCTACTTTATTTCCATCATGTTATGACTATGAAATAATATAACATGACAGAATGTGGAGCAATCAGCAGGCTTGTACGTACATTGCTGATGGTAATATATGGGTACAGCTTTTTTGGGAAAATAACTTAATAATATTCTTTAAAATGCCCTGTATTTGATGGGATATACCTATAAAAATAATGTAACAAGAACATAAAAGAAAACAGAGTATCTCAGTAGTTATGTAATGGTGCTGTGCAGCTGAAAGTTTTCTAAGTACATAAATCACTTGTATTTACCGCCAAATGTGGTGTATTCCTCATAGAAGCCAGGAAACAATCCTGACCTTTCTTTAGGTAGATAATGAGAATGATATAAGACCCTGCCCCTGGAATCGGTTGAGCTGTGAGGTTGAGGACAGAGACTACAAACTACTACGTTTGGACCGGATTTCCGATCCAACTGCGGGAAGTTTGGGTCTGGCTACCAAGTTAGAGGAAATAGCCCACAAATGGCTGACTTCATTTCTGATATCAGCTACACGCTTAGGGATGTCCCCGCTGTATTGGCAATTTGTAAAAGACCCACCAAGCTCACTAAAAGCTGTTGTCCTACAAATGCAGTGGATGACAGGAAAAGATACCTTGAAAGCAGCCAAGGAAGGAGATGCACAGGACAGAATCTGGTAATGTCGCAAACATAAAACTCACATTATCCTCAGGATACATTACCCTTTCGACAACACTATGTGCTATGTATATGTGTATGTATATACACACGTATATGTGTATATATATGTGTGTGTGTATAATGTGTATATATGTGTATATATAATATATATTAAATATATAATTGTATAATATATAATATATTATATATATTATATATAATAGTCAACCTGAAAAGCCACAACATGTGCTATATATCATTGGTTTTTTCCTTTTATCCTCTGTAGGATCCTAATAGAGCTTCAAAACACGTGAAGCAAAAACTAATAGTCCTGAATGGAGAACTAGGAAAATCCAAAATTACTCTTAAAGCCTTCCATATTCCTCACCAGTAATCTGTAGAAGTAGGAGATAATCTTTGTGACTTTATGTCGGGCGAAGCATTCTTGGGAAGCAAAAAATCAGGAAACAAACAAGAAAATATTGATGCGTTGTACTTCAAAACTAGAAGTATTCGCGGGGCGCCTGGGTGGTTCAGTCGGTTGAGCGTACGACTTCAGCTCAGGTCACGATCTCGCGGTCCGTGAGTTCGAGCCCCGCGTCGGGCTCTGGGCTGATGGCTCAGAGCCTGGAGCCTGCTTCCGATTCTGTGTCTCCCTCTCTCTCTGCCCCTCCCCTGTTCATGCTCTGTCTCTCTCTGTCTCAAAAATAAATAAACGTTAAAAAAAAATTTTTTTAATAAAAAAAAAACTAGAAGCATTCGCTTTTACAAAGACACTGTTACTGAAATGAAAGATAGGTAACATTCCAGGATAAGATACTTACAACACAAATCTGCTACATAACCAGTATGCAAAATTTATAATGAATGCTCACAATAAAAAAAAAAAAAGGTTCACAGTAAGAAAACAATCCAGTACAAAAATGAGCCAGTGATTTAAGCAAATGCTTTTATGAAATCAGAAATAACGATAAGCACAAGAAAAGCCGTTCAAAGTCATTAGTCATTAAGAAAATACAAATTAAATCCACAATGAGATACTGCTTCACGTGGCTTACAATGGTTAAGAAGATGATGACACTAAGTACTGGCACGAATGTGGGACAATTGGAATGCCAGCTTTGTTGATGAGAAGGAAAGAAGAAATCAGCCACTTTGGAAGACCCTTGGGCAACTTCTTACCGTATGACCCAGGAATCCCCCCGCCTAGATTTTCACTGAGGGGAAACTAAAACATATCCACACAAATGGCCGTACGTGAAGGTTTATAACATTTTAATTATAATCGCTCAAAATTGACACAGTTCGTTTATGGGTGAATGAATCAACAAATTCTGGTGCATGCGCAGAACGTAATACGAGTCCGTAATCGTTAATGAGGAATAAACTAGCTGATACATTTAACAAGGCGGCTGCATCTCCAAAACATTATATTAAGCGAGGGTCAATGTCTACCAACAGATACCCTAGTCACATTTATTCATAATGGCAAAAGACCAACACAAAACAAAGGAAGGAACCTGTCTGTCAACAAGAGAAAGGATAACAAATTATGCTATACACACATGAGAGAAGATAACCTGGCAATAAAACTATTGATAATGTTAAGTAACTTATATTAAATGGAAGAAGCTAGAAACAAAAGTGTACAAACTAGATGATTCCATTTATTTATTTATTTTAATATTTATTTATTTTTGAGAGAGAGAGCAGGGGAGGTACAGAGAGAGAGAGAGACAGAGAGAGAGAGAGAGAGAGAGAGAGAGAGAGAGAGGATCTGAAGCAGGCTCCACGCTGAGAGCAGAGAGCCCGATATGGGGCTCGAACTCACAAACCGTGAGATCATGACCTGAGCCGAAGTCGGACGCTCGACTGTCTGAGCCCCCCAGGTGCCCCTGTGGTTCCATTTAGATGAAACTCAAGCACCAGCAAAATGAAACGGGGTGACAGATGTTAGAATAGCGGGAGTTTGTGCTTGAGAAAGGGTCTGAGAGTCATTTCCAGAGTGATGAAGTCTGTCTGTATCTTGAACTAGGAAGAAGTTACAAATGTGTGTATAGGTGAAACATTTAGTGAGCTGTACAATGAAGCTTTGTTCATTTTACTCAATAAAAATTATGTCTCACATAAAGTTAGGTGCAGAGCACCTTGGTGAAATTGATGTTTCTAGAACGGGGACAGGAAAAACACAGCTGAGCCTTGGAGCCTCCTGTAGTGCCAGAAAATAAGGAAATGCTTAATAAGCAAAAGGATGGGACTGGGAAATGTCACAGGGACACAAAAGCCAACCTGGAAGAGTCCCTAACGGCTGAAACTGAAGCAATTTGTTGTACTAAAACATGTAATACAACATCTGTTATATGTAGAATTTTAATTATTACTCAGTATATTTTTTCTAATTGCCATTTCGTTTTTACCCATGGATTAGTTAGAATTATATTTCTGGGTTTCAAACATACGGAGGTCTCAATTTTTGTTGTTCTTCTTCACTCCCAGTTTAACAACATTATATTCAGAGATTATATTCCATGATTTCAATTTTTTTAAAATTCTGTTGACGCTTGCTTTGCGATGCACTATATGGACAATTTTTGTCAAAATTTTGACAAATCTTTCAATAATGTTAAGTCAGACTTTTATATTCTTCCTGGTACTTTTGGTTGCCTACTTCCGTCATCAGTGACTGAGAGAGATTTAATAAATTCACTCGCTATGATTCTGGATTTTTCTACTTCTCATTGTGATTCTGACAACTTGAGACCATTATATGATCCCATTTAACTGTCACTTTTATTATTATGGATTGTCCTTCTCTATCTGTTAATACTCCTATAAAGTGTACTTTTTCTTTTTTTTTTTAATTTTTTTTCAACGTTTTTTATTTATTTTTGGGACAGAGAGAGACAGAGCATGAACGGGGGAGGGGCAGAGAGAGAGGGAGACACAGACTCGGAAACAGGCTCCAGGCTCCGAGCCATCAGCCCAGAGCCTGACGCGGGGCTCGAACTCCCGGATCGCGAGATCGTGACGTGGCTGAAGTCGGACGCTTAACCGACTGCGCCACCCAGGCGCCCCAACTTTTTCTGATATTAACATAGCATGATAGTTTTCTTGTAGTTAGTGTTTGCATTGTACATCTTTTTTTCTATTCTTTGGTTTTAAATATTCTGTTCTGACAATTTAGATGTCTCTTGTACACAGCACAGAAATTGATTTTTGAGGATTTTTTTGAGTGGTCCAATAGTCTTTTTATTTTAATCAAATAACTTAATCAATTTACATTTAATATAACTTCTGATATATTGAGATTAAACGTATCGTTTTACTAATTCCATTTCTCTACTCTGTGTCTTCATCTTGGTTAGTTATTTTTTATTAATCCAACTTTTCTTTCTCTAAGCTTGGAAATTGTGCCTTTTACTTTTTTTGATAGTTGCCCTAGAAATCACACTATTAGTTGTTTTTACCTTCCTACAGTGTAAGTACACAAATTTTGTTATATTTTAACAATTTATACTTTAAAATCAAAAAGATATTATTATTGTTAAATATGCACTGTAATGATCTTTATTTGCTCACCGTCTCATCATCTTGCTACTGCTTTTCGTTTCTGCATTACTGAGAACCCATCTGCAATCTTTTTTTTTTTTTTTTTTTGCCACATAACAACTACCTATCCTACTTACTTACTTAACTACTTACTTGGTTACTACTATACTACTTATCCTGTATATATTATCCCACCACACTAATATTAGAGTAAATAAGATAGTAATTCTGCTATATTATCTCTCCTGAATATTGAAAATTCACATCCATTATTTCCTCAATTAGTTTTGTGACCTATTCTTTTTTTATCTTTTTGAGATGTTAGCCCACACATTTTATAACTTTGTTACTGTATCCTATAAATACATTTATAGGATGTATAAATGTACATCCTCGCTCTCTCATTTGACAATGTTTTGTTTCTCCAGGCTTAATTCTGTATATGTCCTTCTAAAGTAATATCCGGTGCCCTAATTCTCTTTTTAGCTGTGTCCAGTCTCCTGTTCAACCAATCAAGTTATTAATCTAATTTACATTTTTTATTTGGTTCTTTTTATAACGCTCAGCTCTTTGCCTAACTTTTTCGTTATGTCTTTTATCTCCGTGAACATAATAAATATTTTAAGCTGTATGCTTCATAACGCCAATACCTGGAACACTTGTAACATGCTTTTATTGCCAATTTTGTTTGGTTGGTTTTTTTGCTACCTCATATTGTATTGTTTCTTTACGTGTCTGCTAATTTTTCATTGTACACTGGATATTTGATAGGGTTTGGGTTCTCAACCCAGATTAATCCATTTGAAGAGTCCCCTTCCCCTGGACATTACACTTAATTATTCACGGATGAAACATAACCTAAGCAGAACTAACCATAATCTTTCCCAAAAACTCGTTTGTTGGTTTTTCCCCAAATATATTAAGGAAAACCTCCCATTTTTCTAATGATGTGCTTAGTAGGGTGGACTTCTATGCCACGGTTCTTGAGACCTTCTTTTTACCACACCAAGAGACTCTCTCTGAGCAATAAGGCAAACATAGTTAAATTTTTTTTTTCAACGTTTATTTATTTTTGGGACAGAGAGAGACAGAGCATGAACGGGGGAGGGGCAGAGAGAGAGGGAGGCACAGAATCGGAAACAGGCTCCAGGCTCCGAGCCATCAGCCCAGAGCCCGACGCGGGGCTCGAATCCACGGACCGCGAGATCGTGACCTGGCTGAAGTCGGACGCTTAACCGACTGCGCCACCCAGCTCCCCAAGGCAAACATAGTTAATTAAGGTCATGAAATTAAGAAAGTGATGCATTCCTGATTATGTCTTAGTCAACAGTAAGCTTGAGAGCCACATCTGTATTAACTATTTACAGTTCCTATTTGTGGCTCAATAAATTTCCTTCTTAGTTTAGATAGTTTTAAATTGGACTTTTTGTCATTTTCAACTAAAAATTTCTTGTGAATCTGGTGAATTAGTTCAGGCATAAGAGTAGTTTTGGTGGTTGCACAAAGGGCCGAGGAAGTTTGAGTCACGGCGGGTAGGTAAGGTAGAGAGCTGGTAATACTAGAAAAGATGATGAAATTCTAAACGAACGAGAATGGAAATGAAAATACAAAAGGGGTATGGCTTGGAAAGATAGAACCTAGTAAGAATAGTGGGATGAAATGTTGGACATGAAAAATTCCTAGTAATGTGTTCTCTATTACAGCAGCTCTGTAAGCGAAGGCCCGCATGTTCTTAATACTTTTATGTACTCACTTGAAATTAGACCGTGTACAAATACTAGTACATATCACCTTGGTTTGCAAGGATAATTCGTTCCAGAAAGATGCTTGTCATCCAAAGCCCTTGTATAGCAAAACGAATGTCAGGAACCATTGGCTCAGTGGTGATCATGTATCCTTTGGCCTCACGAACGACTTGCATTACAAGACATCACTCGTTTATCGAGTTGAAATGTGTTAGAAATGTTTGCTTGTCTCACGGAACGCTAGCAGAACAAGTTACTTGCAATCCAAGGTTTTAATGGTGTCTTAATTCAAAATATTTAATGTCGAGATGGATTCCTTGCTTTAGCAGTTTGAGTTTTCCCTTTTACATGTCGCTTTACCTGGGTAGTGAAATCGGCACACTGGCCACTAAACAGAGACATTTTCGACCTCGATCCCAGTGGATGTGACAATTCCATTTAACTTAATCTTTGCAAGCGATGGTATAAATATAATTTGTATTGTTCTACAGAAACTACTTCAGTTAAAAAAAAATATGCAATCAGTTGCCTTCCTCTCCAGCTTAAGGTACGTGTGACCAGGGAGACCTTTCCAAAATAAGGTTGTAATAGTACTTAGATAATAGATAAGGGCTATTCTGACCGAACTGGAATATATGGAAGGAGGAGGTGATAGACATCTTGCAGGAGCCTAACGTGTCTAGATAAACATTTCTGGTCAAGATGATTTTAAAACACGTATCTGCTTTCCTGTGTTTCTTCTCGTCGCTACTATTGTTGAACCCCACTCTAAAATTGGAATTTGTGGCAGAGTTGTGACTTGCTCTCCATCAAGGGTTATCAAGGCCATAATACACAGTTTTCCTCTTTCCAGAGCCTTAATTGTACTAGTAATCTCACAATTTACTTTGAATTGTGAGAAATAAGGGTGGGAAGCGTAACAAGGAGAGCAGTTGGGTTGTGAAACATGGAATTGTTATGTCATAACTGCAACATTTCTCATCGGAAAATCTCTTTCATGGCTATGGGAACAAATAAAGATTGCCTAGAGAAGTCAGAAGGAATGAGAAACTTCTCCCCTCATTCTCACATTTTTGCCGAATAGAAGCAGCAAAGAACTCCCATGTCAGGATGAATCATCCGACTGGAATTCACACATAGCACAAGATGAGGGGGCTACCAAATGCCCGATGCAAATGTTAGTTACAGCACATTTCCTAAAAGGCAACTTCGAGTCACCCCCATCCCACTTACTCTTCCCAATCCCTGGTTTGTGTCTTGTCACCTATACCATAAACAAAGTGGTAGCATTTGTGGAGATAAATAGAGAGGTGCGTGGGGACAGAGCCAGGGAACTTGTTGGGAAAAGAAAAGACAGAGAAAGCCTGCGTGCTTGAAGCCAAAAATGAAAAACTTAAAACAACCATGCACACGGAGATGTGGGAAGATTCCTCAAATCTTGTTACAGAGAGTGAAGTTCCAACGTAATTCTATCAACACTGATACTGAGAGAGCTCCAGAGTCATATGGCTGATTCTTCTATGTGTTTCATCAATGGTGGTGCTATCTAGGCTGGAGGGAAAATCTGAAAGTTACATCTGGCAAGAATATAGCAAATCCCCAGGAGGTCTGTATTAAGGTACCCATTTAACTAGCAGGTGTCTCCACAATTACATCCAGTTAGCACTTAACTCCAAGTGTTTTATGCTCAGAGAACGTGCGTGTAGATTCCATTACATATTATAAGTTGTCGACTGCTTGGTAATTGTTTCATTTTTAGACATTGTTTTTTTCTTATTACAAATGTGATAAATGTATATAGCTTTAAAAGTTAGTAAAGGCAAACTCACACACACACACACACACACACACACACACACAGGAGAATTAGAGGATTGCACTGATAATATCGTTCATTGTTTTTTTTTTTTTAATCAATCTGTTTGTGACTTAAAAAAAAAATGAAGATAACTATTGCAGTGTCCATACTCAATGTATTTTAAGCAGAGCTTTGGGGAAGGAATTGCCAAATACAGTAATGAATGTGAATCAAGCTCTAAAATCAGGTGGGGAGGCGAATGAGGATTCATCTTCAAAAAAAAAGTTCTCTGCTAAATGGGGGAAATTGGGTAAAAAGATTACAAGAATGCAGAAAGAATTTTAGCCTTAGGTAATTAGATGATTTAACCCTCAAGACTGTTTTAATACATCCAGGCTTTCCTTTTATCTGAATCTATTTTTTTGTCTTGCATGTTTAGAGCTCTGTAGTTGAGGCTGGGTCTTAGAAGCTTCCGATTACACCACTGACAGCCTACGTTGTATGTGGGGAAAAAAGGGATTTGAAAAATAATAATGCTATGCAAGTGGTAGGGTTTTGCTGAATTGTGGAGCACACTGGGGACTCGGTAGGAGTTTAAGCTGGAGAGGTGGACACCAGTGTTTATATCAAGGTGGGGGCTTCGAATGTATGGGCATCACATTGATGTTGACGACGAGCTCTTGAAGGAATTCAAGCAGAGGAGTAACAGGAATGTGTTTGTTGTTTTAAAAGAATATCTTGATGGGCGCCTGGGTGGCTCAGTCGGTTGAACATCCGACTTCAGCTCAGGTCGTGATCACACAGTTCGTGAGTTCGAGCCCACCGTTGGGGCTGTCGGCCCAAAGCCTGCTTTGGATCATCTGTCTCCCTCTCTCTGCCCCTCCCCTGCTCACGTGTTCCCTCTCTCTCTCTCTCTCTCTCTCTCAAAAATAAATAAAACATTTAAAAAATTAAAGATAAATAAATAAAAGCATACCTTGAGTGCCAAGGGAATAATGCATAGAAGAATGGACCTGGTCAGGGGACATTAGCTGTAATGGTCCAGACCTCTACTCCTCCAACATACACAACACACACATCGAAGGTGTGAACCTGCATTACACAATGGTAGTAGGAGGCAAGGTAAGAGGCAGACTGGAGAGAAATATAATAGTAGAAATAATAGGACTTGGTAACCATTGGAAGATGGAGAGGAAGATTGAGAGAAAAATCACAGCAAACGACAAGACCCCGTTTCTTACCTGAAAACAGTGATGCAAAGCTTTCAGACCAAGTAGCCACGGGGAGAGATTCTGTGGTAAAAATATGTGATGAGTTGAGCTTTGGATAAGATTTTGAGGTACTTACGGGACATCTGGGGGCAGTAAGTGGTTTTTGAATATAGAATTGGATTTCTGGACAGTTATTTAATAATAGCTACAACTTACTTGATGTGTACTATGTTCCAGAAATTTCTAAGTGCTTTACAGATTTTAACTCACTTAATTTTTGAAACGAACCAATTACATGTTTAAGATGATTAAAAAGTAAAATAGAGAAGTGACTTCCCCATGGTTGCATGGCTCTGAAGGAGTTGAGCCGTAACGTAAATACAATAATTTGACACCTGAGTCTGCATTCTTAGTTACTACACTATAGATGCTAAAAGAAAGGGAAAAAAAAACGTCATCAGCATGATGACTCCAAGGAGTTGAAACTCTGGTAGAATATAAAGTAGACATTAGTAGAGAAGGGGAGGAGAAAGGGAGGGAGAAGGGGAAGGAGAAGAAAGGGAAAGAAGGAGGAGGGGGTGAGCAGAATCAACAGATTTTTTTTTTAATGAGAATAAAAATGATGAGGAGTCTAAGAAGCAGAAGGAGAAAGAAGAATCAGGAAAGAGTCAGGAGGCTAAACAAAGAGGTGCCCTGTCATGGTAGCCTAGGAGAAGAAGTGGGTGGCGGTTTGAGAACGAGTGAGCGGTCAAAAAAGAATTGAAAAGTACTCTGTGTATTTGCCTTCAGAAGTCTTGGGTGACTTGGTCAGAGCAGTTTCAGGGTAGTGATGTGATAACTTGGCCTGATTTAGTGGGTCATGGACTGAAGAACAGAGCAAAGGTTGACTTCTTTTCTAAGAGGTCCGAGTACGAAGGGGAAGAGAATGCGTAATTATTTCTTTAAGGTATCATAGGGTACAATAAGGTTTTATTTACATTATGTTTTAAAGTATAGCCATAACATTAGTACATGTCTACATTGGAAAGAAAAGACCCAACAAAGAGAAAAAAAAATGTTTAGGGTAAAGGAGAGGGCCAAGATCATTGATGGCATGAGTTTTCAAAAAAGATCCGAAAACGTAGACTCCAACGTGAAAATGGAAGATGAGCTTTGGACAGAGGTAGAAGTTCCTCTTTCTTCGGGGTGAAAATGAAAGGAATGGGTTTTATAGGTATAAGAACAGGCGGTTAAAGAGTTCAAGCCTGAAGTCTCCTATTTTCCCCAAAGAGTACCAGATGAGATCATCTGCTACAAGAAAATCAAGAACAAGGCCACCCATGTGGCACACCTAAAACTTTGGAATAACTGCTCTCAAGAAGAGAGAAAGAACTCAGTACACCTTTATCTCCCCTTGAATGGTCCAAAATCTAGTTGGGTTTAAAAGTCACAAGCCTGGAGTCAGACACAACGGTCCATCAGTGATTGACTGACTTAGATACGTTGGGCGGGTATTGTGGGGAGACAAGGTGATGAACTTGTTACTGAAGAAATACACCTCATTAGTCAGGCTACGTAGGAGAGCAAGAAACGAAATTTGGGACAGACGAGAAGAAATTAAGAAATTGAGGTGCGGAGGGCCATGGTATTGTGTGCAGATTTAATGGAAGCCGGAGAGATCTAGAAAGCTATAAGAACCAGAGTTTGTGGTCAGAGAATGAGATAGTTAAGGTTTAACGGGTAGCAAGGTTTCTGATAGCGAAACAGTCAAAGTTAAGGTCATCCTAGAGTATTGATGGACTAGAGGTAAGAGCTGTTGGAGTTGACACCCAGAGCTCCGAGTAAGGATGCTGGCTGCCCATTCACGTGGCCATTGCAGGTTCCTAGGGTAAAGAGAAGGTGAGGGATGGAAAATGTGTGAGTCAGAGTTATCTGTGAATAAGGAGAGATGGGCTGCTGGTCCATTTAGCTCGATCCCCAAGAAGAGAGAGCTTTGGGTTCCTGTAAATACCGACATCCATACGAATCGAGCCAGGGTTACACAGCCCTGTGGATGTGGAGTCTGGCCAGCTAGCTCTGTCTACAAGGTGGTACCCCAATAGCCTGGCTAATGACTGCGGCCGTCTCCACGTGTCATTTAAGAATCGGCTCAGGTATAACCTAATCTCCAGCTGTGGTGTACTGGTCAGGTGGCTGGGGGGTCTGGAGTCGCCCTGCGCCAGCTCAAATAATGCACACTCTCATTACGTGATACCTGACCCAGGACGGGTGATTCAACCTGTGTGGAGCTCCGTTTTCTCGTCTGTGCAATGGAAACAGTATTAGCGATTTCTATTTCATTTCATTGGGTGAGGGTTTTGAAGATGAAATGGGCCAGTTGATACAAAGCGCACAGATCAGCTCTGGGTTTGCCGTCAGTACACAATCCTTTTCAGCTATTGTTATTTAAAAGCCTTCTTCACAATCTACACCGTTCACACGTCCCTTCTAGCCTCTTCTCGCATTGTACACCTATTGTTTGTGTGAACCTGTCTCTCTTTTAAGCTGAGAGCTCACTTTGGCACCTGGGCTGCTCACCCTGAAAAACCCGCTACCTGCTGCCTCGGCCGCTTAATAGCAGTTTGTTGAATAGACTAATGAACAAATGAGAGCTCTTTTTTTGTTTGTTTTTTTTCAGTGCTCGAATGAACGACATCATAATAACGGACGACGGCGATTCTTAGCCCTCCGTCCACCTCTTCACAGAGCGTCCGTACTTTCTAAGCCTTATTTTGAAGGAGGTGTAATTTCTACAGAACAGTACCAAGCAGGTATTCTGGAAACCTTTGGGTTTTTTTTTTTTAATTTATCTTTAAATCCTTAGATTTACAAACATGAGACTCGGCTATGGTTCCCCATTTTACGGCTTTACTACTTCGCCATCAAAAAATACATTCCGGGGCTCCGCCGGTCTTCCTCTGCTGCAGAACGATGGCCACAAAATCGTGGAGGATGCAATAAAGCATTTATTTCTTTTGTGTCTGCAGTTCCGCTGAGGGTCGGTTTGGGGTCAGCTGGGCTGTTCCGCTTCAGGCAGCGGATCCAGTTGGGCTACGCTTCCTGCCTTGCTGTGGCTGGAGCTCTGTTCTGCTCCATATATAATTCTTCTGGGGCCCCGGTGGAAGGGGCAGAAACTCTTCTTACGGCCCATGGCAGAAAGGCAGGCAGGCAGGCAAGCCCAATGACGCACATTTCAACCCCCGGCTTGTGTTAAGCCTGCTTACCTGCAAAGGAGTCATGTGGCCATTAGAAATCACCCAAGGTTAAATGCCCTGGACCTGTCAGTCCTCAAAGCCCCATCCAGCTCTGGAGCACCAGGTTCTATTCTGGTCTCCTTAACCGACGCTCAACCCAACATTCCATTCCTCAAATGTCCCGGTGAGTCCAGCGATCAAAATAAATCCTGCTTGCGAGGCCTGGTATGAATGTGCGAGGAACGCTTACAACAGATCAAACAGAATTTCCTTAGCTCTGCCAGCGTGCTTTCTGGATTAAAGAAACAGAAATCTGAGCAGCTTAGACGTTCACTGATAAGGAAGTGGTACACAGCGGGGAGGAGAATGGATCTTGGACCCCAAAAGTCCCGGCTGTAACACTTAGCCTTCTGTGTCCCTGGGCAGGGACCATCCGATAAGACAAGGCGTTTAACATTTTGGAGTCTCCCCATCTTGGAAATCAGGGATGAGCCATATCAAATGCCTTGTGAGTGCAGGTCTGAATTAAAAATACACACAAACACATTTATCTGCAAATAAAATGGTTATGAATGCCAAATAAAATTGTTGTTGTTACCATATGGAAATAATAATAGCTTTTATAGAGGATCGTGTGAAATGTTTCCATGTATCACAGCGAATAAGGATTCTGGCATAGAGCGGGGGCACAAAAGGAATGGCTTCCTTCCGACAACTTTCCCTTTAAATACACAACTGGAAAACTCAAGCAGATGTGCCCTGACCGAAAGCTACATGTTTTTCTCCTAATTATTCAGGGAAAAGGAAACTCCCTATTTATGTATGTATGCCTTCCCAAGTGCAAACTGGCAAAAACGTATTCGCCAATAGCAAAAATATGCTTCGTTTTGTTTTTTTTCACTTGAAAAGGCAAAAGACCTACCACTGGGCTTCTTCCCTCTGGGGAGATGAATTTTGATGATGTCCATCCCCATTTTCCAGAAATGGGAAGATTCCTGGGGCAGCAGCCCGGCCGGGCCTCGGGTTTTATAAATGGGCTCTGGGGAATGAGTGGGTTACTGAGAAGCAGAATTACCCTCTAACCCAGGGGACGTGTCAGAGCAGGGCCTTCTGGCTTCTTTTGAATGGAGACATCCTAATGGCACCAGACTGATAATTTTTCCCTCAGCTCCTTCAGAGTTACCATTTGGAGGCCTGTCCATTGTTTTTAAGCAAGCGAATACAAAGTAGTTGTGTTTGTGAAAGTTCTTGTCAATGACCGTCTCTCTTTCTTCTCAGAGAGAACTGTGGATCTTCACTCACAAGAAAGTCAAATTAACAACCAACCTGCTTTACTGAGACCTATCCTGTTTGAGGCACTGTTATGTTTAGTATTAAGAAGGTCTAAGTTTTCTCATCTTTAAATGGGAAATATGAAACTCAAAGAAGTTAACAGCCACATGCCCAAAGTCAATCAGTCAGTGGGTAAGTATCAGCGTTGGGGATTTTTTTTCTTTTTTTTTAATGTTTCTTTTTGAGAGGGAGAGAGACAGACAGAGTGTGAGCAGGGAAGGGCAGAGAGAAGAAGACACAGAATCTGAAGCATGCGCCAAGCTCCCAGTTGCCAGCACAGAGCCCAGTGCGGGGGGCTTGAACCCACAAACCGTGAGACCATGACCTGAGCTGAAGTGGCATGCTGAACCAACTGAGCCACGCAGGTGCCCCTCAGAGCTGGGATTTTAACCCAGATCAGTGGATTATACAGGAAGACCTCTGACTACCTGTCCACGCTGTGACTGGTATGTGTGTGTGGAAGGCACTTGCCATGCCTGTTTAAAAAACGAGTGGAAACATCAAACAAAGTGAATTTGCATGAAAAGAGCAATGATGTCTCCATCTTATTCAAGACCTTCCAATACAAAAGGCTTCCTCTAGATGTCAGTTTCTTCTTCGCTGTTCTGGGGATATTGAATTCACAGTGTGGCTTGGAGACCTAATTGGTGTAAGACGTGGCGAGACCTGGAAGATCCTGGCGCGCAGTAGACGGTAAGGATGATGACGTTGACCATGAAGTTGACGACGACGACGATGATGATGATAATGATAACGATGGCATAAATGTGTTTGTAGAGGAGGGGGTTTGAGAATTCTGAATTGGGGTCAGACTCAATATTTTAACATGTTTTCCATACTGAACTGATGCATCAAGACTGGGTGGGGCAGCAGGCAAGGTTTCCAGTGTTTTTCTCCACTTCACGTGCACCCTGTACATTATGATCCGTGATAACTTAGACCAGCAACCTCACCAGCAGATGGAGAAATGTCCCTAATTGGGTCTACCAGCTCTGAAATCATACTGGAACCAGCTGGATTGCCCAAGGTTTCCAGCCTCACGGCTGGTGGAGCAGAATACTAAGGTCACCTGGATCTCTTGGGAGTATTACAAAAGCCTTGTTTCAGGCGTCACCTGGCTCTTTAAAAATATTTTTGAATAAAATGTATACAGGCCTCTATGAATCTATGCCCCAATTTATTTTATGTACATAATTTTTTAAAGGAAAGAAAGAAAGCATATGGCTTGAATCATATTTTATAGTTTTTCTATTTGAATTTGGAAATGTATACATGTTCATCGGCAGTAGTATCTCAACAACCAAAAAATGTATATTAAGCATGATTATATGGAAAATTGCTCAGCTCAAATAAATCATTGTGCTTGAAGGCTGGCTTAAACCAGCCTATGCTGTTTTCTGCTACCTGCTGGAAAATATTCTCTCTAAAACTTACATTTTAGGTGTTTTTTTTTTTTAAGTCAAAAAATAAATGAGTGACTTTTTCTTCGGAGATTAAGTAAATGAAATACTTGACTTTTGTCACAGAGAAATTAGACACCATCTCCTTCGCACTGTGTCAAACTAATTCTGTCACCCATGTTATAAAACCTGTGACTGTCCCTGCACCAAAAAGGAACTTTCGTGTCCATGGCAGAACGTCTCAGAATCAAGTGGCGAGGGACCTCCCAGGAGTGCTTTTTCCAAACATCTTCGTAGACAATTCTTGGGAGCTGCGCAATGACCTCATTTACAGTATTAAGGGGATGCGGATGGGGACACATAGTAATGGCAACTCTCAAATCTTTTGGAAGCACTTTGGTTCTCTCTTGTATTTGGGACTTAAGTCTGTTATCTCAGTTCTGCCAAACTCCAGGCTGTAATATATCCCAAGTTTATATGAAAATAGAAAAAAAAAAGGCCTCCTAATCTTCAAGGATAATGGGTATCATTGACTGAATATCTAGCGTGTGGGGGCCCCACTGGCTCCATTTTACAAACGAGTTAACTTATGCTCATCGAGGAAAAACTATTTACTCAGGATCATCACATTGCTAGGATTCAAACCTTGGCTGTTTCACTTACCTGACTTTTCCCTTTCCATTATTGGTCTAAGCCTAGAGAGCTAGACGTCTGATGTATGGTGACATGTACCTCTATGTGCAAAAGCAAAGAGTATCTTCTTTCTTTCCTTTCTATGTACAACAAAAGTTTCACCGAAGATCACACAATCTGGTCAAGCAAGACATGATCGTCAAAGTCGTATTCCTCCTCATCAGTAGTCCGTTGTTCTGTCTGCCCACTTAATTAGGGTCAATTCGAGGTAGGCTTGGATGAGCTCTGTAGAAAGAAGCATATGATCGCTGACACATACTCGTGGCCAGTTTAGTTCATTCATAGCAACATGAGCTGATTTTAAACTGAACTAAAGAGTCATTCCTTGTACTTAAGCCTTTTCTTCATTTTTTTTTTTGTCCAGCAGCAGGACGATTGATAGAGTCCTGAGAAGTCCTTTTCCATTCTATTTCAAGTTCTGAAATAGATGCAAAAGTCATCTTGAGTGGAGGAAGTGTCACAGTTTCCATAGCATGAGTGACAGGAAGTGGGTATTTAAGAAAATAGGCCCCTTAAATATATCTAGCAGGAAAGAAAAAGGAACCTAGCTCAGTTACGGATGACCTCTCTGCTCCCTGCCCTGACTTTCCTGAAGTCCCAACCCTGGAGGCCCCTAACATAGTTCCAAGTTTTAATTTATCCCTCTGTGTACTGATTCAGTAGGCTGGGATTCAGCCTTTTCTTGAAAGACAGAACTAGGGATTATGAATATGAAATTAGTAGAGCAATCACCATGCAAGAAGATACTCCTTTAATAAGCACTGACCTGTGTTTTTCTAAAGGCCTGGAAAAGAATTGCCCAATGGCCAACTACCGTTTGATTAAATTGCCTCTGATGATTTTGAGAGCAATGGTATGATTTAACAGCTAGCAGGGGATGGTCTGGGGATCTGTATGTCTACATATTTATTGATATATTGGCTTCAAGAAGGTGAATTTCCAGATGAGTTGTGGTATCTCATTGTAGTGTCACCAAATTGGAAACCAGGATATGTAAAAGACGCCACCAAATTGGGATATTTTTACATCTCCATTTTATATGTTTTTTTTTTTTTCCAAATTAGTGGTCCTAGGGGATAACCAAAATAGGCGTTCAATTTACTTAAAGAACTTTGCTGGTTGTAGACATTACACACTCAAAAATTAAACAAGGTGATTATTGTACATTTCGGAACTGGAAGGGTGAAATTTTCAAGTACAGAAGGCAAAGCTATCAATGACAAGTCTGTTCATATTTGCCAAAGCAAATTGGGTAACGTACTGAGAAGCTAACATCCACACCTGTACAGGGAATTGTCTACATATGCAAATACACCTGTTTAGCTCTTAAGTGTGGAGTTCGTATGGTTCATCACAATGTATTTCTGTAAAAATGCATTATCTGATCAAGTTAAAGAACTTGATCATCTGTGGTTAACTGATCTATTCCCAAATGTATATTCCAAACACAAATTTATCATCTTGGCGAAGAGAGGACGCCATCTATAAGCTCCAGAGGCTAGAGGTATAATCACTCTCTTGCTTTCGGTTTATCATACAGCATATGATAAAAGTAAGTAATTTTCCCCCTTTGAATTTCAATTTTCTGATATGTAAAATTGGTCTAAAATGGCACCAGCTGGGGGCATCAAAAATATAGATTGTAATTCTAACATTGCTAGCGACTCCTTTTAGGAGTAAGGATAAATCTTTTAACCGCTCCATACTTTCCTTTCCTCACCTGTACAACTGAAGTGGTGTCGGGAATGAAACTCAAGTCCTCGAGCCTGGACTCTTTGGACTCTGAGGAGAAGATTTAGAAGGTCCTTGAACTCATCACTGGAATTCAGCAATTCTATTTTAAGGTTGTGGCTCATCGTGTGTATCAGCAATTCTCCCCAGGAGAAAGTTCCATTGTGTTCATCAAGGTCTCAAAGAAATCTGTGTCCCCAGAATGTGTAGACCCATTCAACCAAATGTTGCTACCATTTTTTCCAAGTAGTAGCATTTGCTGATTTTGTGAATGGAAAGATACTCAGATGCAACGTTTAAATGTGGTCACCATCAGTTTCCTACTGAAGGGTTTTGAGGATGGGCTGATAATATTTTTATGGTTTCTTAATCAAAAGCCACTACTACCTAAAGGAACTGCACAAAGCATATCTTGGGGGATATGTGGGTATCTGATAATAGATGCAAAGCTTTGTGTGTATGTGCATTTTCTAGGGGAATCAATAGCCTTAAATTCTCATATTCTTCATCATTAAAAGGTGAAAAATACTGATTGAGAGCTGAGAATTTGCCCCAAATGTTTTCACTAGAAGTGCGTGATCGAGTAACACGAAGACAAATAATTTGACTGTGCTACATGATTGGCTATTTTAACTGCTAAGCAGATACATTGTGCCTTATGAACACAGCCATTCATTGCAAGGTGAGTTGATTAATGTAAATGCTTCAGAAACCCAAACATTTCCAGTTTCCTTCCTTCTTTCATCCTAAACCTCCTTTTGCCCCTTTATTTATTAGCCAAAGCTCTAGAGAGTAAGGTCATTTATTCAAATATTTTGAATATTTTGTATTCAGCCTCTTATATGAAATAATTACTCTTATTTCTGAAATTACTTTGTTTTTGTCAAAAGCAATTTAGCATTATTAATCAAGAGACTTACAACTCCCCATTCCCTTCCCCTTGGCCAAGTAATTACACTTCTAGGTGTCTCTCTTAAGGAATAATCTAAAATACAGATAGAATGGGGGTGCCTGGAAGGCTCAGTCATTTCAGCTACCGACTTTGGCCAAGGTCATGATCTCTCAGTTCCCGCATTGAGCTCTGGGCTGACAGGTCAGAGCCTGGAGCCTGCTTTGGATTCTGTGTTTCCCTCTCTCACTGCCCCATTCCTTCTCATGCTCTCTCTCTCTCTCTTAAAAATAAATAAAACATTAAAAAATTTTTTAAATATATTATAAGATACAGATAAAATAGATGATACTATTTTAAAAACATTTTCTTTTAGGGGCACCTGGATGGCTCAGTCGGTTGAGCATCTGATTCGGCTCAGGTCATGATCTCGCCATTCGTGAGTTCGAGCCCCGCGTCAGGCTCTGAGCTGACAGCTCGGAGCCTGGAGCCTGCTTCGGATTCCGTGTCTCCCTCTCTCTCTGCCCCTCTCCTGCTCATGCTCTGTCTCTCTGTCTCTCAAAAATGAATAAAGTTTAAAAAATTTTTAAAAAACATTTTCTTTTAAATAACTTATGAAATCAAATAACAAACAGTGGACTATGAATACATAGATAAAAATATTTATTTCAGCCACTCTGATGTTCAGTGTTTCTACATGATTAGGTGATTTTGAAAGGAAGGATATATTTTCAGGTAAGTTTATAATTGGTTGCTCTGGCTAAGTTCCAAGCTTACTTGATGATGCGATCTTTTTGTTTGTTTGTTTGTTTCTTAGACAAAATCAAGTTCAAATGTTGCCTACCTTGCTCATGTAGACTTTCGCTCTTCCGAATGATTTTAAGTGTACATCTTTGAGGAAGGAAGGCTAACACATTTACTTAACCTCATCCTTGAATGCCTAGAAGGATAAAAAAGTTACGATTGACCAACGGCCACAAATATTACTCGTTCAGTCTCGCAACCATGTAGGACGGTGGTGGTGCGGTAGAGAAAGGAAAGCCATGGTCAAAACTGTAGCCTCCTCGGAGCCCTGTTCAAACTCAAAATCCTTTAAAGTTGTACTTGCTACATCCCATCTCTCTTGAATTATCAATGGTAATTTACTGGTCTTTCAACATCGTAGACTCATGTTGTGAACTTTTGAAAGCCATTATTATATGCTCAGTGTTTAGGGGGAAATGAAATCTTGCCTTAGTGATTGTACCACAGAGGGCAATTGCAAAGACATGCAGCCTGACAAAGCACACGTCCTATGGATCTAGTATCTTATTCCTTTGCAGTTGGGACCCCAGATTCTAGAACATTCCCTTGTGTTGTCGCTGGGGAATTTTCATTTCTCACTGGCTATTTCATGCCATCCTGAGCAGTTAGCAGAACACCAAACCCAGACTGTCAGACTGGGGATGTCGTCCTATCACTGAACAAAACTATTTGGGATTTGTTTGGACTTAGGACAGAAATGGGCAGCTGGGAGGCATTTTGGTCAAGGAGAAAAATGACACGTTTCTGAACTGGGATGATAGATTGGGAAGCCCACGGATCTTTGTTTCATTTTTCCTTTCTGGGAAGGAAAAAAAAAAAGGAAGAAAGAAATACCAATCAATTGCCCCAACGAGCTAAAAATGAAGCCCATGGGCTGTTTCCCCACCCTGAATTTACGGAGGCATAATAATTCTAGTTAACTATAAACATACTCTTAAAAATCCAGGTTCTCTGTTCAAAAAGCTTGTGGGGGTTGAACATAAAAAACTTTTTGATATACAAGTACCAAATACACGGCAGTGATAAAATTCTTGCACTAGGTTAACTACACATTTTGCTAATAATGTTGGATGACACAATCCATGAACATCACCGGCAGGCTGGATTTTGGCACGAGCACAAAGGTTTTATTAAACACGTGCTGCCAGTGAAACATGGCTTGCTTACTCATGACCAGGCAGCCGTGTTTTATATATATTTATGTGTATATACATACAGATATACACATACACACACAGTCCAGATCGCTCCCTTGATTTCCCACAGTCCTTCTGATAACTATCTTACAGATCAGGAAAACTATCTCTCTTCTCAGCCAGATTTTGTGTGGGTTCCTCTGTGTGTCAAATGGAAACAACCACAAAATTTAACCTTCCTTTACCCTGCTAAAAATACGTGTTCACAGTTCTCAGGTTCTCTGAATGCCTGATAACCCTGCCCATTGATGGGTTGCAGAGGTGACGGCATCTGAAACTGCAGTGTGACACAAGTGTGAATAGTGACTTCAAGGAGCAGGAGAAGAAATGCATCTTGAACTTTCCTGAGTGATCGTCCCTCAGGAAAAAAAAATGATGGGGGATGGCTGGTGCATCTCTAAGCCTTCACAAGGAGCATGTAAGATGATCTTCTGTTGGACTAAAATTATTTTTTCGATTTTCAGCTCTTCCGTTAAAAATGTATACATTTAGGGGCGCCTGGGTGTCTCAGTCGGTTGGGCATCCGACTTCGGCTCAGGTCATGATCTCGCGGTCCGTGAGTTCGAGTCCCGCATTGGGCTCTGGGCTGACAGCTCAGAGCCTGGAACCTGTTTCGCATTCTGTGTCTCCCTCTCTCTCTGACCCTCCCCTGCTCATGCTCTGTCTCTCTCTGTCTCAAAAATAAATAAATGTTAAAAAAAATGTATACATTTAGGTAAGGTTTCATATACATGTAGATACACATTAATATCTATGTACATAATATACAGGCAAATACATAGTGTGGGTAATGTTTTTAAAAAGTTTACGGATGGGGGATCTCATTAAGAAATCTTTAGATAATATCACCTATGAATTTTAAACTGTTTTATTTGCCTACTTCAATTCGTACGTGTTGCATATTTCTAAGTGTCAGGAAAGTATGTCTCTTAATTTGTAGCTGATTCTTTTCAATGAGAAGTTCTTCTCCCCACGTCAAGCGAAGAAACAGCATTATGACTGGGAAAAGCTAGGGGCCTCAGATCGCCTTTTCTTAGAAGAATCACTGCTCACACCTGCTGCAGTGAGGATCCATTTTTTCAAAGACGGAACTGATGGAACAGATCATGGCAGTGAGCAGTAGGCTCGTCCTGATAGGCACGCCAACTGTCTGCTGTAGGGAAACCCAACAACAGTCAACATGTGGATTCCCAAGAAGATGAGTGAAGCTGGTCATCTCCAGGGTCTGGAGCTCAGCTCCTGAAGACAAGGAGAAAAACATGGGGCTTGGGCGGCAGATCCTGGGGAACCACCAAGGCAACGGGACTTCTTTGAAGGTAAGGCTAGAAATCTAGTGCCTGTGTTGGAAGGAATGAGGCTCCAGAATAGTGAGGCTGGGGCTCTGGTCAAAAATGGAAACCCCAGGGCCCCTAGGTGGCTCAGTCGGCTAAGCTTCCAGCTCTTGATTTCTGCTCAGGTCACGATCTCACGGCTCCTGAGATGGAGCCCTGCGTTGGGCTCTGTGCTGACAGCGTGGAACTTGCTTGGGATTCTCTCTGTCTCCTTTCCCTCTGCCCCTCCCCCATTTGTGCTCTCCCTTTCTCAAAGTAAATAAGTAAAGTGGGAAAAAAAAAAAAAGAAACCCAGGGGTGCCTGGGTGGCTCAGCTGGTTAAGCGTGGGACTTCAGCTCAGATCATGATCTCACAGTTGGTGGGTTCGAGCACCGCTTAGGGCTCTGTGCCAATGGCTCAGAGCCTGGAGCCTGCTTCAAATTCTGTGTCTGCCCCTCCCCCATTCTCCCTCTCCCTCAAAAGTAAACATTAAAGAAAAAAATTTAAAGAAAAAAAGGAAACGCAGCTGAAAATGGGACACAGGCAAAACGTTAGCATTCTTACCTTATCCTTCATTTTTACATGTTGACGTATGTTGAGAGATTCCTTGCTCCAGGAACCAAGCTAGGTATGGATACAGTGGGGAACAAAAGTGAACACGATCGCTCTTATATCAGAGTTTACCTCTTAGAGGGAAGTCAAGAATAATAAAATCTCTATGTTGATAAACAGAAAAAAGAAAGTGATCTAATTCCATACCATAAAGGGAACTGGCCCATAACTTTTGTTGGAAAATGGATGCTGAGGGGTTACCTTACATTATCATTTACTATCACGGGCTTTTAAAATAACACGACACCGGGGCGCCTGGGTGGCGCAGTCGGTTAAGCGTCCGACTTCAGCCAGGTCACGATCTCACGCTCCGTGAGTTCGAGCCCCGCGTCAGGCTCTGGGCTGATGGCTGGGAGCCTGGAGCCTGTTTCCGATTCTGTGTCTCCCTCTCTCTCTGCCCCTCCTCCGTTCATGCTCTGTCTCTCTCTGTCCCAAAAATAAATAAACGTTGAAAAAAAATTTAAAAAAAAATAAAATAAAATAACACGACACCGGGGGGCACCTGGGTGGCGCAGTGGGTTAAGCATCCGACTTCAGCCAGGTCACGATCTCGCGGTCCGGGAGTTCGAGCCCCGCGTCGGGCTCTGGGCTGATGGCTCAGAGCCTGGAGCCTGTTTCCGATTCTGGGTCTCCCTCTCTCTCTGCCCCTCCGCCGTTCATGCTCTGTCTCTCTCTGTCCCAAAAATAAATAGACGTTGAAAAAAAATAAAATAAAATAAAATAAAATAAAATAAAATAAAATAAAATAACACGACACCAGCCGTCATGAAAATTGTGACCCTAATCACGGAACCCTATATCCTGTAATTATATAATAGTCATCTTTTTGCGTAAGTGTGAAAGAAAGTAGAAATAAAAATAAGAAAGATCACAGAACTATTTCGAAGAACCTGGCATTGATTATTTATTTAACAACTTGACTATATTTCAGCACTGAAAAAAAAAAAAGATACAGTTCCTTTCCTCGGGAAACTTGCCTTGTAGTGCGATAGACAAGAAGCAAATAAAACCGTGAGAGTTTCAACCGTGATATGTGCCCTGAAGAACATGAACAGGGCGATGCTGGTGAGTGGATCCAGAGAGTCAAAGGCTACTTTGAATTGGCTGATTCAGGACGGTCCTTTAGGGAAAGTCACATTTCACCTGTGACCCAAATAGATAAGAAGGACGGAGGTGCTCAAGTATTAAGGATAAAAGTTTCCAAGTACAGTTGAGCAAGTGACTACGACACCTCTAAGGTAGGAATAAATCTTGAACACCAGGTATCTAAGAATCTTCGTTGCTTCTCAGTACTATTGGTTCCCCTCACGCCTCATCTTTCTTTCCTGTATTTGGGAGGAAGGACAAAAGGTCAGGGAGCTACTCACATCAATGCCAACAGAACACCAGCCACCGGCCTGGGGCTCCATCAACTCCCGGGAACCAGGGGTGTGACTGGTCTGTGAGTGGGGAACAGAACCTGTAAGGGGAAGACCGACTGGTTTTCCCTTCAGAGAGTTGGACAGCCAAGCAAAACGTCCCACACTGAAAGTTCTGATCGGCGGGAACAACACCCTGTCTAGCCCGGATGTCACATCTAGTCGGATTGGGAGGAAGTCACAACAAGAGTATTTAGAAATCATCCTCTCCCACAGAGAACAAGTCTGTTGACAGCAGGCTGCCAACCTAAGGGCAGAATAAGCTACGTGGCTGGAGGCGAATGTCGGTGAAGGTAGCCCGACGGATAAGGGGGAAGAGAAAGGGAAATTCTGTGTTGGCAGCTTTTGATCCACATGAAATCAGGCTTTCATTTCTTAAAAGCCCCCAATTTATTCCAGCATGCGCTGCCTCCACTTGAGTAATTCCAAAGAATGCTACAGCCATCACGACAAGAAATGCTGGGTTTTGATAACTGGAGAAACATTGCTGATTTCTTCAAAGTGCAAAGCTGTGAAACCCCAAGGGTTATATTTATCCCTTTCATATCTCTGCTGACAAGCAACATGGGGCATGTAGAACTGGTTTAAAATGGTCATGTTGAGACAACATTGTCCCTGAGTGATACACTTCACACATGTAATTCACTGGAATCTTGTCTGCCCCCAGATACCTCTTCCCCTAACCTCTTACGAATTTGCCAGTAACAGCTGATCTGCTCCCTTTTCCTTTCCCCATTCCCTTTGATTCTCCCCTACTAACAATTTGTCGAGAGAGAGTATATATTTTGTTAAGTTTATTTATTTTGAGAGAAACAAAGGCAGCTCATGTGGGGGAGGGACCGAGAGAGAGGGAGAGAGAGAATCCCAAGCAGACTCCACACTGTCAGCACAGAGTCCGACGTGGGGCTCAGAGTCACGAAACTGTGAGATCAGGACGTGAGCCGAAACCAGGGGTCAGATGCTTAACCTACTGAGCCACCTTGGTGCCCCGAGAGAGAGTATGTCTTTTATATTTGAAATGGCCCAATTCTAGCTTCAGGTTTGTATACGTGCATGTGTCCACAGGACACAGGAACGTGGACCTTGGCATTAGAGAAAAAGGTTCAAATCCAGCCCCAGACACATAATAAGTATTAGAAGTGGGGTGACTACTGAGTGTTTCTGATTTCCAGTTTCCCCTCGAGCACATAGTGAAAATAATACTCTTTCCAGAGCTTTTGGGGTGAACATAGAAATGATCTGTTTAAAGGAACTAACATGTATCAAAACTCAACAACAAGGCAAGATATTTTAAGGCTTTGGTGATAGTATTTAATATGTCGTCAGTTGAAGGAGATGTTTAATCTAAAACTTTACATAATTTGGGGATGTTAGCCCTCCCTTTTCTTTTTTCCTCAGAATCTGACATCCATCTAACTGTGGAGATCTCGAAAGCCTCACAGTGCCAGGAAGCTGGGAAGTTGTTCTTGGATATGTGTTCCCAGAGCTTTGGATTTTGTAGAAAGATAAGGCTTCCTAAAGTAAAATAAAATCTGGGATTCCAGAGATATACAAAAATAAGGCATTCTATTCCTCACTGACGTTCAAAAACTTTTGCTTATTAATCACACAATTTTTACAGTCCATCATAATCGCTCTGGAATTAGAAGGTACAGACATAACAGCGATGCATTCCAGACGCAGATCTGTTGACCCAACAGGGGCCTGGTACCCTTTGCAAGAGAGGGAAGAGATTAGCGTTCATGTTCAGGCAAAGAAACCCGTTGCAACGTTCGAAACCTGTCTTCAGAACCTTACCGACCTCGTATGAGAAGGTTGTGATACAGGGGTTCAGAAACGGATGTTAAGTACAAAAGGGCCTCTTTTATTTTAAACCCGTCACTTCCGTTCTTGTGCATACCAACTTCCTGTTGTTACCTATACAAATGAGATAGCTTCCATGTACCTTTATTTATATCTATACATCCATACCCCAAACCCTTTCCCTTCAAAATTGCATCTGCCGCAAGCAAACTATCTAAGTCTACATCAGCTTGGTGTGAGAGGGTGACTCTTGGAGGAAGGGGAATGGTTCTAATCTTATTTGCTTACGTTGAATGAGTATACTTAGTCCGCCCAGTGGTAAGCACTAAGGCAGGTGGAACATGAAATTTGGAACTATAGCCCAACTTTCGGGGCACAGTGCTTTGAAAAAAAATAAGGTATTAGAGGTCTTAGTCAGGCCTTTGAATCTTTGATAGCTCTGTCATTTGATAGCTAAGTTACTACACCTCTCTATGTCTTAGTCTCCTTATCTTTCAAATAGAAGGGCAAGAATACCAACACTGTTGAGGGGTGTGACTCGCGGAAGACGGCTATTGGTCGCTGTCATCTGGCATGGGCCATATGACTTCTCCTGAAAGAAACTTTTGTCTGGAATTGCCAGAAATCTTAAGACACGGGCAAGCCGAATCCCTTAGGGATATTCAAGGGAAGCCCATTCACAGTCCATGGGAACAGCTGGTAGGTTTTGCTAAAGATGGGCACTAGAAGTGGTACCCTCTGGGGCATCTGGGTGGCTCAGTCGGTTAAGCGTCCGACTTCAGCTCAGGTCATGATTTCGTGACTTGTGGGTTCGAGCCCCGTGTCGGGCTCTCTGCTGACAGCTCAGAGCCTGGAGCCTGCTTTGGATTCTGTGTCTCCCTCTCTCCCTGCCCCTCCCCCACTCACACTCTGTCTCTCAAAAATAAATACACTTTGAAAACATTTTTTAATTAAAAAAATTTAGAAGTCGTATCCTCAGGGAGCTCTCCCATGACAATAACTTAACTATGACTTGGCTCCTTTTATTCCTTTCTGAGCTCGAGTACATCGGCATTCCCCTGAATTCTGTGAGCAACCAATATTCTTTCAGTAAATTCCTTTCTGCTTGAGTTAACAAAGGTAAATTTCTGTTATTTGAAATCAAGAACCTTGACTCGTAGTTACACAGCTCAGTTAACTTTTGTAAGAAGAGCATCATGATGGCTTCCTTCATCCGATGAAGACGGTAGACGTTAGTGATATTGAGTAACTTGAATGATCACAGAGATAGAAAGCAGTAGAACAAGACTTTGAACCCAGTTATATGACTCCAAAACTTGTGCACTTAAGCAGTACTGTGTCCCTCCCACAGCAGTGCCAATTGGATGATCTCTCAGAGTCATGGAATACAAAATGGTGGACTGTGGATTTGGTGGCAGAATTGTCCACCAGCATATCTCATGAGGTTTTCTAAAGCAAAAGACAACAAAGGAGTTCTTGGTCTTCCGGTGTGTGTGTATTGGGGGTGGGGGTGGGGGTGTGGTCATATAATAGCACTCACACACTGGATCATAAATCTGACTTTTTTTCTTTCCAAGTTTTTATTTAAATTCTAGTTAGTTAGCATTTGGTGTAATACTAGTTTCAGATGTAGAATTTAGTGATTCCTCACTTACATACAACACCCAGTGCTCATCACAACAAGTGCCCTTCTTAATCCCCATCACCTACTTCACCATCCCCCTGCCGGCCTCCCCTCTGGTAACCATCAATTTGTTTTTTAGAGTTAAGAGTCTGTTTCTTGGTTTTTCTCTCTTCCCCACCCCATTTTCGTTTGTTTTGCTTTGTTTCTTAAATTCCACATATGAGTGTAATCGTATGGCCTGTGTCTTTCTCTGACTGACATTTCGCTTAGTATAATACTTTCTAGCTCCATCCGTGTCATTGCAAATGGCAAGGTTTCATTCTTTTTTTATGGCTGTGTAACAATCCACTGTATAAAAAATAGTAAAATTCTTTTGATCGCAACCAACAAAAACCACATGTTTGGGAATCCTTCCATAGATATTCATATATATTACAATTCTACTTATTAACTCTGAGAGATTATAATAATTTGAGTTTGTGGGAAAAATAAATATAACATTTTATATTCTTTAAGATTCCTTAAGACATTATAAGAAGTGCCAAAGTGCTGAATACTAGTAGCCACCAATAAATAGAAGCTCCCTAACTGTACATGTGGATGAAACACCATTAGGGTACAAAGGCCTCAATTCTACTATGAGGAGTTGGAATAAAATGACCTTTGGGTTACCTTTAAAAACTCATCTCATTAGTTGACATGACTATCATTGTCTTAGTTTCATCCTGGCCTGGCCAATAGTACTACTTTTCTCAGTTGTAAGGGATGCATCTTTAACCTATCAATGTGATTAGGTGGACCAGGAGGAAATCAAAGTGTGCGAGGAAACAAATTAATTCAGAATTTGCATTCTGTAGCACCTACTAATAACCTTCATGGGTACGAAGACAGATTCCATTTTACTTTCCTTAGTATCCTCAGTATCTACAACAACCCTTTGTACATACTGGGTGATCAATGACTAAAATAAGAATGTGTTGAATGAATTAATAAAGTATTATTTCCCCCCCTTCTCCTTTCTGGTTTAACCCATCAGTATCTACAACAACCCTTTGTACATACTGGGTGATCAATGACTAAAATAAGAATGTGTTGAATGAATTAATAAAGTATTATTTCCCCCCCCCTTCTCCTTTCTGGTTTAACCCATCTAGTAAAATTTCTCTTCTTTAGTTTGTTTTTTTTTTCTTCCTTGACTCCTAGGTCATGATGAAAACAATCCATTGAAAGTGCTCTCGGGTATGAGAGAAAGAGAGGAAGGATTAAAGTCAGGGAGAGCACTGTGTACTTTGCTTAGAGTGAGGAATATAATACCTGAAATCACTAGACTTTATGAATAGCAACAATGACCTTTATACTTTATATTGCCATGGCACATTATACGTTTTAAAGACTCATTGGGTTTTCATAGTCACCCCTGATTTTAAAGATGGGAAAATTAAGACGGAGCAGGCAAGGTGCTTGATCTAGTTAGGCAGCAGCAGATTTGAAGCACAGCTTCAAATACAATACCATCTTCTGCTGCATTCCTCTGCCTCTCTAAAGGGAGGAAACTTGACAGAGCCTTCCCATGAAAATACTGAAGAGATGTGTTAGAAAGCTGGCACTGAACAACTGTACAATGCTAAAAAACATTCTGTAGGAGTCAACCAAAGTGAATTCAGTATAATTCTGGAAATAAGCATCAACATGATGTTTTCTTTCTTTTAGAGAAAGCACTAAAGCCATGAACCTCTAAAATTCTTCAGGTTGTTTGGAGTAGAGTTTGGTAATTCAGTGATGTGCTCAAATCACTCATTCCATCATTCAATAGATATGTATGCAACGCTTCCCAGATGATAAGCATTCCTGGCCATGGAAGTTTGTCCCCACAGGGTCATCTCCAAGTTTAGGAGACAGTGGGACTGTGAGATTGGAGCTTACTTTGTATTCCTATGATGTACCAGGATCTGTTTCCACAGTGATATCTATACCTTAGACATAAATATAAATGCAATCAGTGACATACTGGGATGTGTCCTAATGGCAGTCATGTGTACTGTGAGCTCTCCAAGGGTATATAGAATACCCTTCATCTCTGGTATTCCATGGTCATGCTAAATGCTTAGCACCTACTACATGGTTCATTGATGCTTGTCAAATGAATAACTAAAACCACTACAATTTAGCTCTGCAGAATAAAAGTGATGCTGGGCTTTAGAAAATATTGAATACCTCTATACAAACACACTCAGGGAGGAACCTTGGGTAAGTCTGATGTGGTTCTCCAACTTTGAGGACACTATGTTTTCATTAACAGATCATTTAACAACCTTACTATAAAGCAGAACAAAATGTGCTAGAGGCATATGTGATAATCAACCTACTGACAATAGCATATTCAGATGGCAAGGATTATTTCAGGCAGTAATATTAGAATGTATTTTTTAGACCTATTATTTATGCAGAAAAGCAAAACAAGAATATGGTAGGATACACTTTCAGACTCCAATGACTAAGGATCGTACAGATCCAGCCCAAGATTTAAAAAGTTGTCCTTCTTTCATCAGCCGTGAGTTCAGTAATATCTTCTGAGTCTCTGATGAGCCAGGACTGTATCATATTCTGGAGGTTTGGACAAAACTGAACAAGAATCACAGAGTTTGCCTTCATCTTGCTTAAAGTTTACTGAGAGCAACAAGTACAGAGCCAACAGTCTCACAAATGGATGCATAATTACTAATACAAGTCATGAAGCAAAAGGAAAAGATGGGGTAGGAGATGAAAATGAACACTTACATAGACTGGGGAGACAGTTTCTTTGAGTGAATACCACCAGACCTAGGCCTGAAGAGGAGTTCGAGCTCTCCAGGGGAAAAAAAATATGGAGAGAAACCATTACTAATGGTGGAAACAGTAGAATGCACAAAAGCCTTGGGTGTAAAGGAACTAAACAACTTTGAGGATCCGAGAGACCGGGAGACTGGAGTATACAGAGAGATGAGGCCAGTGGTCCCTGTTGCTGTAAATGTGGACAGAAATAAGTCACCTTAGTGCTTAAGTGGACTCCTTTTACTCAGTCATGAAAGTACTTAATAGCAGTAAGTTTTCTAATGTCAAATATCTGAAAACCATATAAACTAGGGCATCTATTATTCATATGAGTAATCTTTAAAATAATAATTAAAAGAACAGAATGATGTGGTGTCTTTCCATTTCTTGGATTTGCACTGAAATTGAACAGTTTGTATCGACCAACTGGAGAAAAACCAGTTTCCTTTTGCAGAGCATGGGCATGACCCAGGGCCTGAAGCATCAGAGGGACTGAACCACTGAACTTCTACCACAATGGTCTTCATGTTCTCCAGAGTGGCTGAGCTTCCAAGACCGAGGAGGGACCACATTTCTCCCTTCTGTGTGTGACTAAATTCTCCATATACCTCTGTCTCGCTTATAAATATCACAGGCAGGCACCGAGTTACTGCGTGGTTGAATGATCCCCTTTACAAGCTTCTTTCTAGGTTTTTGAGTAAAGGTTTCCCTTATTAATTTTACCAGCCAGCATTCACTTAGCATTTGCTTTGAGGCATAATTGACAGGCAGGGTGACACCCGCCTGTGAGAGAGCCATAAATCAGAAATAATTTCCAAAATTGGCTGAGGGACTGAAGTGTTGAATAGGCAAATACAGGTAAAAATCTCTTTATTAGGGCTGACAGGGACAGCAAATGTCAGCGAAGTGTTTCCTAATGTACCAGGCGAGATTAATTTGGGGGGACCCTTCCTGAGCTGATGTGATGCTGTGTGTTCTCTAACAAGTACACTTCGTGAGGCTCCTTAGGAGAGGAGTGGCAGGACCATAATTGAAGAAGGAGCTAACTCCCAAAAGGCAGGAACTCCATTCTGTAGCATGCCCCTGCTCCTGGAAAATCATTCTTCTGCCTTAGACTCTATTTGCATTGTGTGTGTGTGTGCGTGTGTGTGTGTGGTGGAAAAGAGCTATAAGTCATGATCCAAAGAACTCAGCAGGATAATGAAGCCACACAAGGTATCAGAAAGGAAAGAAAGAATCCATTGCCTGGTAGCTGAAGAAAACTTTCACGAAAAATGGGGATCTGAAAAATTAGGACTGAACGTGTGTGTCATCTTCTCCATTAAAAAAGATAATACGAATTAAATTCACATCTTGGGGTAAAAGAATAACACCATAGTTTTCTTTTATTTCATGGAGATTCTGACATTGGCCCTCTCCAAGCCAACTTCAGAGACCTCCATTATAAGGATAAAATTTGGTCATTTTGTAAACTGTACACAGATGCCTGAGATGTAAATTTGAAAAAAAAAAATGCAGTGCTCTTTTTTTCCTCCAGATATCTATTTAAAGATGTTTTCTAAGTTATAGCTGACAACAGCAAGATGAAAAAATAGAAAATAGGATGAAAATTATATGCTGGGCAAAATTATACACCAGCACATTCTGAAAAGTCTACACAGTAGCAAAATAGTAATCCCATCCTGGAATGTTCTCCTCCTAACAGTTCATAAAATAGATCAGACTAGAGACTTTAATGCATAGATATCATTAAGAAGTCTTATTTTTAGATAATTAAGGAATGAGGATATTTACTAGCTAGAATCAGGAATATAAATAATACTTTTGAGGGCCATCTCATTGGGCCGGCAAAAATATCCAGGTAAGAAAACACTGAGCAGCTGTTAATATTAAAATCAACTGTCTGCAGGGCACTGTACTAGGCACTTTGCGTATTTAGTCTTCAGAGATCCTGCAAAGCGCTTGTTTGTATTCAAGTCAGTGCAAGCAACAAAGCTCAAAATAATAGCAATTTAAATAAGCTAGGGTGGTATTTCGTTGAAACAAAACTATGTGGAGGTGAGCAACTCAGGACTGACAGTATGCCTCTACCCCGGAACGTCTAGCTCCTCAATGACTAGCCTTTCAGACTATTTTGTTCTTCCCCTGAGGACGTGGTCCTCTCCCTCATGTTCCAAGATGGCGGGTAGAGCTCTAGCATCGCATGCGCATTTGGAGTGTCAAGATGAAGAAGAAAAACAAGACCGGCCTCAGCACTCTTTTCAGAAAGTTTCGGGGAAGTAGTTCCATGACATTTACATCTTATTCATCTGAAGTTAACTGCAAGGCAGTCTGGGAATTGTAGCTTTTATGCTGGGCAGCCATGTGCCCAGCTAAAACCAGGACTTGTCTTCCTGTAGAAGAAGGCAAGAGGGAATATTGGGAGACAATTAGCAATTTCTGGCAGAGTATTATTCCCCCCGTTTTGCAGGTTAGAAAACAGAATCTAAGAGAGGAAAAATAATTTTCCCTAAAAAAAAAAAAAAAGAAGAAGAAGAAGAAGAAGCTAGTAAGCAATTCCAAACCCTACATTCTTCTCATTTTGCCATAAGGCATAAAAAGAATAAGAACTGATCCAATTAAATTTTTTACACTCTGTCAATTAAATTCAGTCCAATTCAACTAATTCTAAAAGCTCATATCTTGTGCTTACCATAAGTAAGAAACTATTTTAGGCATAGGGCATTGTGCTGGCTAGGAGAGGATTTATGGAACATAAATATGGATGAAAATATAGATATGTTATATCTTTTTAGTGCATCTATAGATGGCAATGTCGATGGAAACAGATACAGGCAAAATCAGAGGCTGATTCATGGGCAAGCTAAGGAGGCATCAGCCTCAGGACCTTGCACTTGCCTAAGCCTTCGAAAGGCCAAGGAAGGTACCCGGCATTGGCTCATGTGATTTTGTAAAATTTGCAAAAGATATCATAGTCCCAATGGGTTGCGATTTCTCTTCCCTCTTTGACGTTGACTTGTTCACATTTTCCTTTGTGTTGGGTATAGCACTGGGGTGGCTCCAGCCATTTGAGCGACCTACCTTAGGGGATGAGTTGGGAATCCACTCGGTCTGGATCTATGAGAACTTATTGACGTGATTCAATGTGACTTCTATGTGTAGTTAACTTATTGTTAGCAATCTTGCTGTAGGAACATGCTCTTAAGACAATCAAAAGTAGTGAATCGCATCAATACATTGGGGAAAGAAATAATCAATGTGAGGGGCGCCTGGGTGGCACAGTCGATTAAGCGTCCGACTTCAGCCAGGTCACGATCTCGCGGTCCGGGAGTTCGAGCCCCGCGTCGGGCTCTGGGCTGATGGCTCAGAGCCTGGAGCCTGTTTCCGATTCTGTGTCTCCCTCTCTCTCTGCCCCTCCCCCGTTCATGCTCTGTCTCTCCCTGTCCCAAAAATAAAATAAAACGTTGAAAAAAAAATCAATGTGAGGTTATTTGACATAAAACATTCACATTGAGAAAGCTACAAACGGTAATTCACCAGGAGTCAAACAAGTTAATGAATGAGGGAAGAATATTTTACTTCTCAAGAGCAACTGAAATGCCCTGAAATCTTACTTTTGCCCTGAAAATGCCCTGAAAAATCTAATTTTGACAGCTCATATGTGAAAAATCTTGAGGAAAACTTTCCTTCAAAATGTATTCCCATTTGACAATAATTATAACTTTTCCCTATAATTTCCAATAATAAGATCTCTGAGTTTTAACATGGTTTCTCAAACATTCAAAAACTGCAAAGCACAAATTTTTAACTATTATCCTTTCCCACCTTGAGTTATATTAGCACGTTGGTTGAAAATTGGTGGATTGTAGACGTGTGGCTCTCTTTACATTCTCTATTTTGTTCCACAAGCCTATGTGGCCTTGATTTTTATGATAGCTTCATAACTCTTCAAATAAAATAAGATAATTTGCCAATATTTTGCTTTATTTTCAAAATTGTTTCAGCTTTGAATTTTAATATTAATTTTAGAATCAAACTGATAAGTTATATTAAAAACAGTCTGCTGGGACTTTGATGCATATTGCATTGAATTTATACTTTCAGTTGAGAGATATTTGTCACATTAAAAACTCCGTGTCATCTTTATTTGGTCATCTTGATTGATTTATCTTTAAATTTATTGATTAGTTTTCAGTGTGCAAATCTTATACATCTTTTTGTCTAATCTATTTCTAAATATTTTGGTTTATTCTCATTTTTTTGTAGATAGCATCTTAAATTTTATTTTATTATTTGTAAAGTACTAACATTTAATAGAAATGTCATTCATTTTTATATATTGACCCAGAATCCTGCAATAATGCTATATTCTCTCTATCATTAATTCTAAGTTTTAGGGTTTTCTTGGTATTCCTTTACAATTTTCTTTGAAATAATTTTGTTTTCTGTGAATAATGACAGCTTTCCATTTTCCTTTCAATTCTTTGTGCTATTTCTACTTTTTATTACACTGGCTCATCTTTTAAGAAAAATGGCATAAAAGCTATAGAATGGACCTCCTTACTGACATTCCAATCTTAGATGAACACATCGAATGTATCACGATTAAGTGAATTTTGTGTAGATATTCCTTAATTAGACTGAGAATACTCCTAATTTTCTGTAAGTTTTTATAATGAATGATGAATTTTTTTTTTAACGTTTATTTATTTTTGGGACAGAGAGAGACAGAGGATGAACGGGGGAGGGGCAGAGAGAGAGGGAGACACAGAATCGGAAACAGGCTCCAGGCTCTGAGCCATCAGCCCAGAGCCCGACGCGGGGCTCGAACTCCCAGACCACGAGATCGTGACCTGGCTGAAGTCGGACGCTTAACCGACTGCGCCACCCAGGCGCCCCGAATGACTGATGAATTTTATCAGATATTTTTTTCTGCATTTACTGAGATAATCACTTGATTTTTCTCCTTTATGCCAATAATGTGGTGAATTTAAGTGAATTTTGGAATGTTGAACTAACCTTGCCTTCCTGGAACAAAGTATGTTTGGGCAGGATATAGATTTTTATATAATGCTATATATTCTAGTTCTTAATGTTGTGGAGTCAACGTTATGCTGAACTCATAAAGCAAATCAGCATATCTTTCCTCCTTCCAATTTTATGAAAGATATTATGTGACATTGGTATTAATTACTAATTAAATGTTTGAAAGTCATCACCCTTAAAGGCATCTGGGCCTGGAGAGATTCTTTTTGTTTGTTTCTTTGTGTTATTTTTTTTGGGGGGGGGGGCATAAGAAACTTTAAAAATTTTATATTTAACATTTTAATAGATATAGTTTTATAGAGTAAATGTTTGTGTTCCCTAAAATTTGTACGTTGAAGTCCTAACCCCCATTGTGGCTGCTTGGGGATGCAGACTCTTAAAAGTATTTAAGATTAAATAAGGTCAAAAGGATGGGTCCCTGATCTGATAGTATTAGTGCCCTATTAGGAGACACCAAAGGGGGCGCCTGGGTGGCTCAGTCGGTGAAGCGGCCGACTTCGGCTCAAGTCATGATCTCACAGTCCGTGAGTTCGAGCCCCGCATCGGGCTCTGTGCTGACAGCTCAGAGCCTGGAGCCTGCTTCGGATTCTGTGTCTCCCTCTCTCTCTGACCCTCCCTTGTTCATGCTCTGTCTCTCTCTGTCTCAAAAATAAATAAACATTAAAAAAAATTTATAAAAGAAAAAAGAGACACCAAAGTGTCAAGAAAAGACCATGTGATGCCATAGCAGGAAGACAACCATCTGCAAGACACAGAGAAAGATCTTACCAGAAACCAAGTTAGCGGACACCTTGACCATGGACTTCTAGCACCCACAACTATGAGAAAATAAATGTCTATTGTTCACACCACCCAGTTTGTGGCGTTCTGTTATAGCAACCTGAGTTGGCTAATACATAGGACTATAAAATTTTCTATTTCTTCTTGTTGACCTTTTGGAAGGCTGTCTTTTTCAAATAAATTGTCAGCTTTTCCAGGCTGTTGAATGTGTTGGCAAACAGTTGTTCAGAATATCTGATTATTATCCTTTTAACTTCAATAGAATCTGTAATAATGCCCCTCTTTTCTTTCTTGTTTTTGGTGATTTTCATTCTTTCTTTTTTTTTCTACTCATCAACTGCATTCATTTTTAAAAGCTACTTATCATTTTGATGATTCTCTTAATTGTTTGTCTATTTTTTTATGCCATTGATTTCTGCTTTGATATTTTTATTTCTTTACTCCTTTCTTGGGATTTACTTCATTCTTTTCTTCTAGCTTATTAAAATGGAAATTTAGATTAAATACTTCTTTTTAACCTTTATTCTTTTCCCCTTTGAGCATCTAAATACATAAATTTCTCCTAAGGGCAGTTTTAGCTATATTCCACACATTTTGGTATATGGTACTTTCATTATCATTCAGTTAGAATAATTTCTAATTTTCCTTATGCTATTTTGTTTGACCCGTGTTATTTAGATGTCTGTTGTTTAACTTTGATGTTTTAGGCTCTCTTATCTGTTTTTCTTCTTTGTGTGTTTCTGATTTCTAATGTAATTTCACTGATGTCAGAGGAAATAGTTTATAAGATTTCAACTTTTTAAATTTACTGAAATGCGGTGTATCTTGAACCGCCTCTTACATAACTGAAAAGAATATGTGTTTACAGTTGGTGTATAATGATCTATGTCAATTACAGCAGATTTTTGATAGTGTTGTTCAAATCTGCTGTACTTGTAATGATTTTTTTTCTGTAGTTGTTCTGTTAACTCCTGATAGAGAGGAAAGAAGAGAGAAGGAAGGAAGGAAGGAAAGAAGGGAGGAAGGGAGAAACCGAAGGAGGGAGAAGGAAAGAAGGAAAACATCTTCAAATGTGACTGCATTTATCTACCTCTCCCTTTGGAGTTGTCAGTTTTGGCTTAATTTCTTTTCAAACTCTGTGATGAGATGAGTATACATGAAAGATTGTCTTATTTGGGGGATGAATTGATCCTTTCTTCAGTACAAAGTGACCCTATTTATTTCCGGTAATAATATTACTCATTTTCAAGTCTAGTCTGTTTGATAATAATAAGGCTACACAAGCTTTCTCTTACTTACTGCTCCCGTGGCAGATTTCGACCCATTCTTTTACTTTCAACTTACCTGTGAGTTTATGTTTAAAGTGCACTCCTAGAAAAAGCATATGTTTAGGTCTTATTTTGTATCTGTTCTGAAACGTCTAATGTTTTACCTGGGATTTGTTTCACCCATGGAAATTTAATGTGCTCATCAATGTGTCTGAGTTCAAGTGTCACCTTCTGCTTCCGGTTTCTTGTTTGTTCTCTCCGTTTTTTGGTTGCTTCCTTTTTGCACTTTTCTTGTCCTCTTTTTGGATTAACATGAAAATATTCAATATTCCCTTCTATCTGTTCTATTGGCATTTTGCTATCACTTTGTATTGCTTTTTTTGTGGTTGCACTAGAGATTACCAAATGCATTCGTAACATCACAATCAATCTTGAATTAACTTTATATCATTCGGTGCATAATGAAATAACTTTATAACAGCATAATTTCATTTATACTTTATCTTAACTTGTGTACTTTCTCTATACTTTTACATACTGTGAACCCCATAATACATTGTTGTGAATTTTTCCCTTTACCTAGTCTTGTCTTTTCTCTTTCTTTCTTTCTTTCTTTCTTTCTTTCTTTCCTTCTTTCTTTTCTTCTTTCTTTCCTTCCTTCCTTCCTTCCTTCCTTCCTTCCTTCCTTCCTCCTTCCTTCCTTTCTCTCTCTCTTTCTTTTCTTCTTTCTTTCTTTTCTTTCCTTTCTTCCTTCCTTCCTTCCTTTCTTTCTCTCTTTCTTTCTTTTCTTCTTTCTTTCTTTCTTTCTTTCTTTCTTTCTTTCTTTCTTTCTTTCTTTCTTTCTTTCCTTCTTCTCTTTCATTCTTTTCTTTCTTTCTTCCCGAAAGAATGAGTGCAAGTGGGGGAGGGGCAGAGGGAAAGGGAGAGAATCTCAAGCAGGGTACACACCCATCATGGAGCCCGACGTGGGGCTCAATCCCCGGACCATGAGATCATGACCTGAAGTGAAATCAAGAGTCAGATGCTTAACCAACTGAGCCACCCAGGCACCACCTTACCTAGTCTTTTCAAGAATATTTGACTTTTGAAGATTTCAAGAAAATAAAGAAAATAATCTCTATATTTACCATTTCACCAAGGCCCAGAGACTGAGAGACTGTGTGGTGCTGAAACCAGGGAGATGGAAGGAAACTGAGATCCTGACAAGTGTGAGTCTGTGAAATCTCTCTGCCTCCACTCCCAGTCTCTGCTCAGTCATCTAAATTTCCTTGTGAACAACTTGGCTGAGAGGATGCTCTTTGCATTTGGGGTTCCTTCAGCTGCAATCTAAAATGGCAGCCTATAGATTCATTACAAATCTAGTTTATTTCCTCTTTTCTAAGCCAAGTTTGAACTTTATGATAGCTTTGCTCCTCTGCCCACCTGCCCCAAACCTCAGCAATTGATCCCAGGTTTCAATGTGTCCTATATTGTTCGCTTACTTAGAAAGGGTTTGTTGGGGCGCCTGGGTGGCTCAGTCGGTTGAGCATCCAACTTCGGCTCAGGTCATGATCTCGTGGTCTGTGGGTTCGAACCCCGCATCGGGCTCTGTGCTGACAGCTCAGAGCCTGGAGCCTGTTTCAGATTCTGTGTCTCCCTCTCTCTCTGCCCCTCTGATGCTCACGCTCTGTCTCTGTCTCTCTCTCTCTGTCAAAAATAAATAAACATTAAAAAAAATTTTAATAAAAAAAAAGAAAGGGTTTGTCTTCCTGGAGTTTAGGGGTTTTTGTTGTTCATTTGGTTTTGGGTTTGGTGTTCTTTTTTTTTTTTTTAATTTTTTAAAATTTCTTTGTGTCCACAGCTTTTTGATGATATTCAAGAAAAGTTTTTAAAATTATTTCTATTATTGTTTAGATAATGATTTCTTGTTATCTCCTTGGGATGTAAAATGTTTCAATTCTTTCTATATCCCAATCAAAATAAAAGTGGAAGCCTCTAGAATGACTTCCTTCCTTCCTTCTTCCTTCCTTCCTTCCTTCCTCCCTTCCTTCCTTCCTTCCTTCCTTCCTTCCTTCCTTTTTTCTTCTTTCCTTCCTTTTTCCTTCCTTCCTTCCTTCCTTCCTTCCTTCCTTCCTTTTTCCTTCCTTCCTTCCTTCCTTTTTCCTTCCTTCCTTCCTTCCTTCCTTCCTTCCTTCCTTCCTTCCTCCCTTCCTTTTTCCTTCCTTCCTTCCTTCCTTCCTTCTTCCTTCCTTTTTTCTCTCCTTCTTAATATATCAAATAGTTTTCTCCCTTGCTCCATCCATCCATATTCTGAGGTCTACCACCCTCTACAGATCAGCTTAAGATGCTCCCTCCACGAAAGTATTTCCCAAATGTACATATACATTTCCTACTCAGACAGCTCCCTTTTCCCACAGGATCTTATTTACCAGCTCTATCACTCCTTTTTACTTAGACATAGGTATTTACATAGACTACTTTTCATGCTTAGCTCTCCTTTAATGTGCACCCTACATGCACATTAAGAGCTTCTGGCCAAGAAGAGTTCCATTTCCTTGAATGCACAGGTCATGTTTTTTGGTGGTGGCGTTGCTTATTGTTGTTATTTCATGTTATTAAATTTATTGTAACTCACAAGCCAATAGAATGACCATGAGTTCGTTTGCAGATAACAGTGAACATAATGATGGCAATTCTTTTGTTTTTGAAATGGTAGGAAATAAGAGATATGAGGTTGTTTTTCCACATAATAAATCTTCTTTGGTACAATAGAAGATGTAATGAAGCACTCTCCAAATACACATGTACTTACTGTGTGTACATTATTATAACATAAACATGAGTATCTATAAACACAGAATCAGGATGTCTTACTCTGCCAAACACAAATATCCGCAAATATATTGATAACCTTATGTGCTGTGACCATTTACTTTATTCTGTGTTGGGTGTAAGTGTTTAATATAGGCTTTAAGAATTTACAGATTATGATAAGCAAAGACATATTGTGGGGAAAGAACTGAATTCAATTCAGAAGACATAATCATTAAAAAAGTTCTCAGTGAAGGAAATATCTTCTCTTTTTATTTTTTTTTTAATTTTTTTTCAACGTTTTTTATTTATTTTTGGGACAGAGAGAGACAGAGCATGAACAGGGGAGGGGCAGAGAGAGAGGGAGACACAGAATCGGAAACAGGCTCCAGGCTCTGAGCCATCAGCCCAGAGCCCGACACGGGGCTCGAACTCACGGACCGCGAGATCGTGACCTGGCTGAAGTCGGACGCTTAACCGACTGCGCCACCCAGGCGCCCCTATCTTCTCTTTTTAATTCAAAACACAATTCAATGTGTCTTTCTCTGAAAGCAAATCTTTTCTTCTCAGATGACCCTCCTTCTAGTATCTGCAATACTCGTAATGATTCTTCTCGGGTTCAGAAGTTCTATACAAATTTTATTTATGAGAATGGATGTTCATGAATGATGGCCATAAAATAGAACATAATTTACCTTTCTAAAATATATAGTTATATAGGAGCTATATACCTATACCTATATACCTGGAAAATGTATAGTTTGTATAGAGAGTATTTTCTAGAGAAAACTCATCTAGAAATGTTACCTAAAAATCATTTTGCACAACAGAGGGAGAAGACTGCAGAGAAAATTGTTTGAGTGAACCCGTGGGTAAAAGTCGTGGACCACAATTTACATCCTAGCAACTTTTTCACATTCAAGATTTGATTTTTTTTATGTTTATTTACTTTTGAGAGAGAGAAGGACACAGCATGAGCAGGGAAGGGCCTAGAGAGAGGGAGACACAGAATCCAAAGCAGGCTCCAGGCTCTGAGCTGTCAGCACAGAGCCCCACGCGGGGCTCGAACTTATGTGAGATCATGACCTGAGCCGAAGCTCAACCGGCCGAGCCACCCAGGCGCCCCTCAAGATTTAAAACCCAGACTTTTGGGGATCCCTTTCGATGTCATGATTAAAACTTTGAAATAGATCACCTGACATGGAGTAATTTCACAGTTCCCTTCTGCTTCAAAGATTCACCACACCCTAGTTTTTGTTCATTTCCTTATACTCTTGAGTTCCCCAGGATGTGTTTGGCCCCCTGTAGAGAAAGTCTTACTTTACCATTCTCCTGCTTCTACATCTCCTTCTTTGTTTCTTTAAGGCCAAAAAGCGCAGAAAGAAGGGAAACTGACAAAGAACGGAAAGGAGCCATTTTTTTTTTCATTAAATATTGGGCTTTAAAGAGCATACTTCTAAGGAAAGTTGAAGAACTTTAATTAGGGTTTTAAAAAGCAAACCCAAGAAATTCCTTCACCATACTGAAAAGAAACAACAGTTATGTCTTCCTCATTATACTGGACAATCTTCCTTAAGGCCAGGAGGAATATGTTATTCATAATCGTGTCTCCAACACCTCACCAAAGTCAAGGCTAAATACTGGCTAAGTTAACTTAAAAAATAAATAAAAATTTAAGTAAATAAATAAATACATACATACATACATACATACATAAGAAAGAGTGAGGTAAATCTTCTTTAATTCACTGATAAGCAACTTGAACTTTAAAATTGCTTTAGTCTGAATCCTAGAGCAAAAAGTCGTATATTTTAATTCAAAGCATTTCTCAACTTTTTTTCCTTTTCAAAGCCTATGACTCATCCTTGTACAAACGCTTTCAGACCTTGGTTGAACCTTTCGCTGACTTGACTTGGCTCAGATGTGAATTTCCCTGCGCAATTTAGATACAAATCTGCGGGAATTACACGGATTGAAGACTGACCCGCAGTTTTGTGAGCCAAATTCTCTAAAAATTTTCTCCTTAGAAGCTCCTAGTAGTTGCCTCCCTCACATATTCCCTCCTTTCAGGGAATCCATCTGTAGCCTTAGACTCCCCCAGAGGGGTTTATTCTAGAAAACAGAAACCCCATTCAAGCTGGTTAAATGGTAAGAGAAATGTCCCGACGTAGAATCAGCTTTAAAGTTAGTTTGAATTCTCGGTCATGTCACAGAGGATCTGTTTTCCCCCTACTTTTCTGCTCTGATTTATATCGAATCGGCTTCTTCCACGATTTTAAAATGACCTTCAATACCACGAGGAAGAAACCTCCTCTCTCTTACAACGAGAAAGAAAGGGAGAGAAACCTGGATTGAAGTGGATTCCAAAGCAAGAGAGAAGCTAGGAAGTGGAAAAAATGAGTATGGACAAACCTTTTGGTGAGTTTCCTATAAAGGAAGCGGAGACGTGGGGTGCTGATTGGAGGGAGACGTGGGTGAAGGGAAAACGAGGCAGCGGGTGGGATATTGTCATCGTTATACTCGTGTTGATTATTTTTCCAGGGTTGAGCCCAAAATAACTTGTGTGAACATGTGTTCCTATGTTTAGTCACCATGTGTACCATTTTCTGTGAAGTTCTTGTTCTTTGCCTATTTTAGGGGAGGGGGCGTTACTTTGTTTCCATATATTCTTGATCCTATGTCTTTTTATTTATTTATTTTATTTTATTTATTTTTTTTCAACGTTTATTTATTTTTTGGGGGACAGAGAGAGACAGAGCATGAACAGGGGAGGGGCAGAGAGAGGGAGACACAGAATCAGAAACAGGCTCCAGGCTCCGAGCCATCAGCCCAGAGCCTGACGCGGGGCTCGAACTCACGGACCGCGACATCGTGACCTGGCTGAAGTCCGACGCTTAACCGACTGCGCCACCCAGGCGCCCCAGATCCTATGTCTTTTTAAATACATATTGCAAATACTTTCCCCAAACTGTTTTTACCTCCCCCCCCCCGAACTGAATTTAAATTGGTATCTTACTACAGAAGAGGTTCAAGGATGAAACCAAATGCTTATTCTCTGAAAGGATTCAAACCTGGCCTAGACTCAGTGTTCTTTTTAAAAAATAGATTATGTTATTAAAACTTAGGAGCGCCACAGGTGGTACGAGACATCATTCTGACAAGGTCTCAGGTCTTAGAACATATTAGTTATTATTGCATATTATTTTCATAACAGCCACTAGTTTTGCTAAGGTTCTAACTAATCCTAGGCACTGTGCTGAACAACTTATACATCATCTTTTGTAATGCTCTCAATCCTGTGAATTAAAATTGTAATCTATATTTCACAGATGAAGAAAATGAGCTTCAAAGGGTTTAAGTACATCACCCAAGGTTACCCATTAATAACAGGAAAGAATCCAGATTTGAACCCTCGTGTGACTCCAAACCACTAATCTAAACTCCTGAAGTGTAACTTCCAAAATCAATGATCATTAGAGTCTCAACTGACCTTGAAGCTCTCTTACTGCAACTACCTTCAGGGGTAGGAGAGAGTGGATGTTAAAAGTGTGGCGCTGAATTCTGGCTGTGCCTTTTAGGAGTAATTTTCAGGACTTCATTTTTCTTATCCGTATGATAGGGAGGGTATCATTAATCTTACAGAAGAGTCCTTGGGACACATATGAGGATCCATAGAAAGCAGTGTTCGGCATAGAGTAAGCACTCGATAAGCATAATCCATTATTATTATTACTATTATTATCACTTTTCCTGCCCACCTGATGCCCCAGTCCCTTTGGCAACAGGTCCCACAAGTGACTCCCTAATATTGAGATGAATCCCTCTTGCAAAAGTGAATTTACCGCCTCCGATAGAGAGATCCATTCTGTCTTTGAAACATGCTAGTTATGAGAATGTTTTCCTTGAATAGTCAGCTGACGATTGCCTTTTGCAAAATCGTTGTTAACAAGACTTTCCAGGATGGAAAGACAAAGACCAGCGACTTTGTTCAAGATCATTGTTACGTCCCTGTGAGTTGTCTTCTCGCCAAGGAGAACAAAAATATGGTGGTCGTCTTCTCTGTGCATAAGTTTCTCGGTGTCCCTCGTAAAGTTCTGAACAGAACCCTCTTCAGTGGTGGTGATGCCTGCCCTACTGTACAACTGAGACAGACGCCACTTGTATGTCAAATCTTAACTGTCCTTACGCAGCTGAGGTTTGGGACCCAAATGTAGAGTCTGTATTTGGCTGACAAACTCAAGTACCTGGAGTGGAGTGGCCGGTCCCAAGATTTTATGGCTTCCTTATTCTTACATTATAATTTATTTCTCCAATATAATCCAAATGATCTGTTTGAACTGACACTTAACGATAACAATAATAAAAAGAACCAGGAAATTATTCCTTAAGAACCTTTTATTTTTTTTATTAAAAAAATTTTTCTTTTACATTTTATTTATTTTTGAGAAACAGAGTGAGACAAAGCATGAGTGGGGGAGGGGCAGAGAGAGAAGGAGACAGAATCTGAAGCAGCCTCCAGGCTCTGAGCAAGCAGTCAGCACAGAGCCTAATGCAGGGCTTGAACCCACAAACTGTGAGATCATGACCTGAGCCGAAGTCGGATGCTCAACCGACTGAGCCACCCAGGCGCCCCTTTAAGAACCTTTTAAAAAAGGGTTCTAGTTAATCCCACCTGCTTCTTTAGGAGCATCAGCTGGGCACAAACCACAGGTGAAACTGCAACATTCTGGGACTGTGTCCACACCTGCCATGGTTCCGGGAACCGTTCGATTGCATTTCTCATTTCTTCCCATTAGCCCCATAACTAGTCATGAACCTGTCCTGCAGACATTTCTTCTAGTCTTACGCTTGCCATCGACCTTATTCCATGTAAAATGTTACATCGTGTGTAAAATGTTGCTTGATTTCTTCTTCTGCTACTTTTTTTTCCGATGACCTCCCTCCCTCTTCCTTCCTTCCTTCCTTCCTTCCTTCCTTCCTTCCTTCCTTCCTTCCTATACCTCCTTCCCTCCCTCTCTTCCTTCCTTCCTCCCTCCCTCTCTTCCTTCTTTCCTCCCTTCCTTCCTTTCCTCCCTCCCTCCCTGTCTTCCTCCTTTCCTTCCTTCCTTCCTTCCTTCCTTCCTTCCTTCCTTCCTTCCTCTTCTTTCTCTTTTTTGATTAAAAATCTTCATTTAGGGGCGCCTGGGTGGCGCAGTCGGTTAAGCGTCCGACTTCAGCCAGGTCACGATCTCGCGGTCCGTGAGTTCGAGCCCCGCGTCGGGCTCTGGGCTGATGGCTCGGAGCCTGGAGCCTGTTTCCGATTCTGTGTCTCCCTCTCTCTCTGCCCCTCCCCCGTTCATGCTCTGTCTCTCTCTGTCCCAAAAATAAATAAAAAACGTTGAAAAAAAAATTAAAAAAAAAATCTTCATTTAAATGAAGTCACAGGTGTTGTTGTTTTTGTTGTTGTTATATGGGGCAATAAATATCTGAGAGAAGAAAATGCAGAGGAGGTGCTCTCACATGGTGTTAGAGATGATTGAACCCAAGTCATCACCCCACTGCATGAATGGCTAAGAACTCGCCCTCCTAGCAGCAGGTAATGAATTGTAGCATCTAAGTATTAGCAAGCCAACAGTCAGTCACACATACCTACATCTTATTATCATTATTATTTTTTAGTATTCACATCCCACTTCTCTCTTATCCAAAATACTTTAGATTCTCACACCAAAGAATAATGCAACCGTGCTCATGGAATAAATATGAAATCAAGCGATGCAGAGGGAAGCTACTCAAAGATACATGTACAATGGCATTCCTATCATGAATAGCTGCTTTCTCTTCTCTTCCAAACACTTCTACTCATCTTGCTAGAATTCCCACTCTGCTATCTTCTACTTGTCAGAACATTTTCTCCTTCTTTTGACTTTATTCAGTGGTTCTCAACAGAGGGTTTGCATTAGACTCCTAAGGAGAGCTTGTAAAAACAAACAAAGAACAACAAAAAGCAGATGCCTGTAGGACGCATCAGTCCAATTGAATCAACTTGTGTAGAATGGAGTTGGTTCTGTACGACACTGCCCCTTCTGTAGCCCCCAAAAGTACAGGATGATGTTTACTTATTTCCATATTCTTCAGGGTCCAGATTGTGGTCACTATTCTTGATGCTTCATATCTCTTTGACCACAATTTCCCCATATTTTTTTTTTGAAAGTTCATTTATTTATTTTGAAAGAGGGAGATAGACAGCGGGACAGAGAGAAAAGGAGAGAGAGAATCCCAAGCAGGTTCTGCGCTGTCAGTGTCGAGCCAGATATGGGGCTCAAACTCACAAACCACGAGCCCATGACCTGAGCTGAAATCAAGGGTCGGAGGCTCAACTGACTAACCCACCTAGGTGCCCCACCCCATGCTGCTACAATCACTCCGGCCCCAACTCTCCCCCCTTTTCTCCTTTATCTACACGTGTCTTCAACTGGCCCTGATTCACTAATGCTTTTAGAACCTGGCTATTGTTTTGCCTGCCATTTTTCCACTTATCATCGTTCTTGAAAATGTGGTGTGGTCAATACAAGACCAGGTTCTGAACCTGGGTTTCAGTCCCAGCTCTGCCATGGTTAATGTTGCTGTCATGGGAAGATTGTTCCCAACCCTCTTTGCCATGAAGTGGGGTTGCTACTCAGGGTGGTAGCACTCCATGTTGGGACCAAACGAGTTGCCATGTTTGTTTCTAGGGGTTATGTGGCCCACATTATGTTCATGCTATTGCCATAACTTTTCTATGAGGCCTTGTCTGAATTCTTAGTTCTTCTCTGATCAGTTACCTTCCACGGATATGTCTGATCATATGACTCCTCTGCTAAAAACTTCCCCTGTCTTCTCAGTACCTATTAGATACAATCTGGTTTCCTATGAGTGGCATAGAAACTGTTCACTGACCCGGTTTCCACCAAATCTCCCAACGGTGCCTTCCTTCATTAACATCTCCCCACTTGTCCCTCACTCCAGTGTTGTATATTACGGATCCTGTAGATACAGTTGCATGTTTATACCAATATACCATGACCACACTTTATGAATATGTGGCCATGTCTCTTCCTGTAAGTTTTACAAGCTCTCTAGGCTTTAATATCCTCAGATATAAAATTAGATACTTACCTTGGGAGATTCTGTGAGCATTAGACATGTTTACAAATCCACACGTACACGGACACACATATTTACAGACACACATATATGTTTACAGACCCACGCATATCCAGACGTGTTGGTAAAAGATACATGCCCATTACAGGGATTAAGAACAAAACAAAACAGCAGTAGCTATTAATTTTGTCATCAAAACACTTCTTTATCATTATTAGGGTATTACTACCATCATTATTGTATCCCTTCTGTGAAGCTTGTCCTGTGTCCCCTTCTCCTTACTCTCCGGGTCCCCCCCAGCCCTTCGTACCTATGGCTAGGTTACACCTTTCCCCTTGGCTGTGATTGCTGGCTTATATAACTAGCCGTCCCACTAACGTATGATCTTTTTTGAGGACGTGCTCGGCCCAGGATCTGCTCCCCGGAAAGACCATGTGCCCGCGATCGGATTCACAGAGGGCTCACTTCCAATACTTTTATGCCCCCACAAGTCATCTAGAAGATGGAGAGAACCTGAGACTGGCAGGCTCCGTGCTATGGCTCAGCTTTAGTGAAAGCAGAAAAACTGCCTCCTGGAAAGGTCGATGCCCTTCTGGGCGGAGCCATTCCGCTGGATGGGCCCCTCCTCGATTTCGCCACCTCCTGAGCTGCCGGTCTTCTGAGCTCCTCCGCACTGTGGTTTCTCATTAAAAACCTGTCTCCCTGCCCTTCTTCATCTCTCTCTCTCTCTCTCTCTCTCTTTCTTCTCTTTTCCTCCTAGACTCTCTCCCCCCCTCACTCCTCGCCTGTGGCCTTTCCTGTGCTCTCAGTCACCACGCAAGTGACCCGCATCTGTTCATCCCGCACCGGTGATCCGGCCACCTCCCTCTGCTACTTCTCAGTCTCTTGCCAGGAACGATCCGGCGGTGAAGCTCTGATTTAAAATCCATCCCGGAGATGGGGCGCCTGGGTGGCGCAGTCGGTTAAGCGTCCGACTTCAGCCAGGTCACGATCTCGCGGTCCGTGAGTTCGAGCCCCGCGTCGGGCTCTGGGCTGATGGCTCGGAGCCTGGAGCCTGTTTCCGATTCTGTGTCTCCCTCTCTCTCTGCCCCTCCCCCGTTCGTGCTCTGTCTCTCTCTGTCCCAAAAATAAATAAACGTTGAAAAAAAATTAAAAAAAAAATAAATAAATAAAATCCATCCCGGAGAAAATCAATGGCAAAACATCTATGGATTCCCCCCCCCCCCACACACACACACCGCCCCGATACATATCATAATTACAGCAAGTTATTTCTGTGAACGTGTGTATGGGAGAAAGGCAGGTGATGCTAGTTCAAGAAAGCCAGCGTCTGGTCTGTCGTGAGAGGTGAGGGGTCCCAAGGTGTCCAGAGGAGGCGACATCAGGTGGCTGAGTCAGATGTACCAAAGGGCCATTTCTCTTCCGTAGCTTCAACCCTCAACTGGGAGGGACTACAGGGAAGGCCTGGCTCTTCACAAACACTCCAGGATAAAGTGATCGGCAGATTACAAGTAAAGCCTCTCTTTAGCCATTCCACATCTCCTGTCAGACAGAGCCGGTTAAATTACAGCGCAGGCCACAAATGCATTGATCATCCACTCAGCTCGTCCGACCTGGGATTTTAAAGATCCAGGCCAAGGATAAGTGAAGTCATCTTAGCAAAGTTTATTTTCGCAGGGAGGGTTAACCAAGTTCAAAGAGGTGAGGTTCGGGGGAGAGGGCCCCAACTCCCCAGCGTCGAGCTCGATTTATGCATAGGCTTCACCAGTGAATGTTCCCTTACAGCCTGTGAAGGGTGTTGAGAGAACACACAGATGATGCCGTGGCCCCTGCTCCTAAATGACTTACATGTGTCTCTCCGAGCGCCTCGCCCCGCCCCTCCCCTACCTTGTAAAGGGAGGCTCAAAGGACACACAACGTCACTAAAAGTGGCCTTTGTGATGTTCCGAGGGGCGAGGTGAGTATTCGAGATGAAGCATCCGTCGAGTCCTCATACATTCGAGGTGGCATCACGTATAAAATCGCTTTCGTTATTGCCGTTTGGACAAGACGCTCTCACAATAAGCTGTAGTCACCCTTGTTCAGCCTGTAAAACACAACAAAGGTATAGAATCTTTGCATGATTTTTATAGGCCAGTCTTCATAAGGAAAAGATAGGCCATTTCGAAGCCAAAACAGAAAAAAAAAAAAAGATGAATCATTAGAAACACTTAAAAATTCTGTGCGTGACATTCTTCCTTATTAAAAAGACCCATTGTAAATTGGAAAGTTCCGAAGTCTTTGTGGTAGGGAGAATGAATTATAATGACATCACTGGGTCATGAACTAGGCCCACTGGCTACTTTCCAGAATGAAATTGACTAGGAGAGATCAGATGAGCCCATTCGTAGCACAAGACATCTGGGAGGCAGCCAGGGAATAGAGGTTCAAGCCCCCTATTTAGGACACACTTCTGGTTCCTCTTCATCATCAAATACAATCGTGGTTTCCCAGGCAAGGCATCTAGCCTAACAATGCATTTCAATTCATATTCTAAAGAACACCCAAAAAGTTCTTTGTACTCATTCCTCACTGCAAGACCTCATGAAAAATATTAACATGTCAACATCTGGCTGACACCTTTGCTACATTTTTATCATGTCGCCGATGGGAAGCATTTTGCCTTCAAATAAGCATAATTTTCCAGTCGTTTCCATCTCCTTTTTTTTTTTTTTTTTTTTGTCTCTCTCCCAGCGTAATAAATGGTGTCTGAAGCCCAAGAGAAACTCATTTCTGTTAACAGATCATTTGTAAACCTTTAAGGGCAGCTGGTGAGGAAGGGGCATTTTTGTCTTCTGTCTTAACTTCCCTGGTTGTCTCTCTAAATGCAAAATGACACCTCATTTAAAGCTTTCTGGTGTCATCTTAATCTCCCCTATTTTGCACTTTCTACCTTTTTGATATTGCTATAGACTGCATGGAGGCTTTTTACCTAATACTGTAATACCTATTATCTGAGGCATTTAGGTATATAGGCTCTTTCCAGCTAAGAATAATGCAGATCAATTGGATGTCAGCAAGGCAGTAACATCGGATGGTATATATATATATGTGTGTGTGTGTGTGTGTGTGTGTGTGTGTGTGTGTGTGTGTATTTTTTTTTTTCAGGGTAGAAAAGATGTCTACCCAACTGACCTTAAAGCTAGCACATTTCAATATTAATATACTTTATGCATGCATGTGATAACGTTTTACTTTTCTTATGGATCTGTAGGGAAGTCTCATTTTTTTCTATGGAGGATTATTACCTATTCCAAGGGGGCTGTGATTATAGATACTTACTAAGACAAGAATAATTGACCATAAAAACCCTTTTATAGTCCCACAATTATTTTTGCATTGACTAAAAGTGTCAAGAAAATCTTATTTTATTAGCCAGTCCCTAATTTTGACTCCATTTAATTTTTTTTTCTGGCTCCCCCCCCCCCAATATGTTTTTAGTCTGAGATAGTTGGCAATTGTACAAAAGAACAATTTGTTACAGAACCTCTACTGAATGGAAGTTCTATAATCCAAGCATAACATCAAGTATCAAATAAAATAAAAATGTATGAGATCAGCAAAGGGGACATGCTCCAAGGTAAGGAACTGATCTAGGGCCTAGAAAAAAAAAAAAAAAAAAAAGAGGTTTAAATCAAAATTTGACTGCTCAGCTATGAAGTGAGTCTGTGGAACAAAGGGTCAAATGTAGCTTTGACCCGTCATTCCCCTCCACCCCCCCCCCCAAGAGATTGGATCCCGTCAGCACTGAGCTTATTTCCAGTAAGGCGCAAGGAACAGGGTTCCGCTTCTTAGGAAGCAGCATGGGCAACTCTAAAAGATGCTTGAGGAGAACAAGGAGGAAATGCATTGGGTCTCCAGGAACTAGGGGGTGCCGCAGGCAGCCTCTGCTCTCCAGAGTGATAGAAACAAGGATGAATCGAGGATCACAAGTGAACTTGGTGACCCAAAGCATCTCTGCTTCTGGAAAGAGCCCTGACCAAGAGAAAGAGGTTAAGTGATCCAGTTTGGCTGCTGATCGGTGGGGAATTAGCAAAGGACTTGGAAACTCCCTTTTAGTACTAGCGATCTGATTTCAGAGACTCTACGTGGGTTGGCTTTTGGGAAAGTAGAGGATGGGGTGGAAAGAAGACATGGAAATGATATGGAATGCATTTGACCCTTGAAAACAAAACCCATCTTGGATAGATGATATATAGACATAGAGACATAGACATAAAAAATAGCGGGACTTAAGTTCTTATAATTTCCCCACATCAGCTATGACATCTGCAGCTGCAAATAAGACCCATAGGCACCTCACACCATCAAGTCACCAATAAGCCAGTTGGGGGCGGACACTTCCCCAGGTGATGGGAGTGGAGTCTGCTGCTACCTGGCTGAGCTCAGAGCTCAGCTCATTCGACTCAACCTCACACCTCATTCCCAGTCTACCTCCCGAAGGCATCATGGAGGAGAATGGCTTTCAGGTCTTTGAGGACTACAGGTTCACGGGGAGAGGCTATCTCCTCCTCATTTCAAAGACAACTGGCTGCAGAATCGGGAATTCAGGAGAATTGCTTATAGATCCTGGAGGTGCCCGTGAGAAAGGGGAGCTTACTTTTCATTCTCTAGCTGTGTGCTCGCCAGAGCCAACAAACTGTAGCATGTCCCAGTGCTCCCATGAAAGAGAAGAACATGGTTGAGAGAGATTTGGTGTGACTTCAACAAAGGCCTACTTGTGTCGTGGGGCAAAATGCGCACAGAGACTTTGTGCAGGATTGGTCAAGAGGTACACAGAAGCTGGAAGTCTACTAAGGAAGTAGATTAAAGTAGGGTGTGAGAGTGGGGCCTGCTGAGGCTGTAATATAGCACACCTGCGGTGAAGACAGAGCCACCTCCCCATCCCAAGTGCCCTCCATGGCCCTTGGAGTATGCAAAAATGGCCCATTAGCTCCATCTCCAACTGAGGAAGCACTGAGATTAAAGAGGGGTCAGGAGACTTGGGCTGCCCAAGAGATTGCTTGGCCAGTGGAAAGGTAGACCAAGAACTTCTTGACATATGAAGGGAACAGGCAGGATCTTAAGAAAGATGTCTTGGGGGTTAGGCTACACCACCTGAGAGAGAAAGAGTACACCATGAGTGGTGGTTACCAGTTGCAAAGAGAATCAATGGAGCCCAGGACCCAGCCTCTACCTGACTTTCCTAGCAGTTTAGATAAATCCTTCCTCTTTTATCTTCTTTCCTGACATCCTCCTTCCAACACCAGAAGGTCAATCAAGGACACGGAAAGCCAATGTGCCTTTAATTCTTTCTCATCTCAGTCACATAAGGAAGGCCAGGGGAGCCTAACCAAGAGGATGGAGAGTGGCAAGAGCGTAAACAAAAACTCCTGCCTTCTCTTCTAATCGAAGAAGCCAGGTTCCAGTCTGTTTGGGGGGGGGGCGCATTTGAGAGAGAGAAGGGAAGAAATTTGAATCTCATATGAGATTTTACTTTTAAAATAGGCTAACTTGAGTTGTAGTATCTGAGAAGGACTAAAAAGTTACAGGACCTTGCCAAGATATTTTTGTAAGAATGGGGAAAAGAAGATTTTGACATAGTGTGGTTGAACATCAGGACCAGAAATAAAACTAAAACCACAAAAAAGAGCCCGTCTGGATTCTTAACCTAATGTGCTACGCGTTCCCTTAATAAACCAGTTCTAATACTAAGAAGTTAATTGCACTCTCTGCCATTTGACCAAAATAATCACCTTCTGACTTGCTTAATGATTGAATAGAAGCAACGGGAATACCTGAATAGATCGTTAAAGGATTATGTGTCATATGACCAGTTTGTTGATGATTACAGAGCAAACTGCGACTGCTTTGTCAAATGTAGTTACAGGAGTAGGAAGAAAGTCCCTTGCTTCCACACTATCTTATTTATTTAGGAGCACTCACTGCCATTTCTCGCAGCCACTTCCAATTGTCAGATTTCATTTAAGAGGTATGACTCCAGGCACCATCTATAAATAAACACATATCACCAATTTCACTCTCAGAATAGATAAGACATCGTACCTCACTTTATGCTTTCTGCAAAGTCTCTTTTGGTACCTGAGGGAACCAAGTGACAACTTGGCAATTTTTTTGTGTATTATCGGAGAAAAGAGACGCATACGACAGACACTTCCGGTCAATTAGCATGTCTTTGCTGGGGCGATCAAATCTGTAAGTTCATCTTCTGACCCCGTGGATTGGATGGAGTGTGAACAACCACCACGATGAAAGAACAGGGGGCTTCACATTTGAGCTTCCACAAACAATAAATTACACTGGTCTCCATTGGCCAACTACTTTTATTTATCATGTATTTCCTATGGAAATCACCATCTGGAGCAGCCTTCATCCCCGCTTCTCCACCCAATCCACACGAGGGGTCTACTGGCTTTGTCCTGTGAATTCAGGCACCCAGACCCGTCTTGATTCTGGGCATGAAGGCATATTTGGATCCCCTGATCTTTGGTTTGTTTCAATTCAACATTTCAAAATGATCAACACGATCTTGATGTACTGCGCCCCGTATCTCTATCCCTTGGGATACTTCCTTCTTACCCTTTGACTTGGGATTCTTGATACCTTTCGTCTTAAGCCATAGCATGAAGGCTGGACCATAACAAAATGTAGTAAAGTGACTACGTTTTCACTGCAGAGTACAGAGGGGTAGGTCATCTTCAACAGATTCTTTAGGAAGCGTTCATAATACCTTAAAGATCCTGAAATTAATTTACTCATAGAGATATTAAATACTACTCCAGTTGACTTCAATGACTACTGTACTAGTGTCAGGAACCACTTTATTTTCACTTCTCTTTCATCGTAGGAAACTGTCACCTGGAAGAGCCCATAGGTAAGAAGATACCATGCAGTTATAACCAGAAGCGTTATAAACCTTGACCCAGAATGGGAAGTATGGAGTCTCCGACTCAGGCTTTGGAGCTGGATGGACTGGACTCTAAGTCCTGGCTCTACCACTTTCCAGTGAGTGGACCTGGGCAAGTCACTTAATGTTTCTGCACCTTATTTCTAAAATGGAGATAATAATATTTCCTTGATGAGGTGGATTAATGAAACAGCCTGGAAGATAAAAGCCCAGGCTCGAGAGCAAGTTGCTCGTGGCTCAAGTCCAAGGTTACTGCTTACCAGGTATGATCCATGGGCAAGTTACAAATGCTTACACTCTCTGTGACTTGGTTTCACCATCTATTAATCGAGGATGCTAATAGTAACCAAGTCATTGAATTGCTTTGGATATGAATTTAGTTAGTATTGACAAAGTGTTTAGAAAGTGCCTGGCCATGGTTAATGTTCAATAAATGTAAGCCATTATGAATGATATTATTGTAATATAGTATTACTTCTATTACTACCCATAATAATCAAGATAATGAGGTGAATATTAACAGTCTGTTTGGCAGGTTTGACTTGGAGCCAACTGTAATAATCCATTAGTTGATTGAAGGGGGTCTAAACCCAGAAGACTGAAGGACAAAATGTCCCTGAATTGGCCCCACAACCACGTGGGATCCCGGCGACACTCCATCGTTACTAGGAACTTAGCAAATTAGTCTTCTGGGGGTTCCCTGTCAGGTCCCAACCTCTGCCTTAGAAGCTCTAGGTAGGGTGGACAGTAAAAGAGGAGATAATGCTAATTGTCTATTCCAGAAGAATCAATGGTAGTAGGAGAAATTCACTTCTTTGATAACAGCAGCAAAACCAGTGCCGTGGTTTTCCTCAGGGAACTGGAAGGTTCTGTATGCTTATCAGACTTAATATGCAACCAGCCAAATAACCAAAAGACAAGACTTTTCACCGTTTAGAAGTCCATAAATAAAACGGCCAAGAAACCCACCATGATAGAGTGAATGTGAAATATATTAGCTTGGCCTTCATTCTTTAAATATGTATATTTATATGATTATATATATTTGCTTTTTCATCTGCTTAATAATTGAATATAAGCAACAGAAAGACCAATCTGTATCTCCTATCACACACACACACGCACACACACACACACACACACACATACATATATATAGTATATATTTATATGTATATAGACATACATGTGTATGTCTATATACTTTTATGTTGAAGGCACTGTGAGTAATACAAGGATAAAAGAATCCTCTGTTTCTCTAGTGTGTATGAAAGTCAAATAAGTACACAAATATCTCCAATGCAAAACAGGACGTAGTAAATGTCAAGGAAACCCACAGATGAAGTACAATTAATGTGCTAAGGTGGTAAGGAGAGTTTCCTGTATAAGGGACCAGACAGGGCTCGACAAAGGAAGTACCATTTGAATAGCTTTTAGCTTCTGTTCAGGACTCTTATGTCAACTACCAACCCTCTCCCCACTACCGCTGGACCAAGCATTAACCCCTGCCAATGATGCTCCTTTCCTCCCTGTGCCTGTCAAAGGTGCTCATAAGACTCACCTCAATGGTGATTCCTCCTATGCCCTGTCTCCAAGTAGATTTGACCCTTCCTTACTTGGGAACACACACAACTCTCTGCCCAGTTCTCTCCCTTTGAAATCTTAGTTCATTTTTCCATTACTCTCCCTGTCTTCTTTACTGGGCTGTGATCCTTGTCAGGGAATGGGTAATGTCTTTGAGTCCTTGGCACCCAGAGATTCAGCACTTTGTGGAATGACTGAGCTCTGCCTTTTTTTTTTTTTATGTTTATTTTTGAGAGAGAGAGACAAAGAGCAAGCAGGGGAGGGGTAGGGAGAGAAAGAGACAGAGAGAGGGAGACAGAGAATCGTAAGCAGGCCCCGGGCTATTGGTGCAAAGCCTGATGTGGGGCTCAAACCGTGAGATCGTGATCTGAGCTGAAGTCAGATGCTCAAAGCACTGAGCCACCCAGGTGCCCCTGAACTCTGCTTTTTAAAATGAAGAAAACTCCTGGAAAAAAGAAGAGCTCTCGTGCCCTCTCTGAAAAGGAAAAATGTGGAGGAAGGGGAGAAAGGAGCCAGTATATGTGATTGCCTGAGGATACAGGATATGATTTAATCATCGTGTCCAAGCACTCCTACTTGGCATTATTATTTCCTTTTACTCCTGTGGAAGTTGAGGTACAGAGAAATAAAAGGGTTTGTTTAAAGTCTTAGAGCTGTTGAAGTGAGCGGCAGGGATTCGAGCCCAGGTAGTTTCCTTCACCGGCTGATGTCCCCCAATGAGGAAATACATCGGCAGACTGATGTAGATATACCACCTATGAATGTCACTGGGCGTTAAAACGCCAATCGCCACCTTGACAAAGTTTACAGTGGGTGTTTCCCATCACTCCCAAGACCAGCAGGGAGTTGGCTCTTTAAAAAAAAAAAATTCACTTACCTGGTGAAAATGTATCTGTCCTAGAGAAAAGAAACTCAGTGTTCTCTTTCCTTCTCTTTTTCCCTCTGTGCTCCCCTCCTCCATCTCTTCGATTTCTCGCTCTACCAGAGGACCTTCTTCCAGAGGATGATTCCCTCCCTAAGGTGATGATGAAGATGATGATGATGGTGATGATGATTGGGTCAAGCTTCTGCTAGGGTTTTGCTTTATTCTATCAAGAGCCTGCCCCGTGCCTCAGTTTCTCAAATGGTGCAAGATGTAAGTTTAGATTTCAATCCTGTATACCCTAAGAAATAAGATAAGCTGCATTATTTGTTTAAAAAGTATTTCTTGGGGTGCCTGGGTGGCACAGTCGGTTAAGCGTCCGACTTCAGCCAGGTCACGATCTCGCGGTCTGTGAGTTCGAGCCCCGCGTCAGGCTCTGGGCTGATGGCTCGGAGCCTGGAGGCTGTTTCCGATTCTGTGTCTCCCTCTCTCTCTGCCCCTCTTCCGTTCATGCTCTGTCTCTCTCTGTCCCAAAAATAAATAAAAACGCTGGAAAAAAAATTAAAAAAAAAAGTATTTCTTGGGGAACCTGGGTGGCTCAGTTGGTTAAGCACCCAACTCTTGATTTCGGCTCAGGTCATGAGCTCATGGTTGTGCAACTGAGCCCTGCATCAGGCTCTGTGCTGACAGCATGGGGCCTGCTTGGGATTCTCTCTCTCCCTCTCTGCCCCTCTTCCCTACTCTCTCTCTCTCTCTCTCTCTCAGAATAAATAAATAAACATTAAAAAATTATCTTTTAAGGAAAAATCAGGAATGAACAAAATGATTTACATGGAAATTTTGACATAGTTTCAAATTAGAACACAAGAAAAACTAGAAATAATTTTAATATTTAATGATAGGAGTTTAATAAAATACGGTAATCTATGCACATAAGATATTCTAATTGATTAAAAATATGTTTTCAAAGAGAACACGAGTTGCAATATGTTATTAATCCGGATATTGGATTACAAAAATATGAAAACCAAATTCTAATTGTATATAAACCATAGTATATAAATACATGCATGTGTTTGAAGAAAAAAAGTGGAAGACAATATGTTAGAAAATAAACAGTAGCTAGCTCTCATTGATTCTATAGCTGGTGACTCTTTCCATAATTTCCTCATTTTCTCCTGTTAACATGAAATACTTTGGCAACCAGGAAATCGATTTCACCTGCTTGTCCTTTCAGTTCTGCTCTCCCTAAAAAACAAAATTTTTTTTTAATTGGTTGGTTCATGCCAACCACTGTTTCCAGGAAGGAAGATCTACCACCGGGGAAGCTCTTGCTTATTTACCCTCCTCAATCTTGCTTCTACCAATCCGCTTTCCACATCACGCCCTTTGATACATTTCGGTGCATTGAGAAAAACGTATGCGTCAGAATGCGGCAGATCGACGCTTCACCCAATTTTCCCGTGTGGATTAGCTGTGCAATCTCAGGAAAAGTACCTGCTCTGGGCCTCCGTTTCCTAATGAGGAGCGAATGGGATAGCGTGGGTGAAGCAATCAACCCAGGCTCTGGGGCACGATACCCCGGTCATGAACACACATAATGAGCTTCTCTTGGCTACCTTTCTCTCTGTGCCTACCCAGACTTCATGTCGGATCCCCATTCCAGTCCTTCCCGAAGCCTTCCGTGATTCTCCGTGGACAGCCATGATGTCCATTTCTTAAGTATGCATTCTGTACGACTCAGCCCTTATATATAGCTTCTTGCGCTTAGCGACGCCACGGCAGGTCCCCGACAAAACTAAGAGCAGCACCCCCGCCCATAGCATCCACGACTCTGTTTATAAGCTTTCAGTCAGCAGCTCATGATGAGGAGCTGAATCGTTTTGAGTTGAGTTTTGAAGGTCAAGGTATATTTATGAATCCTAACATGGAGTGGTAAAAACTGAAGTCTGCCTGCTTCCTCTTGGTTCCCCTGGAACAAGTTGAAGAGCCATCGGGGGCCCGTGGGTGGTGCCTGGTGGCTGGATCTGAGCTGTCAAGATAGAAAGTCATCACCATCCCGAGAGACAGGAGGGCTCAAAAAGCCCCAGAATAGTCCTGATTCTTGTCAGACTGTGGAAAAGCGCTTTGAACGTAAATTGGTGAGTGCATTTGATAAGGTGAGGTAAAGTAGGTTGGATCCTACAGCTGTAATTTGTTCCCCCTTACAATTCCGTCAGTCAAATGGATTCCTGGGGAACTAGGCTTCTATGGGATGGAAGCAGAAAAGGAGAAAAGAGCAGACACACTCAAGAATATCAGTCTGAGATATATTTCCGCTGGTATTTGCAGTAAAAAGTTATTGATATGCCAAATCTAATAATTAAGTCTCAAGCTTTTAGGCCATAATGACTTCTCAGTTGAGTAGCCTGTCTTAAAATTTTTTTTAATGTTTATTTATTTTTGAGAGAGAGAAGACAGAGACAGAGTGTGAGTGGGGAGAGGCAGAAAGAGAGAGTGAGACACAGAATCCGAAGCAGGCTCCAGGCTCTGAGCTGTCAGCACAGAGCCGGACGCGGGACTCGAAGTGACAAACCAGGAGATCACGACGTGAGCCAAAGTCGAGCACTTAACCAACCGAGCCACCCAGGCAACCCCAGAAGGTCTTTATTTTACATGTGAGAAGCCACAAGTTCGGTTTTGTTTTCTCATATTCTTGCTTGTCTTCCAATCACTGAGCCACATAAATAAAGCTATTTTGAAACTTGGTCTTTTCAAACCAGTCGGTTAATAATATGCATTTAAAATAAGACTTTTTTTTCAGAGATGCTTTCATCGTCTTTTTAAGGTTTTTGTTTGTGTGTTTGTTTGTTTAATAAGGAGAAAGTAAACTACATTAACCTCTTCTTGATGGTGACTAGAATGTAATAACAGGAACAAGGATACAGATAGGAAATATGTGTTGAGCTGTGGGTTGAAATATGCTTTATTCAAAAAGGTGAAATACGGGGGCCCTTGGTGGCTCAGTAGTTTCTGACTCTTGGTTTCAGCTCAGGTCGTGATCCCAGGGTCGTGAGATTGAGCCCCGCTTTGTGCTCGCACTGGGCAAAGAGCCTGCTTAAGATTCTCTCTCTCTCTCTCTCTCTCTCTCTCTCTCTCACACACACACACACACACACACACACACACACACAAAGTTGAAATAAAACTGTTCTAAAGGATGCAAAGAAGAATCCTTTTTTATTACGTTGTCCCCATGAATGGAAGTTTCATTGACTTTAGCCATTTTCTTTTTAGGAAACTTAGAAAGGAAAAGGAAAAGAAGCTTTTAAGAAAGCTTTGGTCATAAATATAAATAAGATGTTGATTTCAGAGAGTAATTAGTGCTTTGTTCCTCTTGAATAGCAAGTGAGGGAGGTTTGTTGGCTGTCTCGTTCAGTCCTATCGATCTGCCAAAATTTTACAGAACTTAGTAATGTCCATGATTTCTTTTTATACGGTTATCTCTGTCCCTTTTGGGAAGTCTTACTTGTGTCATCTCATGTTTTGTCCTTTCTTTTCTTTATTTGCGCGTCACAAAAATGTTGAATTTGTCTCACTTGCAGGTAATGATTTTTATGAGCTCATCGGGGGTTGTCCTCAATGCTACCACAAAAGCTCCCAGCAGCCAATGAATCGTGGAGCGTATTTCAGTGTTCTTCACCCAGGATTGCTACAGAGGCAGAGATCTGTCTGTAGAAATACTTTTAAAAGTTGGGAGTAAAGAATATTCTTCTAATATTGCTGGGTCTTTTTCTAACTACAAAAGCTGTTCACCCATTGTGAAATAGTTAGGAAGTAGAAAAAAATAGAAAGGAGTGACGAACCTCACCATCCCCGTAATATGGACATCTTAATGTATATCTTCTTGTTATATAAAATACATATATACATACAGGGACCAATGTAGAATTTTACACTCTGATTTCTTTCCACTTCCATCAGAAAGGGAGCATTTTCCTCTGTCACCAGAGTTTTCGAACTTATTTAACAATTATTTACACATTCATTGCCTGAATAAACTATAATTGAAATTGATACTGGTTTTGAGACTACTCGGGATTTTTACCTGAAAAAAAAAATCTACTTTTGACATAGGCATGATTTTATACAGTTTAATTTGTTCTGGTTTTACATATGCCCAACCACTTCCCACCCCAATGCCTGAGTCATACATAATTAAGTTCTTCTTCTAAATTTGATGAGTTTAAAAAGCATAATGGACCTTTTCTGAAATGATAAGAACTAAGATTCAAGTTAAAGAAAAATACCTTCATTTACATGATAATTAAAGGGTAAACAACAGTGTACTTGTCATTCTGTAAATTCTGACTCATAAACTTGAACTAGAACTTTGAACTCTAGAGCAGGGGGTAAGCATACTGTGAGCCAAAGGCCAATTCCAGTCCAGTAATTGTTTTTCTATCATCCATGAGCCAAAGATGTTTTTTTTCTTTTTTCAACATGTGTTAATAGTTGAAAAAAATCTAACGAAGGATGATATTTTCTGACACATAAATATGAAATTCATATTCCAGGGCCTGTATTAAAGTTTTATTGAAACATGGACAACAATCATCTGTTTACATATCTTAATGGTGGTTCCACCATTAAGCTGAGTTACTGCTACAGAGGTCGTATAGCTCTTTGGCATCCTGTCTTTTATAGAAAAAGTTTGCTGACTCTGGCCCTAGATGATGAAGTTTTTAGTGGGCCAGCATTAGAAAAGTCCAGGTTCATTCTCTTTCTGCCCTCGGTCCGGATCTTCTTCCTTTTTTTAATTGAATTTAATTTTGTCGAACAGTATTATTTGTGCCCATCAGTATTCATTTGCCTATCAGAGCTGCCTTTGAACTTCAGGAAAGCCGCCATCTTGTTTTTGTTCGCTTCTCTAAAGCTTAGTGTCTGCAACATGAAACACTAGTAAGTTCTTTAAACTCCTTGTTATCTTGAAACAGGGCAAGACCTTTACCCAATTTATTTAGTTATGGAGGAGGAGGATGAAAGATTGGGTCCTAAGTGTTATTCAATGGTATGACATGGTTTTCCCTGGAAGGCAGCCAGAACTGATGCTTATGAGGTGTTTGTCTGATGAACTGTACCCCTGTGACACTAAGCAGAGCCAGAAGGAGGTGGCAGTCCATCTTTCTGACTCAGGTTTGATTTACAAATCAGAAGAATGCGCAAAGCCCGTGGAAGCCAGACCCACCCTTAACACGGTCTAACAAGGAAATAATGACCCCTGCTTGTGAATAGTCATTGGGATGGTAGGATGATTTGGGTGATTGTTGAAGTGTAATATGGTATTTTCACGAAAGCAAAATAGACCCTAGGCAACCGCTGGCTATGATGTTTGTTTTAGTAACTGGAAGTGTGGACAATGATTATTAGCCTGTATCTGTGGGTGACAAAGAATCTCTCTGATTAAAGGAAGCCACGTATTGAATGTATGGAAACTTCTAACAGAGCTCACATGAACAGAAAAAAATGACAAGCAAGTTGGGAGGTGGGAGGAAGGAAACATTGTGTCACAGTGGCTCCAGCATTAAATTCCACATTCAGAAAAATAAGGTGAACTCAAGTATATGACGATGAAACTCTCTTGTAACAGGATTTCATTATTTGAGACAGCTAGGTGTACCATGAGCTACTTCCTATCACCCCACCCCAGATCTCAACTTCAATCTTGTACATGCTGTGTACAATTTCTTGAGGCTCTAAGAACTTGTGTTCGTTGTAGCCATACAACGAATTCTTTAAGATTGTTTGACAGTGTTTACAAAAAGTGAAATCCTGGTTACCTGGGGTCAGTATAGACCATAATGACTTTGCAAAGACGTGATTGCTTTCTTTGTGTTCCTGTATTAAGTGTAAGTGACGCTTTCTTTTTTCAATTAAAATAGCATTCTATTTATGATAGAAAATTTTGAAAATACAAAAATTTTGAACGAAACAAAAATAACCTCCATAATCCCTCCGCCCAAAACATTATTTAACATTCCATCTTTGCCATGATATTTTTTTCACAGTCCTAATTACACCCAAAGTTCAGTAGAGTCTGTTGCTTTTTTACTTAACTTGATTGCATAATTTGGAGATAAGGCGTTCACAATGATCTGGAAAATGACTTCGAGATGGATAGGCAACCTGTTAAAATATTTGTCTATTAAAAATAAAACTGAATTCTAGACAAAAAAATGCATTTTCCCAAGTCACAGAATAAGCCAAACTTTTGTAACTTCCTTTTTAACCTCATGACTTCTTTTTTGGCCATCATTTTATGGTCTGGGTAAAGACCAAAATTTTTTAAAAAGTGGGGTGGGGGGGGAGACAAAAAAAAAAAAAGAAAGAAAGACAAGTCAAGAAAAAATGAGAAGGAAGAGCCAGAGAATTGAAAAGAAAATACCACATTCCCAAAATACATCTGGTCCTGCTGAGAGTAATAGCATTTGTGTAAATGTGTAGACAAGTCCCTAAGATGACTTTTTTTAAGCCTACCTCTTTGATACGAACTGTTCAAACCCCACAGTACACACATTTGAAATTCAGTAAAGAAAAATAGACCCAGAACGGAATTCATTTTTTTTTTTTTTAATTCTAGAATCTTTTAAATCGAGTTTGCATTGCACCTTTTCACTCTTTGTTTTCATACAGAGACAAACTAGATGTCAAGACAGGGCCAACATAACAGTGGTGTGGCCAGGATTGAACCAGAAGGGAGTTGTGTCTGTGCCATGGGTCATACAGCATGGCTGTGACCAGCCTTGAGAGCCATCTAGCACAACACAAAAGTAGGCTCCGATGCCGCAAGGGACCATTCGTTCTTGAAGTTGGGCCCTCTCTAATTTGTTTACAGCGCCCATAACAAGTTTTTCCTCAAGGTCTTCTTTTCTGAGACACCTACGTACTAGGGCTGTGTCTGCCCCTGATACAAAGACCCCAAATGCTACTTACTGTCTTCAAGGGAACCAGGCAAGACTGTAATCTGAGCTTTTTTTGGTCTCTCTCTACACTGCAACATCGTAACATTGAAGTGTAGATTTATGGCATGCTTTATGTATATTTTCTTAGTCCCAAGGCCCCCCTTTTCACAGATACATACACAACATGTCATGTAGAAAATATAAATTGTTGATCGTACAGGCACTTTCTTCCTTTTTAAACCTTTCCAAAGGTCTTTTTGTTAAATACACCCAGATGCCGTTTGACAGATGAGGGGCTAATTGCTCTGTGAATTACCTCTATCGATTCCTGTTTCATGTTGAGCCAAACAAACAAAAGATATTAATGCTTTGAAAAAAATGAATGATGACCTTTCTCTGCAAACACAGCTTGCGGTCTCTGATTATTGGTGATTCCGGAGAGCAGCGGTCAATCGCAATAGCTGTAACGCTATGATCACTATAATAAGCTTGCCTGACCTTCTCTGCCATGTTAAGTGGTTTAAATTTATTTGCCCAACAACAGAAGAGCTTTCATTTAAAGTCACAGAACATTCCATTTAATTTAAAGATGTAGTGTCTTCTTTCCTCCTCGTCCTTTCTTGTCCATTTCCCCGTCTCCTACGCGTAGGTCTTAAGTTTCCAAAGAGCTTTGCTACTATAAAATGACCATCACACCTGCAAAATGCATTCATTCCGTTCTGTTTCAAGTTCGTGGTGCCACTGCCTCTGTTGACTTGTTCTTTCTTGTCTCAACACACTGGAAACATGCTTGTTTCTCTCTCTTTATAAGGTTTGTTTGTCCACAATTCCAGTTTAGTGTTGTAGAGTCTATAAGCAATATGGAAGTCAAGAATGCAAGAGGCTGTCGTTCCCTAGTCTGGGAACCATTTTATTTTTCTCTTTAATGAATAAGACCTTGGGCCAATCTTTTCTTTTCTTTCTTTCTTTCTTTTTCTTTTTTTTTTTTTTTTCCGGCCCCCAGAGCAGACCCTTCTGGGCCTGATGACCTCAGAGCATCTTTCCAACTGGGGACATACTAATTTCCTCTATCTCTCTACGTCCACAACCATTTCACGTAAATGTCAGAGCCGTAATTTGGCAGCTAAGAAAACATGCTTGTGGGCCTTTAAGGACTTCCTGACTTTTTCTCCACAAGCCTTCATGCTAGTGAACATGAGTAAACCACAATGGCTAAAGCTCTGAATGGTTAGGAAGTGACCACCCCCCACCCCCCCTTGGTTTCAGTGGAAATCTCTTGAAAAGGGTACCTCTGGATACTTCCATCAGTTTCCTGGTAAGACACAGGCCAAAAATACCAAGGATGTAGTTCCCCTTAGGATAGTCTGGTCCCTGTGCTGTAAGATTAAAGCAGGAAGTGAAGAGAAAAACACCACAAATAATCAAAAGGCTTCCTGCCTTCGTCTGGCATTCTCAAGAAGTTAGGTCTGAATTTAGATAGAGTTGAGCAATGTTAAGAAGACTCTCCTTAAACATTATCTCTAGGTTCTATTCAAGACAGTGACCAATAATGTTGGTAAGCCATTTTTTTAATTTTTGAAATAATTTTTTTACATTTATTTATTTTTGAGAGATACAGAGCACAAGTGGGGGAGGGGCAGAGAGACAGGGAGACACAGAATCCCAAGCAGGCTCCAGGTTCTGAGCTGTCAGCATGGAGCCCAAAGTGGGGCTCGAGCTCTCGAACCGCGAGATCATGACCTGAGTCGAAGCGGGACGGGTAACTGACTGAGCCACCCAGGCGTCCCGGGAAGCCATTCTTGAAGTGCCCCTGACTTCCCTATGCTAAGAACCATTTGGAATTTAAGAAAATGTGAGGTGTGGTTCCTGCCGTGTCGGATTTGTCACTGGGCTCTCAAGGCACCAGCCTCTTTGTCAACAGTGGGATGTTTGCAAACGCAGTCTGGCTTGCTATATCTAGAATGCCTTTCTATGCTCCTCCCCTTGAAAATCCAACTATAGCGTCTCCTAAACGCTACATACTCTTCACGAGTTTCCTAGGCTCCATCCTTCCTCTTCCAGCATGCTTTGGTAACACTCTGTGAAGGATTCACCACAGCACCCCATGCATACTTCTAGGTGAGCACTTTGCCCATCTACTTTATTTACTGCTCCGTTTATCTCTTTCCACTAGAAGTTTGTCCTGTGCATCTCAAGGTGTTGCCCACAGACCGCAACGCCTATTACGTGTCCAATGGACGTTTGAAGATGAAGAAGCGAATGAATAACTGAATTGGATTGCATCACATAACTACTGCTACACAACAAACCATTCTAAAATCCAGTGGCTTCGTCCAGCTCTGGTTTAGTGTCACTTGGGCACTTGTAGGTTACCCAGGGCTTACTTGATCAAAGCTGAGCTTGGCTGGGCAGGCTAGGCTAGGACGGCTCAGCTGGGATAACTCTTGTTCTCCATGTTCGTTTTTGTCTTAAGGCCAGCAGGAGAAGCAAAAGTAGGACACTGGCAAAGCTTTTAAGACATACTATCATTTCCACATTATTCTACTGGCCACAGCAAGCCACACGGGGAACCCCAAGTCAAAGGACAAGTCAATACACTCTTTGTCTGTAGCCACATGACAGAGTCACATATCAAAGGGCATGGGAACAAGGAGAGATGAAAAACCGGTCCCGGGAATGCAGCAAAACCTATCATGAAGGAAAAACTGGTGGGTAACTCTATTAAAGGAAGAACCGAATCTTAGTTACTACCCATTAGAGCCATTTGACTGATCTTGTTAATCCTCACGTTACCAATCCATAGCCCAACAACTCAATGGCTTATGTGGTCCATAAATAGTCACCAAATTAAGTTGGATCACAGATAGGCAATTTTTAGAAAATCAGGATTGAAAGAATTTTGATAGCTTCGCTTTTAATTTTTTTTAAAGAAAGTATGCATGGTGGGCAGATGTGTGATAAACGCAAAACAGGAAGTTTTAAGCACAAAATGGCTGTCCTTTATAAACGAAGATGCTTTCACTTGCGTTTACATGTTTCACCACGGAAGTGGGTTTAACCATTTTCAAAGCCCTAAAAGTAGCTCACACAGTGAACTCATCTTCCCCTAGACTCCTTGTGTCCCTTGCAAGCGAGCTTGGAGAAATGTCACGTACACATGGCCGGGCCTTCGTTTTTACAGTTTCTGCTCAATCACTGCTTTTGTGTCAAGGCTCCAAGGTTCAGGCATTGATTTACCAGGAAGAGCAAAGTTAACTTAAAAACAGAAAAGGCCCTGGCAGTAATCAAGCCCTGTGAATTCCTGGCCCTCTTCCTGAGAGCCCCAGTGAGGCCCACTCAACTGGGCCAACCCCACACCATGCACACTGGATTGGTGGTCCTCTTATCATAGAAAATTCCACCAGTGCAGCCAAAAAATACAGAAGGAAGCACACAAGAAAAATGTGAATAAAATATGCAGGCCTGCGAATTGAGTTTTATGGAAAGAAAAAAAAAAAAAGGAGAGGAATTTCTCTTAGCTCTTTTTCATAGTTCATAGGACCAGAAACAATGGGACAAATCACTTATCAAATGTGAATAGTTTTATTTTTTTTAATGGCAAATTAGGCCCTATGAGGGTAGGGTAGCTTTAAAACGTCGCTCCTAATTTTTTGCCCTATCATCAGATAACTCAGACGTGACGGTTTGATAAACAGACAGCTACGTTTTTCTACCATTTCCCTCACATTTCACGCGCCGAAGGGTTTGTGTTGATTAAAGGTGTGCAAATCCAAATACGCCGAACACATCCTTGTTCCTCGACTTCAGTTTTTAATAAAGTATCCTGGCAGAATCCTGGCCTATAGCTAAGAAATACTCGGTGCCTTGGGGAAACGCGATCCTCTTGGTTGGGGTTGTTGTTTGAATACAATAGCATTTCAGAATATTGTCCTCCGAGTTTCGGCCCGTGGAAGTGGAAGATGAGGACGTTCATTCCTCTTGTGCCCCGTCACCTCCCTGATTTGTCTGTTCTTTAAGTACGCGGAGTCTGCCTTACAATGGGCCAACGTCAGCCTTTGAATTTTTCCACCTTATCATTCTTCCCTGTTCTGTCATTCACTCAGAAAGGAGGTCAGAGCCTCGTCGGAGGGGGCAGGGAAGGGGACACAGAATCGCCAGGGATGGGAAAGTAGGCAGCTTTACAAATATTCACAGCTGAAGCTCCCTGTAGCCATGCTCCGTTGCCAGTGGCCTTTAAAAAGGGAAATTCATAAGTTATTTTTCCATAAAAGGGAATCAGCGCTGAAGTCCGGCTTCCCGGAGACCTCAGACACGGAATTACCGCAGCGCTCCCTGAGGTCCCAGGCCCAGAATCCGGCTCCCCTCCCACATCCCTGTCCATAAGAAAAGAGTTTTCCCACTAGATAAAGCAATTAAAAACATTCTCAGAATAGAAAGCACAATGCCGTGGGCTGGCCAGTTTTCAGGAAGAATCGATGTATTGCATATTTACACTTTGATGTTCGGACGGTGATTAAGACTCATATTTGGGATGCCGTTGCTTATGAAAATAAATAGGTAAAGTGCGCAAGAGTAGTTCTGCCTGTGTCTGCTCCGTTACCCAACGTCAGGGAGAATCCTTACCAAGACACAAGGCACCAGCCCATGTGAAGTCATTGGGTATCTCCAAACTGGAACCTCGCTTTGTAAATCCTGTCTAGGTAAATTACCTTTCCAGTGCGGGGGATTTCCTTTTAGGAGATTCCTTGGGAAGGGCCTCCAGGGAACGGACTAACTTTTTAATGGTTCGCTCAGATTAAGAGGAAGGAAATGTGAATCCCTCTGGGGGAAGGCACCACTCTAGGCTGTCCGCATCCTGTAATTCTTCCCGAGTCCGTGAATCATACTTTTAAGACTCCTTTTCAAGGGCCTTTGTCTTCCTTTAAGAGAAGGCCAAAGCAGAAAAGACGAGGTTTAAAATAGGTCTCAGTCAAGCTTTTGCCAGAAAAACAATCACAGATTCTCTCCCTGTGGACCCGGAGAAGGTCGTTCTGGGTCCTTTGCCTCCATGCCTCCCCTCACCTGGCACGGTACTTGACTGGATTACTTTGTTATTTTCTTTGTTTTCAGAATTAAGATGACTTCTAATATCGTCTCAGTGTCCTGGGGCTACAATTCTGGACCACGTTTCCCTTTATAACCAGCCTCAGAGTCTGATTTCACTTACACTGTAAGCATTTGAAGAACTGAGCTACCATAACAAGATTTTTCCAAATCTTTTTAGAGAGAAATCTTGCTTGAAAGCCATGCTTTTATTTAATAAAATGTCTTGTAGGTAGGCAATTATAGACTGTGTTTGCACCTTTTCCACACGGCCTGAGCGCTTCTGCAAATCGTTAGCGGGAGTGAGAGGTCGGAGCATTAGATCATTCAAAGTTTCTGTAGAACGAGGTAACAAGAGAAGACTTCTAGAAGGTTCATCATATTGCACTATCAGTTGCTCAGTGAAGAAACGAAACTTTATTGAGTGTCTGCTAATGGTGAAGTATATATTTTTTCAAGCGACCATCCAGAGTGGAAAAACCCTGCGTAAAGGACAGAGATGTGTAACGACAACAAATACCCCTAAGAACCTGAACGTAAACGCTGGACTTTGGGTGATACTGACATGCTAACCTAGGTTCATCGCTTATGACAAACGTACCATTCTGGCAGAGATTTTGATAATGAGGGAGGCCAGGCATATGCGGGGGTCTAGGGGACAGATGGAAAATCTCTGTCCCTTCCACCCAATCTTTCTGTGAACCCCGAACAGCTCTAAAATATAAAGTCTTTTAAAAATGTGCGAAAGTTCATTTAGATGATGTTCGAATGAACAGAAGGCTAGGATTGGTTCGCAGAGATCCGCAATCCCTCACCTGCAATTCTCTGAGTCCTTTATCTAGGAAACCAACATTTATTCATGTATATTTTTTGGCAGAAGGATCTGTGTGTCAGCCAATATAAACTGGCTTGAATCATATGTAACAAAACATGCCCCAAACTGATGTCAGGTATGTAGTCTCTATATATCCCACTGGCTACGAGTGCGTTCACGATGCCACCCCAGACATCACTGGTGATAATGGATAACATAGGGGTATATGTTCCATGTCACTTTCGAAAATCCTAACAGTTCTAAGTTATAAAACACAATCACCCCAAGAGTTTCAGATAAGAGATTGTGGACCAAGCACTTTGAACCATAGAAAGCAGGGAAGGAAGAAAAGAACAGAAAAAGAAACAGTTAATTTCTACTTTATCCCTTCTCTAATTTCTCGGGAGACTCCAGTCTTAGGTGTCTTTGCAGGTCCCCATTATTATAATGGTCGCTTTTTATCGAAATTTACTATCTGCAGTAAAGTGTTAGAACCTGCTAACATAATTGTGATTTCTACTCAGATATATCTTAAAGGTTTTTATATGAATTCTTATAGCATACATTTTGTTTCCGTAAGTCTATTCCAAGAGAGTACCCAGAAACCTGGCTTTCTTTCCTCTGAGCCAGCCGAGACTATGATTGGATGTTTTATCGCTTTCGAATAATGAGACGACACATATATTTGAAAGCCAGATACACTTTCAACTTCAGCAGACTGATGTACTAGTCGCATCTTCCGGGTTTAAATTTTAAGCATTACAGCTATGTTCCTGTGCATTTACCTCCACATGTTAAGATCCCATTACGATGAACAGTAAGTCCCTTGTTTCTGTTAGTTTCCAAGCACACTGTGGGCCAGAAGGTAGAAGTCCGAGTAGCTTCGTTACATCTTTAACTCTGAAGTGATAGTCTTGATATATGGCCATTCAAACATAAAGTGTGACTATGTTCATTTAATCTTTAGAAATACCTTCTTTTCTCTCCTTTTGCTTTCGTGGTCCCAGCCTTTAACTTAAATATCTCTTGGACTCTATTTGCCAAGTTACTGAATTCTTCTCCATGCTTATATACACTGCATGCAACTTGACGAATGCTTGAAGTGTGAGGCAGGTGATTTAATTATCTACAGCCTATTCAGGCCAAGGCAAAGGGTATTTAGTATTTATTTATTTATTTATTTATTTTAACGTTTATTTACTTTTGAGAAAGAGCGACAGAGGCGTGAGCAGGGGAGGGGCAGGAAGAAGGAGACACAGAATCCGAAGCAGGCTCCAGGATCCGAGCTGTCAGCACAAAGCCCGATGAGGGGCTCGAACTCACGGACTGCACCAGATCATGACCCGAACTGAAATCGGACGCCTAACAGACCGAGCCACCCAGGCGCCCCAAGGTTATTTCGCATTGAAGGGCATACTGGAAAAGTACATATTTTTAAAGCTATTAGACTTTTAACAGATAATCTAGATTTTTAAAGACATTCACATTTTGTCTTACTTAGTCCCACGAGGGATTAGGGTTAACAGTTTCCTCTTTAAATGTAAAAATTGCAGCAATGTGAGCAAAGACACCGAAAGATGCAACGCTAAATTTTGCTTCTACGGAGTAATGTTCGTTTGAGACGGCAAATTTGGGAGGTAGCCCTGTTCTTCAGTGGTGAATTCTGTGTGTCACAGTTTTCAACACAAACCTAGAGCATGTGTGCGACGATCACAGGGAGACAGAGCTCAGGCAAGTTCCTGACCATCCTAAACCTCAGTTTGGGTGGCAGCAACGACGCAAAGACTGTAGGAAACAGTCAGGCAAAGTTTCTGAGCCATCTATGGCTCAGAAGTTTCTAACCATCTATGTTAGCCTCGGCCCAGTAGAAATTCCAAGGTTAGCAGAGGCTAAAATTGTCAACAACCAGTTAATTTCATCTCATGTGGCTAATTTTCTTTACAAATTTCATTACTTGGTTGTCAGTTCTCACAGAGGGTCTACATCGGGTACCCGTGAGCCAGTTTGACTGTATTGTTGGCGTTATCGTTGGAGGTTTTGCGGTGTTTTCTGGGTAAGAGAACTGCTTTCATCGTAAAACGTTTGTTTACATCTATGTGAAGAAGTACAAAATGCGAGGCTCAGGATTGAAAGCATAAATGAGGAGTTTACTGATGAAAAGGAAGAAGGGAAGGAAGGAAGGAAGAAGGGAAGGAAGGAAGTTTGGGGAGAGACATTCCCATCTGTAGGACTGTCATTAAAATCGTCCCCAATGCTTGAGAATCGAAAGAAAAGTTGTCATAGGCAGATTCTCATATCCTGAATGTGCAACCCAATTGCGTTGAAGCATAAATTTAAATCTAAATCATTTGGGAGAAAATATTTAAATATCCCATATTTTTGTTTACGGCCGATATCTATAAAAATCTGTTGTGTTCCACAGATCCATATTATACAGGTTATATGTACAAATATTTTATTACTTATGCATAAAACATGATTTGTTGGGGGATATAAGCTGAGGCTTTCTCAGGTATCCCTGCTACTTGATTGTTCTGAGTATTGGCTTTCTGACAGGGTTTGGAATGAAGCCATTTTTATTAATTTAGTTATTTTTGCTGATATAAAAGGCCGTCTATCATGTTAATGATGTATCGGTCTGCGGTCCCACCGAACAATAATTACAGAATGTTCCTAATAGTAAATCATTTGTCACAATCACAGCTCAGTACAACAACCTTTGTTGAGCTGTGGAAGACATTATCTGAATAGCAATACACACACCTTTATGTGAGCTGATTAGAGGGGGCTTACACCCGGTGGCCCAGCAAAGACCCGAGAATCTCAAGTCTGAAATATCCTCTCCCAAATCTCAACTCGGGGATGCGCCCCGTGCCCTGCGGAATTTTTTTTTTTTTTTTGTGGTGTTAGCCTATCTGATTATATGGAACCAAAATATTCTGCTGAATGGACCAGGTTTCACAAGAACCTAAAACAAAGCAGAATAAAACAAACCCCCCTCCGAAACAGTGATGCTGCAAGACGACCAGAAAAAGAAAAATATTCAGGGTTTTACTAAATCCTCTTTGGTTCTCGTGAGCACTGGGCAGAGCAAGGATACGATACCCCCAAAGAAAACTGGCATGGGCAAAAAAAAACATGGATACCTAAAGCACAGGTACAGTGATCAAGCTCTCCCTCGTAAAGATTCACAGCTTGATTTTGGTTATTCTTGAACAATACTTGTAAATAATAAAAGCAAACATTATTGAGAGTTTCCATGTGCAGGAACTCTTGTGTTGTTGTTGTTTGTTTTTTGTTTTGTTTTGTTTTTTGTTGTTTAATTTTTTTTAATAGACTTTAGTATTTAGAGAAGTTTTAGGCTCATGGTGAAATTGGGAGTAAGGTACAGAGATTTCCTCTCACTCCCCAACCCCACACATATGTAGCCTTCCCCATTATCATCATCCCCCACCAGAGTGGTACATTTGTTACAATCAATGAACCTTCCCTGACACGTCATGATCACCCGAAATGCATAGTTCACACCAGGAAATTTTTCAAGCACTTGATGTGCATTACTTCCTTTCAGTTTTACAAACTTTGCTATTTGCTCTCCTTTAGGAATGTGGAAACTAAGGCACAAGAATGGAGTCAGACAGGGACGCCTGGGTGGTTCAGCTGGGTAAGCATCTGGCTCTTGGTTTCAGCTCAGGTCAGGATCTCACGCTTCATGAGTTCAACCCCTGCATCAGGCTCTGTGTCGACAGTGTGGGGCCTGCTTGGTATTCTCTCTCTCCCCCTCTCTCTCTGCCTCTACCCTACTCACTCTCTGTCTCTCAAAATAAATGAATGGACTTAAAACATTTAAAGAAGAGAATGAAGTCAGACAGCTCTAAGCAGTGGGGGAAAATGGATGATTTCTGGGGTTTGTCCAATTTTATACCCTATCCTGGTTAATTGACCACTACTCGTTATTGAGGTATCTCAGTGAAATAAATCAACATCATTTGTTGAGCATTCGTACATTTATTGATTTTTGCCAATGCTTATTTGGCCGTAGTATCCCTGTTGCATCGGCAACATGACCAAAATCTCAAAGGAGGGAAAGTCAGGATTTCTGTAAAGGTCCTTTGACATGACGCCTGTGTTACAATCTATTCCCTCTGTCCCCATTTAGGAAAACCAGCCCTGGAGTTGTTCATGAGTAACTGAGTCATGCATAGGTTTGCTTGAGTGACTGTGGTTTTCACAATACTGATACCCAAACCTGACATCTATGGATTTTTGTAAAACAAAATAAAGCCTTCATTTTAAGGAAAGATTTCTATTTTTTAATTTTTGTAAATATGGGGATTCTTATTTAGAAATTTTATGGAGAATGGAGTGGAATGAGTGTATACACAGGAGGAAATTTTAAAATACTTGGTCACTAAACCCAGTGAATTGAAAATAACCTCAAGATCAATTAAAATGTAGGGGATGGGGGTGCCTGGGTGGCTCAGTCGGTTGAGCATTCGACTTCGGCTCAGGTCATGATCTCACGGTTTGTGGGTTCGAGCCCCGCGTCAGGCTCTGTGCTGACAGCCCGGAGCCTGGAGCCTGCTTCGTATTCTGTGTCTCCCTCTCTCTCTGCCCCTCCCTCTCTTCTGCTCTGTCTCTCTCTCTCTCTGTGTCTCTCAAAAATAAATAAATGTTTAAAAAAATGTAGGGGATGGGGTGGGAACCATAAGCTGTGAAATGTTCCTGGAAGACCCTGTAACAGAATGAAGAGATTTTCTTAAGCATCAGTGATGGAAATTGTTCTAGAAAGTTTATGCAGAGGAAAATGGTGAGGGGTGTAAAGTCCACGCTTTCCAATTTTCTTTGCGTTTTAAAAAGCCCCAAGTAAAGCTCTTTGCACAAAAAAGTGAATTTGTGAGCCTCAAGTTAGCGGTAAATGGACTATTGCGTATGTGCCTTTACCTCTGCGATGTGTCCCGCTTCTTTTAATGACTAGAATCCTGTGAAAGTGGCAAGGATACCAACAGCCAAGTCATGCTTTCATTGCCAGTATCAGCTTCGAAACAACCAACAGCGTAGACCTCCCTCTCGACTCACGATGGGGTTATATTCTGATAAGTTGAAGCGATTACGTCGAAAATACATTTACTAAACCTAAGCTACATCACAGTTTAGCCTCGCCTCCTTTAAATGTGCCCATGGTAGCCTACCATTGGGCAAAATCATCTAACGTGAAGCCTAGTTTATAATGAAGTGTTGTATATTTCATGGGACTGATTGAATCCTGTACCGAATTGGGAAAACAGAATAGTTCTAAGCGTGTTGGTTGTTCACCCTCGCGATCCCACGGTTGACTGGGAGCTGCCGGGAGCTGCCCACACTCCCAGCATCCCTGAGAGAGGATCGGACTGCATATCACTAACCCTGGAAAAGAACCAGATTCAAAAGTGAAGGTACAGTGCCCACTGAAAGGGTATCGCTTTTGCACCCTCCAAAAGTCAAAACAATCCTAAGACGAGTCATCATAAGTAGGGGCTTGCTTGAATAGCAAAGGGCATACATACTCTTGCAGATTTGGGGCAGCCACTGGTAACAATAAGGGCGACCTTGACCAAAGAGGGAAATCAGGCGTCAGAGGACCAGAAAGTTAGTTTTTGCCAAACCTTTGCCTTCTTCCCTGACATTGGCCAGAGAGCCAGCGTGCAGAACTTACAGTGGCTTCTCGAAAGGAGCCCCATCCAAACACACTTGACATGGCAGCTCTTTTCCAAAGGGGAGAAAGTCCCATAAAAAAAAAAAGAAAGAAAGAAGAAAGAAAGAAAGAAAGAAAGAAAGAAAGAAAGAAAGAAAGAAAGAAAAAAAGAAAGGAAGGATGGAAGAAAAAAATCGAATGGCTTCCTCTTGCCCCAACCCCGCTGTCCCCTACCCCTATGTTCTATCCAGAAGAAAAATCCCTCAGCCGCAATGGTTGTTTTTATTAAATTCTCCTCAATAAAAAGCTCAGGCAGGATTTATTAGGTACTCAGGGCGGACGTTTAGTATTTCGCCAGTTATTAAGTGAAAATCAATAGAAAGCAAAGAAAATGGAAGTCACTGCACTGTTAGCACAACGTTGTCGCCCAGATATTATGTCGGCTGTCTCGTAGATTCATGACAGACGAAAGAGGCCGGGAGAGAACTTTCTGCTTACATTGCACGAGCCAAAGTGGGGTTATTCATTAGAGCAGGCAGCCGGCCAGATGGATTTCCAGTTCAGTGTTACCATTTATCTTTAAAACGCCTGTATCGAGTGAGAAAGAACACTGATATTATGTGATATCAATGGCAGGTTTATGTATCTAAATCAGGATTTATTGTTATTTTGTTCCAAAGACCTTTTTTTCTCGAGAAATACCATTTCACTGGAAGAAAATAATAGCTAAAACCTTGTCAAAGATAACCTTTCATGCTGTCCGTGCACCACTAGCTGTAAAACAAATAGAACCCGGTATATAAATAGTTTTAACCACATCCTTACAAATCATTTCTTCTGAATCTGTTTCCCCCATTTCAATATATATATATATATATATATATATATATATATATATATATATATATAAATGCCACGAACATGACTTTGGGTCATTGGATGCTTTCTTTGCCAGTAGTTAGCTCTCAATAATGTCAGCAATTGTTTTAATAGTGTTTGAGAAGGTTTGGCTGTATTTGTGTCCTGTGAAAGGCTACCTTTTTTCAAGAAGCATCCTTTCCAAAAGCAAAATGGTTTGCTGTTTTTCTTTTCTCCCTCCCTCTCCCTGGCCTTAGAATGAGACCACGAGTCAGATCTACCCATGCCCGTTTTTTTTTTCAACTGCTTTAGGGTGTTCGACAGAAAGGATGTGTTTTCCTTTCACGTGAATTGACTTTTTCGATAGCTTCCGGTTTTTCGATTCCTTCTCATTTAAAGGACAGATCGATTGCAGCAAGACCCGATCAGCTTGGATCCTCAGTGACTCCTGCTAAGTAACTGAGATGGTCCAACGCCACCGGGGTGAACCATTCATTGTGCACTCTTTATAAAGAGCTCTTGAGAAAGAATACAATCCATATATTCGTAAAATGTCATTAGTGACATGGGAGGGAAAAAAATTACATCTGCGTTTTGATTAAAGCTGTTGCTAATAGGAAATTATGAACATATTTTTAGCTACTTTATTTTTACTTTCATTTTCTTTATGTTTCCGGATAAGGGAATGTAAATTTAGCATTATGTGGACCGATATTAGACAGTAACCAGAGACACGGGGTTTTTTTTTTTTTTTTTTTTTGGTTTATTTTGTTTTGTTTTTATTTTTTGAAGATCAAAATGCATGAAACAGCACCAACTTAGAAAAATTCTCTAAACATCAGTGAAAGCTTTTTGCTCCCATGGAACAAGTGATGATATATTGCAGGGTAAGAAAATAGAATCATAAATGGATTATAAAATATTTGTTCACTTCTTTGTTGAACCAAATACACTTATCAAGTTGAAAAGCTCACTTTTACTAGAGATCACTTATTTTCCTATTTAGACACGGACACCAGTTTTTTTTTTTTCCTCTTTTTGAACGTGTTGACACTCCAGATTGTGTATGACACACACACGATCCTCAGATAAAACCACAGAAGCCTCCCTCCACTTTCCCTGTTTCTTTAGCAAATTTATTGTAAACTCCTGTGTGTATAAACTTCTGTATGTGGTTATGCGTCTGTGCCTGTGGATAGGGAAGGGAAAGGGACAGTGGCTCAGCAATGGGTTGTAGAACTAGATGGAATAAACTCGTATCTCAGCTCTGCCATTCACCAGCTGTATGATTTGGGCAAGTTATTATAGTCTTACACTTCAATTTTCTCATCTATCTAATGAGGATAATAATCTTACAGATTTCTTCCTTGGAATAAAAGGGTCAATATAGGTAAAGCTCACAGGTGATTAAGTCCTCTGAATGTCCAAAACCTAGAGCATAAAGTTTCCCATTTGGATACTTTAGATTTTTTTTTTTTTAACAAAATAGAATATGTAATCTCATTGGGGATTCAATTACTCCTCCATTTTTATATTTACCCATTTATATGGACACTGGAGAAGGACAAAAGTCTTAAAGTTTCAGTCATTATAAGAATCTCAAGAGGTATACCTGGGTGGCTCCATCAGTTAAGCGTCCTACCTCAGCTCGGGTCATGATCTTGTAGTCTGTGAGTTCGAGCCCTGCATCGGGCTCTGTGCTCACAGCTCAGAGCCTGGAGCCTGCTTCGGATTCTGCGTCTCCTTCGTTCTCTGCCCCTCCCCCACTCACGGCCTCTCTCTCTCTCTCTCTCTCTCTCTCTCTCTCTGAAAAATGAATACATGTTAAAAAGATTCAAAAATAAATAAAATAAAAAACTCTCAACCCACATTTTGTATTAAATAAGTTTGCTTGCAAAAACATGCTATCTGAAACAATAACAATTTTAGTAATAATCATATAGTCTATGAAGGCATCCACAGTATTGAGTTATTAATAGCTGTAGAGATACAGTCGTCATGAAGCTTAATATCTGAATGGGGACCTATTTACAAGCATCATCTCAAGTTGTTGCAAACAATGTCGAGTTATTTCATTATTTAACGATTAACATCGGCAGCACACGCTGCTATGAAGAAAGAATGATGCTGCTAATTAATGTGACTGGGATGGTCAGAAAACTAAAATGGTAGAGCCAAGGAAAATCAAAAGCCATGACCGACTCTTCGCTCAAATGCCCCATGTCATTTGAATACTTGCAAGGACTACTTTTCTTTGACTTGACAGTGTTTGCCCAAAGGTCTTTCCTCTTGCTTCCTCCTCTGAACTCTAGGTTTCTTCCCTATAAAACAGGTACACTCTGCCTTGTCTCTTCACACTCCATTTGAGAGCTGAAGGGAACCAGTGGAACACGCTTATTAAAAGAAAAGCAACACTTTTCTATAGTTGGGCTGGTGGGAAAATTGGTACAGCTTTGAAACATTGTGCGGTTGTGAAAGAGAGACTGCTTTGATGGCTCTCGCTGGGTACTCCGCATTTTTGCAACAAAATTATGCGGGTGCTAATCACAGGGAGATTCAGACTATAAGAGCTGGAATCAGGTTTCCTAGTCTCACTCTCAACCTTCATTTCATTTTATTTATTTAAAAGAATATTTATTTATTTTGAGAGAGGGAGAGGGAGAGAGAGCAAGCACACGAGCAGGGGAGAGACAGACAAGTGGAGAGAGAAAGAGGAGAGAGAGACCCAAAGCAGGTTCCGCACTGTCAGCACAGGGCCTGATGCGGGGCTTGAACTCGTGAATCAGGAGATCATGACCTGAGTAGAAATAAAGAGTCGGACGCTTGGACAACTGAGCCACCCAGCTGCTCCAGCCATCATATCAATGTCCACCAGGCTTGAGCTAGTGATTCCCTTCTCTGTGCCTTGGGCTCTCCATTAGCAGTATTCAGATAATAAGTAGTACACATTTATGTGCTAAGTGAGATAAATAGTACTTACCTAAGTATTAAGTGAGGTCATACATATAAAGTACATAGAATGATTCCTAGTAAACCCTCGATGAATAGATTTCTGTAATTTCCTCTCTAAGAGGACAATATGATGCCAATCAATATTGAAGAGGGGGCCCTGACCTCACTGAGCTCACCGTTGATCAAGGGATTTAGGTAAGGCCTACCATGTAGACTTGTTGAATCACTACGTTATATATGTGAAACTAATATAACATTATGGGTCAACAGTATTTCAGTTGGGACACCTGGGTGGCTCAGTCAGTTAAGCAACTGACTCTTGATTCCAGCTCAGATCATAATCCCAGCGTCTTGGGATGGAGCCCCACTTCCATGTTCTACATGGAGCCTGCTTCAGATTCTCTCTCTCTTTCTCTCTCTCCCTCTGCCAGTCCCCCACCTGAATTCACATGCTAGCTCTCTCTCTTTCTCTCTCTCTCTCTCTCAGATAAAAAAAAAAAAAGCAATACTTCAAATAAAAAATAAATAAATAAATTCTGATAAGCATATAGGCAATTTCCCTATGGTGAGATATTGATGACAATCTAACTCTTCTTTAAGGCATGGGGTGGGGGTAGGAAATGCTTCCTTGTGAAAGTGATGTCTAAGCTGAAAAGTGAATGACTTCAGAAGGTAGTGATCTTCTGAACACTGTAGATTTGTGATGTCCAAGAGAACTCTGCAGCGATGGACGGTCCATAGCTGTACCATCCAATATGGTAGTCACTAACCACATATAAACTATTGAAGGCTAGTGCCCACGAGGACCTCAGTTTTTTATGTCATTTGAGTCTTTTTTTTTAATTTAAATTGAAATAGCCACACGTGCCCAGTGGCTACTGTAGTAGGCAATACAACTCTAGACAGAGGGAAAAACATGCGTGAAGTTTCGGAGGTGAGGGAGTTCTTACACACAGACGACATGATATTTTGAAGAACAGATTCGTGAAGAATGAAACTTTTGGAAATTGGCAGAGCAACGCATGCCTTCCTGAAACTATCAGACTTCTCCGGAGGACCATGGAAAACCATAGGAGGGTTTGTATTTTGGTAAAAGCACTCTGGCTGTGGTCAGAAAAAATAGCTAGAATGACCAGCAATGTATCGTTTACAAACTTTTCTGATAATGTGGACCTCATTTAATCTTCCAATCAACTATAGATCTCTGTTGGAGATCCAAATCCATCTGGTGGTGGCCGCATGAGCTTCCCGCCGCTCCGGGCACATTCGTTATGACCTCTTGGCAAGGGGGGTGAGAGCACCAAGCTTCTCCACACATGAGAGGAGGGAGGAGGGATGAGCCTGCCTCCCCCCCTGCCTCACAGGTACTTCCTTTCACTCACACATCCGTACCCATCCTGTCCTCCCTGGCACGTTGAAAAGAGAGCCCAAGCTAGACAAGAATATCCACCACAATATGCTGACAGTCCTTGGTAGCTGACCTGACTTTCCCATGTCAGGCCTGAGAAGATAAAAGATGGCGTCCTTCCAAGTGGAAATGAGGAAGGCGCACAGCTGCTCCAGGCTGGAGCCAGCCCTGTCCCATCACACACACACACACACACACACACACACACACACACACCTTTCACTCAGCAATTCTCTCACTAAGAATCTTTCAAAAAAACACTAATATCTTATTTGATTAGATCGAGTTCTTTTCTATCTCTCTTTTTTAAGGATTATGAATAAAATCACACTTCCTTAAAAAAAAGAGAGAGAGAATGTAAATGCTGCGCTAATTTAATTACACACTGGCTCTGTAAGACACTAATGTAAATATTCTGGTGTGCAGGCCTAAGACACTTGAAGTAATTACTTAAGGACTCCCTTTCAAAGAATCTCTCCCTTTTTTATTAAATGCCTTTTAACATTAGCACTTTCTTCCTGACAAATTAAATGAAATTTCATTACTCTCCCTGACTTAATGGCATGAGGCTCCCGCTGAGGTGTGAGTTAACCCTCCCCGGACAGCTGACAAGGGCTCCTACATTCAGTCAAAATGTCACTGTCCTAACACATAAGAGGAGGGAAGCCTCGGAGAATGTCTTTGTGCTTTTACCATAGTGCCCAGAATCCTTTGTTTCTTTGATGTTTTTTCAGCTGCGATCCTTACAAACATCTAAGAAACCAACAGTATTGTTCTTTTCCAGGGTTCTTAAGTTCACAGGGAAAGGAAAAAAAAAAAAGAGAAATAGTATTAACTGAGATGCTAATGATGGCCACATCAAGATAGCAACAGCCGGTTAACAGGTAGAGAGCACTAAAATCCATAAAGAGCTCACCAAACTCCACACCCAAAGAACAAATAATCCAGTGAAGAAATGGGCAGATGTCATGAAGAGACACTTGTCTGAAGAAGACATCCGGATGGCCAACAGGCACATGAAAAGATGCTCAACGTCGCTCCTCGTCAGGGAAATACAAATCAAAACCACACTGAGATACCACCTCACGCTGGTCAGAGTGGCTACAATGAACAAATCAGGAGACTATCGATGCTGGCGAGGATGTGGAGAAATGGGAAACCTCTTGCACTGTTGGTGGGAATGCAAACTGGTGCAGCCGCTCTGGAAAACAGTGTGGAGGTTCCTCAAACAATTAAAAATAGATCTACCCTATGACCCAGCAATAGCACTGCTAGGAATTGACCCAAGGGATCCAGGAGTGCTGATGCCTAGGGGCACTTGTACCCCAATGCTGGTAGCAGCACTCTCAACAATAGCCAAATTATGGAAAGAGCCTAACTGTCCATCAACTGATGAGTGGATAAAGACATTGCGGTTCATATACACAATGGAATACTACACGGCAATGCGAAAGAATGAAATCTGGCCTTTTGCAGCAACGTGGATGGAACTGGAGAGTGTGATGCTGAGTGAAATAAGTCATACAGAGAAAGACGAATACCATATGTTTTCACTCTTATGTGGATCCTGAGAAACTTAACAGAAGACCATGGGGAGGGGAAGGGAAAAAAAAAAAAAAGATAGGGAGAGAGCCAAACCATAAGAGACTCTTAAAAACCGAGAACAATCTGAGGGTTGATGGGGGGTGGGAGGGAGGGGTAGGTGGGTGATGGGCATTGAGGAGGGCACCTGTTGGGATGAGCACTGGCTGTTGTATGGAAACCAATTGGACAATAAATTTCATATAAATAAATAAATAAATAAATAAATAAATAAATAAATAAATATCTTCCAAGCAATTTACCTCTTTGAACTCACTTAAGCCCTCACAAAAATACATGAGGGTAAGTAATACTAATATTCCCCCTCTCAGAGCCGGGATTCAACTCCATCAGGCAGCCATTACCACACCCTTTTGTTCATACGGTGATCGCATACTCCACCCTGGATAGACACAGAACTGTCTCCGCATCCTTTCTCACATTTGTGACTCAGAGATGTTATGCAACAATCCCCAGAGCATGTGCCTCGTCCATATCCAGAAAGACGGTCTCTGAAACAGTTTATTCCTGGACCCGCTTTATGAAACCCATGAAGGAAAACAAAAAAAAATTCGTAATTTACTTTTGCAAGAGACAAAAGGGAACGGATTGAATCTCTGAGTCTGAATTCATTTTTTAATATCTTAGGAATCAAGTCACAAAATTAGCAGAAAATACAGGAGAACCACTCAGGAACTGAGAAGCTCGAGGCCCTTGTCCTACGGGCCCCATTCTGACCGAGGAGGGAAACCCGTGTTAATTTTTGTCAAAAAGGCTTCGAAAACAGCCTGTACAGAACAAAGCCTGCCCGAGTTGTTTTGTGTTGAGAGAGAAGGTGTGATCGAGAATATGCCAGAGAGAAAATCCTGAGAAAGGTTTAACACTGATGAAAATGGCCGGGGATGGGCTCCCTACCCGGTTTCCCTGACACTTTCTATTTTGCTCTCTTTCTTCAGAAGAAATGCTCATGTCTTCTGCCCACCACGTTTTACCTTTTATCTTTTTGAAACATACTTGTTTTTCCTCATTCGGACCGAACTTTTCCTTCTCGCTCTCATGTTGGGTTTAATTATATGCCAGCTGCCATGGTTTTGATACATTCTGACCTCTGGACTGCACAGATCCACGATGAGAGAACATTCTATCTGGTCAACGTTGAATTTTACGAGACGGGACCAACTTTTAATGAGGAGGCATTAATGGTTTTGTTTCCCATCTCTCTTCTCGAACCAGCGATCTTTCTCTTTGGCCGAAACCATCTTCTCTAAGCACCATTCTTCTTCCTGTCCATGTCACCAGAAACTTGAACTTCCCGATGTCATGTTCTCTTTTACCGAAAGGGTGTCCCTTCCAAGACCTCAGGCCACGCAGAAGAAAAATAATCAGCTCCGAGTTCAGAAGACAAATATTGCAAACGGGTTCCCCCCCCTCCCCCGCCCCGCCTTGGTTGCTATTAAACGTATGTAGTTTTAGGATCAGTGTGTCAGTGTTTTGAAAGGAGCAAAGACTTGAATTTATTTTGGTGCAGCTATCAGATTTTGAGGAGCCGGATCATTTGTTTTCCTCTTGTGAGGTCCAGGTAAAAGTTCATTCCCTCCATGGCCGGGTGCTTCTGACAAACAAAAATCAAGGACCCCAAATAAGTATTTTATCTCAAAAATGTGAACTATCCCAAAACAAACATGAAAAAGCACAGCTGCCAAATTCCACAAGTAAAGAGAGTTGGAGGTTGAGACAGCTCAGGATCTCGCTGGGGAGTAATGGGTAAAGCTTGGCCAGCTGCCCTTAAGGCCTTCAGGGACACTCAATCCAATTGCCGTGTCTTAGTGGATGTGAATTTCAAGGTTACACCTGGGTGTTCAAGGGCAGGGCCAAGTGTAATCGGCACTTAGATCATAGATTAATCTTATTTGCCATCTATTAGGTTTGATTCCTCTTCCCTCTCTCCCTCCCTAAAGCCAGGATTATTGTGATAGTTTAAGATAATGGATTCTAACGGAAGAAAGGTCATGCAGGCATGGAGATTTGGAACCTTAAGATAATATGATTAATCTAAAAGCTTCTTTCTCAAAGGGGAGGGCCGCACTTTTCATATGTCTAATTGAGAGAGGAGAGCTGAAAGACCGAGAGAAAGCAACAGAAAAGGGAGTGCAAAGGAACGGAGTCCTTGTCAACAACTGCAATTAATTATCATTGTCAGGATGATCTTTCATTAGTTTTCACACTAATAAGATAGATTTGCCTCATGCCTGAAGCTGATAAAAACCTTAGTGGCAATGTTGATAAGACTATGTCAGTATGGAGAGCCACTCATGGACATCTTCATTATTGTATCCTATTTTTTCTAATTTCCCAAAACTAAATGACTCCATGGATATTGCTAAAAGTGACTACTTGTAGGTGGTTGGGACCATCCTTAGCACAGTGGTCGGCATAATCTAAGCAAGAAGTAAACGTTAACAGTTGTTGTAAATGCTACGAAGTGAGTGCATGTTGCTTTAAGGTATTTATTCCCATTCATTTCAGGTATTTCAGGATATCCCTAACCAAACACCGTGAAGAGGTCCATAGAAAGAAATGAAGGATCATATTTATTTAATTAATCATGATGCATCAAGATTCTAGGGGCTTCGAGAAAAGAATCCATTCATTACTCTTGGTTCATCTGCAAGAAAATGAAAACTCAAGGAAAAACTTGGATTCCTCACCATGTTATTTTTCCCATTCTCCTCGGGCAAAACTTGTTTCTGTTTTACTCGTTACTTATCGTAACCGCTGAATAGTTTTCACCATTGTGGCTCGCTATTATTATTATTTTTAATGTATAGAAACGTTTCCGTATCTCCTAGCTTCAGGTATATTCATATATATGCATGTAGATACTTGCTTTATATCCACAAGCATGTGATTTTTGGTATATACATCTGTGTCATAAAATCACTTACATTGAGTTCAGTTTACCCTGCTTTCCTCATTTCTTTTAACTACATAAAAAATGTGCTATTGGGTGAAGGCAAACCATGTAGGGAAGGAACGCCCTATAGTGTGACTGACCCGCCTCCCAGAGACTTCCGTTTGTAGCCTTCGGGAGAGTACTATTATATTTTAATTTGTAATCTGTAATTTCACAGTTTCTTCCATTCAACAAATGGAGCTCCCTTGATTCTCCCACAAGGAAGGAAAGCAGGCAATGGGGTGTTCCCTTCACCCAGATGACAGGGAATAAGCCAGGAGATCAGTCCTGGAAAAGGGGACGCCATGCAAGGCGGGCGCGCAGAGTGGAAATACAACGAGGTTGTGAGATATGGCTGCTTAATTCAATCCCTGAGATCATAATATATGCCCATCATCATTTGCGGAGAGTCTTAAGACGGGATGGTACTAACACTGAATGAAATAATTAGTTCTGTGAGTGCAAATGCCTGTGTTCAAATCAGACTAACAGACAATCACTTCAAGATGAAGTACGGGGCAGCCAGAACAAATCGAAGCTGGACATAGGGAAAAATGAAACCCATCCCTCTGGGTGAAACTCCCTTTTCCTAAACTTTTGAAACTTCTCACTAAATAATGCTGTCGTCCATGACTTCCCCAAGTTGAAATTGTAATAGTCACCAATGCATTCTGTAGCCTAGGGGCAGGAAAGATAGTTGTCATTTCTAGAACAAAAAGATTCTTTTCCCCTTCTCTAAAGCCAACTTGTTATTTATTTATTTATTTTTAAATCTACTTTCAAAAATGTGTAGGGGTGGGGCGCCTGGGTGGCGCAGTCGGTGAAGCGTCCGACTTCAGCCAGGTCACGATCTCGCGGTCCGGGAGTTCGAGCCCCGCGTCGGGCTCTGGGCGGATGGCTCGGAGCCTGGAGCCTGTTTCCGATTCTGTGTCTCCCTCTCTCTCTGCCCCTCGCCCGTTCATGCTTTGTCTCTCTCTGTCCCCCCCCAAAAAAATGTGTAGGGGTGCCTGGGTGGCTCAGTTCCCCAAGCAGCCAACTCTTGATTTCAGCTCAGGTCATGATCTCACGGTTTGTGGATTCGAGCCCCGCCCCCCCCCGCCCCCCCGCCATCGGGCTCTGTGCTGACATCCCTCTCTCTCTCTCTGCCCTCCGCCCCCTCAAAATAAATAAATAAACTTTTTTAGACAAATGTGTAAAATGGAGCATTTAAGAGCATAAAAAAGCAAAAAAAATGTGTGGATTCAAATGATGGCTTAGAGAAAGCCATTGATTTCTGGCCAGTTGTGAAGAGTGGCTGAGATGTGGCACGTTGGTTTCTGATATCAGTTCTTAAATGTTGTTCAATATCAAATGTCAGGGTTTAATAATGGAAAGAGAAACAAAGAATGCGTTCCCCGTCCTATCCCTCTTTTTGGAGCAACCACCACAAAAAGCACCAAAGCATAAATGAAACGAATCCCGCTTTGCCCACTGTGTTTATCCTGAGCTGGAATGTTCTGGAAAAACTGGCCAGACCCCTGTCTGTAATACTTTTTCCTACCCTAATCTCATTCCCACTTTCTGATCTTCTCTATCCTCAGAGAGAGGTGTTGGCATTCAGCAACCCCCATACATCAAAGCTTTACCTAATATATGATGTGTTTATTCTTCCCGGGCCGCAGGCCATATCACTCTCAAATGACTGACAAGAAGTCTGAAATGAAGTGGGCCCGAAGTGGGCTCTAATAGTTATGGGAAGCCTCTCTAGTCAAACATAAAGCAAATTAATGTGAGCCCCTCCTGCACCTTTAGTCTGGAAATGTCATAAAGTAATAAGCGGAGAGACCCTTGCAATGTGGAGGCCTGGATCTCAATAGATTTACATATTAAAGGGACAGGACACGTTTCATACGCTCTGAAAGCAAACTTCGAAGTTTCTAAATTTTAAGTTCTGCCTTTTAAAAAATCAGTTCTTAGTGTACAGATGAGTAAGATCACAAATGCAATGATACCTCTGTCTCATTTATTATCATTAAGTTTTAAAGAATGAAATCAAGGAGACTTAGGAATAGTTTGATGGCTATGACTTACCAGGATTCATAGGGTGTTGGAATGTGTGTTTGCGTGTGTGATGTGTGTGTGTGAATGTCTTGAGAGACTGGCATGAAAAAATAGACTAAAGAAGAAAATACGGAGAGGTAGAGTATGACTGGAAAAGAAATTTAAGAAATTTTCATAGAATTCTGATTTTACTTCACCAGCACTGGGGAAAATGCTCAAAAAAACAAAAAACGAAAAACCAAAACCAAAACCAAAAATCAAAGGCAAACAAATAAACCAGTGATGGACTTAATTACTGATGTGCTTTAGAAGTCCTATAAAAACAAACTCATAATTTTTATCAATCTTTGAATCTCTAACGTCCTAAAAGATCTGGTCTAAAAAAAAGCGTCACAAAGACACCGGCTCTGATTCGGTGAGAACAGAGTGGAAGACTTCTTATCCCTGATTTCCAGCTTGCTTTGACAAATTCCTTTGTTCTGCTGTTACGTTTCATAGGACTTCTCCATCGTGTCTATCATCAGACTAACCAAGCAAGTTACCAGCATACGAAGAGAGCATCCATACGTCCAATCTCTCTCTCTCTCTCTCACACACACACGCGCACACACACACACACACACACACACACACACACACAATTTTTGGTTCTCTCTTCTGGAGACAATAAAAAACAAACAAACAACAAAACAAAAAACCCTGAGCACCGTGTTTAGAATCGGCAATACAAATACGCACCCCACACAAATGTTGTTTGTTGTTTGGGTTTTCAGTTGCTCTAGAATGTCCTAGAAGCATTATCTATTTCAAATGTTTTGAGTCAGTTCACAAAGTGCAATGTAAGCTTTCTTCGGAGTTAAAATAAGGCAGTTTATCTCTTATTTAAGAAACTGAGCAGGATTTTCACAACCTGATCATCTTAAAGAAGAAGCAAGACAAAACAAAGCAAAACAAAACAAAATTAAAAAAAAACTACAGAACATATATTCTTTCAGTAATATTAAAAGGAAGTTTCATTATTTGGGCTTTTTTTTCCCTTCTTTTTTTTTTTTTTTGAATTTCTTCCTTTTTCCCCACCTACAAGCAAATAGAAATAAAATGCAAGTTCTCAAAACCTTTCAGAACTCAAGGCCACAGAGTTGCATCCAAATATGAAGACAAAGCAAAATCGCACCTGGCACAGAATAGACTTTATTAAAGGATTGCTCTGATTTTTTTTGGTTTTCTTCTTTTTTTAGATTATGAGCTTTTATAAGGACAATTAAAAGCTTATGCGATTACTGTTTGTGAAATTTGTAGCAAACCTATTTTTCCTTTCTGACATTTTAAAAGTAATGACAACCACTTAGCAATGAAAAGATTTTACTATGATTGTGTGCTCATTTTGTGTGCGTGTGTGTGTGTGTGTGTGCGTTAAATAAGTAAACTCTGCTGCTGTAACCTGGTTAACAATTGTTGGGTTTTCATTAGTTTTATTAATTTTGCATTTATTTTGGAGGACATTTCTGATTTTATTTTTTTTTATAGGAACTTTGCACATAAAAAGAACTTTTGTTTAAGAGCTTTACAACAACTTGGCCTGACGAAAGAAACATGTGTTGAATGTTTATGCCTTACAAAAAAATAATCTTGTCTAGTTTGTGAGGAATCTTAAAACTTTAGAATACCAAGAGGGTCAAAATGAAACAAAATCTTTCCAATACGCCGGGCTGTTTAATGCATTACTGAAGCTTCAATACAACATTTTATGAAAGGCATGGCCATTCTGAAATGCCGTGATATGCACATGTAGTTCCAAAATATTCTAATTAGGTGAAGTTCTAAATTTATATTTGAAAAGGAACTGTAAGCCTTTGCCCATTCGTAGGAATGAAAGCTGTAGCCGGGAGTGAAGGAACTCAAAGTCAAAAGAGCTTCCTACCGTCCAGCTCCACCAGGAGAAAAATGATCAGAATCCAAGGCGACCTTTTTTGTAAAAGAGACAAAACACACATACGTCGCCGAACATCTTTTTTGGCACATTGTACACTGAAGTGTGTCCAAAAATGTAATCATTGCGTGCAGACGCATTGATGTGCATTATGTGGGGGACAGTGATAAGTTTTTTTTTTTTTGGAGAGGGGGATTATATCTATCATTATCTCTACACAAATAGAAGATTCATTTTTAATAAAGAGATACAACATTTTAAGTGCATATCTTTTTTTAATCAGTCACTCTTTGCAAGTCGAGCTTTATTACTTCTGGGGTTTTTGACAGGTACTTGAAGAAAGGTCACATAATAAACTGTGTTTATTTTTCATTGCAGAAAACAATAAGTCATCTCTGCATCCATTATTGACCAAATTGTCTTCATTTTTCTTCACCTGCTGGGTTTTCAGCAATAAAGATAAATAGTATTATAAAACTAGCTTGGATATTTTCACAATTATCCAGAACTTGACAGAAGGCTAATCTTCCAGAGTGGAGAAGAGTAAAAGAATTAGGAAGAATTTGCCAAGCATGCTGTTTGGTAGAAATATATTAAAGGCTGTTTTTCACAGAAAGATACATCTGGAACCACAAATATATGTACTGGGGAAAAAACGCTTTTAAATAGAAAGTGATGCAAAAAATTTTCATTGTACTATTTTTCTTTCAAAGGGATGATATTTTATAGGTAAATAGAAAGTACCTTCTTTTCCAAGTCTTTTTCTCCCTTGACTACTCTATTATGAATAACTACTGGCCTGATGAAGCCACTCATTAGACCGCAAAGAATTTTTCTTAAAATGTCTTAGCAAAGAAAGGAGGCATTTCAATGTGTTTCCTTGCAATTAAAATAACTTAGCGGTTAAGAACACGAGCTCAAAGACCAGCCTAGAAATCCATCCACTGATCCATGCATGCACTAAACTAGCTATTTAATTTCTCTGTGCCTCAGTGGCCCAACCCAAGTAAAATGGTGGTAATGTGATATATAATACCTGGTGTTAAGGAAATTGCCCAGAGTCACGTAACAAGGAGGCTGATGCTGGGATTCCAACACAGACAGTTCAGATTCAGCCTCTGTGCTCCTAACCAAGAAATAGCCTCTTTTTTTTTTATTTTCTTTTTATTTTTTTTTTCAACGTTTATTTTTGGGACAGAGAGAGACAGAGCATGAACGGGGGAGGGGCAGAGAGAGAGGGAGACACAGAATCGGAAACAGGCTCCAGGCTCTGAGCCATCAGCCCAGAGCCCGACGCGGGGCTCGAACTCCCGGACCGCGAGATCGTGACCTGGCTGAAGTTGGACGCTTAACCGACTGCGCCACCCAGGCGCCCCGAAATAGCCTCTTTTCAACGACAGCGAAGGAACCTCTGAAAACTGCCTTGTACCATGCCCTGCTACCTTTGTATGATTCCGTTGGAACCCAGCTCAGTCAGAGTGTCTTATCAAAAAGTCGATTACTCAAATTAAAGGGAACCTCCAAACTCAAGAATGTGGAGCACCCATCATCGTCTGCCATGGCCAAGGAGGCAACCTGTGGAGAAAGAGCAAAGCCGATGGCAAGATATGCCAATACAGAGACACGCAGAGATCCGAAGAGGGAATGTGATAAGAGCTCCCAGTGTTCCTGAGAGCCTTCCTGGCTTTCTCCCTCGTTTGTGAGTTTCCCTGGAGGCACGCCATGCCTTTAGTTGGTAAGGAAAATCCCGCGACCTCAGGCTTTGCATACGTGTGCGTATGTTGGGAGAGCTCGTGAGATTTGAGCCAGTTTGAGTGGGTTTCTATGCTTTATCTACATAAAACGTTTCAACGCATGTTGGTCATACTTGGCTATTTTTTAAAGTTTCTTTATTTTGAGAGAGAGACAGAGCGAGAGGAGGAGGGGCCGAGAGGGAGGTAGAGAGAGAATCCCGAGCAGGCTCCGCACTGTCAGAGCAGAGCCCAACCCGGGGCTTGATCCCAGGAACCATGAGATCGTGACTAGAGCCGAAATCAACAGTGGGACGCTCAACCGAGTGAGCCACCCAGGAGCCTCTTTATTGAAATGGTATATACCCTTTTTCATGGTTTCCCGATGTATGTGACGTATACTTAAATTTTCCTGGCCTCTTCTTTTAGGTTCACTATTACCCGGCCCCAAACAAGCCCTCACTCAATGCTTCCCCCATCCTCCTTTTTTGGACTCCAGCACTGCCTTTGCTCAGCAGATACTTTCATTTGAACTCCATGCTCCCAGATTTTTCTAGGCAGTCTCCTGCTCGACACAGAACTCAGCAAAGTAGTCCCTCTCCAGTGTCTTCGTCTTCCTGAACGCCTCAGGAAGAATTAATGCTTTTCTTGTTTGTATTCACATAACACTTTATATTTGCCGTTTCACCCATTGCTTTGTCATTAGTGGCTCAAACATCTCTCTTCCAAGCGGAGACTGGGAATCTAAGTAGTATTTACTTTCTTAAACGTCATCACTTCCGATGGAGTCTGGGGCATAGTAGGTGCTCAGAAAAACCAAAATGTGTTTCTGGGTGACTGAAGGAAGCAAAAGCCCCTGGAAATCGATTACGTCTGTGTGAGATTTTGTGCACTGTGCTAACAAAGTGTGGTCCTGAAGTACTCTAAATGTGTATTACAAGAACTCAATACAGCCTATGATATCTCCTCATCCAGAAATAGAGTTAGTATAAGTTATAGAACAAACACAGGTTAGTCAAAATGGAGGGATACATTCAACTCAATTTAAAAAAAATACACACCAATATTTTACCTCATTTTTTCCTCTAAACCAAAATATTACTTGAAAATACACAGCTTAAAAGATTACCTTATTGACCTAGGCTTACGTATTCAAATCAGAAGACGGATTTACTCTTCACGCTATCAAATATGCATATTTGTGTGTGTGCATGTGGGTATTAAGGTTTTAAACTGTGCAGCATACATTACTTTCCGCAGTTTAGGTATAAATGTTCTTAAGGACTTCCACTCATTTTAGTACTACGAACACATTGCATTTGGCAATATGTTAGCTTTTTTACTTGTTTTTGTTTGTTGTCTTACGTCTTTTTTTTTTCCTTAATCATTGGGTACACATCCTAGTGAGACCCTCTTTTTCCTTTAGTGCCTTCTCTATCTGCCTTTTCCTGGCAAGCAGGGACATCACAGAACATTCCAGACTGGCAGCCAGGAGGTCCAGCCCCGGCCCATCAGCTCACTTTGTGAAAAGTCATTTAATATTTTCACGCTTCAGCCCGTAGCAGAGACCTCCTCTTAGCTCTATTCTACTTAAGTCTGAAGGTTGTTGTGAAAATAAAATAGAATAATGTGCATGCTAGTGCTTCGAAAAGTATAAAGCGCTATATAAATGTAAGATGTTATTGTAAAAGAGGGCTTAAAACTATAGCATAAAAAGCCTTGTTATAAAAATAAAATAAAAGTGACTCTAGTCACTTATTTTTATGAGGTACTTTTCTCTCTTTGGAAAAATATAATTTACTAATTCAAGAGAGAGCTATTAATTTCTCAGTCCTTCACAGCCATTAAAGCAGGGATGATGACTTCAATTCAGTTTACAAATGGAGTGGGCATACTGCAGGGGAATGCTACTCTCTGGTTACATATAAATGGAATTAAATTAAATTAATGAAAAGAGAAGGAAAGCCTGGTAGATAAACAACTAACTCATCCCCAGTGAGGTTCTACCCATGTCTGAAGAAGACACCGGTTAAAAGAGTTGGCACATTTCCTTTCCATGCTTCTTCAGACATCAGTTGGAAATTATTTCTAAAATACTACGTATTAATAGGGGCGCCTAGGTGGCTCAGTTGGTTAAGCACTCCACTTCGGCTTAGGTCGAGACCTCACAGTTCGGGAGTTCGAGCCCCACCTCGGACTCTGTGCTGACAGCTGGGAGCCTGGATAGAGCCTGCTTCGGATTCTGTGTCTCCCTCTTTCTGCCCCTCCCTCACTCACGCTCTGTCTCTCTCTCTCAAAAATAAATAAACTTTCAAGAAATGTCAAATACTGCATATTCATTAATAAAAACAATCTCTGTTTGGGACCTGTAACACTTATGAGTAAAACTGTCATCAGGTTTTAATTTCAATGGGGTGTAGCGAGCCTCTCATGCATCTACGATGATACATTGAGGAGAAGACAGTGATTTTGTACGGTGTTTCCAAATCGGTAGCACAAATCACTCAGTTTCACAAGGTCATCTTAGTAAATGGTGGAAATCTGAACTCACCACAAGGGAGACTTCTAATTAGAAAAGGGTATACTTTGATTTAAAAAAAAAATTAATGTTTATTTTTGAGAGAGAGAGCACACAAGCGGGGGAGGGACAGAGAGAGAGGGGGAGATACAGAATCCAAAGCAGGCTCCAGGCTCTGAGCTGTCAGCACAGACCTGACTCGGGGCTCGAACTCACAAACCGTGAGATCATGACCTGAGCCAAAATTGGACGCTGAACCAACTGAGCCACCTACATGCCCCTGCACCCTTTTATTTTAGACGATTATGTCGAACTGCTTTGAAGTTTTTAAATAATTCCTAAAATTTAATGGCAGATCCAAAGTGTGCAATGTAAGAAAAGGAAGATAATTCTCGAAAGGGCTCAAAGCATCATTTGTTTTGTGAGTCATCTGATGCAGCCTTCCGGATGATTAGTGATCATCTGCTGGCAACAAATCCTGTTGGGCTTGGAGAAGGGAGAGATCTCTGAGTGACCTTGGGAAATTTTGTGAACATCTCTGTGACTCAGTTCCCTAATTGGCGAAATGTAGACATTGGTACTTACTTTTCAAGCTCTTTTTATTGCTGGAAAGAGTTAATTGTTTTAAACCAAATTATGCAATACCTCAAAAGGAGTAACCTCCACAAAGTGTAGCTTTCACTGCAGTGCCATGATGTTGTGTAAATACGTGCCAAATGACAGATTTGAAGGAGGTATTCATACCAAGCCATAGGACTCTCTCTATGTAGCTGTCTTTGTCATGTTATTACTGACAATTTGTAGGAACGTAAAAGAACATTAATAGAATCTACTGATGGCGTAAAAACAAGGCATCAAAAATCGGACAGCTCAATTGATGCCCCAAATGAACTCAAATTAAGAAGATGAAACTTATGGGCTTCCTGGGTGGCTTGGTGGGTGAAGCGTCAGACTTGGACTTCAGCTCAGGTCATGATCTCACGGTTCCCGGGTTCGAGCCCCGTGTCAGACTCTGTGCTGACAGCTCAGAGCCCGGAGCCTGCTGGGGATCCTGTCTCCCTCTCTCTTTGCCCTTCCCCTGCTCAGGCTCTGTCTCTCTCTGTCTCTCTCTCTCTCTCTCTCTCTCTCTCTCTCTCTCTCGACAGTAAATAAACATTTTTTAAAAAGCAGATGAAACGTATAAAAATATAAGGGGTTTCGAAACCCAAATCTTGAAAAACAGGTTGGAAGAAATGTGGCTTAGCAGTAGTAAGGCTATCTGTATCTGTCTGTCCATCTGTAAACTAAATGAGAAAAATAGTTAAGGGCTTAAATTAAGAGTAAGCATAATTTAAGTCATCAGAAAGATGTGGTTACAAAAGTATTATGATTTTCGGCCAGTGGGTACCACGAAGTATTTTTTTCTGAAACAGTCTCACTATATTCAAAATTAACTGGACAAACCTGAGAGTATTTTGTTCTGTTCTCGAGACCAAGTTTGGAGAAAAAGACACATCTGGAATATTAGAAAAGAGTAAGAAGGACATTAATAGTATTTGACATTAGTTATGTGTCAAATCCATTTGTTTTTAATTGTTTTTTAACATTTATTCATTTATGAGCGATAGAGAGCATGCGCAGGGTAGGGGCAGAGAGAGAGGGAGACGCAGAGTTGAAGCAGACGCGGGGCTCGAACTCACGAGCTGTGAGATCATCACCTGAGCCAAAGTCGGACGCTTAACCGACTGAGCCACCCAGGCGCCCCTATTTTTTTGTTTTTAAAGATCTAATTGGCTTTATTCAATGATTCATGAATCAGGCAGCATCCCATTCAGCAAGTGGAAAGCAACTCCCGTGCTCAGCTTTCATACGGATTGTTTCATTCATCCCTCACATCAGCCCACCGTGGGGAGAATCACTTTTACCCTCAGGTTTAGAGGTGAATGACATTCTCGTGGCCATAAAGTTAGCAAGTGCTGGTGCCGGGTTTGAACCTGGTTTGCGTGTCTACCTCCTGAACTGATCATGTCTGATTCCAGGCGGTTCTACCTGTAGAAGATAGGGAACAAGGGGTCAATTCGGTGTGGAAGAGAAAAAAATTCAGGGCAAAGCTGAAACACACCATCAAATATGTGAAGGTCTCTTAAGGGCAATGGGAAAAAAACAAAGACGGTTTTCTGTCAAATATAATGCAGCTGATCACAGGTGACAGAGAGAGAAAGAGGGGTGAGGAGGGAGAGAGGGAGAGAAAGAGGTTCCATGCGTGGAGGTGGGGGGGGGGGGAGGGATTCAGCATCAAATCTGCAGCATAACTAAAAACAACAACAACAACAACAACAATCAATTTGGTGTTAGCAGCATCAAAAGATCCACAATAAATTCCAATGTTGTTATTTACTAGCCTTGAGATCTTGGTCAAAAGAGTTTAAATCGTTAAGCCTAACTGTTTTCTTCTCTGCAACGGGAGTGAAATACCACATGCCTGAGATTATTCTCAAAAAAGGGCCCCCCACAAATGGCGAAACGTGCAATAAACGTTAACCCAAAAAGAACGTTTGGATCTGGGAGTTTGCAACAAGCGAAAAATGCTGCTGTGCCTCAAAAAGCAACGACAGAGTGGCTTTTTTCGTTAACGTTAATTCGGCTAACGTTGATGAATGTAACATTTTGATTCTCAGCTAATGTGGCTGATGGAGCACAGAGAATGGAGGCCTGGTTGTTTCCGAAAGCGTCATTCATTTATCGCGATGTGTTCAGATGCACAAGGAAGTTTCCCCTGATGGTGAAACACATTCATGCCTCGCATGGTTTGGGGAGACTGATCACTTGTAGCTTCTGCTGAGGAATCAACTGCTCTTAAGTCCCTCTGATCGTTTCTGAAGAGAAACCTCACCTTCTTTTTTTTTTTTAATTTTTTTTAATGTTTATTTATTTTTAAGAGACAGAGAGAAACAGAGCACGAGCGGCGGAAGGACAGAGACGGAAGGAGACGCAGAATCCCAAAGAAGCTCCAGGCTCTGAACTGTCAGCACAGAGCCCGACGCGGGACTCGAACTCACAAACTGTGAGATCATGACCTGAGCCGAAGTTGGACGCCTCACCGACTGAGCCACCCAGTTGTCCTGCAACCTAACTTCTTAAAATGGACCAGTTTCACTTGCCTTTTACATAATTTGTTTTAGCATCTACTGAAAAGAGTCTCTAAGCAAAAGTAGTTGTGTACAAGATTAGACATCACTGTGGGAACAAAAAAAGACTGAATATACCTTTACCTTTGCAACAAATTTCATGTAGTCTTAGTTGTCCGTGTCTCTTTTTATTCCTACTATTCGTTATTACAGAAATTTAAAGATCTCCTTTACCGGGGTGGCTGGGTTGCTGGGTCGGTTGAGCGACCGGCTTTGGCTCAGGTCATGGACCTGCGGTTTGTGAGTTCGAGCCCCGCATTGGGCTCTGTGCTGACAGCTCAGAGTCTGGAGCCTGTTTTGGATTCTGTGTCTCTCTCTCTCTCTCTGCTCCTCCCCCACTCGTTCTCTGTCCCTCTCTCTCTCTCTCTCAAAAAAAATAAAAATAAACATTAAGAAAAATTAAAAAAATATTAGAGATCTCCTTTTCCAAAAACATGTGGGTCATGTTGGTGGGGTTACCTATCAGTCCCTGCATTGTTTACTTGCAGCCTGAATAAGATCCACTGGTTTAGTGATTTTATTTTTTGAATCTGGTAACACAAACTATTATAACTTGTCTTGTTGTGGTGGTGTATTGACTTTCGTGTCCTGGCTTCTCCGCCCAATTGTTCAAAGCTCTTGGCAATGCGGCCGCTTAAAAATGCATATAGAGGGCAAATTGGTGAACTAGGACCCCTCAAGTTTTTGGTCCCCCCCAAAAAATATTAAAAAACAAAATAAAACCACCCCCCCAAAAAAACCGTATTTGAACCAAATTTGTCAGTGCTCTAGAAAAAAGCCAAACGTTCATAGCGATCAAGTGAAAAGCCAATCAAGAAAAAGTCATCTTGGGGCGCCTGGATGGCGCAGTCGGTTAAGCGTCCGACTTCAGCCAGGTCACGATCTCGCGGTCCGTGAGTTCGAGCCCTGCGTCAGGCTCTGGGCTGATGGCTCAGAGCCTGGAGCCTGTTTCCGATTCTGTGTCTCCCTCTCTCTCTGCCCCTCCCCCGTTCATGTTCTGTCTCTCTCTGTCCCAAAAATAAATAAACGCTGAAACAAAAAATTTAAAAAAAAAGAAAAAGTCATCTTGGGGTGCCTGGGTGGCTCAGTCGGTTAAGCGGCCGACTTCGGCTCAGGTCATGATCTCACGGTCCATGAGTTCGAGTTCGAGCCCCGCGTTGGTCTCTGTGCTGACAGCTCAGAGTCTGGAGCCTGTTTCGGATTCTGTGTCTCCCTCTCTCTCTGACCCTCCGCCGTTCATGCTCTGTCTCTCTCTGTCTCAAAAATAAATAAACATTAAAAAAAATTAAGAAAAAGTCATCTCTACGTGGTGGGAAGGTTTTGTGGCATTCTGACTCACCCTTAGCCCCTCTTTCCCCCGGCAAGACAGCGGTCATGGTTTTGAAGCGACAGCAATCTGGTTCCCAGTTTCCTCCATCGATCCAGAAGGAGCAGCGCAGACCTTATCCGCAAGTTACTGTAGACATCTCTTCTAACCCGTTTGGGAGATACCCTAAGGACTAAAACGAGATGTTTATTTCTACTTTGCCTAGCTCAGAATTCAGGGAGAAAAGTAACAGGCACTTTTTATCAAAGTTACAAGGGACCTATAGACCCGCAGATACCTAGAACAAGGCATTATGAATGGACTACCCGATAGACCTTCAAAGGCCTGAAAGGAGAGCTGGAGGCAAATTGGGGAAATTAGGACATCTAAAAGCAGCTATATGTAAAGGGGAATGTAGAAGGCCAAGCCCATTTCCAGGCAAGACACATGCTCAGAAAAGTCCTAGGAAGACCTTAAGCTCTGAGTCCTAGGTTCAGAGCAAGCCTAAATAAGTGTTGATCAACACGCCAGAACAAAGTCAATCTACCAAAACTGGAAGAGCTCCTGGCATTCAAAGAAGTCTCTGTCAAAACATTAGCTTACCAGAAGCCAAAGAAACAAACCTTAGTGATCACGCATCATAAGAAACAGTCTTTGAAAAGAAATTGGGGAAAGTCTCGAACAAAAGCGGACTACAGCCTTCAACAATCAAATGTGTGTGCATGCGTGCGCACACACACACACACACACACACACCTACATAGAAAGAGAGAGAGAAAGAAAATCAAACTCTGTGGAAAAGGGAGAAGCTGATTTCCAGAGTTACCACATTATAGTAGTCAACGTCCAGTCCTCTACAACAGAATCACGAGGTATTCAGAGACACAAGAAAGCATAATTCATACAAGAGAGTGAAAGTAATCAACAGAAATCATCCCCCAAGAAATTCAGACAACATGGTTACTAGGCAAAGACTTTAAAATAACTATCTAGGGGCACATGGGTGGCTCAGTCGGTTGAGCGACTGACTTTGGCTCAGGTCATGATCTTGTGGTTTGTGAGTTCAAGCCCCGTGCCAGGCTCTGTGCTGACAGCTCAGAGCCTGGAGCCTGCTTCGGATTCTGTGTCTCCCTCTCTCTATGAACCTCCCCAGCTTGCACTCTGTCTCTCTCTCTCTCTCTCTCAAAAAGAAATAAACATTAAAAAAAATCATTAAAAGAACTATCTAGGGGCGCCTGGGTGGCGCAGTCGGTTAAGCGTCCGACTTCAGCCAGGTCACGATCTCGCGGTCCGTGAGTTCGAGCCCCGCGTCAGGCTCTGTGCTGACCGCTTAGAGCCTGGAGCCTGTTTCCGATTCTGTGTCTCCCTCTCTCTCTGCTCCTCCTCCGTTCATGCTCTCTCTCTCTCTGTCCCAAAAATAAATAAACGTTGAAAAAAAAATTAAAAAAAAAAGAACTATCTAAAATATGCTCCCAAACAAGCAAACAAACAAACAAAAAACCCACACAGAAACAGCAGGAACTAAAGGAAATGAGAGAAATAATGCATAAAGTAAATGAAAATGCCAATAGTTGGAAATTATACAAAAGAATCAAACAGAAATTCTAAAGCTGAGAAGAACAATGACTAAAATGAAAAATTCACTAGAGAACTTCAACAGTAGATTTGAGCAATTAGAAGATTGAGTCAATAAACTTGAACAGAACAGTTGAAATTATGGAGTCTGAGGATCAGAAAAAAACAAACAAAAAAAAGTGAAGAAAATTGAACAGAACCTGAGCGACTTTTGAAACACCATCAAGTAGACCAACATACGTGCTAATGGAGTCCCAGAAAGAGAAAAGGGAGAAATAAAGGGACAGAACGTTTCGAAGAAATAATGGCTGAAAACCTAACAAACTTGGTGAAATTCATGAATCTATAAACTCAAGAAACTGAATGAACTCCAAGTAGGATAAAGTCAACAGACCTAAACAGATACACATTAGAATCAAACTGCCAAGTGACAAAGACAAACCATCCTGAGAGAAGCAAGCGAAAACTCCTTCATCACATACTATAACCAGCCGAACGATCCTACGAAAAATGAAGGCGAAATAAAGACATTTTGTGATAAACAAAAGCTTGGGGAGATTACTACCACTACATACGTCCCGTAAGAAATTCTAAGGGGACTTCTTCAGATTGAAATGAAATGAGGATAGATAGTAACTCAAGGCTGCGTGAAGATATAAAAAAAGATTGCTGATAACGGTAAATACAGAAGAAAATAAATAAATAAAATCCAGCATTATTGTAACTTGGGTTTGTGACTCCACTTTTTATTTAAAAGATAAATACATAAAACAAAATAAAAGTCCACATTATTGAATATACAATGTATAAAGGCATAATTTTTGTGGCAGCAGTAACATGAAGATGGGGCATGGAGCTCTATAATAGTGGACGTTTTGTTTGCAGTGGAAGTTAAATTGGTATTAATTAAAATCAGAGTGTTATAACTTTGGAACGTTATATGTAATCCCCATGGTAACCACAGAGAAAATATCTATAGAATATACAAAAAAAAAAAATCAAGTAAATACACACAAAAAAGCAGTCATGGAAGAAATGAGGGAGAAAAAAGCTATAAAACACAGAGAAAGCTAAGCAAAAAGGCAGACGTAAGTCCTTTCTTATTAGTAATCACTTTAAATGCAAATGGATTAAACTCTCCAATCAAAGGGCAGACGTTGGAAAAATAGATTAAAACGCAAAACAAGATCCAGCTATGTGTGGTTTACAAGAGTTTCGCTTTAAATCTAAAGACACATGGGGTGCCTGGGTGGCGCAGTCGGTTAAGCATCCGACTTCAGCCAGGTCACCATCTCGCAGTCCATGAGTTCGAGCCCCGAGTCGGGCTCTGGGCTGATGGTTCAGAGCCTGGAGCCTGTTTCCGATTCTGTGTCTCCCTCTCTCTCTGCCCCTCCCCCGTTCATGCTCTGTCTCTCTCTGTCCCAAAAATAAATAAAAACGTTGAAAAAAAATAAAAAAATAAAAAAATAAAGACACAGGTTGAAAGTAAAAGGACGGAGAAAGACATTGCGTGTGAATAGTAACAAAAGAAGAGCTTGGGTGGCTATCCTAATATCAGACAAAATAAACTTTAAACCAAAAAGTATTCTAAGAGACACACAAGAAAAGTACATATTGGTAAAAAGGCCAAGTCACCATGAAGGTATGTCTATTTTAAGCATGTGTGCACCAAACAATGAAGTCATAAAATATATAAGACAAACATGGGCGGAAGTGAAGGGGGAAAATAGTTCCACAATAATAACTGGAGAATTTTAGACCCTACTTTAAATAAAGGTTCTCTTTTCCACCTGCCAACTGGGAAGAAAATGCTACCTACATTTTCCACCCTTATTTTTTTCCATCTTCTCTTTTGTTATCATCGAGAAATGCTCCTTCCTCTTATCTATCACAGATTGCCCAGTTTTCCTCCAGCTATTGATTTTTAGTTTCATTGCAGTGTGATCGAAAAAGATACTTTGTATAATGTCAGTCTGTTAAAATTTATTAAGACCTATTTTGTGTTCTAACATGTGGTCTATACTGGAAAATGTTCCATGTGCACTTGGGAAAAATGCGTATTCTGCTCTCATCGGATGGAGTGGTTTCCCTCTCTATACATACCTATTAAGTCTAATTGGTTTATAACATTGTCCAAGACCCCAATTCCCTTATACATCTCTGCTGGAAAATATAATACAATAAAAAGTCAATCTAAATTCCAAATTCTTCTCCAAATCCCTTTGCTTCAAACCCAGTTCTTGAAAGGATAGGGATGGAAGAGGTCAGCGAGTTTACATACTTGGTCATGAGGAAAAGAAAATATTTTGCCTTAAAGCTTATCTTTCTGAGGAGGAGGTAAAGTCATCAGATGTAGATGAGAAAGAAGGTAGGTGGTATAGACTCTAGACTAGAGAGGAAAAAGTCTGAAAGAGTTGTGGAGTGTGAGCCGTGAACACTGTTGAGAGTAATTGGAGATTAGGATGTAATACCCTGATTCTAATAAGCCAGTACTCAATATGATGAGCTGTAGACACTTACTACATCACTTAGAGGCCACTCTTTTGGATGAATTATGGCACTCTACTCTATTTATGGCTTACTATTTATTTATTAGATACATAAAATATACGTCAACGAAAATTTAAGCAGCTTAAGTATCAAGCATTATTCTTCTAAAATTTTTCAAAATGTTTATTTATGTTTGAGAGAGAGAGAGAGAGAGCACAAGTGGGTTAGGGACAGAGAAAGAGGGAGACACAGAATCTGAAGCAGAATCCAGCCTCTGAGCTGATAGCACAGAGCCGGTCTTGGGGCTTGAACCCACGAACCGGGAGATCACGACCTGAGCCAATGTCAGACGCTTAACTAACTGAACCATCCAGGTAGTCCTCAAGCATTATTTTTTATTTAAATTACCCCAAATTAACATTTAATAATAAAACGGATTTAAAATGAAGAATCTAAAAATGTGGTTACATATCTGTAATCATTTTGTTCATTAATAAATTTAGTTAGGGGATTCCTGGCAGACAAAGCAAAAAGAATACATGTTGAAATGTAGATTTTTGGATTCCTTATTACCATTTAAAGGAAATCACCTAGGGAAAGAATACTTTTTTTGGTAGCAATTGTGTTACACAAAGAGTACTGTATAAATACATCAGGTATTGTAGTGAGCCATGGCTTCAACTCTGATCTTCCAAAAGCACAGAACATTCTTCAAGATGATGTTTCCTATGATATCCTTCAAGGAAAGCTCAAGGACTAATGTTAAATCTCAACTCAGAGAAGGCATTGCTCTGGAAAGTTAAGATGTTGCTGCCCTGTGTAACTGTAATCTGATGATTTACTTTAATCTGAGAATTCCAGAAGAAGGGAATGATGTTTATTTGTGCCTCCAACCACTGCTCTGAAATATTACATCTCCAGCGAGTTTTTGGCGAGCGTTACTGTAAGATCCATTTCTAGCTGAATCGTCTGACAGGGACCTGTATAAATATTAGTCTTCCAGATCGCTAAATATGTTCTTCAGTTATGCTTAGGGTGCTATTTGCTCATTGGATCAAAATTCTATTACTATTATTATTAGCATTAATAATAATAACTTCTAATGAGGCTTCTTTTAATATGTGGATCTGTTTGCTCTATTAACGTTCTTTGTTTCCCAAAGTATATTTTGCGGAGGGAGGCGTCCTTCTTGTTTTTGCTCGACAGTGCGTGATTCTCGGACACCTGCACAAGTTTATGTGATTACAGAGGCCTTCCTCCAATGATGGTGTAGACACACAGCATCAATCGTCGGGTAGGGAGGAAGTGCTAGTACTCAGTCTTGTGAGTATGGAGATGTCTCTTTCCATGTCGATGTCACCATTTTGTTTCTCTATGCCTTCAGAAAGTTGAGAGTTGGAGTGAGTGTGGTTCCATGAATCACGCTGATGTGGTGACCAAAATATCACTCAATGGGGTGTGCATTTTGCCATTTCTCTTTGGATTTCCCCAGGAGATAATTGGAGTTCTCCCCAGGAGAACCAGATTTCTGGTTCTCATCTTCTTCTTAGGTTCAAGTTCACAAGCCTTTCATTTCTGAGATTTCATTTAATTTCGGATGTAATATGACCTGTCCCTTTTTTTTTTTTAGGTGGAGTTAATTTTTAAAAATATTTATTTTCCATAGTGACGGGGTATTTGGGGCAGGACAGGGTGGGGCCATTGCCTCTCATGTTGAGTCTACCAACTTGTTCAAATCCTTCATGATTCCTGTGGGGCTTAGAATATTAAATAAAACAAAACAAACAAAAAGCACTTAATTAAATGATTCCCTGAAAAGATATTTCTGGTGAGTGGAAGACCCAAAAGCTGATTTTAAACACGACCAGATTTTACTTACAGAATAATATAAAGGATTTACTCTATTGATTCATGAAGCTGAAAATGAACAAACCTAACATTTAAATTATGATTTTCTGTAGCGGAGATGTCTCTTTCATAGCTCATTGAGTATTTTGTAGAGTATAACTGCCTGCACAGAAAGCCCTCACGCAGTGACTTTTATATGGATCTTTCCATTTAGAGAAATAGTCGTCAACTGTTTTTATATTCCAACCTTCTGACAATTAAGTTTTATTTTTCAAATAATCTAAATTCTTTTCCCCTTTTACAGTACTTCTCATAACCATGATGCTTACAGTAATTTAACAGGGATTTTACATTTGTAAACTGTAAAATGCCGTGAAGACGTGGCACGCCATGTTAGTTTCAAGGCCTGCAATCGCAAACTTTGATCAGGTTGTGGTTGGATCAATTTCCAAGCTTAGGCAAAAAGAGCCAAATTCCCTCCTTTCGCAGATAGTATGGAAATGCTTATTGAAGACACCAGCAATTTTGAAGCATGGCCAGTAGCATATGGGTCACCACACCCACAGAGTACAACAAAAAGCAGTAGGATGACTCTCTCAGGTGTAACTACCTCGCTTCTATTCATTTTCTTGCTCTCAACTTTCCTGCCAGGTTGTTTTTCAACATATAAACAAACATTCACACACACACACACACACATCAAGGAAAATGATGTCAGCCACTTTAATACCTTTCTTTCTTTCTTTCTTTCTTTCTTTCTTTCTTTCTTTCTTTCTTTCTCTCTCTCTCTCTCTCTCCTTCTCCCTTCCTCTCTTCTTTCTTTCTTTCTTTCTTTCTTTCCTTCTTTCTTTCTTTCTCTCTCTTTCTTTCTTTCTTTCTTTCTTTCTTTCTTTCTTTCTTTCTTTCTTTCTTTCTCTGCCTGGTACAAAGGATCAGAAGCCTGAATGAAGATTATTCATAAGACAGGTATCATGTCAAATAGAATTGTACGCTTTCAATATGAATAATGGTCTTCAACACCGAGAAAGAAGAAAAAAAAAAAAGCGTCTGCTTTCAAACACAGGTGACCTAGTCAGCACTTTATAAATGACTAGGGGAACTCAGTTTCTTCTTCTGGAAAATGGAATTGATAATATTAAATATTTGGTGAAGGGCTATTTGGATGTGAAACTGCATAAATTATATCCGTGATATTGGTATCTGATAATTGCATTTCCAATAGGAATTACAATTAAGACCCTTGCAATATGACATACTTTTGATCATTTTAATTTCCTTTGTGATTGCAGAGAATGATAATTCTTTGGGGGACTTGACTCCAATTTTCACATTACAAAAGAAAAGTATGGATAATGGAATAATGCAGAGATGAAGGGAGTCGTCGTCTCCAATCTCTGATTTCTCTCATTCCCATTTCTGCAACGGGGATGCCACCTGTGTTCCGCTCATTATAAAACTTTTAGCAAGAGGCTAATGAAATGCAAAGCTTTCTATAAGACCAGCACTAGCCTTCCTATCAAATCATCTGAAATATTTATTTGCTCTCTTGAATAATTGATAGGGGCATCAGCTCTCCCGGTCAATTGATTTATTAAGGGACTGTTTGGAATTAAACAGCTTAAAGATATTAGATTTAGCAGTGATCTTGCTTGTTAGCATATTCATTTACCTACGGGAGCCCCCATTAGATATTGTTAATACATGACGTTTCCAGTCACGGCCTGGATCTCCTCAAATTGCATTAACTCCAGGCTGTTTAGCCACAGAATAACAGGTTTGATTGAGTGCTTGGGTTTGGTGTAATTAGATTTTCCTAGAAAAGGGGGGACTACTTTAATGCCATGTGCATTAAACTAGATATGTCATCAGCATTACTGTAATTGGCCAACAGAAATGCCGGAGACCTGGCTGTGTCTGAATGTTTGTGTTTATGGCTCACCCGTCCATTCTCATAGATGGCACATAATAGCTATGCTTACTTACATATGCATGACCCTGGGAAAAAAAAAAAAAAAGGAACTGACCTCTTTAATAAGCACCTCTTTTGAAAAAGGTGGAAAATTCTATCCTGAGTAATGGGATCAATTTTTCGTCTGTTAAAACTGCCAATTATTTCTCTTACTGAAAAGGTCATGTGGCTGGTTAATCAATGATGAAAATAGTAGGTGAATATACATGGGTATATTCATGTATTTGATTTGCATTTCGCTCTAAGAGGATCTGCTCCCATTTCGAAGTGTTATTCTGATGAAGGGCCACCGCCACGCCCCTGGAATTCTCTTTCACCCCCACTTTCTCCCGGGATTTACGTCTTCTTGTTAACAGAGGTGCGTATAGGAAATAAAATCATTTCTGATCACTTTTCCCTCACGAAGCTGATTCCTTGTGTGTGCCGACAGCACTCGCTTTGCCCGTGCGGGGACAATGAGCTTCTTCTCCATTTCCTCAGGTTCTGAGCACGGACAAAAATACAGAACCCTATTGCGTTTTATGTTACAGGTCTACTAGGAAGTTATAATCAAGCGTTTATGTCACTCTGTAATTTAGAAGGCATAAGCTCATAGGCTATCCCATTCATTGCTATCAATTCCTTTTTTTTGTTTGCTTGTTTAAAAAAAACATCTGAGGATCAGAGAGACTGAGCTACTTCTCTAAGTTCACACAGCGGACAGGAGTGGAATCAGCATTTCAATCTCTTCATTGTTCACGCTCTTCCCACGAAAATATGCTATCTCTTAATGACACTGACAGTCCTCCGGTGTTTTTTGAAGATGACTCCCTAATGCAAAGGAAGAACTTACATGGGTTTAATCTGGGGGAACAGATTCACCAGCAGTTGTAGACGGAGTTGAAGAAAAGTGGCCAATGGCAGTGTTTATATAGGAGGAATTACGGTAGCCATCATGGGAAGGAGACTTACTTTTTTTTTTTAAAGTATATTTATTTATGTTTGAGAGAGAGCGAACGTGAGAGCCGGGGAGGGGCAGAGAGAGGGAAAGAGAGAATCCCAAGCAGGCTCCCCACTGTCAGTGCAGAGCCTAAGGTGGGGCTCAAACCCATGAAGCTGTGAGATCTGCCACCCCACCCCCAATCATACCTACACTTTGAGAGAGGAGGAAGGTCGTCAAGAAGGCAAGAGTTGCCTCAATCCACTTCCACTGACCACCTGTCGGACTGACATTATCCCGCCTGCTTGTCAACAGTATCGAGGAAAACTATTTAGCCGTCACGAAATTTGCGATGGCATTCTAACCTCCAAGCGAACTTCTCAAAAGCAAAATGATTCCCAAAATGTTTTACGAGCGTATAAACAATGAGTTGCGTCAGCGATTATCTACGAGTAAAGATGAAATCAAATGGGAATAAAAGGTGTTTGAGACTACTTTACTCCCTTATTTTATCCCCTAAAGGTACTTTCAGTCCTCTTTGCCAGTTTCTCAAAAATATAATCTTAATGGGACACGTTGTGCCTAATAACAGTGATGCAGTGAGTTTGTCTATTAATATAGAGACTAATGAAGATGTCATTTCCTAGAAAGGCAAATTTTTGGGGGGAATTAAACCTCAGAATTAATATAATCTACTTCTGTTACTAAATGTACAAAGATATGTATATGAATTTATGTATATAAATATGCCCATATATATATATATTTACATACGTTTATGTAATATTGTTGTTATACGTAAAGGAGACCAATGACTTTCCGTAATGAGACTGTAAACTGGCCCCCAAATGTTGATAAGAGGGAGCCAGTGAACTATGCTGAGTGTTGCTGGAAATATTTCATGGCCTCGTAGCCTTCAGGGAGCTAATTTGCAAGGTAGCGGGCAGTATTTACTTGGGATAATACTTCAATGTTTATTTTATGTAAATATAAAAATATATTTTTAAATTATCTAGAAAAATTTTTGTGTCCTCTCTCTCTCTCTATCCCACACACAGACACACACACACACACACACACACACATACACCCTGCGTTCTTCATGAGCTACGACCACAGAAGGTCCCTGTCCTACTATGGAACTCAGCCTCCCGGGGGGCCTGGGCACAGGTGTGGGGGAGGGTGAGCACCCCGTGGTGTTTAGGGGCTGTGTTGTCAGCATTGTGGTACATTCAGCAGGCACATCAGCAGGGGTCACCCCGAATTTTCGAACACACCCCAGCGCACAGGTTGCGATGCATTAAGAATGTGTGCGAAGGTGGGAAGCTGCCACCCATAGGTGAGGTGGCCGCACCCCAGGGTGGGGAACTTCCGACTCCCGGGCCTAGCCCGTATTTTCATTTAGCACCGGACCCTACACATTAAAGATCCTGTCCTGCATGTGTAGACACTCACACAAAGGCTCAAATCGAACATCCAAGAGCTGCACCAGCTCAAATGATCACTGACTCCAACCGCCTCTCCCAACACAGAGCCAAACTCAGACTAAGAAATACTTATAATACTCAGAAGTATTATACACCTTATAACGGTGTAGTGATTGGCCGATGTTTACAGAATGTTCCGAATACAGTTGTTGTTAACAGGGAAGCCGTGAAATGCTGGTCAAAACCCCCTAGAGATAGTGGGTTCGTAAGTTACTTAAAGCCTTTTCTAGGGCTCAGTTTCCTCATGACCAACGTGGAGATATCAATCCATGATTGTTCACGATCAATGACGTTTTAACATTTCTGTGAATATTATTTCTTCTTCTTCTTTTCCCCTCCTCTTCTCCCTCCTCCTCCTCCTCCTCCTCCTTCTTTCTCTTCTTTTTTTTTTATTTTTTTATTTTCAATGTTTTATTTATTTTTGACAGAGAGAGAGAGAGACAGAGCATGAGCGGGGGAGGGTCAGAGAGAGAAGGAGACACAGAATCCGAAGCAGGCTCCAGGCTCTGAGCCATCAGCACAGAGCCCGATGTGGGGCTCGAACTCACAGACTGCGAGATCATGACCTGAGCCGAAGTCGGACGCTCAACCAACTGAGCCACCCAGGCGCCCCGTTTCTCTTCTTCTTCTTAACTGCTATTATTATCATTAGTGCATGACATCGAAAATTCTGGATCAGATCAAGGAAATTAAGATCCCTGTATCCATTCCTATCACCACTGGCCACATCACCTCCTGAGTGTGATATGGCCCTAGGTCCCTAAGGGCACTTACCTTCTGTTTCTTTTCTTCTCCATCTCAGGCTTTCTTTCCCACCCCTCTATTCCCTCTTCCTCCTACCCTGTCTGATTTCCCTCCCTCAGAACCATCTCTGAACAGTGTCAGAATCGCTGCAGGGACCACAAAGCAAGGTGCCGTGCACCCCTGAATTTGACGGCTCCCCTGACAATAACTTGAGTTGTTTCTCCTAAGCTGCCATTTTTGGAGACAACGCGGGAAAGAATCTACACAAATAGTTGGTAAATTTCCCTTGGGGACTGTCATCTACAGATGCGAAGACGTTAAATATTCCACGTGGGTTTTTACACTTCTCTTTGATTAAAAAGTCCCACCGCCTCGACTTTTCATAAGTAACCTTGTGCCATCCCCCTCTGAACCAGGATCAGGGTTACTCCCCAAATTGGGTTGTCTGGGGCTTGATACAGTCCCCTGAAGAGGCCTGACAGGTGCCATAACTTTTCCTCAGCCCACCGAGCCTATACAGCTTCCCGTTTCTGATTCACGGTCAGCTTGTCAGTGACTGTGAGCCCTGGATTCCGCCATTTGTGGAGTTCATTGTTTTTTTTGTCTTCTCTGATGTGTGACCCTGCACTCAGAAGACCTCATTCTGCTTGTTTCTGACCATTTCTCCAACTTGTCAGAGCCCTTTTGATTTATACTCCTGGATTCGTGAGTTCCAGTCGTCCTTCTCCGTTTGGTTCAAAGCACAGGTACAATGGGCGATGCTTCACGTAAAGACATTTCTGTGGTGAACACCAAATATATTTTCAATTATTTTGGTTACGGTGTTGTAAAGAAAGATGAAAGAGTGGGGCGTGTATACGTACATATACACAGCGTCTGTAAACAGGTATGGATGCGTGCTGCTGAGCGTGGTGTTTATTCTTCTGACTTAAGAAAGCAGTTCGACGAAGTGACATGTTTCTGCCAAACAGCACGCCTCAAGGTTTGTTATGCTGTTTCTGATTTATCCCACGCATGCAAGGGATTGGGATTATATGATGCCCGTTACTGAACCGTACAAATTAGCAGTGGATGTTGAATTGAAGAAGAAACTCCCGCTTACACTCATCCCCTGACGTGTTATCTAGAAAGCCGAGTCTCATCACAAGTCTAAAAAATAAAATAAAAAAAATAAACAATAAATAATACAAAAAGGGAAGGGAAAGGAATATCCTGAAATATTCATTTTCTTTTTCCGGAAAATAGAACATCTCACCTTCAAGGAACATGAGTCCTCCTCCCTAACTTCTCACCCGCCCCCTCCCTCTGGATCTCAGCTTTGGCGCTACTGAGCTGGTTTTTAATGTGGTTTCTTTATGCGTGTACGTGCATGCGCGCGTGTGCGTGTGTGTGTGTGTGTGTGTGTGCGCGCGCGCGCGCGCGCGTGGAGGGAGGAGAAGCCGTGTGTCTGAGGTGGTGACAACAGTCAGCGGAGCAAGAGCCTTAATCACTGTTTACCGATTTGGTCCATTTTACTAGCAGGCAGGGCTTTTCCAGAGAGCTGTTTGCCCGGCAGGGTGCAGACACTGCTTTCGGGGGCGAAAGTGCGTGTCTCCGCGCCGCGTCGCGCAGCACCCCGGGCACCGTCTCGCCACCACTGGCAGGGCCCCTGCGCGGAGCCAACCGGGCCGGCGTGTCCGCCCCGGCTTCCGACGGTGCTCCTCTGGTGGCCGTGTTAATGACAGCCGATCAAAGCTGGAGAGAGCGCACGCAGGACCCAACGGGGCGTCACAACCGTCCCCATGGCAGGCAGAGAGAGCCAGCACCTCTCACACCGCGGCTCGGCTCGTGCGGCGAAAGGAAGTGAAAATGACAGAGCGAGGGTGTTACCTTCGCCTCTGTGTGGCCTTTTTGTTCCGTGTGTTCGCAGTCCTCCCGGGTGGCGGCGGCGGTCGCTTGCCTTCCCTCGTCCGTGCGACGCTTCTAGTCATGGATGAAGCCCGGAAAGGGAAGAGGGTCGGTTAGGGGTGGCTGGGGTTTCGCCAGGAGTGCGTTGTCACCTTTAATGCCTCCTTCTCTGGTCCCCTGTGGGTTGTGGTCAACTCGCGAACGCCTCGATCTACTGACAAATCCAGGGGATGGGGGCGGGGGGGGGGGCTGACCTGTGAAATGAGGGCTGCAGGTGAAAAGGGAACCGGGTGGCAGGGGCTTTGGAAACACCCCGGTGGGATTTCCATAGGCACGTGAGCATCCAAGGTGTCCCCAGGCCTTTCTAGGTAACTAGGCAGAGCCCCAACCAAATGGCTACAATTCATGGACATTCACAGAGGTCACCCCTTTCCCCCCTCCCCCCCCCCATCCATTCAAGGGAAGAGGGCTGATCCAGTTGTCAGATGTGGGGACTCTCATCAGTTGTGGGCCTGAAGAAATTCAAGGGCGGGATTCTGCAGCTGAGGCTGGGACCCAAGGGCTCTGTGCGGAGGGAACCAGGCCAGTCCCACCAGGCGCTCTGTCTCGACGATCCCCGAAATTAAGATGCCCCATCCTCCCACCCCCCCCACCCCCCCAGCTGCGACTCCCGCCTCTTTGGGGCCAGATGCTTTGAGGGCGGTTTCCGGTCCTGCCCCTGCATGCATCTGTCTCCTTGTGGGGGTTTTCTCAGCCCAAATAAAATGTTCAGCATTGGGTTGAAAAGCCATTGGTGGACTCGGCAGGAGCCCCCGATGGAAGGTCCCCGGGGCTTTGAAACTTCCTAACGTGGCATCTTCGTCCTCTCGCTGTCCAGGAGACCCTCCCACACGGAGGGGCCTTTTGGTCACACCTCCGCCCCAGTCTTGTCCTCCCAACAGACACCTGTGCAGCAGGCCCCGTTTCTCCTTCCCAACAGGCGGCCTCCTTGGGCACCTACACATGATCTCTACAGTCTCCTGGCCTCCCACGAACTCGCAGGGCTCAGAGAGACTCGGTAGTGGGGTGGAAGTCTGTGGCGCATCTCGGGAACATCCACCGGCACCTGCTACCTCAAACCACCCCGTGTATTCCTAAAACACCTGCTCTAAGGCATGCTGACTGTAATTCATCAGGATTTATCACAGCCTAGGCTGGTGAGAGCCTCCTTTCCAACTTCACTAAAAGGCCCTCTGATTTCCGTACTGTCGTCATTATAAATATTAATAATAATGTAAATAAAACATAGCTAATGCCTTCATAAATAGCCATCAGGCGATCCCGAGGACGAAGTTTTGGAAAATTCGAGAAACGTCGGGTAAGGTAAGAGCTTCAGCCTTGCTCTAAGCACACTGGCCACTACCTGCGCCTGCCCGAGATCAAATTGATGTCCTAGGAGTTAATATTATGCGCAGGGGCACATCCACCAGATGCGAACGGTTGGAGCCCTTCGAGGCACAGAGGCGGACACCAGAGCCCCATTTCTGCTCTGTGTGATTGTGGAAAGTGACACCGACACCATGTCAAGGGCTCTTGACTCACCAGGGACGTGGTTACCGATGTGAACTGCTGTGCTCGAAAATTCAAATAATAGCTGATGTAAAACGGATCAGTACCACCCCTCAGAAGTCGATACCTTGTCTACACGAAGCCTAACACGGCACAGGGCACCACGCTGGACTTTTGCAGGGCCGAATTCTCATCCCAACGGTGCCCTCGTCTTCACAGATATCCACAACATTGTGTCACGTTTTAGAGTCTGTGTTTCTCCTGTCTGCCCAAGGTAGATAATAATATCTGAGGCGGAGGAGAGAAAGGAAGGGAGACAGAGAGAGAGAGAGAGAGAGAGAAAGGGAGCAGAGGGGAAAAAAGGAAGTGAGGAAAGAAAGGGAGAGAAAGATCACCTTTAAGTTCTTTTCTCTTTCTTTCAAATGACACAATAGAATTTTTTTTTCCTAAAGTTGTATTAGGGATTCACTTAAGCAGAAATGAACTGTAATATGCAAATAGTTCTAATTGGACTGCTAATAGAGCGTGTCTCTGTTGTTTTTTTGTAGGGAGTTTTATGCCTATGTAATCAGTGCAGACAGCCGTTAAGTAAATGAAGAGGCAACTAACAATGTCAGAAAAGAGACCGGGCGGTTCTGGCTGACACTACCCTAATCTTCCAGGACCCATTAAATGGCAGTTTCAACGCATTACCTACCATAACATCCTTGAATATCACTGATTTTATTTGCAGTATCAAACATTCCATTTCATGCCCCATTAACAGTGGGAGCTTGAGCTTTTTGACGCAGCTAAACATTTTACTAACTACCTGGACTAAGTAACCAATTAACTTTTGGAGACAATACGGCCAATTAAGCGCGAAAAGGTAAGGCTGTCATCCCCCACGAAAATTGAATTTCCTTTTCCTGATGGCACTCATTGTCGCCGCTCAATTGTTAATGGGGATTCAGTCCCTATTAAAGGAGGAAGGCAAAGCAGAATGGAAAAGTTCAGAGGACTTAGTTCCTAAAGAGTAGGTCACCAAGTGTCCCAGTTGGCCACTAATTCAGTTAACTTTTCTTCATGCCAGATTACGTATTGGATGAGACTGCGGCAGGGCTCTAATATGACATTCTGTGACAGCGCATTGCACAATCTGGTAGCTTCCAAGGAACCCGAAGGCCCAGGGCTGTAGTTTGGGACCTTATAGGGGATGTTTTAAAAAAAAAAAAATTAAAAACAACGACGAACTTTTTTTTTCTTTTTTGAAAACGGAAATATCCGTGTTGGACAAGATACTGCCCCGGCTGTCACCCGTTTGGACTCTTCAGAGATAAACACAAGCCTTCCTACCGAGAGGTGTGCTCCAAATTAACCCTCTGTGGTTTGGGAAGTCATTTTGTAAATGGCAGACAAGGTCACGGGCGGTGATTCTGCGGGGCGGGTTTGACTCCAGTTGACTGGAGTGGCACGCAAGTAATGAGCTTGGATATCATATTTTGAAAGCTTGAGGCAAATCTCATCCTCTTGGTAGGAGTCTTTTATCTTTGGAGGTACAGGAGAAAATCTGGCCTAGAGGGTATCTTCCATAGGCCCTGTATGAGTGAAAAACACGAAGCTTATCCAGAGTCCGAGCCCAAACGAGATCGCACCAGCTTTGTGGAAATGCAGTTGTTCTGAATGCAAAGAAAAATGGGGAAACCATAGATGATGATGATCTGAATCTGTGTGACGAAAAATTTAAGGCTTGCGTAATCAATGTTGTCAAATCATCCCGAGAGCAATACAATTTGTTGCCGTGTGTTTACAGCCTGTTCACGTACACTTGAAGTCTGAGGTGAGCCAGAAAACTGTAAGTAAAGCAGGGATCTAAACTGCGCTCAGGATTACTCGTTTTCTATATTGTTTTAATAGAAAAGGTGCTTAGTCCCCACAGACGAGCTGTTGAATGGCCATGGGAAGAAAAATCCATACATTCAATAATGATATTAGTATTCTAGGTTCGTAATTTTTTTACTGTTGTTTCCGCCAGATTCTATGGTGATAGGAAACAGGAACAAAAAGGATTAACGTTGTATCCTTTCCGAGTGAAGTGCCTTTTGAAGAGTTTGATCCGAATTGTAACTTTCAAAGAAGATCTGAATAGAAATAATTCTCCTATATTAGCCTAGATCAATTAATAACATCGATCAAAATTCTCTTTTGAACTTTCCCTCGGATCTCAACCTTTTCTCAAGGGACACGATTTTCTTTCCAGAGGTGATTGCCGTGGGCTATTTATGTTAGCCATTTTCCCATGGCAGTGGATGATTTAGAAATGATTACAATAGTTTGAACTTCCTGTTCCTTGAGATAAAAGAGCAAAACCAGATCTCAAATGCTTCCCACTCTCACCCTCCAGCATCGCTACGTAAGAATAATGAAAACAAACAAGCAACGACAAAATTCCGTCAGCAGCCCTCAAACTGTGGAAAGGGCTGGTGGCCAGAAGTTTCCAATAATCCACATCGTTAAGTAGAGGTGGCAGGAGGCACTGCAGAAAGCCCCAAAGCTTCCTCCCAAGCTGCTCAGCGTCCGCTGGAGCCCAGAGAACCTGCTGGAATTTGGAGGTCTACTGGGGCGTGGTGATGGAAGAAGGCATTCGGGGAGCCCCAGGTGCTATTTCTTCTAGCGGTCTTTCCTGTGAAGGAGGAAACGAAGTCTTTTGCCTCTTGGGTTTATGGGGAGTGAAAAATGAAGAGGAAAGCGAACAACCCATGCTCTATCTGATGCAGATAAGTCTTCAAACCCCACACCATGTCTCTCCCACTAGAGGAAAATGCATCGCTGAGGGGCCAACATTGACACTGGACATTTAACAAGAGGAAAGGGCTAGCTACCAAGGTTACCTAGAGACCCCATCTTGAATCCCCAGGCTACAGAAAACCCAGCCCTCAAATTTTATATCTTAGTCGAGAAGACACAGGGAGTGGTAAGGGGGTGGGCAGGTCATGGGAGGGGAGGGGCGAAAAAGGAGTGGGGAGAGAAGAGACCGGCTAACTGCATGAAAATACAAAAACAAACAAAGAAACAAACAAAACAAGGATGCACGACCTTGCCTGAGTGTGCACAGAAAAGTATATATACATGATTTCTGTAAAAAAAAACAAAAGGTTACATCCAGATACATCAAATCATTTAGGAGAAAGCATGGGTACATTTGCCATCTTAGAGTGGGTAGGTCCTCCTAATAAAATTCAGATCCTGTAAGAAAGTGGTGGATATACCTGAAAAAAATATCCTGGATCACAACAACAAAAACAAATACCACAGTTCTGTAAAGTCTAAAAATCAAATCTAGCAGGGGGGGGGACAAATGTGTTCTTCATTTGACAAAGGTCTACTTTTTTAACTAATAAAAACTCAGATACATTAATAGAAAAAAATGGAAAACTGGCAATTTACAGAGAAATACAAATGGCCAATAAATCTATTCACTTTCTCAGTTTTACTTACGATTTTTTAAAATTGCACCTCAAAATAACGAAACAACAAAAGGTTATCCTGTTTTATCTCACTGACGAAACACATGCCAAGGTTGGCCTGTCCCCAGAAAGAGACGGGGTACAGGCTGACAGCCACCTCCTCCAAATTTTCTGAAGAGCAGTGTACCGATGCATTTCCAACATAAAATACTCTCCACACACACACACACACACACACACTTCTCATATATAATTTACATATGTGTGTTATAAATATACAGTGTTTTTTTTTTGGCAAAATGTTCTTAAAAAATAATTTGAGGGGCGCCTGGGCGGCTGAGTCGGTTAAGCTCCGACTTCAGCTCAGGTCATGGTCTCACACTCTGTGAGTTCGAGCCCCGCATCAGGCTGTGTGCTGGCAGCTCAGAGCCCGGAGCCTGCTTCGGGTTCTGTGTCTCCCTCTCTCTTAGCCCCTGCCCTGCTCATGCTCTGTCTCTCTCTGTCTCGAGAATAAATAAAAACATGAAAAAAATAAAAAAATAATAATTTGAATAGAGTGGCTCAGTAGATTAAGCTTCTGGCTCTTGGTTTCAGCTCAGGTCATAATCTGATGGTTCATGAGTTCGAGCCCCACAGTGTCATTGTGGAGCCTGCTTAGGATTCTTTCTCTCTCCCTCTCTCTCTTTCTGCCCCTCCCCGCTCATGCTCACTCTCTCTCTTTCTCTCTCTCTCTCAAAATAAATTAATAAACTTTCTGAAAAAAATGATAATTGGGTCAACAAAATATCTGGTAAAATGAGAGTGTTAAATTATGATATACTCCATTGCATAAAAAGATCCCTGGATATAATATTAAGTGAAAAAAATCAAATGTACCGTGATTTACGTACTATGATTTCTTAGAAAACATGACGTTATTCATACATTGCATATGCACACATGTATATATGCACATCTGTTTTTTATATATTTTGTTTCTATTACATATAAATACGAACACATGCATATGTATATATGCTTATGTGCTGCACAAACTAATACGTTGATGAATCTTCAGGTCTTCTGGAAAAAAATCCTAAGGAATTAAGAACATGAGGTGCATTTATGGATCTGGTGACGTCTGTTGAAAGGGAGACTTTGTTTCACTTTTTACTTTGGTTGTTTTGAGTTTTTTAAACCATGCCTATGTATTCTTTTGCGTTATAAATTCGCATCAACATTGTTAGTGATAGTATTATTTCCCATTGAAAACAATCAAAATGTCTTTTATTTTTTAATAGTTTTTTTTAATAGTTCTTTTTCCCTGATACCTGTGTGGTTATACATTCCTTATAGAGATTTAGAAAACACAGCTTTTTTCCTACCATCAGAGCCCAAGGTATTTTGTCCCTACGGATGTGTTCTGAATGCCTATTGTGCCCAGCACTGTGTTACAACACCAACATGACTCTTCCCTCACGAAACTTACATTTTTTGGTTTTTATTTAAATTCTAGTTAGTTAAAATACAGTGCAGTGTTCGTTGCAAGTGTATAATACGGTGACCCAACACCTCCATGTGTCACCCAATGGTGATGACAAGTACACTCCTTCATTCCCATCCCCCCACCCACCTTCTGATAACCAGTTTGTTCTCTATGGTTCCAAGTCTGTTTCTTGGAGCTCTCTCTCTCTCTCTCTCTCTCTCTCTCTCTCTTTCTCCTTTGTTGGTAGAAACATATTTTAGTAAGGCATGTATGTTCTAGTATATTTTACACGTAACAATAACAATAACAATAACAATAACAATAACAATAACAAGGTGTGGTTAACGATCCTTTAAGGGTACGTGCAAGGTTGCTATGACAAGCCTGCCCCTTTTGGGGCCATGTGAGTCTCTTACATATATGCTTTGCACGTGGGAAAACCTGCATTATGAACCTAATGGGAGGGGCGCCTGTGTGGCTCAGTGGGTTAAGCGTCCGACTCTTGTTTTCGGCTCAGGTCATGATCTCACAGTTCGTGGGTTCAAGCCCCGTGTTGTCAGTGCAGAGCCTGATTGAGATTCTGTCTCTCTCTCCTCCTCTCTGCCCCTCCGCTCACTCTAAGTAAGTAAGTGAATAAATAAGTAAATAAGTAGATAAAAATAAACAGACTTAAAGAAAAATAATGTGAGAATGTGTTGTGAAACCCGAACACTCCAATACCGTAGTGTTGTTTGTTTGTCTATTTGTTTGGGAACATCTGGACTGACAACAGTGTGCTCTTAGGAGCCTCTGAGAGGCCATTCTAGAAGTGACTACGGTTACCTAGGCACAGAGTGGTGCAAGCCTGAAGTGAGGTGAACGTAGGAGGCATGAAAGCAGGAATGGGGTGAAGGAATACCACGTGGGCGGGGCAGAGAATGGCTGGATGAGCCCATAAAGGGTGGGGCATAAAGGAAGACTTCGAAGGAGACTCCTTGTTTCAGGTCTGGGCAACTTGTTAACATGACCTTGACAGACATGGATGAAGGAGAAAGAGGAGAAGGGTTATGGAGGCAAATAATGACAAACATGAAGTCAACTGCTTCTTCAGAAAAGTTGACGTTACCATTTGGTGTAAGAGGCAATCGAGTCTCTAAGGTTTTTAAGGCCTAAAGGAAAAGAAATATGACCACTGTGATTAAAAAAAAAAAAAATCTAGGCCGCCCTGGGTCGGCACGTCAGATGCTGGATGGCAGGCTTCTGGTCTACCCTTAGGAGTCAGATGACTAGCTTACAGGGGGTCCACAATTGTGGAAATAGATGGGGAAAAGTTGACGTGGAGATGTGACGGAAGTTGCTAGACGTAGGCCTTTCCAGGAACGGCTAGACTACCAGGTAACCCAAAGCTCTGAGGATGGGCATAGTGTTACAGGACCATAGACAAAATGAGGGAAATGAAAGGAGAGGCTTAGACACTTTTTTATTACGGGATTGAATGCATTCACAGTCACTTCGATTGTAATAATGAGGTTCGTTTAAGACCTGGGACTTGCTGAAATAATATGGTTAAAGCCATGACGCATTAAGATTGTACTTGCCATAACAGAGCCCGTTTGGGCTATTATTAATCTAATCTCATAAGTGCCCATAATACCCAAGCAAGCAAACCAAAGCTTTGAATTGGGTTTACACTAATAGTAAGACTATCTCGTGGGCTTTTTGCTGGGATTCTCTGTCCCATTAAGCAATTACTAGTGGCTAGAACACTAGCCCACATGTCGCTATTTCTGGTTAGGGGATTTTCTTGCCTGCCTCACTAAATCTTCCAATTAAATGCAATGGTACTACATTTATTTCAGTTCTTCATTTACAACGCACAGTGGAAAGTATCGTTACTCTAAACAGATAGTGTTAGGAGCCGTTGAACCACACACGTGGCATTGCTGAGTTCCAGCATTCCACCAGTGACAGCGTATCATCCCGTGACAAGCAAAAGGTAAGTCCGGAGACAAAGAGAAGTCCTTCTTTTTTTTTTTTTTTATTGCTGTAATGGCGACATCTTTATCAACAAAATCACTCCATCCAAGGACACCTTCCAACCATGTCTTTGTATTCGTTTCTGTTAATTTCATCAAGAGCGTTACATTTAAATGTGTTCTACCTAAGGCTCTGTCTACATTTGAAGTGCGACACAGAACAAAGAAGCATAGAGTCCCTGCTACAGAGTTCCTCAAAAATAAATTTTAAAGTTCTAAACAAAGTCATGATGGGAATGATGACGATTATAATGATGATGATAATTTATTACTATGTTTATGTGGAGATTAAAATAGAAAACATAATTGGATTTTACAAAAGAAAAAAAAGATCCATGCCTGAACATTAACATATTTAGTGGTAAACCCAATTCTTGAATCATTTTTAATTGTTTACCATGAGGATCTTTCTTTCCATAAAACCAGGAAGCTATATAAGATCAGTATGTAAACTTTCCTCAAATCTCAGAACACCAGTAGTAAGAGATAATCTGAAATGCAAGGTAGTAATTAAGCGTGTAGGCTAGTAATATCGTATCTAAATTCATGATATAATTCTGACATCAACTAGCTTTATAACTCTAGGAAATGTAACCTATCCTGTCAACACCTTGGGGTATCTGCAAAAAAGAGATCAGTAAGGGTCCTTACCACACAGAGTCATTGTCATAGTGAAATCAGATCCTAAATTCACGAGCTGACCACGTCGCTTTAATCATTTATAAGCAGGTACCGTTTCTGAACCCTAGGGACCATATGCATTATCTCATATGCTAATGATGTAAGATAATGACTATATAAACATCCAGGGGAATTTAGGTTAAATCATGGACAGTGGTAAGTCCTCAGTGTTTTACTAGAATAGAGTCAAGTATATATGTATTGTATTTCTAGATTTAGTAGTATAATCATGGAGAAAATGCCTCATGGTGTCACAACTGAAGACCATTGATCCCGTTCAAAAGCACTTGTCTTAGGTACTTGTAGAAATAGTTAACACTTGAGTTAGACGAGTATATAATTTGTTTATATGTGAAAAACACCCTCTTGCTCCCCCTCCATTCTTAGAATATTAAGCAGTACAGAATATTAAGCAGTATCGGAGCCCGACGTGGGACCCAGTCTCAGGAACCGTGAGATCATGACCTGAGCGGAAACCAAGAGTCGGACGCTCAACTGACTGAGCCACCCAGGCACCCCTTCCTCCTACTTTAAGTGGGAAGAAATGATTTTCTGTGTCTGACTTTAACCTGATGATTTAATAATATTAGGAGGGTTTGGGTAAAATCTGTATTATTTTCAGCTTCTTAATGGTGTAAGCGATATCCTGCTTGTTAAAAATCAAATATAATCCAAATTATTTATCATTGTGCCTGTAATTCGTCTAGATTTCTATACTAGGGTACTACTTTCTTTATGAGATTACCTCTAATTATAGAAAAAAGGATGGGAGGAAGGGAGGGAGGGAGGTAGAGAGAGAGAGAGAGTCCCAACCATTTCTTGAGCTTCCAAATCGTCCTTTTTACAGTTAACTATTCTATTCAGACACACCAAACTGATATAATTAGCCACAATTAACTCATACTTTTGCTCTCTTTTCTTTTGTTGGGAAGGCTTTACTACTGCACGGTTTAAATTTTCCAAGGCTCTTTCTCTGCTGCACAACTTTTTTTATTATTTTATTTTATTTTAATTTTTTAATGTTTATTTGAGAGACAGAGAAGGAGAGAGAGAGAGAGAGAGAGAGAAAGTATGAGCAGCAGGGGGATAGACAGAGAGTGAGAGGGAGACACAGAATCTGAAACAGTGAAACAGGCTCCAGGCTCTGAGCTGTCAGCACAGAGCCTGACATGGGGCTTGAACTCACCAACTACAAGATCATGACCTGAGCCAAAGTCAGACACCCAACTAACTGAGCCACCCAGGCGCCCCTTATCTTGGTTTATTATGTTTGGTTTCTTTAATCCTGGACTTGAAAACACAAAGCACCACGTAATTATTTTAGTCTCACTTTTCAAAGTCAAGACTGATGTTCAGTGATAAAAGTTTGAGGGGTTTAATAAGATAAGAGGAACCCTATTCCCCACTATGCAATTTTATAACTGTTTGCTCCTACTTCTTTTCTAAACTAAAAGCCTTATTCATTCCCTTAGAGCCTGGACAGAATGGGAAACTGCAAGACCCAAACCCCACGTCCAGAAGCATTAGGCATTGACCCCGTGGCTTCCTAATAGATCCGCAAAGTGCTTTGTTCCTGGAAATCATCCGACGAGTAGTTCAGCGCTATTGTATATCTTGTTAGAGTAGCAGAAGTGCCACAGAATGAACTAAAATCTCCCTGAAGATTTGCTGCATCATATGCTGAGAACATTCTGAACTTTCAACAAATTCCTGGTTACCATCCCGGGTAGCCATGGTTAAGTCTGGACAGGGGTTAAGTGAGAAATATGAGTCCGCTATTAAGTGTCTTTTGAGAGTGACAAAGCTCTGGGCATAAGGGGGTGGGAAACAAGGGACTCTCTCTCAGCCCTTTCCAGATCTTTCAATTGTATCACAGACGTAAGGGATAATGCAAAGGGGCTCAGGTACCGACCTCTCCGCAGCCCTATAGCCTCAGGCAGGACCACTGACCCCCTCCACCTTGGCATTGCCCCCTCTGTGGAAGGAAGCCCCTCCTCTATTATGGAATTTACTGTGATATCTAAATAGCTGAGAAGGAAGACAGCTCATCTGTTGTAACTATGCAGTCTTTTCCCTCTTTCTCTCATCTCTCTATTATCACCAACAAAAGCTAGTGACTTCTAGAATATTTGGTTGGTAGTCTCACCATGCCTTTGCGTTTTAGTTTTTGTTTTTGTTTTGGGGATCAGCCGGATCCCACCCCGCCGATAATACCATTATCACTCCACGTATATTTCCTACATTGCCATTTTTAAAAGCCACTCTATTGAAGGATAAAGTGCACGTAATTCAGGTGCATATTTTAATCCATTTGGCCATCCGTATAAAACTGTGACACTATCGTATAGTCAAGGTAATAACGATACCTATCACCCCCAGAGGCAAAGGTTTCCTCGCACCCCTTTAAACTTCCTTCCGGCCCTCCCTGCAGATCTTCTGTCCTCAAACAACCCCTGATTTGTTTTCCGTCTTTATAGGTTAATTATCATTTTCCAGGGATTTATGTAAATAAAACTATTCAATGTATATCCCCCTTTCCCTGGATTATTTCACTCAGTGCAATCACTTTTCCCCTTATCCAGATGTTTACATGTATTAATACTCCATTCCTTCTGGTCACTGGGTACTAATTCATGTTAGGGCTATACCAAAATGTAAGCATGTCACCTTTTTTGTGTATTTATTTTAATTTTTTAATGCTGATTTACTTATTTTTGAGAGAGAGAGAGAGAGAGAGAGAGAGAGCAGGGGAGGGGCAGAAAGAGAGAGGGAGAGAGAGAATCCAAGGCAAGCTCCAAGCTGTCAGTGCAGAACCCGAGGCGGGCCTAGAACCCATGAGCCTTGAGATGGTGACCTGAGCCAAAGTCAGACACTAAACCGACTGAGCCACGCAGGCGCCCCTTGTTTATTTTTTAATGAGTTGTTCTTCTTATTATGAAGCTTGAACAGTCTTTATGTATTCTAGATACAAGTTCTTTGCTGTCTAAGTTCCCCCCCCCCCCACCCGGTCTGGTCTAGTCCTTTTCATTTCCTAGTATATTCTGAGGAATATAAGTTTTAAATTTTGATGAGGCTAAATTTTCTTTTCTCTTTATGGATCCCGTTTTGGTGTCGCTCCTGAAAAATCATTGTCTACCTCAGGATCACACAGGTCTCCTTTCTCTTCTCTTCTCATGTCTCTGGGAGTCTCTGAACCACTCTTGATGACCGTTGGTTGTTCAATGGCTTCAGATACAAAAAATCGCCCCTTTCGGTCTCGTGGAATATATCATTAAAACGATAATCATGGTTTCACACTAGGGTCTCCTGGAAATGACCCTGAACCTGTGACCCTGCATACTCAGCTGGCCATTATGCTTTAAGTCATGGAAACGGCACCCCACAAACTCAACCCCTTGCGATCAACTGAATGAACAGCAATGGGAATTCATAGACAAGGGGTCAGCACTACTAGCCATTGTGGGTATACAGCTCAATGGAATGTTGCCCTTTTCCATTGCTTAGCCAAGATATGAAGGACGGGACCCAAAAGTCAACACACTTGGTCAAGTGCAAACGACCATCTTAACACTGGATACTCTAACCAACACGGGGTCTTATCTTCACATTTATCATAAACTATTGGGCCAGTGCCTAAAAGCTGTCCTTGAGGGTAACAAAATGCCGAGAACCTCTTGCCTCACAGATAACCCAAACGTAAGTCAGAATCATACACGTCTCTAGAAGTGCTAAGACTACAATACAAGACCTTGTCAGGACACTCTTTATTTCCTTCAGAATTGTACACATTACTGGTTGCAACCAAGATATACACTTTATTTTACAAAATGCATAATGCTGGGCTCATGGAAAAAGCAGTCAAAGGAACTTTCATGTGCCTAAAACGTCCCAGTTGCTGGTTTAACTGAGAGACATGAGGTCTACTCGAAACCTCTTTTTCAAGTTCGAGTCTCATAGATGAGTCTATATTTTGCTCCTATCTTTACACATTTTCAACGCTGCCCCCAACCCATAAACCTGGTGGTCAAATTGAGGGCATATATTCTACTGGAACCCACTAATCATAGATTTACCCATGGGTCTGGCATCTGCTCATTTGACATGTGTCCCATTTTAACTTAAACTTCCACCGAAAATCGAACAACAAAACTGTTTCAAGTGACCAGTGGTCTCCTTCCCTCCTTCCACTGATTTACAGTGCAAAGGCCCAAACCCTCCGCATAAACTATTGTTTCAACCAAATATGACACACGCTGAGACTCACATCAACCCAAGTAGGTATCCATTGAAAAAGAAGGCTTCTTGTCCCACATCCCAGATGGAATCTTCCTGGCCTGGCGGCTCATCCCTGGAAATGACATTGACCCAGATGACATCACCCCAACCCAAGACCCTGCCCTGCAACAGAGACGACATCACTCTGGGCACTAAAATCTCGGGGCCGGCAACACCCACGGGCTGTTTTTCCTAAGACACAACTGGGACCCAGGACAGTTTTGCTTCTCTTCCTTCGTAAGATCAAAAGGGTTCCACTACGTTTCTGAGCTTGCTGTCTGCTTCGCCCATGATCCTGGTATACTCAGCTCCACCAAAATATTAAAAGCAAAAATTCCAAGTCTATGTTCCTGGCGAATGCCATATAAATGGAAAACTTAGTTATTGGCTGGCTTGCACAGACACTTTACACTTCTTTTTGTGTTCTGCCTTTCTACTTTCGTAATAAACTGCTTTTTACACTGGTTAGGGCAATTATGCCCTGGGCTCTAAAAATCTCCACTATCATTCCCCCAGTCCCCCACCAAATTTCCTTACTATGAATATAAACTTATCTTATGATTATGTTAAACAACACAGGGCCAGTTGTGTCCATCAAATTTTTAATTTTGTAAATATTTTATGAGTTTTTGGTATCTTTGGGGGTCCTTGCTGGCAGGGTAGAGACTGCCCCTCCCTGGGCTGGCTAATTCCTAGAGACAATAAGCAACTTATCGGAGAGCCTGCCTTTCCTATACAACCGAACAATTCGGTGTCCATATCTCTGACCACCTCCTTTATTTAACTCACGCACCAATCCGATTTGTCTCCTACCCTAAAATGACTAGCAGCAGTTCCTAGGACCGAAAGCCTGCTGGAATTATTCAAATTAGCAAATCCTTGGCTGATTGTCCCGCCCTGCCTTGCCTTTTCCCCCAAACACACAACAAAGGCTGTGACCCTAGGCTTTCTTCTTGTTCCTTTCCGCCTCCTGGTTGACACTGGTGATTCCCCCTGTGGCCCTGCCACCAGGCATGCCTTGTCTTGCCTCTCATCTCTAGGGGAACTAACATTAAACCTCTCTTTCTCTGGTAGGGTCCCCCCCCTAAGGAAAGAAAACAAACAAACCAACAACCTCAAGGCAACCTGGCTAAACGCATACGTGACAACATCCACCAAGATCTTTTAACATGAGACCCCTTAATCAGACTGCATGTTTATGTATTGCCATATATGGGAGACAAAGAATATAAAAAACTATGTCGCATGGCATTCAGGGCTCAGTTCTTCGGGTACAAACCCAACTGAGTGGTGCTGGCACGAATAAAGTTGCTTCCTGGAAAGCAAAGCCTCGGTGTCATGACTGTGTGAGAATCCTGCTACCTTTCCACGGGATGGACCTCTCTGTATCATCGCTCAGCACCTTTATAAAGTCGTCCCCGGCACAAATCACTGAAGGACTTCCTTTAAATTTTTCAGCGTTTATTTGAGTCTTTTTAGTTGAGTCTTTACTATGAATTGAAGCATTACGCTGCCTTTGCTTTGCCAATATATTTTCTATCGATATACAATTCAGGTTGAACCGGTTTTTTCCTTTTAGTACTTTAAAGTTATTGTTCCACTGACTTCTCATTGAATAGTTACAAAAGAATTCTCCTGTCGTCATTATCTTTGTTAACATTTTTTTTCCTTTCCTCCCTCTATGTATGTATGTATGTATTTATTTATTTTACTCTTGTTGCCTTTAAGATTATTGATGATTAATCTATGCTTTTCTTAATATTTCTCATCTGTGGATTTTATTCAACATCTTGGATCTGGAAGTTTACGGTTTTCTTCAAGTCTGAAAATCTTCTGGTCGCTATTTAACTCAAATATGTTTTATTCTGTCTCTGCACCTTCTTTAAGAACTCCCATTATATGTATTTTGGGCCACTGGAAGTTGTCTTTCAGCTCTCTGACCCTTTCCATTTTTTAAAAACATTCAAATTTTAGATTCCTTTCTTGATATAACCAAGCTCTTTGCTATTTCCAAGGTTATTTTTACGTTGCAAAAAAAAAAAAAAATTCCCTCCCCCTCCCAATCACGTATTTTGTAATTACTTTATTCTCCCATTCAATCTTGGCTGCTACATTCAGAAAGCTCAAGGATCCTTTCCGTTGTATCTATAGCGAAACCCTTAGCAGCATACAAGAAGTGTCCCATGTCGGTCAAATAGATACATTTCTTTTTTTATTAGTATTATTTTTAAAATTCTCTTTTTCCTGTATGTGTTTAGTTTTGGAATTTTTCTCGTTGTCCTTAAATTCACTATGTCTGCAAAGTCTAATCTGCTGTTGATTCCACTGCTATGAGTGTTGGTCACACATTCATGTGTTGGAACCCTAACCTCCAATGTTATATATTTGGAGATGGGAACTTTAGAAAGTAACTGGGTTTAAATTATTTTTTAATGTTTATTTATTATTGAAAAACAGACAGAGTCAGAGCATGAGTAGGGGAGGGGCAGAGGGAGAGGGAGCCACAGAATCTGAAGCAGGTTCCGGGCTCCGAGCTGTCAGCACAGAGCGTGAGGTGGGGGTCGAACTCACAAACCGCGAGATCATGACCTGAGCCGAAATCGGACGCTTAACCACTGAGCCACCCAGGCGCCCCTCCTGCAAATATTCTTGAACTCTGTTCTAGGATGCAGTTAGGTTACCTGAACACAGTTTGAAATTTTTGTGTCTTGCTTTTAATATTTGTCAGGCAAGGTCAGAGCAGTATCTAGGGCCAAATATTCCCCAGTACTAAGGTAAGACTCTTCTCAACACCCAGTAATTTCTGGGGCATCTGGGTGGTTCATTGCTTGAGCATCTGACCCTTGATTTTGACTTAGGTCATGATCTGATGGTTCGTGGGTTGGAGCCCCATGTTGGGCTCTATGCCGACAGTGTGGAGCCTGCTTGGGATTCTTTCTCTCTGTCCCTCTGTCTCTGTCCCTGCCCCACTTGCACACTATCTCTCTCTGTCAAAATGAAGAAATCGACTTTAAAATAAACACGCAGTAACATATAAATTATGAAGTTTTCCAGCTTGGCAATAGGGAGCAAGCACTCTTTTTCAACCCTGTGCAACGCCCGACACTGTTCCTGCGAATCCTTTCAAGTGGTTCTTTCCCTAACTTGGGATATATTCATCACACACGTGCTCTGCTCTGTACTTTGATCAATGCTCAAGGGGAGTCCTCTGCAGACCTTTGAAATTCTCACTTTGTTCAGCCCTCTACTTTATGTTTCCTATCCTGTGAATTCTCACCAAATGAGCCTCTCCAGACCTTCATCGTTGTGTCCTCGGCTTGGAAAGATGGCGTCCCTCCTTTCTTCCACAACCTGGAAACTTCCTCAAGGCAGGGAGCTGAGGAAGTCATAAGATTCATCGAGTTTTGTTTCATTTGTCTTAGGCATTACCGCTTTTCTGTCTGGCATCTGGTATCATGGAAACCCTTCTTTTGTCTGTTTTGTCTGGAGTTTTTGGTTCTTTCAGACAAGAGAGCAAATCTGTTTTCTGTTACTCCCTCTTGGTTAAAAACAGAAGTCCTCGCTTACCTTCTCCTCTGGCATAACTTACGATAATGTTTCTATTTAAATACTATTACCCCTGTTAACTCTCTCCTTTTCTTTTATGGAATTTCATCAGCTACAATGTCCTGTCTTTAATCTCCATGTGCTTGAACCAATTTACTTCTTTCCCTTCCTTTCTTTCTTCCTTCCTTCCTTTCTTTCTTCCTTCCTTTCTTCCTTTCTTTCTTTCTTCTTTCTTTCTTTCTTTCTTCTTTCTTTCTTTCTTTCTTTCTTTCTTTCTTTCTTTCTTCTTTCTTTCTTTCTTCTTTTCTTTCTTTCTTTCTTTCTTCTTTCTTTCTTTCTTCTTTTCTCCTTCCTTCCTTCCTTCCTTCCTTCCTTCCTTTCTTTCTTTCTTCTTTCTTTCTTTCTTTCTTTCTTTCTTTCTTCTTTCTTTCTTTCTTTCTTTCTTTCTTTCTTTCTTCTTTCTTTCTTTCTTTCCTTCCTTCCTTCCTTCCTTCCTTCCTTCCTTCCTTTCTTTCTTTCTTCTTTCTTTCTTTCTTTCTTTCTTTCTTTCTTTCTTTCTTTCTTTCTTCTTTCTTTTTTTCTTTGTCATTTATCTCTTTAGCGTTCAGAGTAAAATCCTTACTTGCCTTAGTTCTAATTATCTACTTTTCCTATTGTTTACTCAGCTTGCAAGTTAGTACATTGATTGAGGCGACCCTCTCTTCCTTTATTCCTTATGTGCAGGCACAAAGAACACGTACGTGCTTGGTATAAAATTTTGCAATCAAGGGGCTCCTGGGTGGCTCAGTCGGCTGAGTGGCCGACTTCAGCTCAGGTCATGATCTCGCGGTCCATGGGTTCAAGCCCCGCATTGGGCTCTGTGCTGACAGCTCAGAGCCTGGAGCCTGCTTCAGGTTCTGTGTCTCCCTCTCTCTCTGCCCTCCCCTTCTCACACTGTGTCTCTCTCAAAAAATAAACATCAAAAAAATTTTAAATTTTGTGAGCAACTATAAATATTGATTCTACTATACGCGTCACATTAAGAGAATGGCTAGCATGCAGATAACATTTTCCAGGTTTAGGGATACATGACAATACTTCATGTTTCTTCATATTTCTGGCACAATGTTAATTTTGAATCACTGATTTAGTAATTTTATGTATATAGAAAAGAGTAATTTAAAATAGTAAATAAATATAATATTATAGTATAGACACACGAGGTGGGAAAGTTTCTTTTATTTATTTTTTTTTAAATTTTTGTTTTCAACGTTTATTTATTTTTGGGACAGAGAGAGACAGAGCATGAACGGGCAAGGGGCAGAGAGAGAGGGAGACACAGAATCGGAAACAGGCTCCAGGCTCCAGGCTCCGAGCCATCAGCCCAGAGCCTGACGCGGGGCTCGAACTCCCGGACCGCGAGATCGTGACCTGGCTGAAGTCGGACGCTTAACCAACTGCGCCACCCAGGCACCCCGGGAAAGTTTCTTTTAAAATCAAAAATTGCTAAAATTAAATGAGATAACTGAAAGGTGACTAAAAGAATAATTAAATAAATGACGGCATATCCATAAAGTGAAATGTTTTAGAGATTTACAATAATGTTATAGAAAAAAAATTAACGACATGGAGAAGTGCTCATGATGTTAAGTGAAGAATTCAGTTAAATTGCTTACATGATATGATCAATATATATTGATATGCCATTATCATAGGAAACTCTGGAAGAAATGCCATATGTTAAAATTTTAATGTCGGTTAATAGATAGCCAGTTTACAGAAGATTTTCATTTCTTTATTCCACATGCGTTTTCTCAATTTTAGCAAATGTAACAATTTTTTTTGTTATTACCTTTTTGGTAGAAAAACCAATGACTTTTTTTAGTTAGAATGGTTAGCACAAGGTGCGTCTCAACATAAGCATTGATTAATTTTAATTTTAAAAATATCTTTCATACCCTTCTTCCTTCCACTGTGTAAGTTGTTGCTTTATTTCACATTGCCTTTATTTTTAAATGTTCAACATGTCTACATATTGAATAGAGAATAAGGTTATAAAGCACTTGAGTACAAGATCATTGTCTTTCAACTATTCTTTTCTTAATTTTTTTTAATGTTTATTTTTTCTTGAGAGAGAGACAGAGCATGAGTGGGAGAGGGGCAGAGACAGGGGGAGACACAGAATCGGAAGCAGGCTCCAGACTCTGAGCTTTCAGCACAGAGCCTGATGCTGGGCTTGAACCCACGAACCGCGAGATCGTGACCTGAGCCAAAGTCGGATGCTCCACCAACTGAGCCACCCAGGCGTGCCCAACTAGTCTGAAGTTCAATTAGTATAGTGCTATAGTTACTGGGATTCACAACGAATTCACTATATATTTATTGATTATTTGAGGTATGTTTTTCTTCTTTTGTCTGCGTTTTTATTTATTTTTTTTTTACCCTACGTATTAAGAATTGAACAAGAAGCTGATTTTCTTCAATATTTTATAAACTTTAGAATGATGGGAAAATGTATAATGATATCTCTTCTTTAACTTAACTTCAGAAAGTTGTTAGAACCTCTCAACTGGGAGTGAAGTACTTTTGATTACGTGTGATTGTCTATTTATTTTTCCTCCTTTCCT